>NC_086099.1:159969667-161169667 GCF_963921235.1 Mobula hypostoma | reverse complement strand
CTGATCAAGTAGTTTTGTATCATTTAATGACTATCAGCAGAAATCAGATCAATTGTGGTCTATTTAAATGGCTATCAAGGCTCAAAAATCTGAAAGGTCCACTCCTTTACTTTGCTCCTAACTACAACTGCCTTTGTTTGAAAAATGAGCAGAGTAAAATCTGATAGGAGTGTCACCCACTTAGTTTTGAATGCTCATTAATCCTATCCAAATAAATATATCGTTACATATGGGTTGCCAATGTTAGAGAAAACTGGTAGCCTCTGCAAAATACATGTTCTCTCTTTTTGGAGACCACTATGAAAAGAATTGCATTCCACCAAGTAAAGTAGTTGTGTTCTAGCCTGTCATTCTGCCTTTCAATTCCCCCATTTCTCCATAATTGGCCAAGTTAATGTTCTGTGTGTTATTTGTTTTCTTTGTAATTGTTTGCACAATTTGTTCTTTTTTCACACTATAAATGTTTGATGGTCGTTGTCGTGTGGGGTTTTTAATGGGTTCTACTGTGTTTCTTTGTTGTGTGCCTACCTGCTAGAAGACAATTCTCAAGATTGTATACAGTACAATATACATACTTTAATAATAAATGTACTTTGAACTTTGAAGCATCTTTAGCAAACTATCACTGGGCATCTTTTGTTCCAGCAGTTTTCTACCTGCCAACAAATTACTTTGAATCAAAGTCCCAGAGCTGCAGAGATAGTATAATTACTCATGGGCTACATACAGTAGAACTCATCTGTATTTATAAGGCAAAATAACTTGGTGACATACATCAAAGTTGCTGGTGAACACAGCAGGCCAAGCAGCATCTATAGGAAGAGGCGCAGTCGACGTTTCAGGCCGAGACCCTTCGTCAGGACTATGTGCCCTGGATTCTTTGAGACAGTGCTGAATTGTTGTTTTGCAACACAATCTTACCAAGTCTTTGGCTTGTTGAAATATGCATCTAAGACCTCTCACCTAGGTGTGGGTATTTTAATTTTATTTAGTTTGATGAAAATGTTGAAAGGATTGAAATTGACTAACGTCAGACGGGATTGTACATTCAAGGAGTTTTGGTTCTCCGTAAGTAGTCAATGTCAAAAGAGGCAAAGTCATTCCAGCACATGTTAAAATAATGGAAGAATCACCAAAACGTACCTTTTGCACAGTTTTTCCAGATTTCTTCAGATCTCCCTTCAAAGTAACAGGATATGATCCAGGGGAAGTTCCTGGAGAACTCTGTTTTGCTTTAATATATTCCACATGTAGATCAATACATTTACTCCTATTTAACTAATATGAGTTTTTTTTTGCAGGAGTAACCTTTATGGCACAGAAAGAAATAGAATAGCTTGCATTTATGCAATTCCCTTTTGGGTATCTTAAAAAAATATCAAAACATGTTAATATTCAAAGACTATTTATGCCGCACCGCCATTGTGCACACAATTACAATCTCACAAACAATTATAGCACAGGATGAATGCTGACTTGTTTTTGGTGGTGTTGTTTAGGAAGACACATCAGGTGCCTCAACTTCACAAATTTTAGCACATAAACAGTCAAACTGATTGATGCAGAATGTTATATAAAACCACTACATCTCCAATGAAGCTGATTGCCTTCAATAACTACAATAAAACATCTGGATTATTATTCAAACATAATCTGATTAAGGTTTGTGATGTGATAGCAATTGACCCAATCTGGTTGCCATGTTTTTCAAAGAAGTTTTTGTAAAAATCATATCTACAATGTGTTTAGGAATTCTCCGTTTGATGGTACATTAAAGTCAGCAGCAGAAAATAATTTTAACAGAATTTATCACCAAAATTTGTACTAATGTTGATATAAAGAATGATTGGCACCACCCTAGGTTATCTATTTTAAACAGCCTCTGTTGTTTTTTTTATTTGTTAAAAAAAATCTAAAGCTTCCCGCATAAGGACTTCAGTTCTGAAGATTTACCATCTTCCAATAACTCTTTCACTTGTCTTTATTGAAAGTTCGATCTAACTAATTAATGAATTTATTAGACTTGTGACATTGAGTTTGTTTGTACTTTCAGCTAGTGCAGAATTCCCATATAAAGAAGAGACCACCATCACAGATGGAGTGAATCGAAATTCAGCAGTTATTGGTGGTAAGTGTCAGAGTGTGAACTTGGCTAATTATCCAATCTGAACAAAAAAACATAAAAGGATGAGACTGGAAACATTTACAAAGAGACTACACCATTCTTAATAATCTGTTTGCTGTGAGGTCCCTTTTTTGGATCCCAATCTTGTTCTCAAAATTTCACAGCAGAGGATAATGTTCAAAAATTGCTGTGTGACATTCTTTTAGGATCTTCTTTATCACTTTATAATGTACAAGGAAATTGATGTAATTCTTTTAATATAAAGCTAGGAGGACATCAATGAGATTTTTACATGCAAGTGATCAGCAGCTCAAGCCATACCAAGGATCTTTCAAAGAAGGACAATCAATCAAGCAACTGTTAAAAATCAGTCTGCTCAGTGATATAAACAGGAATAAGCACAAGCTAAATAATTTTGGATAAGTTCAAGTCTATGCAGAATAGAACTCTCCTTCAGCCAGTAGAGATCTGGCATAGTTAAGACTAGAAACATTGGGTGTTCAGGAGGAAGTGAGCTACATTGGGGATGGAGATTGGCAAACCATGGAGGTGGAAGAACACAAAAGTGCTGATGGATAGAATATATTGAAAGCTCAGCTCGAGGTCATATTGGGAGAATGTTTATCAACAATGGTTATCAACATTGTGCTTCAGATGTAAAGTTATGGCTGAGTGTTTGTTCTGAGATTCTAGCAGGCCCCAGAAGTACTCACTGAAGGGATTGCTCTTAGCTGGGTTTCAGCTAATTCAGATGTCAAGCTGCTATTGATTGAAAAAACCTGGCCCATTGTATTTGTTAAGTGGCCCTGGAATCATTAATCTCAGCAGGACTAGGTCATTTTAATGTCAGATGTCCAGGCTGGGAAAATTATACAGGAAAAAATGTCTAGTATTATTCTATTCAATTTCCTTTTTAAATATGGGGTGCTCACACCAACCTGGGATTGTTGGAAATCCTAACCCAGCCACCCTCCCTTCATCCTGCAGCAGTAGTAGAGGCCATCTAAGCCATGTCTCAGTGCACACCCGGCTAATAAAGATTATATTTATCTACTCAGTGCTGCTGCAATTACAGAGTGATCGTGGAGAGGCCTTGCTGTTGGCAGGTGCTGTATTTCCACTGGCACAAAGAGTTGCTCCAGATTTGAATCTATCACTGAAAGCAAAGGAGTACAAGCAATATCATCCACTAACTAAAAAATCCTATCCATTGAATCTTTTCCAGCCTCAGACTTGTCTTTTATAGATTGGAAACATCTTAAGGAAAATAGATCCTGTGTTGATTTTGGAAAGGACAGCCTATTTTCCTTGTAATTAGGAGAATATTGGCAATCTCACTCTGAATGCTCTAGGCATTTGCCTCTCAGAGGAGTATACTGATGATCAGGGAACAAGGTTTGTGTCAGGAACTGCGGATGGCCTCTGTCTTCTCAGTATTTATTTGGAAAGAAATTCTATCAATCAATAGCATCTTTTCGATATCCACTATGCAGAGCAGGCATGTAAATGTACATTTATAAGCTTTGATAAACTCAAAGCTTTAATTAACATGTGGAGGTGCAATATTGGTGCCATCACTGAGCTATGATGGAAAGAGGGCAAAACTGGAAGCTTGGTATCCTGGACCACAGAATTTTCATGTGAGCTAATGAGGGGTGGATTAGGGAGAGGAGGCTGAGGAATACATTATTACAGTATTTGAGGGAGGTTATCCAAGAAGGTTTTTCAAATGCAGCTAAATAATTAGAGATGAGAAACAAAAAGAGTATTGTCACTTTATTGAAGATGTATTATCAACCACCCAACAGACAACAGCTGATCAAAGAACAAAGTTCTGGTTCTGCTTCCAAATACCATTCATTCCTCCACTAATGATTCCCATTCTTAGCTCTGTTGCTTACCAGAGTGCAGCACTGCTGACCTTTTATGTTCTCCCTCCCTCTTTTGTCACCACTCCGTTTCACTTCATTATTCTGGCCATTCATCTCTCCGGTCTCTATCCTGATGCCGGGCTTCAGTGACTCCATCCCCACCACAGATACTTCTCAAACTCCTGCAGGTTGTTTGTTGCTCCAGATTTCAGCATCTGCAGACTCTTGTGTCTCCAAGGAGGATTTGCAAATTGGCGTAAGAAATATAACATTATAGTACCAGAAGATTTAAATTTTGCCAATATTACTGGAATTGAATCAGCATAAAAGGCTCAGAGAGGGCAGATTTTTTTTTCAAGTGTGAATTGTTTTATATTTTGATTTAAAAAGCAGGCCCTTCTGGCCTTTCAAGCCCAGCAACCCCCCAATTTAACCCCTGCCTAATCACAGGACAATTTACAATTTACAATGATCAATTAACGTACTAACCAGTACATCTTTGGACTGTGGGAGGAGACCGGAGCACCCAAAGGAACCCCCATGCACACAGGAAAGAGCATACAAACTTGCTTACAGAGGATATCAGATATGAACTCCGAATTCAAACTCCAATGCCACAAGCTGTAATATTGTTGCATTAACCGCTACGCCACCATGTAGACAGTATCTAATAATGTCTGATACAATATTTAAAGACCAACGAGGGAAGGAGCAATACTGGTCCTTATCTTGGGGAATGGAGCTGATCAACTAGAGGAGCATTTTGGAGGCAGTGATCACAACTATATATTTCATAGTGTTTATGAAAAAAGATAGGGATGAACCAGTAAAAAAGTCTTAAACTGGGAGAATGCTTATTCCATTAAAATAAAGCAGCACCCACCAATGGTAAATTGAGAGCATCTACTTGCAGATAAGTCTACACCTGCACAATGGGAAGCGTTCAACGAGAGGTTCAGGGCAAGTTTTACCTGTAAGCTAGGGAAGCAAGAACATGGAACCATCAAAGACAAGGGATATTTAGAGTAGGATGGAGCAATAATAGGAAGCATATGACTCATATAGAGAATTAAAGATGGGAGGCATATGGAGAGTACAATATGTGAAGCATAGGGAGGCTCTTGAAAAGCGAATTTGGAAAAGTTCTTGTTGTGTAAAGAGAGAAATATTCTTCACGTATTAGCTCGTATAAACACCAGCAGAAATTGAAAAGATAAAACAAAAACTGTTTCCTCGCTCTTACATTTCAGAATTGAAGATTAATAAGTAATTAGATCTTTTACTTTATACAAAACTTTGGTCAGGCTGCATGAGAAGAACTGTATGCAATTCTGGTCACTCCATTACAGCAAGATTGTGGGGACTTTAGAAAGATTGCAGAACAGGTTTACCTGGAAGCCACCTGGATTAAAGGATATGAACTATAAGGAGTCATTGGGCAAATTTGTGTTGTTTACTTTGCTGAACTGTTCTACGTGCTGTCTTTTCATGTAGGATGCAACAGTATAAAGGGGTGCTAAAATGTAGCCTTTTATAAGGCTGAGACCCTTCTTCAGGACTGGAAAGGAAGTGGGAAGACACCAGAATAAAAAGGTGGGAGTAAGGGAAGGAGGACTAGCTAGAGGGTGATAGATGAAGCCAGGAGGGTGAGAAAGGTAAAGGGTTCTCGAAGAAATCTGTTCAGAGAGGACAGTAGACCAGGGGAGAAAGGGAAGAAGGAGGGGCACCAGGGGGAGGTGATAGGCAGGTGAGGAGAAGTGGTAAGTGGCTAGAGTGGGGAACAGTAGAGGGAGGGGGAGGGAAAAATTCCAGAAAGAGAAATTGATATTCATGCCATCAGGTTGGAGGCTACCTAGATGGAATATAAGATGTTGCTACTTCACCCTGAGAGTGACCTGACCTCATCGTGGCAAAAGAGGAGCCACATGTCAGAACGGGGATGGAGATAGGAAGTAAAATGGTTGGCTACTGGGAAGTTGCACTCACCAATGTGGAGGAGGCTACATCAGGAGCACTGAATACAATAGCTGACCCCAACAGCTTCTCAGGTGAAGTACTGCCTCATCTGGAAGACTGTTCGGGGCCCTGAATGGAGGTGAGGGAGGAAGTTAATGGGCAAGTTTAGCATTTTTGTCACTTGCAGGGATGTGTGCTAGGGGATTAGTGGGGATGGACAAATGGGTAAAGGAATCATGGCAGGATTAATAGGAGTGCAAGGGAGGTTAAAATGTGTTTGGTGGTAGGATCCTGTTGAAGATCACAAAATCGTGGAGAGTGATGTGTTGGATGCGAAGGTTCATTGGGTGGTAGATGAGTTCAAGAGGAATTCTATCCCTGTTAAGGTGGCAAGAAGATGGGGTGTGCATGAATGTCTAGGAAATGAAGGAGATGTGGATGAGGGCAACATCAGTGGAGGCATAAGATAATCATCATGTTAATGGTACTATTTTGTTAAAAATAATTTATTCATCAATAAAGACAGTGCAACTTTCTGTATTGAAATATTAATATGAGAGTAAAATTAAATTCCTTGTTCAGTACAACAATCATTGGAACAAGAGTTCAGTATCACTCTACTATGTCATTAAAATGCAATTTTTGCAGGTTTAGTTGAGGTTATTACCAGTTAAATGAGTTCAGTGTTGAAAGAGCACCACCACCAGGCTGAAGCAGTAAGTGCAGTAGGAACAGAACACTAAGGTTGAAATTTATCTTCAATCTCTTGTCCAAAACACCCCATGTAGTTATAGAGAATATAGAACAGAACTGCACAGGAACAGGTCCTTCAGCCTATGATGTTATACTGCACTAATTAAATTAGTAATTAAATGCCAACTAAACTGATCTCTTCTGCCTGCACACTTCCCATGTCACTCCATTCTCTGCACATTCATGTACCTGCCTAAGAGCCTCTTAAATGCTTCCATTGAATTGCCTCCATCACCACTCTCTGTAGGAAATTTGTTCCACACACCTACTTTGAATTTACCTGATCTCACCTTATTTGCCTGACCTCTAGTATTCAAGATTTTGACCTGTAGGAAAAGAAAGATACTCTATCTACTCTATCCAAGCCTCTCACAATCTTATAATCCTGTGAGACCTCTCCCCAATCTCTGCCTGTCTAGAAAAAGCACCCCAAGTTTGTACATTTTCTTCTTATAAAGCATGCCCTCTAATCCAGGCAGCATCCTGGTTAACCTCTTCTGCACCTCTCCAAATTCTCTACATTTTACTTATAATGGGGCAACCAAAACTGAATACAATACTCCAGATGCAGTCTAACCAGAGTTTGATAAAGCCATAGCATAGCTTGCCAGCTCTTGAAGTCAGTGAATCAACTAATAAAGGCAAACACCCTATCAATCTCTGCAAAAAAAATAACTTCTAAAGGATTAAGAAAAATAATAGTGAAAAAAGTGTGTTTCCAGTGAGTACAATCCAACCAGTAAAGTAGAATGAGGATCAGAATCAGTTTATTATCACCGGCCTGTGTCATGAAATTTGTTAACCTGGCAGCAGCAGTTCAATGTAATACATAATACACAAGAAAAATAATTAATAAATAAATAAATAAATAAATTACAGTATACTTATATAGAATAAATGAAAAATCATGCGAAAACAGAAATAATAGATATTTAAAAAGTGAGGTAGCGTTCAAGGGTTCAATGGCCATTTTAGAATTGAATGGCAGAGGGGAAGAAGCTGTTCCTGAATTGCTGAGTGTGTGCCTTCAGGCTTCTGTACCTCCTACCTGATGGTAACACAGAGAAAAGGGCATTCCCTGGGTGCTGGAGGTCCTTAATAATGGACGCTGCCTTAATAATAACAGCAATACTTGTGCCCTTTATAAAATGTATTGCGGCATCACACAAAGACTTCCTTGATAACATCATCCAAGGCCATAGTCACTACTGTTGTGGTGGATGTGGGTAAACAGGAATTTGGGAACATCAACAACTATAGTGCTGCCCTTTAATTGTCAATAGGTCAAATATCATACTAACAACACACCAGAGTATAAGGTCTTCAAAAATTAAGAAGGTGATCATCTTGGTTTAGTTAGGGATAGTTATCCAGTATTGGACTACCAAGCATTGACCACAAAGGACTAGAGTTATTAGGGTTGTAAATTAACTCTTGATCTGATGTGTAAATACATCTCATGTGCACACTCATCTAACACACACACACACACACACACACACACACACACACACACACATCCCTACCTCCTTCCCTGTCCCAAATATGGATGCTACTTTTCCTTCACCATGGAAAACTCTGTTATTGTCAGGGCATACTTTCTTCTAACCTGGAGTGGTTACTCTGTTGTATTTGTAGTTCCTTCATGCACAATTGCTCCAGTAAATTAGAGTCATGGGTTTTTAACCATGTTGCATATCCTTTTAGATAATATGCACTATCTGAAAAGTACAGTTAAGCATGTGAAACACTACTTGATAGTAACAACATTGCAACTTGTAACTCTTGCTGTCAGGTATGCAACTAAATAATGGGCACTTGAGCAGGGTAGAGTTAGATGGCCTGAGACTGTGGAACCAGATTCTCATCAGAAAAAGATGAAGAAAAAAAAAATTCCAAAGCTGTCTCTTTTGATCTTATTAAGCCCTTCATTAATTGTGTGTTTCTTTCTGTTAGGTATTATTGCAGTTGTAATCTTCACCATCCTTTGCACGTTGGTCTTCTTGATCCGTTACATGTTTCGCCACAAAGGGACCTACCATACCAATGAGGCCAAGGGGGCTGAGTCTGCTGAAAATGCCGATGCAGCTATAATAAACAATGATCCTAACTTCACAGAAACCATTGACGAGAGTAAAAAGGAATGGTTCATCTAGAGACGACTTTCTGAAGGTTTTCTTCTTGTGTATTTTTGGCAATTCAGGAAAGATCAGCACAAATGAACCAAAATGAAAAACAAAGAAAAAAAAACCAGAAAATAAGATTTAAAAGAAACCTAAATATCTGATTCTATGGATTACCACCAGTTTCAACGGCAATTTTCCCTGAGTTTGTGAATACAAATCTGAATACATTTACACTTCAGAACAAAAAGCTGATAGTATAGATGATTACACATATGCCAAATACCCATTGTAAATAAGTTTTATGTAGATCATAAAAGTATACAGTTTGCTTTTGTTGCTGAAAAAACTTATGAAGTTGCTGTATTTTACAAAGAAAACAGGTAAATCATCATTGCCAGAGTTTGTGAAAAGAATGATTTGGCATGCTGTGGTTAAAACAACTTGCTTCTTTTTTTAAAGAAACTAATTTGCCATTTTAAGCTGGTTGCATATTTCGTATCTTTTTCAATTATTGTTTAGTTGTTAAAAATGGCTTGTTTTGTAGAGGTACTTGACAGATAAGAAATAAATAAAATGGTCACAGAGATTTACTTTTGGACCTAACTTTGTGTGCATATGGGGGAAGAATTGGTGACCAGAGTACATGATG
Organism: Mobula hypostoma; assembly: GCF_963921235.1. NCBI lineage: Eukaryota > Metazoa > Chordata > Chondrichthyes > Myliobatiformes > Myliobatidae > Mobula > Mobula hypostoma. The sequence continues at coordinate 161,160,187 of NC_086099.1, read as the reverse complement.
AGAGATGTAATGAGATCTCTCCTCACCCACGTTGCCCATGGTAACCGACAAAGTACCGAGATGTACACAGCAAATGATGTTAGCATTTCATTTGTATTGCCTAATGATTTCTGTCCTTAACTTGTTGTCACTGTATATATTTTTATTATATTTTACAAATGTTCATTATCTTGTCCATTTCTAACCTTCTATGGTAAAACTTTGTGCAGTGCCAGTAACCATTGTTTCTGCTATTAAGAAATTGCTGCATTGGCAGGGAGAAAATCACTGCTACAAACTAGTCCAGTGAGGTAGAGCAGGATTTTATTTTGCATGTTTAGGGACTCTCGGATATTTACATTGTGAAAGCTCCGAAGTTACCTGTAATTCCCTTTGAACTGATGGGGATGTGATCCATTGTATTCTTAATTAAAAACCACACTCTTACACCTGGTGTTTTCTGTTCAGGAATTTAGAATAGTTTATAAATTTTTAAATTTCCAAATTGTGTCATACCTTATTTAAAGTATGTACTGTAGTTTGGTTCAAAGAAAAGGGTGGGTGGGAGGAAAAGTACAATATTAAAGCGCCTTGCTGTAAATGTTGGTCTTTGTTGCTTTTTGATAATCTTTTTAAGGAATTATACCTATCAGAGATGGAATATTCTGTATAAAATGCAAGTTTATTTCACATTTCTCTTTGATTTAGTTCAAAAACTGTTTCTGGAATCGCTCCAGACATTGGATGTATTGTGTTGTACTGTGTTACTTGCACCTACTCAGTGACCAAAACAAAACAGTACTTAACTAAATGAGGGGCCAGTGCTACAAGTTGTGGTTTGTTTCTCCCTGGTACTCAGCTGGATGAGTACCATACTGTATATTTGTGGATTTCTCTGTTAGGATGGCTTCTTGGCTAGGCTATGTCCATGATACTAAAGTTCAAGCTGCAAGAGAGTAGAGGTATGCGAAAAACAACTGCTTTCTACTGTTTAGATATTTTATTAGTTAGAATGACCAGAGAATAAGATCTTTAGGTCTACCAGAGCTCTCTCACAATCAGAGTGCTTGGGGTAGCATACAAACATGCCTATGAACGCAACTGCATGCCAGCCATCAGCCACTCATTTAGCCTAGCTCTAATTAGTACCATTTTTATTCCCTCCCCCATCCACATTCTATCACCCACGAGCAGCAGTTTTACAGCAGCAAACGAACCTACTGACCGCATGTCTGTGGTAGATGGGAGGAACTGATGCACCTGAAGGATACCCACATGGTCACAGGTAGAAAATGAAATTTCCACACAGGGAAGGCAGAAACTCCGAGAAGACTGAAGATCGGAATTGAACCCATCTTTGATTCAGTGAGACAGCATCTCCACTAACTACACCACTGTGTTATGCTCACCCAAAATCATCTGGTACATTAGTATGGCCTTTTGCAGCCTGTTAATTTACATCTTGGTCAAAAACTTGCAGTCAAGGATGAATTATAAGATGTCCGGGCAACATTTATTATATCCCATGTTATCAACTAAGCCTTTTTTTCAGTGAAATAACGTTACATGAAAATTAAAAGTAGGCAATTCAGCAACTCCAGCTTGCTCTGCCATTTAATGTTGATTCATATGATTGTAACCTTAAATCCAAATTCAGATCTAGCACAGTAACCTTTCACCGTCTTGCTTCTCAAATATCCACTTGTCCTCCCCTTTAAAGTGTTTAAATCCTCTTCTTCCATGACTCTTTGAAGAACAGTCTCAAACACTCACACTGCTCTGACAGAAAAATACCGTATTCACTTCTCTAAAATAGTAATCCCTCGTTCAATATTCTCCCACAAGAAGAAACATTCCATACCCAGCCTATCAACAAACCCCACCCCCACCCAGGATCCTGCATGTTTCAATTAAATCTCATCTCACTCTTCTAAACTTGCTGGATAAAAATCTTGCATTTGCAACCTTTCTTCATAAAGCAACCAGCCTATTCTAGATATCAATATTGTAAATCTTCTTTAAACTAATTCCAATACGCAGACAGCCTAAATAATGATATAAATAATATTGTACACTGTACTCCACATGTGGTCTTACCAATGTGTATATAACTGAAGTGTAATTTCCCTACTTTTGCATTATTTCCCCTACTAATAATATCACTCTGTTAGCTTTAATAGTTAGCCTTTTGTGAAACATACATTGGGACACCCAAGTCTCTTCTTCATTGTTTAGTTAGTATGCTTTTGTTTTTTAATTTTTCTGCCAAAAAGGCCAATTTCAAATTTTCCAACATTGTGGCCCACTTGCCAGATTTTTGCCCACTCACTTAACCTATCTATATCCTGAGTAGCTCCCTTAAATCCTCTTCACAAGTTACTTACCTATGCTTCTGTGCAATCAGTCAATGTATCAACCAGATAGACCTTCAGTAGCTTAATTACACCCTCCCACCCTGAGTGAAAATGACAGAAGCAGCTACACACACCTTGACATTTGTAAATTTAACTGTCAATATTAACAGTAGGTTGTGTTAATTCACACTGTCATTTACAATGAATTCTAAAGAGCACACAGTCAACCTACTGTGCCGCAGCATCTTCATATTCCATCTAAGATGTTTGTTTTAAAATATATTCTCAGTGACCCCAAGTGCCAAACTCCTGGTACACTCTTGACTCCTCTTGCTTGTGGGGTTGAAGTGGAAATCTCCTGACAGGTTGCTGCAGAAAGGGAACTGCTACTGGTTCATTACTCATGGCAACCTGCATCATTTTCCAGTGCAATGTACTCCTTGAAAGAAACGGGGAGACCAAGCAGGTACTGCTGGGCTGACTGAAACAGTGTTACACCTATAGAGTTCATCCACTCCAATCGTTCTTGCATTTGAGCTTTACTGTTTAGTGGGATGGCTGGCAACTGTAAACCTTGAGATACTGCATCGCAATCACATTGGCGTAAAAACTGCTACTCAGGACTGGCCATTCTCACCTTTACCATGATGGAGATATTGATCAATTGATTGTTCCTTGTTAATTTTTACATGTGGCTCTGCTGTAAACTCCAGAGAAGGTTTCCGAAATATTTCTGCAAAGGGCATCAAAATTTAATGGTTGTATCTGTCTGTTAATATAAGTTGAAGATTATATGCAGATGCAAAGCAGTTGGACAATTTTTCATGTAATTGACCGTGATTTATGTATTCTATAACTTATGAAACTATAGACAGCCTTCAGTACAAAGGTGACACATCTTGCCATCATTCCTCCATTGCTATCAATCAGCTTGTGTCACATACCAACTCATATCTAATCCTCCAGCAATAAACAATTGAAGCAAAGTGGAAGGAGAGGTTTGAGAAGACTGGGACAGCTACTGGAGTGAGTTAAGCAGGAATACAAAGGCTACCAGTGCTGGATAAGAAAAGAAGGTGAGAATGGGAACCATTAGGGGAGTGGTAAATGGCAGGACCAGACTGTGGTAGTGGGAAGAACCTGTGGGTGAACTGTGTGTGTAGTGAGTGGATGGAAGCAGGAGGGAGAGGGGGGAGAAAGAGTTACCTGCAACTGAAAAACTCAATATTCATGCCATTGGGTTGTAGAATCCTCAGGCAGAAAATGAAGTTCCTCCAGTTTGTGTTGGGCTTCATCTTGGCAAGGGCAAGGCTGAGGATAGACAACTCAGTGTGGGAATGGAGAGGAGAGATGAAATGGTCTGCAGCCGGCAGCTCAGGATAGCATTGTGGATTGAACATAAGCACTCTGTGAAATTGTTGCCCAGACAATGTTTGGCCTTGCCCATAGTAGCGTAGCAGCTATTTCAGCTCAGAACATTCCAGAGTTCAAAGTTCAATTCTAGCCAAAGTCTTTGTAATGTCCTTCCCGTGGAATGCATGCATTTTCCCCAGGTGCTCCAATTTCTTCCCACAGTCCCAAAGTACAAAGATTGAACGGGTATAATTGGTCATTGTAAATTGTCTCATGATTGGATTAGGGTTAATCAGAGTTGTGGAGTTGCTGGGGCAGTGTGGCTGAAAAGGCCTATGCCACGCTCCCTCACTAAATAGAAAATAAATAATTAATATAGAGGCAATAACATCAGGGGCAGTGAGTGAAGTAGGAGAGGTTGTAGGAGATGCATGTGAATCTTTGCCTCACCTGAGAGTGCTATTTAGATCTCTGGATGGTCTTGAGGGAGGAGATGCAAGGACAAGTGTTACCTGTACTGCCAGGCCTTAGGAAAGGATGGATGGGGAGGGAAGCGAGAACCAGGATCTCATGGAAGGTGTACTTCCTATGAACGGGGGTGGGGGGAATGTGTTTAAGGCAGAGATTGTTAAGTTATTGATTGGTAAAGGGGGTTTAAGATTTGAGGAGGGGCGGGAAAATTGGGCTAAAAAAATCAGCAATGATTAAGTAGTGGAGCAGACTCAATGGGCCTTGTTCTACTCCTGTATCTAAGGCAGAAAGGAGTGGGGAAGGGAAGCTGTGGCTGGTGGTGGGACCTTGTTGCAGCTGGTGAAAATGACGAAGGATGGTATGCTGTACGCAGAGGCTCACAGGGTGAAAGGTGAGGCATTGTTAGTTCCCCCCCCCACCCCCACTGTCCCCTTTTGCTGGATTCCTCATGGCAAGGAAGTGGCTACTCCTCACCTCTTACGTTAGGAAATTCATAGAAATTTCCTGTACTGGTGCAGGAGAAGAGTTGCACAGCACTAACATAGAACATTACAGCACAGGGACAGGCCCTTCAGCATCAACCATGATGTCAATCTAACCTAATCCCATCCTACCCACACATGGTCTGTATCCTTCTATTCCATGCCTGCTAATGTGCTTGTTTCAATGTCGCTTAAACATTACTAACTGCTTCATCATCTCCTCCTGAACGTATAGTTTCAGTCACCACTCCCCTTTCTGTGTACAAATTCTTGCTTCACAAGTTTCCTTCAAACATTTCTCATATGTAATATAATTTTGTCCAACCTCTTCTTACAGCTGATACATTCCAATCCAGACAACATCCTGGTGAATCTCCTCTGCACCCACATCCTTCCTGTAATGCAGTGATCAGAACACTAATGCATAATATTCCAAAAGTGACCAAACCGAAATTTTATACATCTGCAGCTTGACTTACCTAGTTTTAAACTTAATGGCTCGACTAATGCCATAACCCTTCTTCATGACCCTATCCACTTGTGTTGTCACTTACAGCAGGCTACGGACTTGCACCCTGAAGATCCTTCTGTGCATCAATGTTTTGAAGGGTCCTGCTATATATTGTATACTTTCCTCTTACACTTGACCTCTCGAAGTGCAACACCTGACACTTGCCCAAATTAAACTCCATCTACCATCACTTTGTCCAAGTTTCCAATTAATTTATATCTTGCTGCATCCTTTTTTCAACCTTTCTCACTCCCCACAATTCAATTTTCATATTATTTGCAAATGGATTTTTCAGACCACCTATGTTTTCTTCCAAATATAAACTGAAGGGGCCTCAGCACTGATTCTTGTGGGACATCACTGGTCATAGACCTCCAGTCAAACAGATGCCCATTTGTCTTCTATGACTAAGCCAATTTTGCGTTCAATTTATCAACTCATCATTGATCCCATGTGATTTAATCTTCTGGACCAGCCTCCCATGACAAACCTTGGCAAATGCAGAGTCACTATTAATTAATGTTGATGTGGTGTTTGTAATTTTAATTTTAATAATAGTTTTCACCAAACCAATATATCATCCCTAAATTCTTCTGCCTAGACCTGCACACTACACTTCAGGATATTCTAACATGAATTTTTCTATACATTTCTATACTAAAATATGAATGACACCATTCCATTAGCTTATGTTGGTTATTGATTGCATCCCCATCTATGACATCTTAGTGATCTATGGGCATAGGTATGCATCATTTGCAAGGTGCATTTATACACATGTTAGTTGTAATGTGAATGATGTCTCCTCTGCATATGGAGTATTTAATTTCAAAAATGCATCAGTATAATACAAGGGAAATTTTTAAAACAGTATGCAAATTAAAGTGAATTTTAGTTGTTTGTTTTGGATTAGATTTCTGGGAATGCAGATAGTAACTAATTACTGAAGTTTAATTTATATCTAAATAGGATTTTACCCCTGAACCGTATATTTTATTCATTTGTCTTCTTATTAAGTGTGGTTTTGATAAAATGGAAGGCATGCTATCATTTCAAAATGATTATTAAATTGTATGTTGTTCAAAGCAATTGCAGTATCATCACCTTCAAATTACAGTCCAACAGTATGTCTTCCGTGATGGAGAAAATTAAATGAAAGTGAAATAATTGTCCAGGTTATTACCAGTAGAAAACTGTTGAGCCATGTTCAACAAGACTTCCAATTTAAATAGACTGAGCATGAAATCTTTTAATTTTAATTTGTTAATAGTGTATTAAAACATGAATTTTGAACAGAGGGCTTTGAGTACCTGTAGAACCTACTCCATACTTCCTAATCAATCAGGCAAAAATTGCAAATTACATGTATAGACTGTAACACGTAATATTACAAAGGCAAATTCTATCATTAATTTCAACAGAGAGAATTGTAAAATCCAGCTTGTCATTCACCTTTGTCAGTTGTGATTTGTAAAAGTGATATGTGTGTGAGTGTTCGTACATCGTCGACATCGATGAGGACCAAACTAGGGCATGATTTGGATTTAAGCGAGGGAGAGTTGCGCAGCATCAGCCTCACTCTCTCTTCCCAATTCCCATCTGGATCCAGTGGCAAGACAGAGTCAAGACGGTTGGAGATGGGACATCTTCTGTGTCTTGTCGTGCTCTACATGTTCCACGACACTTGCAGAGACTGCCCTCTTGACCGTTGGACCTTCCACTGGTCTCGTCCGCTCAGTCCGCCGGAGTCTGTCTTCACATGTTGGGATAGACAACTCCCTATCTCACCAAGGGTTTGAGACCCGTCGGCTACCCTCACCTGGTTTAGCTGGCTTGTCGAAGCCTTTGCCCGGGGTGTGGCCACTGTCGCATGCAAACAGCTACGGGGAGCCACAGGTGAGATCTGAGTGCCAGGTGGGGACCAAAGGTGGGCTAACCACCTTGAAAAGGACGCGACAAGTTCCCCCACCAGAGGTGCTACCTCTCCCTGACACCCCATACACCCCAGAAGTGATTTATAATTTTATGACAGGCAATGTTTAAAAAAGACCCAGTCTGGGTGCAGACTGAAGTCAAGCAGGGATTGATTTTGTTCTTCAAAAGTAATCTCAAAAACTATTTTAACCCAACATGTTAAGTAGAAACAAAGACTGAAATACTGTGCAAAAAGAACGTGTTATGTGAACGAGCATGCTTAAGACTGCTTAAGTCAGGAAAAGAAGTAGAATTATAAAGAAAAGGGAATAAAGATCAAATTAAAAGAGAAAATATGGAATTACATTTTCTTTTAAATTCAGCTAACTGCAGTCAAAATATGAAGGAATTAATTCTGCATTTGTAATCATTGCGTTTTCAGTGCTGGAGTATTGAAGCCGGTAATTAACACTTCCATTTCACTGAGATGTACTTAAACACAGCTTCCTGTGGTGAGCTTAATTTTACCTACAAATACAGGAAGTGTACTCTGCTGAAGGAACATGAAGAGACAGAGGGATACGCATTTTGCAAAACAGAGCGATATATCTATATACTACTAAAACTCTCATGCTCTGTCTGTCTGTCTGTCTGTGACCTCTAATTAGCGCAAACAGTGCATTACAGTGGCACTTTTTTTGGCTAAATCGAATTAAAATGCGCTAACTTACAGAATGCAGGCAAAGTTCAGGGTTATATATTCGTATAAAATTGCTCATTCGCCAAAAATCAACAGGCTGGCTTTCAACCGAGAGCTGATCGCCCATCATGGAAATCGGGACGTGACAGCCTGACGCATGCGCACGGCCAGCCTCAGCAGCGACACCTACCAGAGCAAAAGGGCAGAGCAGCTCTATTTCGAGGGGTCACATTCTGCTAATCACCATTAGCATGTGCAGGATTGGGACAGATCTAACTGCCACCTATCAATATAAGATAATTAAATCTTATTGTAATTATGTACTTTGAGACACCCATAAAACCCTTTGCTGCAGTCAAAGGACAGCGGTGACTATATCACGTCCATTTAGGAGAACGCCAACCACATTATCAAGAATAATCAGCATCCTTTGGTGTTAGGGCTTCCTATCTTCTATTCAGCATTAGGGTAAAAAAAAAATGGTCAGCCTAATTATGCCACGTGGAAAGGGAAGGGGTACATTATGGTCAAGAGATGACACCAAACGTCGTCGGGACACAGCAAGGAGAGGGAGAGAACAAGAATCAGATGAGGCCAGAGCCGCACGACTCCAGGATCAAAGAGTCAGGACAGAAAAAGATGAGAGAAGAAGAGACAGAGGAGGAGAGGCATGCACATCCCCAGGATCAGAGACAAACAACAAACAGTAGAAGAGATGAAGAGACGGGGAATGAAAGGGCTGCACGTCTCCAGAATGACAGCGAGAGACACAAGGGTGGCAGATAATCCAGAAATAATGCCATCAAAAGTGTCCTTCGTTAAATGAGGAGGAGTTATATTTGCTTTGCTACGCATTGTTCTTCTTTAATAAACTGAGGTTTTCTATTTCAGTTTCCAAAGCAAAGCGATACCAATAGCATTCAGGAAAACAATGTTCATTCTAGACACATCAGACTGCACTACCCTTCTCTCAAAGGGTGCCCCAACGGGTCACCCCGTTGTCTAGTTTCTAACTAAACTTCCTCTATTTCTGCATTTAACAAAGCATTTCCTCACGTCTTGATTAAAATATCTGTGGATACTCTTCAGGTCACGTCGATGTCAACAACCATAATATCATGTTGTAACATGAGCAGAACATCTGGCTGAAGTTACCTGAATCAAAAGAAACTTTTTAGACTTGTAACTGTTTCAAATGTTGCAAATTTTGAAACAAGGCCGCCCTGTTTACTGGTGAAGTAGATTTAAAAACTCAAAGTGTTAATTAGTTCTTTATTACTCAGCTATTGTATTTAAATCAGCTGGATTTGTATTTTCTTTCATTTTTATCCTGTTTAAATAGAATCATGTTTATGTGGTCGATTTTTCCAGCCTGCTACTGTATCTAAAATAGCAAGATAGTAGAGCAAGCGTTGAAGTGTGCTTGTCCCTGGAAGAGTTGTCAGGGAACTGCTTTGCCTTGTATAGCAAAATCACTTCCACAACACCTTTTGCACAAAATGCCTTACTACAGTGATTTGTCAATAGCCTAAGTGCAGTTCTGACTAAACCAGTACTCATGAAGCAAAATGTTGCTTACCATTGATAAAAGAAGCAGAACAATGTTAATTAACTTCACTGTTTTAGCAGATTGGTACATGTATCATAGGAAAATATGACATTGCATGAGTCAAGGCATACAACAATCCATTATGCCCAGTAATTTTTGCTCTGGCAGTAAGTTTCTTCCATATAGATGTTCTAATCCATTGTCACAAGTCTCCAGGAAAATTAGTTCCATAATTTCATGATGTTTATATGGGAATAATTCCAGCAAATGGGAATATATCTAGTAAGTTTTATTAAATAGGCTGGGGCACCTATATTCAGAAAAAAAAAGACTGTTACCAGATTTTAGGTTTACATATTCAAAGGGTAGATAAAGCAGACATTGGGGTGTTTCAGCTTGTGGGAAAAACAGTGTAATTAATACCGAAATTTGTATTCAAGTATGCATGATCTGCGGCATGTCTTATCTCCACATGATCCTCACTCAAAAAAGGAAGATTGTTAATTCGGTTAAGTCAACTAACCCAGAGTTGCTCCATATATCTGTATCTCCCCAATTTTGAAGCTGGCTTTTTAACAGCAAAGCATTTGCAAATCCCCTCAGGGCTGCTGGAACCAGTAATTTGCAATCCAATAGAAGCAACCTAAGATAATGACACAGGTTTTGCAGTGTGGTAATATTTTTAACACTAAGAAATTTTGTAATTAAAATACTGAAATTTTGTTTGGTCGGGTAATGTTTCAAGCAATATCAATTTATAGTCTGACTTCTTAAAAATGTAATTGTCAGTGTTGAGAATAATATCACTTTAGATGCAAAGGTTGACCTTCACAAATTATAAATTGCCACCAACATTTTCCTCGCATAAACATCAGCAATAGATGTTTTACAATAAAATAGCTTAGACCATAAAATCACAAGACAGAGGAGCAAAATTAGGCCATTCATCCCATTGAGTTTGCTCTGACATTCAATTCATGGCTGATCCAGCCCCTTCTCCTGCCTTCTCCCTGTAACTTTTGAAGCCTATACTAATCAAGAACCTACCAACCTCCGCTTTAAGTATGCACTTGGCCTCGACAGCTGAATGTAGTCAAGAATTCCAGAGATTTGCCACTCTCTGGTTAAAGAAATTCCTCATCATCTCTGTTTTAAAGTGAAGCCCTTCTATTCTAAGGCTCTGCCCTCTGGTCCTAAACTCTAGCACTATTGGAAACATCCTCCCCAGTTCCTCTCTCTCTCTCGGCCTTTCAATATTCAGTACGTTTCAAAGAGATCTCCTCTCTCCCCCCCCCCCCCCATTCTTCTGAACTCCACCAAGTACAAACCAGAGCCATGAAATGTTCTGCATGTGTTAACCCTTTCATTCCCTAATCATTCTCTTAAACCTTCTTTGGACCCCCTCCATTACCAGCACATCCTTTGTTAGATATGTGCCCCAAAACTATTCACAGTACTCCAAATGCAGTCTAACAAATGCCTGATAAAGCCTTAGAACTTAATAGTTTTTAATATATTAAAGTTAGTTCAGACAATATGCAGTAGGCTGATATTTTATGCCTTTCAAAGGCAGAATACCAAGTGTATGATCAAAACACAGCTAATACTAAAGTTCAGTACACCTGTCAGGTATAAGACAAAGGTTCAAAGGGTGCACTTGAACAGGCAAAGAATTTAAACCCTTATTGAATCTAGGAATTAAATTACAGGCTGAAATAGTGTGAGAACATGAGCACCAGAACGAACAAGGCTCAGCTTAACTTTCGATATATACTGTAAATGGGACAAACTATGGAAAAAGTAAGTGATTTTCTAATTTAAAACTTATTTCTAAAGATAGTAAATATGTAGAGCATAATGCAGGCAAAGGGAAGCAAGCATATGAGAATAATTCTAATTGCATTAGTGAAAGTGGATGTATTAGTGTTAACTCCGCATTTAAATTAGCTTAATACCTAGAAACTGAGAGAAGGGGGAAGATTGAGTAATGAGAAAATTATATGGAAAACTGGGAAATTACCATTAAATTATCGGCACAATATAAGGTAAAGTCAGGTTAGTTGCCACCAACACCTTCTTCCCATAAACACCGGCACTGCATGACTTACAATGAAAAGGATATTTAAAATATCAACCTACAGTATAATGTCAGAACTATCATTAGTATATTAAATACTGTATCGTTCTAAGGCTTTATGAGTCAGGTTTCTCTGCCTCCAATATAAGATACAATAAAATTAAGAAAAAATAAGTTAATTAAAAATGGGGAATCGAGAAATTAAGTTTTAATCATTCTGGGAATCAGAACTGCTACACAGACAAAATATTTGCAATATATGGGTTAAGGAATTAGGAAGACATATTATGGACACAAGAGATTCTGCAGATACAGGTGTCCCCCGCTTTCCGAACTCTTTACGACATTTCGCTTTTACGAAAGACCTACATTAGTACCTGTTTTCGTTAACTGAAAGAGGATTTTCACTTTTACGAAAAAAGACCCTCACTTTAAACTTATGTTTACCCCAAAAAAGACTACCATGACCATGAAGGCTTGCGCGGGCAGGTTTGTGCGCATGCGTGATGTGCAAATGCATGTACGTGAGCACACGTGACGTGCGTGTACGTGACGTGCACATGCGTGTACATGCCGAGTTTTTTCGACAAATCAATTTTAACTCAAACTTCCCGATTCTGTTAAGTGAAACTGCATTGTACATACATTATTTCTACTTTATATAGGCTGTGTATTTATCATATCATTCCTACTTTTACTATATGTTAGTGTTATTTTAGGTTTTATGTGCTATTTGGTATGATTTGGTAGGTTATTTTTTGGGTCTGGGAACGCTCAAAAAATTTTTCCATATAAATTAACGGTAATTGCTTCTTCGCTTTATGCCAATTCGGCTTACGAACGGTTTCATAGGAACGCTGTACATTGGGATAGCGGGGGAAACCTTGCACTGGAATTCCTGTGCAATGCACACACAAAATGCTGGAGGGCCTCAGCAAGTCAGGCAGCATCTATGGAGGAAAATAAACATCCATCATTTCAGTTCAGTATTGATGAAGGTTCTTGGCCTGAAATGTAGACACATTATGGTTTGTCTCAGAGAAATTAAATGCACTAACAAAGTTAAGGAGCTGGAATTCTATTTTGATAATAAATTTCCAAAGACCAACAATAAAGCCTGTATTAAAATGTTGTCTGACAGAATCAAATTAACAGATAATAAGGAATCGATTAGTAAACAAAAAGTTAACACAGCTTTTAACTAATTCAAGAAAAGAGCAGCACTGGGACCACCAGGATGAGGAATTCATATGGAATCTTTTTTTCCATTTCTTATTCTCTCACAATGGTGCATTCCAGGTTCCTTAAAAATGAAGTGAACAGTCCTTATTTGAAAATTCAAAGATTCCAAATTTCTCAAAAACAGCACAACTGGAGGCAAATCTCACCAGAACACTTTGCTTAAGACTTTAATTCGCAATGGGGGCGGTTACATGTCCTAAGGGGAAGTAGAAATCATCGGATGGCCATTCAGGATTCTTGGGGGGTGTGATAAGTGGCACCCTAACTTGAGTCATGAGACCTGACTAACCTTGTCAACTCGCTGCATCATCAACATCTAATTGGCATTCCCAGTTTCAGTTATTTTTTTTATTTTAATTTAGCCCCATTAATGATAGATAAATATGTATGGCATGATTATTATGAGTCTGATAGTGGTGAAGCCTTGAATTCTAACCTTGCTAAGAAACAGAAACTACAGAAAGTGCGTCAATACAATATTACATACCTGGAGTACGCTTTTATTCCATTCCCATCAGATCAGCAATGCCCCAAGTGTCTTATTTGTAATACTGTATAGTCTAATGAAGCCATGAAAACATCAAGATTGCAGGAACACCTCCGTGAAAGACACTCTGACAACCCTGACAGCTGGTATTACTCAGATCCAGAGGATGAAAGAAGCATTTGAAAACCATTGCACACTCGCTAAAAATGACCTTGATTGTGATCTTGTTGCTTCTTATAACATTTCCAAAATGAAAGCAAAGTGTGGAAAATAGGTGAAAGATTAATAATGCCTGCTGTAGCAGAAGTGTTCACCACTGTTCTCAAAATGGTATGAGTATTTTAAAATCAATTCCTTTAAGTAATTAACTATAGCTTGTCATATTGATGAAATGAGTGAAGACATTCAATATCAATTATGCACAGAACTATAAAAAACAGAATTTGGGATACATCTGAATGAGTCAACTGTGTGAGACAATGAGGCACCGCTAATGGCATTTGTACGGTTTATCGGAATTGGAAAAGTTTCTTAAGAATTTCGCTTTTGTAAAAAATTAAAACCAAGTATGAACGGAGAATCAATTTATGAAAAGTTCAAAATGTATATTGAGGATAAAAGTATTCTGATTAGGAACATGAGTACTTGTGCAACAAATGGAGCACCATATATGACAGGTCTCTATGTTGGTTTCAAGGCACTTATGGAAAAAAAATCCAAGTCTGTTTGCAATCCTTTGTATAATTCACCATCAACATCTCACAGCCTAAAACCTCAGCCAGCAACTTTTTTCTAACGTGACTCTTGATCTGCTATTAACAAAATTAAAGCTCATACATTAAATAGCAGAAGAGTTTGAACACTTTCTTCTTCACACTTAAGTGTGTTGGCTGTCAAAAGGCAGCTGCTTAAAACTTTTCTTTGATCTTTTTGACACTGTAGTTGAATTTTTGCTCAAAGTCGACATGAGCTTGGAAACAAGATTGAACTTATATGGAGATGTGTGCATACCTAGCCAATCTGTAAGATAAAATGAATATTCTAAATATGAAACTGCAGGGTAAGAATTTCAATTTAATCCAGGCAAAAAGTGTTGTGTCCATTTTATCAGAAAATTGGAAATATCTAAGCAAAACATTGGAAGAAGAGTGTTCTCACAGTTTCCCTGCACACTCTTTCACAGATGGTGATTTGCAAGAGTGCTGCTTACACCTGCAATCACTGAAGAAGGATTTTCAGAATCGATTCAAGGATTTGCACAAGCCGGAAATTCCATCTTGGCTAATTAGTCCGCTTCTTTACGTGGTGGAAGAACAGGAAGAGAGCTTGCCAGATGAAATTATCAAAATTCAGAATGATGAAAAAACATAAATGCTTTTCAAAAATGTTGGTTTTTGTGGTTTGTAGCTACATGTCATATAAAATTTCCCAGTCTTTGGAGCCAAACTGTTCTTCATTGCATTTCCATCCTTCTACCTTGCTGAAAGAAGCTTCAGTGCAGTGAGCCACATACTCACAAGAAACAGAAACTTTTTGAACATTGTTACTCATAAGGACTTAACGCTTTTGCTATCACAACTTGAACTAGATATTTCAACTCTTGCTCAAAAACAATCAAGTTCAAGGATAAATAATATTGACGTTGAAGCTGCTGTACAGTGCACAGGTACTGTGAAAGCTAAGCTTAAAGACAAATAAAAATTGAAAGTAGAATCTTTTTTTTCATATTACCATATGGTAGAAATGTTTTTACACCATGGGGGTGCCAGAAAGTATACTATGCCGAAGAGGGGCATTGGTAAGTGTGAAAGTGCTTCAGAGGGGCATTGGGCTAAATAAAAGGTTGGGAAACATAGGCTTCAGATGTTCACAGGCACCATCAGCAGCTACCACACTAAATCCAAGGGAAAGTCAAGGCAACAGCTGACTACAATGAAGATATTGCAAACATGCAAAACAAATGTAGGCTGCAAGTAAAAACAAAAATTGGTAATGGTATTTTATTCTGTAGACCGGTAACTTTTTAATTATAATAGTCAGTTGAAGAACCTTATTGAGATTTTCTGTACTGATGGTACAGTGACAATAGACAAGTAAATCTTCTAAATCCATTAAAATTCTGGATAAAAATGAAGTCCTTTTAAAGTATAAAGTATAAAAGTATAAGAAGTCTATTATCACATTTGCTCTTTGACAATGTTATAGATTTGTTATTATGCACCTTAGGTAAGCAATTAACACTTGCATGCAACATTGCATCTTGTAGCAATATGATCAAAAGATGACCATTTTGAAATTAATCAATAACAAATGCTGCCTTGAAATCATTAGCTTAAAATTTCCGCAAAAATGTTTACAGATCCATGCTATCTGCCTACTTTCCCTCTGTATCTGGTCAGAAGTTTGAAAATGCAACAGGCTAAAGTGTTATGATGAGCCAAAACAATCAATCCTATTGGCTGACAACCAATCCCAGGCTGACTTGCACTGATTGGTCATTGTTCCTAATGATGTCTTGAATGTGCTTGGGAAACCCATTGAAATAGAGGTGCTCTGAATGCACTGCTGAGTTTTTTGGCTGTGTTTTTTTTCTGAATAAAGGTTTATTTCAAGCCTAGGCTTTGTCCTGTTTCCTAGCTTTGGGTCTCATCAGTAGCTATAGGTAAGTGAACACAACAAATTGGTGACGAGGTGTTGTATTCTATCAACAAAGCAATTTCTACAGCAGATTTATGTGCAATCCGACAACAGCACCAAGCCTAACTTGAATTTGCCCGGTACAAGTTAATCAAAACCTTGACTAGCAGTTATTAGTGAGTCCAATGATGTCACTGAACAGACCTCATGTGAGTCAGTTGCTGCCTCCATTACCAACTTCCGGTTTGATACCACTTCAGGAATTACATTTGAATCCTGGTTCAAACATTATGAGGTATCTGTTGAGTTGAGGTCACCAGTAAAGGTGATTTGTGGCAGACATGCACGTTGTTCCAATGATTGAGTACTGCCGAACATGAATGTTATTTCAACTTCCTTCTGCCTAAGAACATAAGTAACCCATCACTTGACAAAACTGTCCAACAGTTAACAGGCATTTTTGGAGAACAGTCATCTCTTTTCAGTGTTCACTATCATTGCCTAAAACTCAATAAACACAACACCGATGACTTCATCATGTATGCTGATGCCATGAACCACGAATGTGAAAATTTCAAGCTGGGTAACGTGACTGAATCACAGATCAGATGTCTGATTTTTATTGGTGGACTTCAGACACGGCAATGCAGGCACTTGTAAATGACTCCTGGCCAGAGTGGAACAAGACCCTGAAGTGACTCTACAAGCTGACGCTCAGGAGTGTCAGCACTTGATTAGCATGAAACACTATTCTAACCTGGTTGAAAACAACCATGTCAACTCAATTTCCAGTGGTCCAGGCTTCATCACTCAGCAGGTCTCCAATCAGTTTTTGGAACCGTAGTGTGTGGCATTACACAAGAAACTGTCAGTACAAAAACTACATTTGTCCTGTGGTCACAAAGTAGGTTCTTGCTATTCTTCACTGTTTTCTAGGCCAGTGAAGCAGAAGGGCAAGAAAGTTCAAAAGCCATCAAAGTCTACAAGGCATTTAATGGATATATTCAAAGCTGACTTTGCCACTAGGATATGGGTCATCAACGTGATTATCAACAATTAGTCGGTCAAGTTATAACTCCATGTGGCGCCAGACATCATCACTATCTCCAAACGCACGTGGCGGGCACTTGGGTCCTCATGAGTCAAATCTACTCATCAGTCTTCCTACAATGCATTGGGTGGAACCCTCCAGCTGGTTGGCAAACTGCACTGCATGGTGAAGCTGCACAGTAACCGAGTCAGCAGTGTGTGTTGCCTAACAGAGCAGCCAGATCTGAATGTTCTTGGTACTGACTGGATGGACAAGCTTGATCTCTGGAGCACCCCTCTGGATAAGGTCTGTCTAAAGACTTTGGCCATTTAAATCATGTCAGTCAACACCATACATGAGGCAATACAACAACAAATGAAACAGCGCTATGTTGCAGTGGTTGAAGAAGGTTTAGGTCACTCCACCACACGGCAAGCAGAACTCTATCTCCATCCGGACACAAAACCAGTCTTCTATCCCAAAAGATTAGTACCATCCACAGTCTTAACAATCACGGAGCAAGAGCTAGATAAAAAAACAAGAAGCTGGTATGATCAAAGCTGTCAACTACTCACGATGGGCAGTTCCAGTAGTTGTCATCAAGCAAGCCATTGGTACAGAGAGGTTGTGTGCAGACTTTTCAGTTGGTCTCAGTATGGATCTGCAGAACACCAGTACTCATTATGTGTACCAGCAGATCTCTTTGCAAAATTGAACAGCGGTCACCACTCTGCAAAGTTGGACTTGGCCGAAGCCTACCTCCAGGTAGAAGTAGCAGAAAATTCAAAGAATCTTCTCACCATTACAACATATAAGGGGGTGTTTTCTTTCCTCCATCTGCCTTTCTGGGTAAAGGCGGCTTCTTCAATATTCTCTCTCCTTATGGATACCATGCCGAGTGGTATTCACAGTGTTGCTGCTTACCTTAATGACATCATTGTGATGGACATGGATCAGATGATCATGGATCATCTATGCACCAAGTTTTGAACAAACTATAAGACTTCGAACTGCACCTTTGGGCAGAAAAATGCAGCTTCCTGATGTCTTCCATTAGGTATCTGGAATTCATTATAGATGAGCACAGTCATCGCCCAGATCCTGAAAACATCGTTGCTATTTTAAAGATGCCACCTCCATCAGAAGTCTGCACCTTACGATCATTTTTGGGCATAATCAGTCATTATTCAGCATTCCTCCCAGCAATGCACCTGCTGCAGGGGTCACTCAATGCCTTGCTCAACAATAGTACCATGTGGAGATTGTCTAAGTAATGCCGAGAAGCTTTTGATCAGGTGAAGAATATGCTGTTGTCTAACCTTGTCTTGAGGCATTTCAACCCAGAGACGCCAATCATCGTCAGGACTGATACGTCCAACAATGGGGTGAGTGCTGTTATATCCCTTATTTTCCCTGATGGTTCCAAAATTGTCATGCATGCAGTCAGATCACTGACTATGGCTGCAACGAAATATAGACAAATCAAGAAGGAAGCCTTGGGACTCAGCTTTGCTGCGAAGAAATTCCACAAGATGCTTTATCGCAGACACTCCACTCTCCTTACTGATCACAAGCCACTATTGTCCATCTTTGGATCAAAGAAAGGCATCCTGGTGTATATACTGTAGCTAACTGCCTAAAAGCAGGGACAACAATGTTCTTAGCCTACAATTTAGCTATCAAGTACACATCAACCCACGGACTTTGTCAGGCAGACTTATGAATCAGCACGTTATGGAAAATGAAGACACAGTTGGGGCCGCGATTTCAATTGATTGCAGAGTCCACCGGTATGCATTAGATGCCTCTGAAGGTCTTCCGGTCACAGTCAAAATGTCTGCAGTCCTCTTCTTCGGTGTATTTCCAGATACCCCATTGACGGGTGGCCAGCTAAAGCTGAGGAAGATATCATACCCTCTGACCAACGCCATACCTGGCTCTCAACTGTGGACTCTTGCCTAAAGTTTGGAGACAGAATAATAATTCCATGAACACTTCAAACCAAAGTACTGAAACAATTACACTGTGGTCATGCAGGCATCAGTGGAATGAAAGTCCCGGCATGGAATGAAGCGTTGTGCTCTGGCTGCATATAGACAAAGATGTCACGTCGAAATGCAAGCAGTGTACTCTGTGCTCTGTGGTAGCAAAGAATCCAAGCGGAGCTGGTCCACAACCATGCCCTCAGGCTAACGTATCTTCAAATAGAGTACGTATTGACTTTGGTGCCCAATCAACGGGAGTACTTACAAATCCTGGGGAATGTGTATTCCAAATGGCCAGAAGTACTACCTATGAAGTCAACAATGTGAGATGCTGCCATTCAACCGCTGCTGCAGATCTTCAGCCGCTTTGGGATACCAGAAAAGCTTGTTTCTGATAACGGCGCCCTATTCAGTGGACAGCAGTTTCCTGCATTCTGCCATTACCTTCACCCTTGCCTTACCACCACTTCCACACTCGCTCCTTTTCATCCTGCAGATAGTAATCTCAGCCACTCACAATGCTGGCCCTCCTGTTTATAACACGTACAAGCCTCACGTAACTTTTTGGTTGTTGTATTTCACTGTTACGAATGTCATTCCCACAGGTGTTATCTGTTTAGTCACTTCATAAGTTCTTATTTGGTTATCTGCAGGCTTCAGTTCAGTAACTTTGAAATGCTATTCAAACACATTTTGTGGAATGACTGAAGTAGCCAAGCCAGTTTTGAAATCATTTTAATTAATTTGTCATACATTTCTGCTGTAAGCAATATCGCTGGTCTCTTGACAGTTTTCACAATGTAAATCTCAAGGCTATTCATTCCTGTATCACTCTCATCATTATCCAATTTTTCATTAACTGCGTGCAGATGAGTGCTCTTTTTGAAACCACAACTTGATTTTTTTAAATTTTCTCTTCTCTGTGCAGACTGTTTATTTTTGTCAGCTTGGCATGGTGTTTGTATGTGTCCTACTTTGTTGCATTTTCTGCAGGTTTTGCCTTTCAGTCCACATTGGTCTGGTGTATGTGAGCCCTTGCCACAAAGCAAACACAATTTGCTTAGAAAGGTGGGTTTCTGTTTAGATCTTGTAATTTTACTCAGGCTCACCTTTATTCCTGACAACAACTCAATTGTGTCTCTGTCTGCTGATTCCATTGATAAAGCCAATTCAACATGCTCTTTTAAATGTGAGTTGCATTTCTGGCAACTTTTGCCTTCCTTTCCAGTCCTGAAGAAAAGACTTGGCCTGAAATGTCAACTATTTATTCATTTCCATAGATGCTGCTGGTCCTGCTAAGTTCCTCTAGGATTTTGTGAGTATTGCTTCAGTTAGGAGCCATGTCTCAATGCTTTCTTGTAAGGTTCCACAAACTAAATGATCGCTTAGTGCATCGTTAAGCCCGTCACTGAACTAACAATGCTCAAACAACTTCTTTAATTCAGACACATAGCTGAAATGGACACCCTTTCTTTTTGATTCTGCTTTTGAAACTTAAAGTGTTCTGCAGTCAACAATGTTTTGATTCTAAATGTTCCTGGATTACTTTCAAGATATCAGCAAATCTTATTTCAGTTGGTTTGGTTGGAGCAGTCAAACTTCCAAGCAAACTGTATGATTTTCCCCCCAGTGCACTCAGCAAAATTAGCACTCACTTTCATTGGCTATTTCATTTGCATCAGAATGCAGCTTGATTCATTCAGTACACCAAATCTTGTTATCTCTTCTGCAATCAAGTGCCTCTATCTTTCTGATGTACCCAGTCATTTCTGCTTTTTTTAATACATGATTATTAACAGTACTTGCTGTTTATGAACCCATGAACTTACCTGTTTTCTGCGATGATTTTATTCAACCGTTTTTCACTATGCTTTTTTTAAGCTCAAACACTTTCCTGCACTCCAACAGGCAGGTAGTCAATAAGACCACAAGCATAAGATATAGGAGTAGAATTAAACTATTTGGTCCATAACGTCTGCCCCGCCATTTTATCACGGCTAATCCAATTTTCCTCTCAGCCCCATTCTCCTGCTTTCTTCCCATATTCCTTTATGCCCTGACCAATGAAGAATCTATCACCTTCTGCCTTAAATGTGCATAAAGACTTGGCCTCCACAGCAGCCCGTGGCAAAGAATTCCACAGATTCACCACTCTCTGTCTAAAAAAACAACTTCCTCATCTCTGGTCTAAAAGGACGCCTCTCTATTCTGAGGCTGTGTCCTCTGATCTTAGGCTCTCTCACCATAGGAAATATCCTCTCCACACCTACTCTATCAAATCCTTTCACCATTCAATATGTTTCAATGAGGTCAACCCCCCCCCCCCATTCTTCTGAATTCTAGTGAATACAGGCCCAGAGCCATCAAACACTCTTCATATGACAAGCTGTTCAATCCTGGAATCATTTTTGTGAGGTACACACACAAAATGCTGGAGGAACTCAGCAGGCCAGGCGGCATCTATGGAAAAGAGTACAGTCGATGTTTTGTTCCAAGACCCTTGAGCAGGACTGGAGAAAAAAAGAAGAGGATTCAGGGTTAGAAGGTGGGGAGAGGGGAGGGAGAAACACAAGGTGATAGGTGAAACCGGGAGGTGTGAAGTAAAGAGTTGGGAAGTTAATTGGTGAAGGAGATACAGGGCTAGAGAGGGAGAAACTAATAGGAGAAGGCAGAAGGCCATGGAAGAAAGAAAAGGGGGAAGGGCACCAGAGGAGGGTGATGGGCAGGCAATGAAATAAGGTGAGAGAGGAGAAAAGGGATGGGGAATGGTGAGGGGGGAAGTCTATTACTGGAAGTTTGAGAAACTGACGTTCATGCCATCAGGTTGGAGGCTGCCCAGGCAGAATATAAAGTGTTGCTTCTCCAACCCAAGTGTTAATGTTTTGGGCCTAGACCCTTGATCAGTACAGCAGAGATCACAGAGCGGGAGCAGTGAGAGGGGGTTTCACTAACTCCCGTTGAAGGGAAGATTTAAACTTCTTCTGGGTAGGCATCCCTGTGAGAGACTTTGCAGAGTAAGACAGATACTGTACAAATTGACATTTACTGTACCTGCCTTTTTTTTTCATTTTAATATGCCTGAAAACCTTGAGAAATTCTGCAGAGTCTGTATTGCTCCTTAGACCCTCGTAATGGAGAATCAATGGAGCAATGAAGTATATCTACTATTTTGGAAATGAACTGGTCATTGATTTCAGGAAGGGTGTGGTTCACACTCTCCTGTTTACATCAACATGCTGAGGCTGAGAGCTTCGAGTTCTTTGGAGTCAACATCACCAATAGCCTGTTCTAGTGCGAGTACATAGACTCATCATCACCTCATTTGCTCAGGAGGCTAAATAAATTTGGCATGTCCCCTTTTGTCCTTGCCAATTTTTATCAGTGCACCATAGAAAGCATCGTATCCAGGTGCATTATGGATTGGTATGGTAAACCATGATGTTTTTTTCTGTGATTGCATAGAGGGATGGATGGTTTTCATGACATGCAGAGTTGTGAACACAGCTCAGTACATCATGAAAACCACGTTTTGTAGGAAAACATGGACTCTTCCCTCCATGGACTCTGTCTATACTTCTCGCTGGCTCAGTAAAACAGCCAACATAATCAAAGACCACCACACACTGCACACTCTTTCTCCTACATCCTCCCTTTGAGCAGAAAATACAGAAGCCTGAAAGGACACACCAGGAGGGTCAATCACAGCTTTTATCCTACTGTTAGAAGATTATTGAATGATGATAAGATGAATTCTTGACCTCACAATCTACATTTTTATGACCTTGCACCTTCTGCACCTTATAGGCCTTCTGCACTGCACTTAATGGATGGCTGAAACTCGCCTCAGTATATAGTTTCTCTTTACACTTTATAACTGTAACACTTCATTCTGTATCTGTTGTTGTTTTTCATTGTACTATTCAAGGCACTGTTGTAACAAAATGATCTGTATGGACTGTCTATAAATCATATTTTTCATTGTAATTCAGTAAATGTGACAGTAATAAGCCAATTTAGCAATTTACCAATGAAAAAAATAACATGAACTTTTAGAATCTCAAGATATCTTAGTAAGCATAAGGCTGCCTTACACTTACCAAAACATCCAAGTATTTTTGACCTGAAGGAAGTTTTCAAGGTTGGTTAAAAATATATTTTGCACCTTAGTGACATTCCTGATGCATTTTTATGCTAAAATTAAGAATGAAAGCCATGGCCTCCTCTGAATTGAAATGCAAAGTCATGCTCAATTATTACAGATTATTCCAATAAAGGTGCAAGGAGACTGAACAGTGCAATGAAAGGTTAAAGAACATTAAAATAAATTAAAAATTATGAGAAAATTAGTTCTCAGTTTAAGGGTGCTACAGTTGCCAGTGGAGTGTATATTGAGGAAGAGTTCAATGCAATTATTCCAGAATTCTTCTTACAGTAAAGGAATATGATGATCACCAAATAAGACGGTTGGCTGATTATAGAATTTGTGAAACTGCAAAATAGGGTTAGAATCGAAAACTATAAGACTGACATCTCAAGCATTTTTTTTAATTTCAGTTAGGGCAAGAACACTCATTTTATATTAATACTCTCTTCAATAAATCAAATATACACCCTACCTAAAGCACTCTTTTAAATGGTAAAACATGAGTTAAAAATTATGAAGAAGATGTCATTTACCTCACAATTCAAGCAGCTGTATGTCAGCTTGACATGCCTGAATTAAAGGCATAATAAGAGCATGGAGAGGTTGAAAAATAGTATCATTACATATAACTGAACAGCAAACCATGACTAAAACCTAGAGAAGAGGGGTGCAACCCAACATTATCTGTAGTAAAGTGGATAAAAGAGTTGTAGTAAATTTAGCTACAAGATAGGAGAACAGTTTTGATTGTCTTAAGAAGGCATGATTTGACAAAGAATGTAAGGTACAATCAATCAGAATCAAATTATAATAAAGATGTTCAGAGAGTCCAATTTGTTTGCATTCATAATTAATACTCAAAGGAAGTGGCTAAAGTATAGTCTATGTGATCTCCTGACATTGCTGCATTCAAAACTTTTAAAACTCTGATCTTGTTGGTGGCTCTGCTTCTCACTTTCCATACACTTCACATTTTTCTGCACTATCAATATTTATAATTTTTACATTTTTTTATTTTTCATGTTATTTTAATTGTAGAAATATTTGTTAATTGTGCTTTTGTGACACCCATTGAGTTATGTTCATAAGAATGGCTCACCGAAATTTCTCTCTTTCTGTGAACAGATTGAAGGCCATTTGTAGTGTGCACTTTTTTCATTTATGGTCTTCACATTTTGCAAATTAACTAAGCTGAAAGAGCCACAATAAACCTCAGAACATGGACTGTTTTACGATTATGTAATTAATATCACTGATAAATCCAACTGGAGAATCCAGGAGAGACTTCTTCAGCAGAAAATTTCCTCAGATGTGGACATGTGCAGCATCAAAAATAGAGGTAATTGTTACTTAGAACATAGAACATAGAATAGTAGGGCACAGTACAGGCCCTTCGGCCCACAATGTTGTGCTGACCCTCAAACCCTGACTCCCATATAAGCCCCCACCTTAAATTCCTCCATATACCTGTCTAGTAGTCTCTTAAACTTCACTAATGTATCTGCCTCCACCACTGACTCAGGCAGTGCATTCCACGCACCAACCACTCTCTGAGTAAAAAACCTTCCTCTAATGTTTTTCAGGCCTTAATTTTCTTGCTGTTGCATCCTCCACACTCTACACAATAGTTCAGAATAAAGCCATCAGTTAGACATGAGTTTTGCAGAAAAAACTATCATTGAAAGCAGAACACACCTAGAGTTTGGTTCACAACTTTCAGCAACAACAAAATATTCTAATGTTGTCTTGTCATTTAGCAGCTCAGCCTGTATGAAACTACTCTATAGTGAACATAAAGCTTGTCCACTTTCCAAGATAGCTACAGAGTTTATTGCTGACAGGTAGAAACCATCTCTGTTTGCTGCTTTTAATGCTATTTTATCACCCCAGCATTCTCCTTTTTGTGTAATTTTAAATTGCTTTAAGTCTCTATAATATTGTAAAGCATTTAATTCTTTTCAATCTGCTTCAATCAAATTTGCTGCTATATGTTCCTTATCACATTCCCTTCCCAAATGTCCTTTATTTATCATTCATTTAAAATGTGCTTTCATTTTCCATAATCTCTTGCTCCTTCAACTGCTTCATTGTACATATATAGTATATCCCCAGTGAACACTACCACATTATTCTTTTTGTATACCTTTACACTGTACTGCCACTGCAAAACAACAAATTTCACATCATATGTCAATGATAATAAATCTGATTCTGACTCTGATCCTAAAACTGGCAACATTCTGAAGACATTTGTAAGGTTTTGGTTATGTTCCAGATTGTCATGCATGATTCCAAACACTTGGGGGTGCTGCAGATCATTTAAAAAAAAGCTACACTCAGTGGCCACTTTATTAGGTACCTCCTGTACCTAATAAAGTGGCCACTGAGTGTATATTCACGGTCTTCCGCTGCTAAAGCTCATCCACCTCAAGGTTCGATATGTTGTAAGTTCGGAGATGCCCTTCTGCACACCACTGTTGAATTGTGTGGTTATTTGCCTCCTGTCAGTTTGAACAAGTCCTGCCATTCTCCTCCGACCTCTTTCATTAACATTGCATTTTCACCCACAGAATTGTCACTGGCAGGATTTTTTTGCTGTTTTCTGTACCTTTCGATATAAAGTCTAGAGGCTGTTGTGCGCGAAAATCCCAGATCAGCAGTTTTTAAGATACTCAAACTACACCATCTGACACCAACAATCAAAATTACTTAAATCTCTTTTCTTCCCCATTCATATATTTTGTATGAACAAAACTGAACCTCCTGACCATGTCTGCAGGCTTTTATGCATTGAGTTATTGCCATATTAATATTTTCATTAATGAGCATGCATACAGGTGTACCTAATAAAGTGGCGGTTGAGTTCCAGAAGTCCAGAAGTCAGTGCTTGGGAAGTAATTCAGAAGTATTTTCAACAGTTCAAATTAAAAACGTAAATGAGCTACCAGAAAATAGAACATTATTTAAGGCCATGAATAATTATCAACAACAATTGTAGTTTATTAAGGAGATTAAGATCTCAGAAGAGTGTCACACATATAAATGAGTCTTCTCTTGCAGAAGTGCTTGAACACTCAACTTGATGAATATCCTATATTTTAAATAAACAAATACTTCTTTAAATTGCATGTTTTTATTATTCATGATTTACCTGATTATAATTAATCTGTACCAATCATTTTCTAATTTAATTGGCAATTAGTTCTCAGTCACATCATAAAGTATAATCTCATCTTTCATGTATTATAGTAATTGTACCAAATACAGTTGATTCCAGTTAATTGGGCCATTCGTTAATCAGGGGAACTGTTTGTTTGGACAACTGTTAAAGAACAAAAACTAATCAAGAAAATAGCTGGGATTTCTTTTGTTTATTTTGGACACTATGCCACTGAATTGGGACAGGACACTGTTGCTGAGCAGTTTATAGCTAGCATCAATTGTGTGCATTTGTGTGGGCATTATTCACTACACCATTTAAAGTGAACAATTTTTAAATAGCGTCAGTAATGTTTGAGTTCAGAAAGCAGTGATTTTTGTCACTGATAGCATGAAATAAGCAGTAAGATGATTCTGAACTGCTTTGCTCACTATGGATTCAAGCATTAAGGCTTGGGGACGCAAGAAAGGCTGGGAGTGAAAAGAAAATGATTTCACTACTTCAAGTTAGGAAATATAAAGAATTTGAAGGTATCAACGATCATCTTGAACATTACAACAAAACTGAAGATTTGGTGGATGCAACAGTTTCTAATAAGCAACAGTTGCACAGCCATTAAGCCTTTACCTTGTACAGAGAGCAAACAGTTTTTAAATAGCATCTGTTGTGTACACTTGTGTTGTTAGTCATTTGGGCTGGCCAACGCCGAATTAAAAAGCAGTGAGTTTTGACACTACGTCTTGCAGGAAGGGAAAGAAGGCAGTCCATTATCTGCACTATGTGTCTGAACTGATTTTGTTCGTTTACAGTCAAAAGAACACAGCAGTGTACACTGTATGAATTTCATAACTATTAGGAACGAATACAGTTTTAAACTACTCTAGTAATATTGGTAGTGCTCTAATTTGTTCTGTATTTCATTTAAACGTATACTTTGTTACTCACTTAAATGGTAGTTTGTCTTTTTTAAACTATTTCCATGGAACTTTGGCAAATTGGGCAGCTGCTTAATTGGGCCAAAATGAACTGGTCCCAGTGTGTTCTAATTAACCAGAACCCACTGTATATATTACTCATAACTAAAAAGGAAGAAACATCAGTTAATTATTGAATAACATTGATCACTGAGTGATTCTCCAGTTGATGGGAAACATCATTCATCAAACATTTTGGCATTTGGTGAACAGTTTTCCATATTCATGGTTGGCAGGATTACTTATTGCTACAGTGTAAGTTTGTTTCCTGTGCTTTTTCCTTGTGCACCAGAAAGAATTTGCAGTTAGTAAAATGGATTGAGGGGACCTTTTTTTATAAGTATTTCACTCAGGAATGGGTGTGCAAAGATAGTCATGCTTGCTACTTTCAAGAAATAATGTCTGTGGATGATATCAGTAACTGCACAAGATCCAAAGAGAAATAATGTCCAGCAAGTAGGATAATTCACCAAGTTCAGTCTGTCTGTCATATTCATAAATGGTGAGAATAAATGAGAAGAGATTTTGTGGAAGAAAGAGTGTTAATGTATTGGTAAATAAGAAAGGTCAACAGGAGAGGAAAGACAACAAGATTATAGACCAGGGCTGGATTAAGCTAGTGCGTCTGTTATAAAGGGGCCCTAAAGTTTAAAAATGTGCGTAAGTATTAAAACATAAATTATTTACTTGCATAGTAAATTAATTCAATGTTTTCATTTGCTATACAGCCAGATAGTACTACAAATGTCTGACACTTCAGTAATAGTATTAGTGACATGTTGGTATCAATTTCAAATATCAAAAGAAACAAAACTACAATTTAAAAGTTACGTTTTCTAGATTTAGCATGAGCAAATTTGTTGATGATACTGGAAATGTCTGTTTCACGCAGAAGTTCATGTTCAATGCTCATTAGAGTGAGATTGTTCAATCTGTTTTGACCCATGCTGCTCCTTAGTTCATTTTTAATCCTTTTCAGTTTTGAAAATGAGCATTCTCCACTGCAGTTGGTAACCGTAAGTGACAAATAGATGCGCAAGGCATTTTCTACATTTGGAAAACATGGCTCCAAAGCATTGTCAGTTATCAAACGGTACAGCCATAACTCTACAAGGTCTTGTTTGGCGCCAATATGAGAAGCAAGATCAGTTTTCAACAGTTCAGTAAACTGCACAAATTCTTCATCAAGACTTTCTTCCAGATCTTCCGGATATGAGTTAATAAGATTTGATGACCTCTTTACAATCTCTTCAGGTGTGAACGACTGTAACTGATGAAGGAATCCAAAAACACCATTCACCTTTAGATAAGCTTTCTGCCTTTTTGACAGGGCAGAAAGCAAGCTGTCAATAATGGCAAGAAATGTTTGGCTTTTAAACTTCTGAGAAGGCGTTTGAGATTCAACAAGTGGATCAAGAGTGCTGGAACCACTGAAATCATCATACGTGCGATTTTGTTTGTGTTTTCTTCGAGTTTGCTGTTGATAATCTTCACACTTAGTCAGATCCTTGGCTTTTTGCTCAACGTCTGAAAAAGTAGACCGTATAGCTTGAATATATCCATGCAAGCATTCATAAAGTGCACAAGCTGTGTTCAAGTCTTGGCCAGAAAATTGCAAAGAGGCACTGGTCATTTGAAAACGCTGTAATACTTGATCCCACAATATGACCGTTATTCCTGTTTCCAACTTCATCATGGTTGAAAGTAGTCCACGAGCCTATTGTCAAAACTCTGCCTTCTGATCATTGTTATTTGAAATGTCATCCAAGACTTGTTTTACTGCAGAAAAGCTGTGTAAAAGTGCTTTTGTTGCATCTGCAAGAGCTGGCCACCTGGTATCTGACATTCTTTTCACAATGGGCAGATGAGAACCACCATCAGATAATGCAGCAGAAAGGAGATCCCACCGATAAATAGAAGCAGAAAAAAATGTGTACAGGCTTTCTACAAATTGAAAGAAAATTAATGCTCCTTGACAACATCCAGCAGCACATTTTCCAACCAAATTTAATGAATGTGCAAAACATGGAATGTAATCCGCAAACTCATTCAGCTCTTTAATTCGTGCTTGTAAGTCACTACACTTGTCACTCATGTTGCTGCGTTGTCATAACTTTGACCACGGCAGTCTTTTATATCAATGTCATTTTCCTTTAAAAAGTCAAGTAAACTTTGAGTGAGTTGTTCAGCTCTATGACCTTCTATGTCCAAAAACTTCATAAATCTTTCAACTGGTCCAGACGGCAAAACATAGCGCACAGTCGAAGTCAGCTGGTCCACATTAGATATATCTGGAGTAGAATCCTATGAAACAGAATAATACTTATATTTCTTCACTTCACTGATAATGTGATCCAGTATGCTGGATCCAATCAGATTGATGAATTCCTCACATGTTGTTTTAGATAGGTATGATTTATGTCCCCTTCCTTGGTTTGCATGAGCATTTATGCCATGACACAGCAAGGAGCCAACACACACCTGCACATACATACTGTACCATGCAGCATGCAGCTCCCCCGACATGAAAACAACAGCATTGCCAGATCATCGTTGTTGTGGCGTGGATGAAATCACAGAGCATTGCATTACCGGTAGGTACAAGGCAGCTTCTTTATTCGACAAAACAAGGTTACAGCAGGCAGAAACCCCTGGCAGAACAGGTCTAACTGCCTTGTGATTGAGGCTCGATTTTTATTTGCTAAATACAAAAGACAGTTCATAGTTACAAGTAGAGACAATTCTTTGAAGTTTTCACATCTTTTGATTAAATTCATTCTACCAGCACCAGTATGCCTAAACTGGCATTCATGGCCTTTAGGGATGCAAGTTAAAATCCATAATACATTATTTGGTATGTTACGTGCTAACATAGAGGACAATTCATATTCAAAAAGCATAGATATAGTGTCTTCACAACTACCTGTAAACTTAGCATTCTTGTCTCAGAGGCGCCAGAGATGCATTGTTATAGTCATAGTCATAGTCATACTTCATTGATCCCGGGGGAAATTGTTTTCGTTACAGTTGCTCCATAAATAATTAAATAGTAATAAAACTATAAATAATTAAATAGTAATATGTAAATTATGCCAGGAAAAAAGTCCAGGACCAGCGTATTGGCTCAGGGTGTCTGACCCTCCAAGGAGGGAGTTGTAAAGTGTGATGGCCACAGGCAGGAATGACTTCCTATGACGCTCTGTGCTGCATCTCGGTGGAATGAGTCTCTGGCTGAATGTACTCCTGTGCCCAACCAGTACATTATGTAGTGGATGGGAGACATTGTCCAAGATGGCATGCAACTTGGACAGCATCCACTTTTCAGACACCACTGTGAGAGAGTCCAGTTCCATCCCCACAACATCACTGGCCTTACAAATGAGTTTGTTGATTCTGATGGTATCTGTTACCCTCAGCCTGCTGCCCCAGCACACAACAGGAAACATGACCGCATTGGCCACCACAGACTCATAGAACATCCTCAGCATCGTCAGGCAGATGTTAAAGGACCTCAGTCTCCTCAGGAAATAGAGACAGCTCTGACCCTTCTTGTAGACCGCCTCAGTGTTCTTTGACCAGTCCAGTTTATTGTCAATTCGTATACCCAGGTATTTATAATCCTCCACCATGTCCACACTGACCCCCTGGATGGAAACAGGGGTCACTGGTACCTTAGCTCTCCTCAGGTCTACCACCAGCTCCTTAGTCTTTTTCACATTAAGCTGCAGATAATTCTGCTCACACCAAGTGACAAAGTTTCCTACCATAGCTCTGTACTCAGCCTCATCTCTCCTGCTGATGCATCCAACTATGGCAGAGTCATCAGAAAACTTCTGAAGATGGCAAGACTCTGTGCAGTAGTTGAAGTCTGAGATGTAAATGGTGAAGAGAAAGGGAGACAAGACAGTCCCCTGTGGAGCCCCAGTGCTGCTGATCACTCTGTCGGACACAAAGTGTTGCAAGCACACGTACTGTGGGCTGCCAGTCAGGTAATCAAGAATCCATGACACCAGGAAAGCATCCACCTGCATTGCTGTCAGCTTCTCCCCCAGCAAAGCAGGGCGGATGGTGTTGAATGCACTGGAGAAGTCAAAAAACATGACCCTCACAGTGCTCGCTGGCTTGTCCAGGTGGGCGTAGACACGGTTCAGCAGGTGGACGATGGCATCCACAACTCCTAGTCGGGGCTGGTAGGCGAACTGGAGGGGATCTAAGTGTGGCCTGACCATAGGCCAGAGCAGCTCCAGAACAAGTCTCTCCAGGCTCTTCATGATGTGGGAGGTCAATGCCACCAGTCTGTAGTCATTGAGGCCGCTGGGGCGCGGTGTTACAAATTGTTACAAATGAAACTGGGTTCACAGCTTTCAGGAAATGCATTGTTATGAACTCAATCCACAGTACTTTGTCAAAGAACAGAAGACTGATGGCTGAAGTCATTTATTTAAGTGTAAATGAATCGTCTACCCAAAACTCACTCTAACAGTCATGAGAATATGGTGAGAAGATGCCGATTTCACCAGACTGCAGCTTGCAAGCATTTAGTGCGGGCAGGGCCCTCAAAAATGCAGGGCCCGTAGCATATGCTACTTTTGCTACTAGGTTAGTCCGGTCCTGTTATAGACTCTCTAGAAATCTAGTACGCATTGTGGTGTTACATCAGTAATGCAGCTTAAAAAGCCTGAGCTGCAGTTCATTCCACTGAGACTTGTTAGGTGGAGGAGACCATTCCATCCTTTCATGATAATGAAGGCAAAATTACATCAGACAGTAAGCAGGTTCGGATAAACATTCTTCATTAATGGTCACACTGGCAGCATTCATGAAGATGGTGTTGGAATATTTAAAAAACATCGGGATTCATAAACTGCTCCCTCCAAACTGCTGATGGTCAGTCAGTTCAACAGTGTACAGTTTGTGAAGTGTTCCAGTTAATGTCTAAACCATTTGCATGGACAATCATTTCAGACAAACCTGAAATTAATATTAAAGCATATTTTAACCGTGCACATTTGGTTCATGTATGTGCATTCCTGAGTCATGAAGGGCATGAATTTATTCTGCATGTTCTCATTAGAGTTGGAGGACTAAACATTCTTCAATGCATTTCAGGGACACAGGCCAGTTTGGTTCAAACCTTGATAACAGAAGAAATAGGAACAGTAGCTGACCATTTCACCCTTTAGTTCTGTCTGCTCCATCATTATGCAAAATCAGTTACATTAAAGTTCAAAGTTCAAAGTAAATTTATTAACAAAGTACATATATGTCACCATGTACAACCCTGAGATTCATTTGCTTGTGGACATACTCAATAAATCCATAATAAAATAACAACCATAATAGAATCAATGAAAGACTGCAACACACATCAAAGTTGCTGGTGAACGCAGCAGGCCAAGCAGCATCTATAGGAAGAGGCGCAGTCGACGTTTCAGGCCGAGACCCTTCGTCAGTACTAACTTATGAATGAAACTAACTTATAACTAATGAAAGACTGCACTAACTTGAGTGCTCAACCAGTGTGAAAAAGACAACAAACTGTGCAGATACAAAAAGAAAGAGAAAAATAAATAATAATAATAAATAAATAAGCAATAAATATTGAGAACATGAGATGAAAAGTCTTTGAAAGCGAGTCGATAGGTTGTGGGAACATTTCAAGTAAAGTTGAGTGAAGTTACTCCCTTTAGTTCAAGAGCCTGATGGTTGAGGGGTAATAATTGTTCCTGAACCTGGTGGTGTGAGTCCTGAGGTTCCTGTAACTTCTTTCTGATAGCAGCAGTGAGAAGAGAGCATGACTAGGTGGTGGAGGTCCCTGATGATGGATGCTGCTTTCCTACGACAATGTTTCATTTAGTTGTATTCAATAGTGGGGAGAGCTTTACTCATGATGTATTGGACCTTATCCAGTACTTAAACACAAAATAATCTGCAGATGCTGTTGTCAAAAGAACACTCACAATGCGCTGGAGGAACTCAGCAGGTCAGTCAGCATCAGTTGAAAAGATTAGTCGACGTTTCGGGCCGAAACCCTTCATCAGGACTGAAGGAAGAATTTTGGGGAGGGTTTGAAGGATGCTTGTAGTTGAAAAAAACAGTAATTTTAAAGACAAAGGGGTGGGGGAGGAGAAGCAGGGAGGTGATTGGCAGGAGAACAATGCAAAGTAGTAGAAGGAGGCAGAACTGTGAGGGAGGTGATGTGAAATAGAGATAGAGGAAGGGAGGGGGAGGGAATTACCGGAAGTTGGAGAATACTATGTTCATACCAAGGGGCTGGAGACTACCTAGACGGTATATCAGGTGTTGCTCCTCCAACCTGAGTTTAGCCTCATCATGGCAGTAGAGGAGGCCATGTATGGACATATCTGAATGGGAATGGGAAGCAGAGTTGAAGTGGGTGGCTACCGGGAGATCCTGTCTGTTGTGGCAGACGGAGTGGAGGTGCTCGACAAAGCAGTCCCCCAATCTGCGTCGGGTTTCACCGATGTAGAGGAGGCCACACCGGGAGCACCGGATGCAATAGATGACCCCAACAGATTCGCAAGTGAAGTGTTGCCTCACCTGGAAGGACTGTTTTATCCACTACTTTATGTAGGATTTTCCATTCAAGGGCATTGGCCTTTACATAATGAGCTGTAATTCAGCCAATCAATATACTCCACGACACATCTTTAAAAGTTTACCAAAATTTCACAAACTCCTAAGAAAGTAGAAGTGCTGCTGTGCTTTCTTCGTAATTGCCTTTACATGCTGGGTCCAGGGCAGGTTCTACAAAATAATAACACCAAGGAATTTAAAGCTTCTGACCCTTGCCACCGCTGATCCTCCAATGAAGATGGCTCATAGGCCCCTGATTTCCTGGTACTGAAGTCAATAATCAGCTGTTTGGTCTTGCTGACATAGAGTTGTTGTCCCACTTCGCCAAATTTTCAATCTCCCTCCTATAAGCTCATCACCTTTGATTTGGCCTTCAACAGTGGTGTCATCAGCAATCTTGAGTACGGCATTGGAGCTGTACTTAGCCACATATAATTGTAATGCAAGTAGAGCGGGAGGCTAAGCACACTGCATTACGATGCACTTGTGCTGATGGAGATTGTGCAGGAGATGCTGTTGCCAATCTGAACTGATAGGGGTCTTCAAGTGAGGAAATCGAGGATCCAGTTCCACAAGGAGGTATTGAGGCCAAGGTCTTGGAGCTTATTGATTAGTTTTGAGGGAGGTCAAAACTGATGCTATGTGTCTACAAACTTGCTGTAAATAAGTTTTTCATTGCACCTGTGCATACATGTACTTAAGCATATGACTATAAACTCAACTTTGACATTGCAAAGTGCAAGTCAGAGGAAGATGTAAACAGAGTAAAACTCTGTAAAATTTATTGAGTAAAACTGCTCAGATAAAGGTCCTTTGGTCCAACTGGTCCATGCCGACCTCAGTATCCTGTCTGCTAGTCCAAATTGCCCATGATAGTTCCATAACCCTCCAAGCCCCTCCCTCCATGTACCTATCCAAATATTGCAATTGTATCCACCTCAGCCACATCCTCTGGATGCTCACTCCAGGTCCTTGCCACCCCCTGTATAAAGAAGTTACCTCTCAGGTATCTCTTAAACTTCTCCCCTCTTATCTCACATCTGTGCCCTCTAGTTTTGGACTCCACAACCCTAGGGGTCAAAAAAAAACTATGACTCTCCACCTTTTCTATGTCTCTTATGATTCTGCAAATTTTGATGAAGTCACCCATCATTCTTCTCTGTTCCAAGGAACAAAGATTCAGCATACAGACCCTCTAGTCCAAGCAGCATCCTCAGAAATCTCTTCTGCACCCTCCCCAGTTTGACAATGTTTTTCCTGTAATAGGGTGACCAAAACTGTACACCAGTCTCACCATCTGAGGAAGATGAGTCCAGACATCATAGAATAAAGAGAGCCTTTTTCTGGTTGGCTGACAGTGTTCTGCAGGGGTCTGCAATGGGATCGCTTCTCTTCACATGATTTGTTAATAATTTGGATTACAGAACTGATAACTTTGTAGAAAGTTTGCAATTGATACGAAGGTAGGTGGAGGGGCAGGTACTGTTAAGGAAGCAGGGAGTCCATAAGACACAGGAGCAGAATTTGGCCATTTGGCCCATCGAGTCTGCAGAAGGACATAGATTGGGAAAATGGGCAAAGAAATATCAGATGAACTGCAGTGTAGGGAAGTGTATGGTCATGCACTATGCTAGAAGGAATAAATTCATTTTATTTTATTTAGAGATACAGTGCAGAGTAGGCATTTCTACCACTCTAGCAAGGCCCAACACCCAGAATAAAGGCATAGGTTAGACTATTTTCTAAGTGGGAAGAAAATACAGCAATTAAAGGTTCAAAAGGACTTGGGAGTCCTCATCCAAGATTCCCTAAAGGTTAACTTGCAAGTTGAATTGGTGCTAAGGAAGGCAAATGCAATGTTAACATTCATCTTGAGAGGACTAGAATATGAAAGTAATGCTGAGGCTTTATACTGTATTGATCAGAATGCACTTGGAGTACTGTGAGCAGTTTTGAGCCCTTTATATAAAAAAGATGTGCTGGCATTGGAGAGGGTCCAGAGGAGGTTCATAAAAATTATCCTGGAAATAAAAGGGTTAACGTATGAAAAACGTTTGGTGGCTCTAGGCCTGTATTCACTGGAGTTTATAAGAATGAGGGTGATCTCATTGAAATCTGTCAAATATTGAAAGTCTTAATCAAGTGAACATGAAAAAGATGTTCCTTTTCATGGGGGAGGCTAGGACCAGAGGGCACAGGCTCAGAATAGAAGAACATCCATTTAGAACAGAGGTGAGAAGGTGTTTCTTTAGCCAGGGGTGGTGAACCTGTGAAATTCATTGTCACAGACATTGGGTATATTTAAAACAGAGTTTGATATGTTCTTGATTAGTAAGAGCATCAAAGGTTATGGGAAGAAGTCGAGAGAATGGGGTTGAAGGGGGTAATAAATCAGCTATAACGGAATGGCAGAACAGACTTAATGGGTCAAGTGGCCTATTTCTGCTCCTATTCTTAATGTCTTATGGTCTTATCTAACATAATGTCCCCTCTAAATAATGCCCTGACTGATGAAGACCAGCATGCTAAACACCTTCTTCATGGTCCTGTCTACCTGAGCAGTCATTTTCCGTGAACGGAGCACTTGTTCTGTCAGGTTCCTCTGTTCCACAACACTTGTCAGTACTCTTCCTATTAGTGTATACCCAGGTTTGAATGTCCAAAATGCATCACCTCACACACTTAACAAGGGGACATCAAGGGGATATAGAGAAGATGGGTGAATAGGTGAGAATATGGCAGGTGCAATATAATGTGAATTTATTCACTTTGGGACACAAAACAGAATAGCAGTATGTTTTACTTAAAATATCAAGAGATTGGGCGATGATGTTTAAACTTTGTGTCCAGGGGACCCAAATTTAATGTCCTTGAAGTAAGCTGGGTACAGAAAATATTACTAATTTTTGAGCAAAAATGTGTACTGCACAAGAGAATGTTAGTGTTCGTCAATGAGTCCATCCTTAACAGTTTTCACTTCATTATCTCTCTCAAATCACTTTTTCACAGGGAACACCCAGTTCTCTTTCACTCCACATTTGTTTTCTGGGATAGCCAGGCTGGTATCTGTTAATCATTTAACACTCTTTCCCATTCCTTCCTTCACCAGACTGGCAATTTAGCTTTATTTCTGCCCTTTTGGTGTCTATCAAGTGTTTCAGTGCAAGGAGACTTTCTTTTTCCCAAGGCAGAATTGGGCAGAATTTTAAGGAGATCCAGGAAAGTACAGAGGCAGATGTTAGAAATAAGTTTTTTTTACACAGGGGGTGGTGGGTGCGTAGACATCTGAGGGACCTTTAAGAGTCTCGTGGACATGTAGATATTAAGCAAGAGGATGTGTTGGAGCAATTGGAAAGCATCAAGTTGGATAAGTCACCAGAACCGGATGGGATGTATCCCAGGCTACTGTGGGAAGTGAGGGAGGAGATTACTGAGCCTCTGACAATGATCTTTGCAGCATCAATGAGGATGGGAGGTTCCAGAGGATTGGAGGGTTGCGGATGTTGTTCCCTTATTCAGGAAAGGGAGTAGGGATAACCCAGGAAATTATAGACCAGTGAGTCTTACTTCAGTAGTTGGTAAATTGATGGAGAAGAGGCAGGATTTCTGAACATTTGGTGAGGCATAACATAATTAGGAATTGTCAGCATGGCTTTGTCAAAGGCAGGTCGTGCCTTACAAGCCTGATTGAACTTTTTGAGGATGTGACTAAACACATTGATGAAAGTAGAGCCGTGGATGTAGTGTATATGGATTTTAGCAAGGCATTTGATAAGGTACCCCGTGCAAGGCTTATTGAGAAAGTAAGGAGGCATGGGATCCAAGGGGACATTGCTTTGTGGATCCAGAGCTGGCTTGCCCACAGAAGGCAAAGAGTAGTTGTAGACGGGTCATATTCTGCATGGAGGCCAGTGACCAGTGGTATGCCTCAGGGATCTTTTCTGGGACCCCTACTCTTTGTGATTTTTATAAATGACCTGGATGAGGAAGTGGTGGGGTGGGTTAGTAAATTTGCTGATGACGCAAAGGTTGGGAGTGTTGTGGATAGTGTGGAGAGCTGTCAGAGGTTACAGCAGGACGTTGATAGGATGCAAAACTGGGCTGAGAAGTGGCAGATGGAGTTCAACCCAGATAAGTGTGAGGTGGTTCATTTTGGCAGGTCAAATCTGCTGACAGAATATAGCATTAATGGAAGGACTCTTGGCAGTGTGGAGTATCAGAGGGATCTTGGGGCCTGAGTCCATAGGACACTCAAAGCTGCTACACAGGTTGACTCTATGGTTAAGAAGGCATATGGTGCATTGGCCTTCATCAATCGTGGGACTGAGTTTAAGAGCCGAGAGGTAATGTTGCAGCTTTATACGACCCTGGTCAGACCCCACTTGCAGTACTGTGCTCAGTTCTGGTCGCCTCACTACAGGAAGGACGTGGAAACTATAGAAAGGGTGCAGAGGAGATTTACAAGGATGTTGCCTGGATTGGGGAGCATGCTTTATGAGAATAGGTTGAGTGAACTCAACCTTTTCTCCTTGGAGCGAAGGAGGATGAGAGGTGACCTAATAGATGTGTTCAAGATAATGAGAGGCATTGATCAAGTGGATAGTCAGAGGCTTTTTCCCAGGTCTGAAATGGCTAAC
This sequence comes from Mobula hypostoma, assembly GCF_963921235.1. Taxonomy (NCBI): domain Eukaryota; kingdom Metazoa; phylum Chordata; class Chondrichthyes; order Myliobatiformes; family Myliobatidae; genus Mobula; species Mobula hypostoma. The sequence continues at coordinate 161,121,904 of NC_086099.1, read as the reverse complement.
ATGAGAGGGCATAGTTTTAAGGTGCTTGGAAGTAGGTACAGAGGAGATGTCAGGGGTAAGTTGTTTACGCAGAGAGTGATGAGTGCGTGGAATGGGCTGCCGGCGGTAGTGGTGGAGGCGGTAATGTTAGGGTCTTTTAAGAGACTCCTGGATGGGGCTTTGAAAAATAGAGGGTAAGCCTAGGTTTTTCGGCACAGCTTTGTGGGCCGAAGGGCCTGTATTGTGCTGTAGGTTTCTATGTTTCTAATGGCTCTCTTCCAAGAGAATCACATCCTTCTCGTAACATTTGAAGGCCTGTGTGCCCCAATGACCTGGAGAGCTGGTGTGAAGGCCATGTGCTTTGACTCTTGGTGGGGTCACCCATGCCAAACAGCTCAAAGGGTAGAGGCCAGACTAAGAATGGTTTACCGGTTCTCTGGGTTTGGGGGGTTCAGCTCAGGTTAACAACCCTGACTGGTAAAACAAAACTGTTACAGAAGAAAAATGAAGAATTCCTCTACATCTGAGTGTGATGGTGTTCGTGAATCTCCTCTGCGACTTGCATGACTGACAGCAGTGAAAACTGAGCTACTGACATGATGAAGGAAGCCAGAGGGAGGGGACCTTAATCGCTGCCCTAAACACCTGCGGCATAATGGGCAGTAGAGAGAGATAGGCACATGGATGATAGAAAAATGGAGGGCTATGTAAGAGGGAAATGTTAGAATAGGTTAAAACGCCAACGCAACATTGAGGACCAAAGGGCCTGCACTGTGTTGAAGCGGTTTATGTTCTATGTTCTATGCATAGAATCTTGTATGAAGTGAAACATTAAATGGTTAAATGTAATTTTTTAAAACTGCAAGTCCTGAGTCTAAAACAAAAATGGGAACTGCTAGAAAAACTCAGCAGGTAAGCCAGCATCTGTGGAAAGGGAAACAAACAATGTTTTTGGGTCTGCAATCATTCATCAGAAGTGCGAAGGAGATGATGCTCATTAGTTTTCAGTGGTTGAGATCAGAATCAGAATCAGAATTATGTTTATTATCACTGGCATGTGACATGATATTTGTTAACTTAGCAGCAGCAGTTCAATGCAATACATGATATAGAAGAAAAAATAATAAATCAATCAATCAATCAATTATGGTATACATATATTGAATAGATTAAAAATTGTGTAAAAACCAGAAATACTATATACAGTATTAAAAGAGTGAGGTAGTGCCCAAGGGTTCAATGTCCATTTAGCATTCATTTGGCAGAGGGGAAGAAGCTGTTCCTGAATCGCTGAGTGTGCACCTTCAGGCTTCTGTACTTCCTACCTGATGGTAACTGTGACAAAAGAGCATGCCCTGGGTGCTGGAGGTCCTCAATAATGGACGCTGCCTTTCAGAGACACCACTCCTTGAAGATGTCCTGAGTACTTTGCAGGCTAGTACCCAAGATGGAGTCATCCAAATTTACAACCCACTACAGCTTCTTTCGGTCCTGTGCAGTAGTACTCCCCCATACCTGTCAGAATGCTCTCCATGGTACATCTAAAGAAGTTTTTGAGTGTATTTGTTGACATTCTCTTCATATTCCTAATGAGGTATAGCCGCTGTCTTGCCTTATTTATAACTCCATCGATACGTTGGGACTAGGTTAGTTCCTCAGAGATTTTGACACCCAGGAACATGAAACTGCTCACTCTCTCCACCTGATCCCTCTATGAGGATTGGTATGTGTTCCTATGTCTCATCCTTCCTAAGTCCACATTCAGCTCTTTCATCTTACTGATGTTGAGTGCCAGGTTGTTGCTGCAACGCCACTCCACTAGTTGGCATATCTCGTTCCTGTATGCCCTCTCGTCACCACCTGAGATTCTACCAACAATGGTTGTATCATCAGCAAATTTATAGATGGTAATTGAGCTATGCCTAGCCACACTGTCATGGGTATGTAGTGAGTAGAGCAGTGTGCTAAGCACACACCCCTGAGGTGCGCCAGTTTTGATCGTCAGCGAGGAGGAAATGTTATCACCAATCTGCATGATTGTGGTCTTCTGGTTAGGAAGTCTAGGATCCATTTGCAGAGCGAAATACAGAGGCCCAGGTTCTGCAACTTCTCAATCAGGATTGTGGGAATTATGGTATTAAATGCTGAGCTATAGTCGATGAACAGCATCCTGACATAGGTGTTTGTGTTGTCCAGGTGGTCTAAAGCCACGTGAGGAGCCATTGAGATTGCATCTGCCGTTGGCCTATTGTGGTGATAGGCAAATTGCAATGGATCCAGCTCCTTGCTGAGGCAGGAGTTCAGTCTAGTCATGACCAACCTTTCAAAGCATTTCATCACTGTTGATGTGAGTGCTACCGGGCGATAGTCGTTAAGGCAGCTCACATTATTCTTCTTATACACCGGTATAATTCTTGCCTTTTTGAAGCAAGTGCAAACTTCCGCCCGTAGCAGTGAGAGTTTGAAAATGTCCTTGAATACTCCCGCCAGTTGGTTGGCACAGGTTCTCAGAACCTTACCAGGTACTCCATCGGGACCTTCTGCCTTGCGAGGGTTCACACTTTTTAAAGACAGTCTAACATTGGCCTCTGAAACAGGGATCACAAGGTCATCCGGTGCAGCAGAGATCTTCACCGGGGTAGTTGTAGTCTCTATTTCAAAGTGGGCAGAGAAGGTGTTGAGTTCATCTGGTAGTGAAGCATCACTGTCATTCCCATGGTGTGGGAAGAATGTGTGGAACAAAGGGATGAGTCGACCTGGTCTATTGGGAACAGTTTTCAGCTGTGTGTGTTGTTAAGTTACTAAGCCTGTGTATTGAAATGTGAACAGTCACGTTGTGGGACCTGCATACAAAGTAAGAAAAGCTGAGCCAACAGGATATAAATACAAGAATTGAAAAATGCTGGAAAAACTATGCAAATCAGGCAGAATCTGTAGAAAGTGAAACAGTTATTGTTTCAGATGAGAAAGCATTTATCAGAATTGGGTATTTATAGCAGATCATATAGCAATGTTTCGCTAACAGATGTGCTTAAGGTGCCTCCCCATATGTGATAGGCCTTGGTGACAAAAAATTCCGATGATAACAGATGATCCACAGAACATAGGTGTTAATTAATGCATTTCTTTTCCCCTGCTTGTATAATTGAGCTCCTTCTGGATGATGGTGGGAGTGTTCTCATATAGAAATTTTCAGATAGAGTGAGTCAATCCCTATGTATCCACCTCACAATGATCTGTGGTGCTGGGTCAGGACTCATGAAGTCTACACAGCAGACTTTGGAGTTCCTGCTGGTAAGTGAGCCAAGCAATGCAAAACAGTCCTGGTGCAGGATCAGAGACACAGAGTCATCGAGACACAGAGTCATCGAGACACTCAGGTAGAAGCGTGAAAACTAAGAGTCACTGATAGTCTTGAGGTGGAGGCAATAGCTTTGACAATCAGGTTTGGAAACAAATGGAGAAGGAGGAATTTTGAACCCTCTGCAGAATAGTAATTCTGTTTGCACACCTCCATTACTCTTCGTAGAGCAGCCCTGGGAGCAGCCCAGAGCTCTGTCCTTATTACCAACTCATGCATGTTGGAGGCAGTGAAAAGTGTGCTTAGATGGTTTTACTGGTGAGAAAAGGGGGAAATCAATGTTTATGGGGTCCCCTCCAATGCTGGTTGGTCTTGAAAAGAGCAGGACTTCCAGCAATGGGAATTCTCAATTTCCTAGTTAAGCGGAGACTTTGTTAACAAATCCCTTCCATCAAAGAGGAATAAGGTATATTGGGCACCAGATGTGGATTATAGGAGATTCCAGATGAAGAGGTGGTTTGAATTACTGAACTGTTCTTAAACAGAGGGAGATGACACGGTTATATGATGGTTGTCTGTCACGTCCAACAATGACAGGAGACCTGTGCAGGAGAGTTTTTAAAGTGGAAAAGCCACTGCACTGGGACAGCTCCACTGTCTCACCCTCAGAAGTCTGAGTCCGGTGGTATGAACAAGCATCATAAACTGGGGTCTCCCTTGGATGCAGTGGATGACCATGACATCTTCTGTGCCTTGTCATGCCCTTCACTCTCCACGGAGTGTTACCGTACCACCTTCCTAGCCATTGGATCTCACTGTAAAGATCTCATCCTCCCAGTCCGCCAGAGCTGACTTCACATGCTAGGACAGGAAAGTCCCTATCTCACCAGGGAAAAAGGCCGCCCGTTACCCTCACCTGGTTTAGCCCGTCTGTCGAAGTGATGTACTGGGATCCAAACAGCTGCTTGGCGTCACAAGTGAGGGCTGATAGTCCGGTGGAGACCAAATGTGAGTGAGCTGCCTCAGAATGGACACAAGCAGCCCCTTCACCAGAAGTGTAACTCTCCCTGGACTCCCTATATACCCCAGCTAAACCAGCAGACAGGGTTAAATATCTAATACTTAAAGCAGCTTTGCCACCTGAAAATGCAGGTGGAGGAAATTCAATACCTCAACCAAAAGTACAGAACTTGCTTTGCATAGATTTGTAGTTGTGAAATGATCATCCGAGTATTTTTCCTGCAGATGATTGAGTCACACAGTTTTAATTTTATTGCAATATTATTTAGAAACATAGAGACAGAAAACCTACAGCACAATACAGACCTTTCGGCCCACAAAGCTGTGCTGAACATGTCCTTACCTTAGAAATTACCTGGGGTTACCCATAGCCCTTCATTTTTCTGAGCTCCATGTACCTGCCCAGGAGACTCTTGAAAGACCCTATCATATCTGCCTCCACCACTGTCACCAGCAACCCATTCCACGCACTCACCACTCTGTGTGTAAAATAAATTACCCTGACATCACCTCTGTACCTACTTCCAAGCACCTTAAAACTGTGCCCTCTCATGCTAGCCATTTCAGACCTGGGAAAAAGCCTCTGACTCTCCGCATGATCAATGCCTCTCATCACCTTATACACCTCTATCAGGTCACCTCTCATCCTCCATTGCTCCAAGGAAAAAAGGCAGAGTTCACTCAATGTATTCTCATAAGGCATGCTCCCCAATCCAGGCAAATCCTTGTAGATCTCCTCTGCACCTTTTCTATGGTTTCTACATCCTTTCTATAGTGAAGCGACCAGAACTGAGCACAGTACTCCAAGTGGGGTCTGACCAGGGTCCAATATAGCTGCAACATTACCCCCCGGCACCTAAACTCAATCCCACGATTGATGAAGGCCAACGCACCATATGCGTTCTTAACCACAGAGTCAACCTGTGCAGCAGCTTTGAGTGTCCTATGGACTCAGACCCCAAGATCTCTCTGATCCTCCCTCTGTTCTTGTACAATGGTTAACTTCTCAGATGTTGTGTTTGGTTGTAAATCTAATTCTGCTTCATATGCTCAAACCACATTGCAGACGTTTTCTGAAAATCTGGTTGAGATAGTTTTTTTTTGCATCATACTATTGCCTCATACTGAACCTCATTCAAGTTGTCAACTTTACTAAATGATCAAATCTGATATCTTAGATTGATAGAGTCAAAGGGTAATTTTTCCACACAGATCATCATGAGGGTTTGCGTGTGTAAGTAGGCAATTTTTTTTCTGTTATTTTTCGAGTTTGGCCTGATATATTATCTTTGCTGATATCTCACCAGCTTGGCTTCCAGCAAGCTAACAACAGGTTCTGCCAGACACTCATACAATGGAACTGAATGCCTGCAATAATCATGGTATTACAAAGCATGATAAACCAGTATGGCAACATTTCACAAGCTTTACTGTCCATTACCCAGTAACTTTAATTAATAAAAACGTGACTCCAGTGCTTTACTGCTTTTGAAAACCAAATGAAATATAATGTTAGCATTGAGAAAATAAAAAGATGAAGACACAAGAGACTGCAAGTTCTGCAGTCTGATACAAAACCAAGGTGCCGGAGAAACTCAACAGGTTGTGCAGCAGCTGTGTTTGGAGGTGGTGGAGGAATTTTTGACAATTAAGTTGATGCAGGGCTTCAGCCGGAAGCATCAACAGCTCCTTTCTTCCTACGGATGCTGATTGATCCACTGAATTCCTCCCGCTGATTGTCTGCTAAGCTGAAAGCTGTATTTTTGTTTACATGGCCCCAAGAGAGCCCAAAGAGAGCAATGGTCAAAATCAGCTACAAAATGAGCATGGATGCTTGTGGGTAATGTTGTATTAATGGCTTTCAAAAGATTGAGAGTGGGCACTTTTTCCTGAAAAGCTATTGTCCTAAGGGGTGAAAGGAACAGAAAATGGGAAGACATTATATTGTTGCTAAATTAATTATAAAAATATGTAGTTACTTATATAAAATATTTATTACTCTTAAAAAGATGTATGTAATAAGAAATATTTCTTCAACAAACAAGAAAATATATGAAGATCAAATTGAAAATTTGAGAAGATGAAAGGTTTCATATAATATGAGTAAATTCCAGACAACAGAAAAAAATTTTTAAAAGGACACTCACTCTAGGGGAACTCTCTACAAAACAATTATCAGATTATGGAATAAGGAGAAGAGACTCAGACATGAGATTTCAAAAGCAGGAAAGACATCAGATTGGAATTGCTAACAACAATGATGATCAGCATTTATATAGTAACTCTAATATGATTAAATATCCCACCATGCTTCAAAGCAACATAAACAAGGCTTTCAGATGTGTGTGAGATGAGGCATGAGCAGAGGCAGTTAGATATGGGTTTTTTTTTTGCCTTGCTGGCAGAATCCCTGGAAGAATTGCTCTGAGGAAGATTTCAATTTCAGAGTTCAGTGGTGAGACTGCTCCCTCACTTTCCATTTGCCCTACTTCCCCATATTATTCATTCTTTTTTGTTCTCTCTCTCTCCCTGCACTTCCACCCTCTATCTACTTACTCCTTATTGTCTCTCCTATCTCCATCTTTCCTTTTCCCTTCACTCTCCCTCCCTATCCCACACCTGTCTTCTGGAATCACCTCTATCCCCTTCTGGCTTCCCTTCCACACTAGTTTCTTCTGCCACTGCACCTTTCCTTCCTCTCCTGCATTTTAAAGTTCACAAAGTTCAAAGTAAATTTATTATCAAAGTACATAAATGTCACCATATACAACCCTGAGATTCATTTTCTTCTGTACATTCACAGTAAATACAAGAAACAAAATAGAATCGTTGAATTACTCCACCCAACAGAACAAATAACCAATATGCAAAAGAGAACAAACTGTACAAAAATAAAAATAATGAGAAAAAGAAATACAGTGGATTCCAGTTAATTAGGCCATTAGTTAATCGGGGCAGCTGCTTACTTGGGAAAACTCATCAGGAAAATTGTCAGGATCCCCTTCATTTATTTGAGATATTATGCCACTTAATTGGGACAGGAGAACAGGTTGCAACTAACATCAGTTGTATGCATTTCTGATGCCATTAGAGACCACACCATGCTTAGAGTGATCAGTTTTTAATAATATCAGTTGAGTGTGTTTGATTCAAAAAACAGTGAATCTTGTCTCTGATAGTTGGTGAGAAATAAGCAATAAGACAACTAAGAACTGTTTTGCTTGTGTGTTTTCAAGTATTCAGGCTTGGAGAAGCCAGAAATGGCTGGGAGTGAAAATGAAACAATTTCACAATTTCAGCAAATTAGAAACTATGTAGAATTTCAAGGTATCAACAATCATCTTGAATGTTACAATGAAAACGAAGATTTGGAGGATGCAATTGTTGATAGCTTTGTGTAAGGGAGTTTCGTCTCTTATGTTACTGCGTAGGCTAATTAAAATGGCTTCTTTGTTATGTTATACTTGGGAATGCTTCTTTGTTATGTTAAATGCTGAGAAAGTCCTCCCGCTAGCAGTTTGTTGAATCACGTTACTGATAAGAAGATGTTATGAACCAATTGGGATAGTTGTTATGTTTTTGGTGTATCTGTAAGATATTGTATGCGCGGGGTTTTGGGGCAGAAGGCAGGAGAGAGGGAGAGACAGAGGATGGACTAGGTGCTGTGAGGCCCGCTAATGGGGTCGGACCCTGAGCGGGACGTTTGGCAAGGAGAAGAGACGGAGACGGACTCGTGTGGACCATCTGGTCGACCACCGTTGTTGGTCTCAGGCGGCCAGTCGAGGTGGTCTGAGGGGTTGCAGGGTGAAGAAGAAGGGTCTTGAGCTCCAACTGTTTGTGCACCAAGAGATTGAACTTTGATAAGTGTGGCGCCTTTTATTTTCCTTTTATATTTAATTCTCTATTAATTATATACATTTGTAGTTCCAGTAATATATTTAAACTGTAAATCATTTAATCGTATCTGGTGCATTGTCTGTTATTTGGGCGGGGTGGGGTACATCACACAGCATCCATACAAACTAATTACCCAGTTTGGCGGGGCCGAGGGCTGTTTCCTTAGATGACAGCAAGCCGAGCGACCCTGAGGCTGGCCAGGGGGGCTGCATTTGTATAAAGGCAGTCCATTATCTGCACTAGGTGTCCGCCCTGATTTTGTTCATTCTGTACACCGGATGAATTCCTCCATCGATTACCATTAGGAACTAATACACGGTTTCACAGTACCATAGTATAACTGGTAATGTTCTAATTTCTTCTGTATTTCATTTAAATACATAATTTACTACACAGTTTGTCTTTTTTAAACCGTTTAACTATTTCCATGAAACTTCAGCTAATTGGGGCAACTGCTTAATTGGGCCAAAATGTACTGGTCCTATTGTGACCCAATTAACTGGAATCCACAATAATAATAATAAATAAGCAATAAATATTGACAACATGAGATGAAGAGTCTTTGAATGTGCGTCAATGTGTTGTGGGAACAGACCAGTTATGGGGTAAGTGAGGTTGGGTGAAGTTATCCCCTCTACTTCAAGAGCTTGATGTTTGAAGGGCAATAACTATTCCTGAACCTGGTGGTCAGGGTCCTGATGGTCCTGAAGGCTATCTCAAGAGCAAAAGAACAATTCCAATTGAGGGTGGAGGCATAATCAGATGCTCATCAGCTCTGGCAGGGTTTGCAGGCCATTACTTCCTACAAAACAAAACCTAACATCACAAATGACTGTGATGCTTCAGTCCCAGTTGAGCTGAACACTTGTTATGCTTGCTTTGAAAGAGAGAATAAAACTACAGCTAAGAGAATACCTGCAGCATCCAGTGACCCCTGTGATCTCTATCTCGGAGGCCGACGTCAGAATGTCTTTCAAGAGGGTGAATCCTCGCAAGGCAACATGCCCCAATGGTGTACCAGGTAGGGCTTTGAAAACCTGTGCCAACCAACTGGTGGGTGGATTCCAACCGTTTTCAATCTCTCACTGCTACAGATGGAGGTTCTCACCTGCTTCAAAAGTGCAACAATCATACCAGTGCCCAAAAAGAGCAGGGTAAGCTGTCTTAACAGCTATCGACCAGTAGCACTCACATCTACAGTGATGAAGTGCTTTGAGAGATTGGTTATGGCTAGATTCAACTCCTGCCTAAGCAAACACCTGGACCCACTGTAATTAGCCTAAGGCCACAATAGGTGGATGCAATCTCATTGGCCCTTAGATCATCTGGACAATACTAATGCTTACATCCAGCTGCTGTTAATTGACTACAGCTCTGCATTTAACACAAACATTCCTACTGTTCCAATCACTAAGCTCTAAAACCTGGGCCTCTGTACCTCCGTCTGCAACTGGATGCTCAAATTCCTCACCATAAGAACACAGTCTGTGCGGATCAGAAATAACATCTCCACCTCGCTGATGTTCAATGCTGGCACACCCAGGGATGTGTACAGTCCACTGCTTTACTCTCTCTATGTCCATAACTGTGTGGCTATGCACAGCTCAAACACCATCTGTAAATTTGCTGAGGACACAACGTTTATTGGCAGAGCCAGATTGTGACAAGAGGACATACAGGGATGAGATAAATCAGCTGGTTGGGTGGTGTTGCAGCAACAACCCTGTGCTCAATGTCAGTAAAAGCAAAGAATCAATTGCGGACTTCAGAAAAGGTAAGACGAGGGAGGGATCAGAAGTGGAAAGCTGAGCTATTTCAAGTTGCTGGATGTCAATATCTCTGAGGATCTATCTTGGGCCCAACATATCATTCATTTATAAAGATGGCACAACAGCAACTATATCTCATTAGGAGTGTGAGGAGATTTGGAATGTCACCAGAGACACTCACAATTTTTTTACAACTGTACTGTGGAGAGCATCCTGTTACGAGAATACACATAAAATTAAGATGTTTGCTGGCCTGGGCTAGCATCAGTGGCATCAGCAGTTGGTCTGCCACCTGCCCTCAGGGGAAGGAGAGATAAGGAACAATGGAGCAGCGTCTGGGGATGTGTAATGAAGGGATGTGGGAGGAAGAGCTGTCTGGAGCGGCTCCCCCCTTTGAACCCTGAACTGTTTGAAGTGATGGACAGGCGATACCCCAGCAGGGGGATAAAAAGGGGACAGGTTCGCTAAGACACACACACACGCCACCCGAGGTAACGAGACCCTGGAAGCGGTGCGCCTCTCACGAGTGGTGAGAAGTACCGGACAACGCACAGGGTGGAAAGGTACGATCAGCGGGAACCCGGTGTGTGTCCGCCCTTGCCTGGGTGCCGGGTTCACTGCAGAGGATCGACCGCATCTGGAGGAGGGGTCACAGTCGGTGACCTCAGGTGACATCACCAAGGACCCGCCCAAAAGCTGTTTGTGAGCCATCTCGCTGGTCTGTGAGCCATCTTGCTGGTCTGTGAGTGAAGCCGTTCTGAATGATGAGTTGTTCCTATTCTATCTCTCTCTTCCCCCACGTTGTCCACCGCCATGGCAACGATTACTGCGAACTGAACTACTAAACTGGACTGAACTTTGAGTCATTTTGAAATTGGTCATTTACCCCTAGACAACGATAGAGCTTGATTGATGCTGTTATCTTAATTCTGTGCACATGTGTGTTTATCATCACTGAACTGTTGCATTTATTATCCTTTCGATTACTGTGTTGCTTGTTTCTTTAATAAAACTTTCTTAGTTCTAGTACTCCAGACTCCAACTGAGTGATCCATTTCTGCTGGTTTGGCAACCCAGTTACGGGGTACGTAACAATCCTAACTGGCTGTATCACTGTCTGGTATAGGGTGTTTATCACCTTCCTGTGTCCATCATGTACATACCGGCTGTGTGGTGAAAAAGGCACAACAGCGCCTCTTTTACCTCAGACGGTTGAAGAAGTTTTGGTGTGGGCCCTCAAATCCTAAGAACTTTCTATAAGGGCAAAACTGAGAGCATTCTGACTGGCTGCATCACTGCCTGGTATGGGAACTGTACTTCCCTCAATTGCAGGACTCTGCAGAGAGTGGTGCAGACAGCCCAGCACATCTGTAGATGTGAACTTTCCACAGTTGGCCCTCCATATCCGTGGGTTCCTCATCCACGGATTCAACCAACTGCGGATCGGGATCGAAAAAAAAGCAGAAGTTCTCTCTCCAGCACTCGTTGTTTGAGCACAGATCCTGACATTAGTACTATTGAGCCTCCTCCAAAGCGTCCTTATTCCCTAAACAATACAGTGTAACAACTATTTACATAGCATTTCCATTGTATTACAGAACAGAGGTACATCTGGAGAAACTTCTGAAATGCCTTTTTTACTGCCGCTGTTACTGTGTGATCCTGAATCTCCAGAGGGGAAGGCCCCGAATCCTCGACTTTGCTTGTTGCTCGGCAGCCGGGACAGGGTCGAAGCGCTCGGCAGAGATGGTGCTCGGTGTCGGAGTGCTGGTCGGAGTCTCGAAGTTTTCGGACGGACTCGGAGTCAGCTGTGGTCGGGTGCTTCCAATGCATCGACAGTTGTCGGTGCCTGGAGGTTTATGGCAGAGAGAGTTTCTCCCTTCTGCCGCCTGCTAGCGGGGACTATCGGGAGTCGATCGGAACTTTGAGACTTTTTTTTACCGTTCCCATGGTCTGCTCTCTTTATCAAATTATGATATTGCTTTGCACTGCTGTAACTATATGTTATAATTATGTGGTCTTGTCAGTGTTAGTCTTTGGTTTGTCTTGTTTTTTTGTGATATCACTCTGGAGGAACATTGTATCATTTCTTAATGCATGCATGCACTTCTAAATGTCAATAAACGAGGACTAAGTGTCCTCATAATCTAATCTAATCTAATTTAAATTATAAATGCTGTAATCTAGAGATGATTAAAAGTATTACTCATTGTTTGAGCACTGTTCGCCTCATGTCTCGTTCGGTCGCTACTTGTGTTGTGAGCGAGGGGAAGGAGTTTAAGGCTAGTAAGGGATGGCTGGCTAGCTATGTAAAGCGCTACAGCCTCAAGAACTTAAAGATCACGGGAGAATCGGGATCGGCTGATGCCGAGGCAGCATCAGTGTTCCCAGAAGAGCTACGATGGTTGCGTCTGTACTGAACATGTACAGACTTTTTTTCTTGTCATTATTCCCTAAACAATACGGTATGACCATTATTTACATTGTATTAGGTATTATAAGTGATCTAGAGATGATTTAAAGTATACGGGAGGATGTGCATAGGTTATATGCAAATACTACGCCATTTTATATAGCATCCGTGGAATATGGTAACCGTGAGGTGTCCTGGAACCAAACCCCCACGGATACAGAGGGCCGACTGTATTCAGGACATTTACAAAGACAGGTGTATAAAAAGGGCCTGGAGGATCATTGGGGGCCTGTGTTGCCCCAACCACAAGCTGTTCCAGCTGCTACCATCTGGGAAATGATACCGCAGCATAAAAGCGAGGACCGAGAGTCTCTGGGACAGCTTCTTCCTCCAGGCCATCAGACTGTTTAACTCATGCTGACACAACTGTATTTTTGTGTTATATCAACTATCTTGTTGTGCATACTATTTATTATAAACTACTATAAATTGCACATTGCACATTTAGACAGAGATGTAACGTAAAGATTTTTACTCCTCATATATATGAAGGATGTAAGTAATAAAGTCAATTCAATTCAATTCAAATTTCATAATATATGCTGGTGATATTAAACCTGATTCTGAATCTCCTTCCTGATAGCAGCAGTGAGAAGAGAACGTGGCATGGAAGGTGGGGTCCATGGTAATGGATGTCGCTTTCCTGCGACAGCGCTCCGTGCAGATGTTCTCCCATTACTCACTCCCTTGACCCATTCTTTCAGCCATCTATTTCCTCCTCACTGACTTCCATTGCACAGTTCTACTCTCCACCAACTCTCATCTCCTACTCTAGTCTCTACTCTTCCATCCTCTTGACATCACCCTTCTGCCTTCCCTTGCATCAACAATCATTCTATCTTGCTCACTCTTTCCATGCTCCAATCCTTGCTTCCCTTTAATCGCTCCTTCCCTCCTCTCAGTGGATCAGCCTTTTATTCTATTGTCAAATTGAAACACTTATTTCCACACTTTCCCAACTTCCCTCAAACTATCCTTCCCATAACATTTTCACCCTCTTTCCCCTCTTCCTTTCTCCCATCCTCCTCCTTCTACATTCCCCACTTAAACCTTTGCTTTCACACCTCCTTTTTCTCCTTGAGGTGTTGTTGCTCCTTCCCTCCTCACCATTCACAGGTCTCTCCTCTATTTTCCCTTTCTTCTCACCAGCCTCCAACCTACCAGTTCACTTTCCATCCTCTGCTATTCTGTCCTTTCCACTTATAATCCATTTCTTACTTTCCAGCTACTACCCTTCTCAAAGTCCCTTACCCTTATCCGCCTCGCTGCAATGAACTTCATATCCCCCATTCCTTCTTTTCTTCCCCATTCTTTGCCCTATCCTTCATCAATCCCAATTCTATTAAACTCAGAGATGAGCAGAGACCTAGTATTGATCTTTTTCTAAAGACTCTACTGGCAAAATGTAACATGCATGAACACAATTGGAAAACTTCTTCATTGTGCTTGCCAATACACAGGTTACTTACTTTTTACAGCACAGAGGCAAATCAGCCCATCATGTCCATGACAGCTCCCAGCAGATTCCTTCAAACTGTTCCACTTTGCATCCCACACGGCTTTGCAACTTGTTCTCTTTCATATTCACATTAATCCTCTTTGATTTTTGCCATCCGCATTATGGGATACTTTGTGATGGTTAAATATCTTTAAGAAGTGGCAGGAAACCAGAGTAATCATGACAGGGCAATTATATAAATGCTGCAAAGATAGTAATCAAGGTCAGTTTCCCTAGGGCTGTGAGTCATGGTATAAAACCATAAGCCCAGAAGTCGTAGAAACAGAATTAAGCTATTCAGCCTATTGAGTCCATTTCGCTAATCAATCTTCCCCCCATAGCAATCAAGCAGCTACCAAACTTTGCCTGAGTACACCCAATGACTTGGCCTGCATAGCCCACTGGAGCAATGAATTCCATATATTCACCACCCTCGGGCTGAAAAATTCCTCCTCTTCTCAGTTTTAAAGAGGTGTTCTTTATTCTGAGGTTGATCTTTTGAATCCTAGAATATCCTAGAATCCTATAATTACAATTAAAAATTCAACTGTTTTCAAAGCCCCAGGTGACTGCAGATGAATGTCTCGTGGCAGTGTAGTCATTCCTTCCCATTACTTACTCACACAGATAATTCTAACCTGATCTTACTCCATTATTCCTGAAACCCTCTCATTTTGTGAAACCTTGCTCATTTATTCTTGCCTTTGCAAACGTAATGAACAAACAAGTTTAGTTTGATTTATTTGTGCTCACGATCATTTGAAACATGGAATGAGGAAGCACTTACACTTTGCACCAGCTCCTCAGACAGTTACCAAACCAATAATCCATATCACATTTCTCAGAAACACCTGCACATACAGGTATATTGTTCTCAAATTAGCCAACCAAACCTTTAATCCTTAGTTTACTTGGCCTAGCTTCCTTTCTTGCTCCATGATTATAATTTTGCTGCTATTCACAAATAAGAGAATTGTTTTAATACTACAAAGTATTCCTAAGCCTTTTTTTATTTTTCTGCCCAACAAGAGAGAAGAGAAAATGACTGGGTGGGAGGGATCCTTGATTATGTTACTTACCTGCTCAAGACAGCAGGGAGTGTAGCTAAAGACAATGGGAGGGTTATTTGTGTGATAAACTGGAATGCATTTCTCAACTCTCAGCAATTTCCCATGATCTTGAGCAGAGCTTGCTGAATCTATCCTATAGGTTTACTGAGTATGCCTGCAGGAAAATGGATCTCAGTGTTGTATGTGGTGACATATATATACTCTGATAATAACATTTACTTTGAACTTTGAACTTTGAGCAGTTACAGGATCAAACTTTGTTGCATCCAGAAAGGATTTTCTTGGTAAGGGTCACATGGGATATGTCTGTAATGGAATGGGTTGATCAGACCCAAATAATTCAAGTGCCCAGGAGATGTGGTAATAAGCATACAAGCACAACTTAATCCTAATATATTGTCATAAACTAGAAAGCACAAATAATCCACACAAAATGCTACATAGTAAGTTACAAAGGTTTCAGGGCTCACGATTCTTAGTCACTACTCGATTGTCATTGTTGTCTGGGGAAACTCACTCATGAAACCACCCCTAGGTCTATTGTTGAAGTCCAACAAACCCAGGGAAGGTACCCAAATAAATATGAATCCCACAAGCATACAGAGCAACCCCAAGACAAACTCTTTGATCTTTGGTTCACATGCCACTAACTCAGCCTGGTTTCTTTCATTCAAACAATACAAGAGTTCAATAACACAGTGTTCAGCATACCCTTACAAATCAATTGGACACTTTAATGGTCAGTCCTTATCCATCAGTGCACCAATGTTTTGGATTTAACATTCCTTTAGTTACAAAAGAACATTAATATTACATATAAGCAATAAGCCCAAATCCAAACAAGAATCCTAAGCCAATTTTACAGACACGAAGAAAGAATCTATCAGCCTAGCTTCCAAAGTGACCAACAGACATTTAGTCATTAACAGACAACCTCATATTAACGGTGCCAGAGATTAAGAAAGAATCTAGCTGCTATCAGCAAACATTACACATTTACAAACCGGCAGTGTTTACCTCGTACAGACGATACGTGCTGCAAGATCACAAAGAGTTAAGTTGTCATTTTGAACTGCTCAGATATTCATTCAATGTTTTACAAAATTTAACATAGCACAATGTCAAATTTCTTGGGCATTCTAAGGAAGTAGAGAGTTGGTGTGCTTTCTTAGCCATAGTGTCTCTGTGGCCGGACCAAGCCAAATTTGGTGAAATTCAAATCCTTCCCATATCCTGTAAGGTAATAGGTAATAGGGCAATGTCTGCTTCATACTTCAGAATTTAAATCTCCTGCTTGATAATTTCACACCAATGATTTATATATTTCAATTTCATTACCCTTTATATTATCCAATAATGCTTTAAATATCTAATAGCTTATTCTTTAATGATCAATGCTTCAACAAAAACTGAGAATTAGTTAGCTGTGCCCTCATTTTCAATATGTTGCAAATAAAGTTTTGTTTGGGTCTGAATGTCTTATGCAATATACTCTATTGATAAACATTCAGCACAGAGTTCTCTGCTATTAATCATGCTGGTGAGGTAGTAATGGGGACAAAGAAATAGCAGATGAACTTAATGAGTACTGAACATCTGCCTTCACTGTGGAAGACAAGGTATGCCAGAGGTCTGTGAGTGTCAAGGAGCAAGAGTGGATGCCATTGCTATTACAAAAGAAAAAGTGCAAAGCAAACTCAAAGATCTTAAGGAGGAAAAACAACCTGGACCTAATGGACTACATCCCAGAGTCCTGAGAGAGGTTGCTGAAGAGATAACGGATGCATTGGTCATGATTGTTCAAGAATCACTTGATTCTGGCACGGTCCCGGAGGACTGGACATTGCAAATGTCACTCCACCCTTTAAGAAGGGAGGAAGGCAAAAGAAAGGAAATTATATGACAGTTCGCCTAACCTCAGTGGTTGGAAAAGTGTTGGAGTCTATTATTAAGGATGAGGTTTCAGGGTACCTGGAAACTAATGTTAAAATAAGTCAAAAATCAGCATGGTTTCTGTAAAGGGAAATCTTGAGTGACAAATCTTCCTTGAGTTCTTCAAGGAAGTGTCATTGACCATAGAATTGTACAGCACAGAAATGGGCCCTTCAGCCCTCACATTATGGTGACCTTCTTTGCCTATCCACACTTGTGACATTTCTTCAACTTAGTTCTGAATTCTTCTATACTTTATCTATTTAAATGTCTGTCCCAAAGTCTCTTAAACATAGTGATTATATCTGACAATATCCATTGCATTATTCAATTACCTAAATAAAACACAATAAAATTATTCAGCACTGGCTCTTATTTATTGCCTTCAACTTCTCAAGATCTTACAAATATTTTTCTCATTTCTTGATCTAAAATCTTCCTCTCAATTGAATGGATTGCAGCCATGTCTTTACATCTTTATGTAGGCCACCCTGTATTGAGAGCGGACTGTGAGACCATGGCAAGCACTTTCTAATTACCGTCTCCAACTTTATAAGCAGCCAGCATAGCCACTGTATCTAATACCTCCCTCTTGTCAATTTTCACCACTTCATTTGTACTACCTCCCATTCTACTAAGATTTAACCCTCTTATTATTTTTGTAAAACCAATAGAAAGTACTATTTCTAGCAGGTCCTAGTCCCTGCAGCAGGTCAGGCAGGAATATAAACAGTCAACGTTTTGGGCTGGATGTGGAAATCTTCATCGGGGCTGGAAAAAACGGAGAAGAAGCCAGAATAAAGCATGAAGTTCTGAATGGACTATTCCTGTTTTCTTTTCTTATGTCCATATGTTCATATAATATGAGTCTGAATCATGACAGCAGGTAACTAAATAACTCATGATTCAAAATAATGTGTCAGTAATGTTGGAAGAATACTACTGGATTACCATTTGAAAACTCATCTGGTTCACTAGCATCCTTTGGCCAAAGATATTTGCTGCTTTTGCCCAGTCTGATCTACATGTAACTCCAGACTGAGTCATGTAGTAATATTTAGTGTTCTCTGAAAAGGACCAGCAAGCAGTTCAGAACTTGCATAAAACATTGACTGATCCAGTGATGAAAACATCCTGTGAACCGCCCCTATTGGTACATTCTCATGTGAGCTCTATGCGTATCTTTCCAGTACAGTCAAACATATGGAATCCAAGTGCATTAAAACGCTGAACATCTTCTCCTTTGCACACGTCATGGTCCTGGTTCCAAAGCTCCTTTCCCATTCATTAGGGTCCCAAGTCCTCAGATCCATTCTCACAAACTGGGAAACTTTCCCACACTTTTAAAATCACCTGGCTCTGTTTCACATGTTCACCTGTTTTCTGCACCCCTTTTAATCTTACTAGAATCTCCGGAACATTAATCATTCTTCTGAGAAACATCTAAAGAAAAGGGAATTAAAAGTGCATTGAAAAAAAACATCCAATAGTCCAGATAATCACCATTGGTACCAGATTAACAGCCTATAGAATTTCCCTTAAAAAAACAGCTTCTATTGTTGTCTGCCCTCTCCTTGTATGCATTTCATCCGTACCAAACCCCTGCGATTCTACACAATCTGTGTAGATTGTGTGTCAAACTTGTGCCAAACCCCCTACAGCAAATCTATTATCATTGTATAGACTGGAGTGTTCCAAATTCCACCCATATATTTAAAACTTCATTGTTGCACACCCTTCCTGCACCCCGTGCACATGATCCGGCTGCACCAAGTTCCTTTTCTATTTCACACATTTCATTGTACAGCCCTCCTTCAAATGTAAATACTCCCACTATAACAATCATTTGATTTTAACAAACATCAGATGCTGACTGTGGGTTACTCCTTTTCCACTTCCATTCATCCATCTCTGTTCAGTCTTATCCTTTGATTCCCAGGATCATTTCTCCCTTATCAGAGCTATATTTAATGTAGAATGTTAGATTACTGTGTTACGTTATTTAAAGCGGCTACAATGGATCAGTGGCATAATAGTGAAAAAGGAACTTTGACAAATTGGAGTGGAACCTATAAATAGGGTCTCCTGTTATCAGTTTTGGGTGTCCTTTATTTTTAGAAAGGTCACAGTAAACCGGGTGAACTGGACATTGGTGTTGCATGGATCCTGTGCAGTTCCATTTATTAAACTATCTTTCATCAGGTATTTAAAAACGCAAACAACAGGAAATCTGCAGATGCTGGAAATTCAAGCAACACGCATCAAAGTTGCTGGTGAACGCAGCAGGCCAGGCAGCATCTCTAGGAAGAGGTACAGTCGACGTTTCAGGCCGAGACCCTTCATCAGGTATTGTCTAATTCCCATGTTCTGCCAGCAAACTGCTTTTTCTTTTGCCATGATGAGGCCACTCTCAGTGTAGAGGAGCAACACCTCATATTACATCCAGGTAGCCTCCAACCTGACGGCATGAACATTGGTTTCCCATTCTGGTAAAAAAATTTCCCTCCCACTTCCCACTTCTTCTATTCCCCACTCTGGCCTCTTACTGCTTCTCCTCACCTGTCCGTTACCTCCCCCTGGTGCCCTTCCTTCATCCCTTTATCCCATAGTTCATTTTCCTTTCCTATCAGATTTCTTCTTCTCCAGCCCTTTATGTTTCCCACTCACCTGGCTTCACCTACCACCTTCTAATTGGTCATCCTTTCCCTTCCCTTCCCCCCACCCCCCACTCCTTCTTATTCAGTCATCTTCTCCTTTCAGTTCTAGTCCTGAAGAAGTATCTCAGCCTGAAACGTCAAATGTCTATTCATTTCTGTAGATGCTGCCTGACTTGCTGAGTTCCATCACCATTGTGTGTGTGTGTGTGTGTGAGTCATTTCTGGATTTCCAGCATCTGTAGAATCTCTTGTGTTCCTGATTCCTGTTGGTTTAGTTTTACAGTTTGTATTCATCCGAGGATCATAGAACATAAAACGTAGAACAGCATAGCTCAGGAACTGGCCTTTTATGTTATGACAACTAATTAAAACTAATTAAAAGCCTACTAAACTGGTTTCCTCTGCTGAAACAAGCCCATATCCCTCTATTCTCTGCATGTTCATCTGCTTATCTAAGGGTCCCTTAAACAACTGTATTGAATTGGTTTCCTCCACAATGACGGGCAGTACATTCCAGGCACCCTTCACTCTCTGTGTAAGAAACTTGCACTTCTCATCTCCTTTGAACTTACCCCTCTCACTTTAAGTATCCCTTTTCCAATAAGGAAGGTAAAACTGAGACTGTGGAAAAACCATTACATGAGGGAATTTTAATGTGATGACTTCCATATAAATATTGAAACCCAGTGTCCCAGGAACAAGGTAACTGTGACTAGATTTTCAGAGATTTTATTTTTTATTCAGCATTATGTGGTAGGAAAGAAATCCCTGCAACTGGAAGGGTCTAAGCATTTATTCCCAAAGATGGGGTGGTTTGCTGCGACTATTAATATTAGGTAAAAACATTGGGCAAAATGAGGTGTTGGGTTAATCATAGTCAATTTCCTGTCACATTTGGTGGAGAATTTACTAATAGGCTATCTGCCAAAAAAAACTGCTGGACACAACAAGTGAGTGGTCAATGTCTTGGGGTGAGACCTTGTATCAGGATTGACCTTGCATCAGAATCAGGTTTATTATAAGACCATAAGACATAGGAGCACAATTAGGCCATTTGAGTCTGATCCACCATTCCATCATGGCTGATTTATCTTCCCTTTCAACCCCATTCTCCTGCCTTCTTTCCGTAACCTTTGAAGTCCTGACTAATCAAGAACCTTAATGCACCATCAATAACTCCAAAAGACTGGCAGTAGAGTAAATACTGAAAGGCTTTTATTAGCAGTAAAATGTGACCTCCACCTTGCTGAGTATCTGCCCCTGGACTGAGAGGAGGAGCAATGGCGCAATCGCCTTTATTCGGGGCTCTGTGGGAGGAGCCACAGGAGCAGTCAGCAGAGGGGCATGTCCAGACAGGTAACCCAGTTACGACATAAATATACGGTTTACCACAAACCTATCACCTCCACTTTAAACATATACAATGATTTGGCCTCCACAGGCACCTGAGGCAATGAATCCCACAGATTCACTAATCTCAGGCTAGAAAAGTTCCTCCTCATCTCTGCTCTAAATGGACATCCCTCTTTTGAGGTTGTGCTCTCTGGTCCTCTCTGTCTTCATGGGTAGAGACTAGGGAGAGTTGGTCATGTCGTGCATCCTTGTAGATAGTTTTCTCCCAGTCTGGCCAATGGAATATTTGCTGCAGTCCCCTCATTGGATTTTGTAGACCATGGTAGTCTTGTCAAATAGCGTGGTTTGTTCCTTTAGTCTACAAAGTACTCTCCCTAATGTTGCTGTTGGCTTATGCACAACTGAAATTCTTTGTTCTCAGTGTAGTCGGACCACCATTTCCAAGATATTTTGAACATATGGAAGGACAACTCATTTGGTCATTTCTTTGATGGTGCAGTGTCGACCTTGTAGGCATCTTGATATGAAATTCTGTGGGCATCAGTGAAAGACATGGTACAAGCGAACACATTTGCAACAGAATTCTGAGAAGCATGGTTTTCCGCAAACAATTCTGTGAACAAACACATAGTCCTTGATGCTATTTATGAGCTGATGCAGGCAAAATTCCAGACCACAACACACAAAGTTTTTCTACACAGTCAATCAGCGTTGAGGTTTCCTCCCCACATCACAAATGAGTTTCCGGAATGACGTCGAATCATTGGATTGAAAAGTATGTAAAGGCCAAGCATTTGGAGGACACACCACAATCAACAGCACACTGACAATGTCTCCTTGCATGGAGACAAAGTGTTGCAAGTAATTTGCCAAGATCAAAAAACAACTCAACCCAACCATAAACTGTGTATCTTCAGACTCCCGTACCTCCTTCCCTGATGGTAATAATGAGAAGAGGGCATGACCTGGATGGTGATGGTCCTTGATCAATGCTGCCTTTTTGAAGATGTCCTTGATGGTGGAGAGATTTGTGACAATGATGGAACTGGCCAATTCTCCAACAATCTGCAGCTTTGTTCAATCCTATGCATTGGAGCATCCATATCAGATGGTGATGTAACCAGTTAGGTGTTATCTATGGTACATTTATAGAAATTTGCTGAAGACTTTGGTGACATACCATATCTCCTCAAACTCCTAATAAAGTATAGCTATTAGTGTGCCTTCTTCATGATTGTATCAGTATGTTGGGCATATACAGTGTAAAGGGAAGATAGAAAGGTGAGGAGATGAGTAGGTGATAGGTGGAAATAAATGGGGAGGGGTGATGTTGGGCACATAGAACCAAGTGGAGAAGGGAGGTGTGTTGAGACGGAGACTGGTAGGTGATAGGTGGAAATTATAAACAAAATTAGGCAGATGGAGCAGACAAAGAAAGAGGCTGGTAGGTGATACGTGAAACCAGATGAAGGGGGAGGGGTGGATTTGGGATAGGAGAGGTGAACCACAAAGGAGAAGAAGTCAAGGCAGATAGGCATGTGGGCGACGGGCAGATGGAGCCAGACAGGGGAGGTATGGAAAAGGTGAACAAAGGGACAGAGTGTCATGGTATGCACTGACAAACAACTGAATCTAGGTGCGGAGGGACAACACAGAGAGGGAAACCATGTAAAGAGAGAAACAAGAGTTTATTCATAGGAATTCCAACAGAATATCCATGACTTGACTGAGCGAAACCATGAGACGAACCATTCCCGTAACACACAAGGACCCTGTAATCAGCACTAATCGGGAGTCTCCTTTAAATAATCACAGAACACTGAAAACCTGAGCCAGTCAAAATAAACAGCCAGGATTAAACAGAAAGGACAAAAGCTTAACAACTCTGGAAAGTCAGCAATTATCAAATACAGGTGCAGGGCTCATGACACAGGGACCCAGGGTGGACTGGTGGGTGTGGGAAAGGATCACAGGGCAGATAGGTTGTTTGAAATTGGAAGATTTGTCTGTTTACCAGCCTGGTATTGGGAATGGCTGCAGACAATTTAATATTCTGAATCTCAGTTTTATTCACACTATTTGTTGGCAGCTTTTGCTTGCTATAGGTAAATTTCCTTTGGAGGGGTGGATGGGCAAATGCAAACAGGAGCAATTTAGGAACTTCAAATGTATGTAAGTTAAATTTGTGAATTGCCTTGTCGGATTTTATCCAATATGATTAATGTCTTAGTTTGCAGTTTTGCCTCAGTCCCATGTCCTGCAGATAACACTGCAATTATCCAACAGATTCATAATCTTAAAATATAACACAGATTATTTTCACCTTTTTTTGTCAAGAACAACAACCATTAAACATGATACACGAGTTTTCAATTGCAAACATAAGAAAATCTGCAGATGCTGGAAATCCAAAGGAACACCCACAAAATGCAGGAGGCAGCCTCTATGGAAAAGAATTTTAATTGGCTGGGTTTTTTTAAAATCCTTTATCACTCCCACTTTCGCAAGCCAATGCTAATAGTTTGCTCTGAAGCCCTCCCAGTTCAGAAGTCTGTCGGCAGTTGTGGTTTTTGGACGGCAGCGCAGTTCTTGCGATGGCAGAGTTTTACTTCCCAGGTATGGTCGTGCTTCAGCAAAATCCCGACCCATTTCACGTAGATTATCAATCTGTACGGAAGAAAAGAGGCTTGAACTTCCATATCGCGCAATATTTAAATGAGGCTGATTTTCTGAAATGTTTCTTAAATGCATTGAGTGGAACGTGCTAAATCTTTAAAGTTTAGCGCTAAATTTTAAAGAATTGTTTTACTATCAATTTGCATTGTTTCCAAAATATGTACATTTTATTACTTGGTTATACGCTAATTTATTTCCTGGAAGGAGCTACGGTGTATTTAATTCAGTACCGAGTGGGGTAATGACGTTGTCCCAAATAGCCGTTTGAGGAGGAAGATGTCCCTCCAGTAGAGTTTCAGACGGTTGAAATAAGAGGAAAAACTGCAGGTTTTGGAAAGATCATTTGAATTCTTTTATATTAAGCGATTAATGAAATGCTCCTTATGCAAGACTCCTTTGAAATAAACTTCCCAGTTATATTGAAAAATTAGTTAGTTTGTTATATTTCAGGCAAGAGCTGAATAATGTCTCTGATCACACAAACAATTTGTGGAGTAGGAATGTCATATCTTTTCAAGATCTTCAAATGTGTTTTAATCTTCGCGCCTTTAGACCAGACATAAATGGGATAATAGGAAAGAACGCTTTCCATTGCTAAAAGCAGCTCTAAATCCTGTACTCATAAATTCAACAGTCACATATCGTGGACTTTTATTTGTATTGTGATTTGTATATTTTTACACATTTATTTTATTCTCTTAACATCCCTAGTTGCTGCATAATTTCAATTGCGACTAGTTGGACCTGCACATCATGGCCTGACTACTTTTATCACCACATCAGCCCCAAATGTCACTATGACTTGAATCAGCTGATTTTTGAATTAGAGTTTGTATCTACTAAACATTCCTTGTCACTAATTTGGACTTTGAAAATTCATCCCATGTTAATAGTTATTAGTCTGATTAGATAAAGCAGTTGCAATAGTAGATCGATTGAGAAAAATTTTTAAAAAACCATATTTGGGAGCCTTGCACTAATTTCGGAAATGCCAAAGGAGGTTAAGCAAGACCTATCAAGAATATGCAAAGTGCAGGAACACAGAGAATGCAGCGGGGGGTGGGGGGGAGGAACATTTTGACAGAAAAAGTAATGCAGAGCAAGGTTGTGGACGATAATGTGCAGAGAAAGAATGAGAGGAATTTGATTGGGACTATAGTTCTCTACACCTGTGAACTCTGCTGAAATTAATAGAAATAGGATCATCGTAATCCGGACAAGAAGTGGAAGTAAACAAAGGCTTTGTTTTTCCATTCCCAGTTCTGACTGAAGGGTCTCGGCCGTCAGGTCTCGCATCTGAAATGTTAACATTGTGTCTTGTCAGCAGATGCTACCGGATCTGCTGAGTGTTTCATCATTTTATTTTCAGATTTCTGGCATCTCCGGTTTTCTTTCAATTTTCAACAAAAACTTTACTTAATATAAGCAAAAAAATGAGAAATCATTTGATATCCAATGTGAAAATGTCCAGCAGTCGGGCACCACGTGGAAAAAAAAGAAGCCTTTTCTAGAATATGAAACAGAGTTAACAAGGCAAAGGGTCCTGACGAAGGGTCTCGGCCTGAAACGTCGACTGCACCTCTTCCTACAGATGCTGCTTGGCCTGCTGCGTTCACCAGCAACTTTGATGTATGTTGCTTGAATTTCCAGCATCTGCAGAATTCCTGTTGTTAACAAGGCAAAGATTGCCGGATCAGCCTAATTCTTGCTCTGACCAGTGCCCTCACCCTCCCTCTCTCTGCCCCCGTTTTGCTACTACTGTTTCTACGGTCGGATTTGTATATCATGAAAGTAGTTGTTTTGCAGCAGTAGCACAGTGCAATACATGAATAATTACCATAAGTTACAATAATAAATATAGTACAAAAAGAGAGCAAATAATGAGTTCATGTTCAGAAATCTGTTGGTGGAGGGGAAGAAGCTGTTTCTAAAATGTTAAGTGTGTGTCTTCAGGCTGCACTTCGACAATTTGCATTTGTCTTGGGTTAAAGCCGAGCTCTTATGACCAACTGTCATCTGGCAGTGCAGTCTGCGAAAGCAACAAGGCTTCTGGCAATGGATCAATCAGACAGAACATAGAATAGTACAGCACTGGATAGGCCATTTGGCCCAGAGTGTGCCCCTTTAGATACCAATACATACTAAATGTCTCATCCTGTCTATCATCTATATCCTCCATTCCCTACATAGTCATGTGTCTGTCTAAATCCCTCAAACTCCAACAAACTTTCTGCTTCCACTGCCAACTTGTCACCTATTCCAGTCACCTACCACCACAACTGCACCTCATATTGCCTTTACCTGATCCTTTCTAACCTTAAAATTGTGTCCTTTGGTGTTTGACTTTTCCACTCTGAGAAAGGATTCTGACTGGCTACCCCATCTCTGCCTCTCATAATTTCATAATTTTAAAAAACTCTATTAGGTCTCCACTCAGCCTCCGACACTCCAAGGGGAACAACCAAAGTTTGCCTAGCATAGTTTATACCGTTTAATCTTGACGGTGTCCTAGTAAACTTCTTCTGCACAATCTCCACATTCTTTATATAATGGGACAGCCAGACATGCACGCAATACCTCAAATTAGAAGAATGAGGGGAGACATCATAGAAACATTTCAAATGTTGAAAGGCATGGACAAAGTGGATGTGATAAAGTTGTTTCCCAGGATGGGGGAGTCTAGTACGAGAGGGCATAACTTAAGGATTGAAGGGCGCCCATTCAGAACAGAAATGCGAAGAAATTTTTTTAGCCAGAGGGTGGTCACCAGAGGGTGGTCAATCTATGGAATTTGTTGCCACGGACAGCAGTGGAGGCCAAGTCATTGGGTGTATTTAAAGCAGAGATAGATAGGTATCTGAGTAGCCAGGGCATCAAAGGTTATGGTGAGAAGGTGGGGGAGTGGGACTAAATGGGAGAATGGATCAGCTCATGATAAAATGGCGGAGCAGACTCGATGGGCCAAATGGCCGACTTCTGCTCCTTCGTCTTATGGTCTGACTAGAGTTTTATGTAGTTGCAGTATGACTTCCTTACTTTTATATTTAACACTTTTACAAATGAAGGCAAGCATTCAATATGCTTTCTTTACCACTTCATCCACGAGCATTGCTAATTTCAGTGAAAAATGGAACTGAGCCCCAAAATCTCTCTGTACTTCAAAGCAATTAAGGGATCTACCATTAACTTGCTCCTTTAATTTGACCTCCCAAAGTGCAAAACCTCAGACTTGCCTGGATTAACCACCATCTATCACTTCTTTGTCCATAACTATAATTAATCTATATCCTACTATATGTTTTAATATTCCTTTACACTGTCCACAACGCTACCAGTGTTAGTGTCATCTACAAACTTTGAAATCCACCCGTCGACATTCTCATCCAGGTCATGAACAACAGTAATGAGCCTTGTGAAACACCACTGCTGATGAATCTCCTGCCAGGATACCAGCCTTCCACCTGGAGAGTGGACAGAGAGTGATGTTGGGGTATTTATTGATATGAAGATATGATTTACAAAACAAACCAGGGTGCTTGCAAATGTAAACCAGCTGCATCTTGCACAGTTGGATTCACTTTAAAAATCAGTATTATGCCTTGAAGCATGAACAGCTATCCATTATTGTCCATTCTATCCTGCAGTACAACAAACTTTCTCAAGTTGCAGTTACATAATATAGAAATGGGAAAGCTGTTGTTTCACAGCCCACCATCCTGCCACAGGGCCTGTCCATATAAGTACCGATTGGTCATCATTGTAGCTTGCAGTAGTATTAAATGAGCACTCTTATAAATGTAAAATATAGAAGAGTATTGATGTCTTCTATATTTCCTTTAAGATTTAGTTCTGGACTGCAGCTACCAACTCTTTCTGGTTTACTGCACACTTGGTGCCTTTTTGTTACAAGGTTAAAATACTTAAGTTCAACCAAACTCTGATTCAAAACTTAAACAATACCCGGAGGTCAGAAAATGATCATCGTTTTTTCTTTCCACAGATACAACCTCCCCTAGTGTGTGGTTTCAGCAATTCTGTTTGTTATATCAGAAAATAATAACTTAGTTGAAGAAAATGGGTGTTGTAGATTCACCCATACATTTATAAATCCCATGATTTGTAGGGCTACTATCCTAACGCAATTAAACTGTTGTTACTCAAAATTTTGTCAGATTATTTATTTGTTGGGTTCATAAAATTGTGAGTAACGCACAAGTGTAGATTTAGGATCGTTTATTGCACAGAAAAACAGAGGAAAAAATGAATGTTGTTTCTTGGAAAGACATGATAAAATAATAAGGTGGTTGCAACGATCTAGTTTTAGTCCTCAGCTGATCCTTTCTATTCTAGAAGAGGAAATTAAATACTTTCAATATCCCAATTTACTGACAATTTTTTTAAAAAAGACTTTGTACTGGAAAAGTAAGCGATGAATCAGAAGCTAGTAGGCTACAGGTGGTCGTAGATTAAGTGATGGGCCAGGTTCGTTACAAATAGAGCACTGCGTTTGCAAATATGAAAATATCCCCTGCTGGTAGAACAATGGAAAAGAAGAATATTTCTTTAAAAGATCTAAGAAGCTGGGGGATGATGACTTCAAAGGTTTACACTTGTATTTGAAAAACAACTTGTAGTTTCGAAAGGCGTTTGAAGGGAAATGAACTGTTAGCCTTTATTGTAAGTAGATTGGAGCATAAGAGTTGCCTTGTTAATATGATGTAAAGCATGTATAAAATGATCTGAAGCACAATTAAAACTTTTTGCCCCTTTTTGTAAGGAAGGAATTGATTGGCCTAGAGGGGCTGCATCCAAAATTCACAAGCCCAGTGAAAGGGATGCTTTACGTGGAAGACCAAGTGTTATGGTCCTTCATTCTTCAAAGCTTAGCAGAATGATAACTGATCTCTTTGTCGTGTATAAAATATTTGGAAGCCATGACAGGGTAATCTGGATAATTGAATCCCTGAGCAGGAGAGTCTGAAATGAAATATCACTCCTTAGTGAGTGAGAATAGGGCAAAGTGCCCCTCTCCATCCAAGAAGGCTGTGGATCTGTTGGGGAGTGCACGAAAGCTGAGGCCCAAAATTCATGTGTATTAAGGGAACTGAGAATAGGAGTAGGAAAGTGGAGATGATTTACTACAAACCTATTTATGGAGCTAGCTCAATTCTTTCTGCTAATTCTGATTTTCATATTTTGGATGTAAGGAATGTTTTGATTACATCAGTAATATCATTTCCTTGCCTGACCTGTTGTGTGCATTCCCATGAATTTTAAGATTTTTTTTAAAAAATGAGCAATAATCTGCAAGGGTGTCTGCAAAAGGTTAAACATCTGGTGTACGTGCAGTCCTCTTTTGGTCTGTATGGGATCAATCATGCTTCAACCTGTTCCAAGCAATCTCTAACTGAAAACTTTCCCAATCTGTGACAACTCATTAAAGCTACAAATATTCAAAGCTAACTTGAAAAGAAGGAACTTAAAACATATGTTGGAGAGAGCGAAGCAATGAGTTGTTTTATTCAGTTCTATTTTCAAATTCCCTTACCTATTATTCTCCCATAAATTTTGAGATTGGATGCCATCCATTCCTCATATGTAAATAGTGAATGGCAGGTATGTGATTAAATTGGAGACAAAAATGATCATATCCAACATCTATTGTTTAGCAGGAGATACCTTCTGCTTATTATCTACTCAACAAAGAAACTGAATGACAATCAGCTGAAACTGGACAAAGATGTACACCTGAACTGCTTTCCAAAGCGTACTTAACACACCAGTTCCTTATGTGTGTGTCAGTACCATTGCAAGAGTTTGTAGAGTAGCTGACTCTACTATAATAATGGAGCTGGAAGGAGTGAGATTGAGTGTGTGTACAGGAATTAACTACAGAGCACAATTTCCTTCATTCCCTAAGGAAATTCTGTGGAGGTGGGGGATCAGAACAATTGTGACACTAAGAGCAGGAGGACGAGTTGGGTGTCTGACGTTCAGTGGTCTTCTGATTATAAACAGATTTGGGCTTAACAGTGTTGTCATAAAATGCACTGCCTCATTCCAGAGTACCTTGCCTTAGATTGGACAGATTCCCATTACATTTGAAGATTTGCTCAATTGTCTGTGACCATTTAATTGTCTTCCCATTTCTTGGCTTGGCTGAATATCCTTGCTCAAAACATTCTTCCTTGTCTGCTCTACCCAATACAAATGATTCCAGTCATTTTTACCTAACAAGTACTTTAAAAAAAAATGGCTGGTTTGTTTCTTTCATCTGGAACAAAATAAAAAGACCCTGTATTAAAATGTCTAAGTTACAGCTTCCCAGTACTCTAGGAGGTCTGGATTTTCCAGACATCTAAAAATATCTATTAAGTTCCTTTTTATCTTAAGTGGTTGACTGGGTTTGCAGTGACCCCTCCTCAATTTGGCTAGACATTGAAGCTTCACAAGCGAAATGCCCTCTTATTAATTTGCTTTTCCTTGTTACGAGAATACACATAAAATTAAGATGTTTGCTGGCCTGGGTTAGCATCAGTGACATCAGCAAGTGGTCTGCCACCTGCCCTCAGGGGAAGGAGAGATAAGGAACAATGGAGCAGCGTCTGGAGATGTGTAATGAAGGGATGTGGGAGAGAGAGCTGTCTGGAGCGGCTCCCCTCTTTGAACCTTGAACTGTTTGAAGTGATGGACAGGCGATACCCCAGCAGGGGGATAAAAAGGGACTGGTTTGCTAAGGAGACACACACGCCACCCGAGGTAACGAGACCCTGGAAGCGGTGCGCCTCTCACGAGTGGGTGAGAAGTACCAGACAACGACCAGGGTGGAAAGGTACGATCAGCGGGAACCCGGTGTGTGTCGGCCCTTGCCTGGGTGCCGGGTTCACTGCAGAGGATCGACCGCATCTGGAGGAGGGGTCACAGTCGGTGACCTCAGGTGACATCACCAAGGACCCGCCCAAAAGCTGCTTGTGAGCCATCTCGCCGGTCTGTGAGTGAAGCCGTTCTGAATGATCAGTTGTTCCTGTTCTATCTCTCTCTTCCCCCACGTTGTCCATCGCCATGGCAACGATTACTGCGAACTGAACTGGACTGAACTTTGAGTCATTTTGAAATTTGGTCATTTACCCCTAGACAACGATAGAGCTTGATTGATGCTGTTATCTTAATTCTGTGCACATGTGTGTTTATCATCGCTGAACTGTTGCATTTATTATCCTTTCGCTTACTGTGTTGCTTGTTTCTTTAATAAAACTTTCTTAGTTCTAGTACTCCAGACTCCAACTGAGTGATCCACTTCTGCTGGTTTGGCCACCCAGTTACGGGGTACGTAACATCCTCAACAAGATGAAACTAGTTAAAGAATATTGTCACAATCCAATAACAATTAATACAGTCAGGGCTTGGAGGGCGGTGTGACAAATTGAGGGCAACGCAGCGAAAACATCACCCTTCACTCCAATAACCGGCAGTCCAGATTTTCAGCCTGGCATACAGTAATGGATTCTGGATTTAAACTTTGGATTTCTAAGGGTATTTTCCATCTAGGAGATTTGTTTGATGAAGGAATGATGATGTCTTTTAGTCAAATAGTACAGAAATTTAACATACCCAGCAAGGATCTTTTTCGTTTCTTTCAGGTAAGAGATTATATATAGAAAAAAAAACATCATTGTTAACTGATTTCTATAGTTCTGACATAGAAAAGAGAGCATTTCGTTCTAAGGGTGAAGTCTCTATTAGTACTTTTTACGGCATCCTGAGGGAATGTTCTTGTGGAGAGGCTGAGCAGCTGGGAAGGGTCTGGGAGGAAGAGCTGGGAGTAGAAATTACAGCTGAAACATGGGAAGACATTTGTGATGATGCAAAGAAGATTTCAGTTCCTCGGGGTCAATATCACAAATGACCTGACTTGGTCCAACCAAGCAGAGTTCACTACCAAGAAGGCCCACCAGCACCTTTACTTCCTAAGAAAACTAAAGAAATTTGGCCTGTCCTCTAAAACCCTCACTAATTTTTATAGATACTCCGTAGAAAGCATTCTTCTACGTGGAAAGCATTCTTCTCCGCAGAAAGCATCACAACCTGGTATGGAAGTTGTCCTTTCCAAGACAGAAAGAAGCTGCAGAAGATCGTGAACATGGCGCAGCACATCACACAAACCAATCTTCCGTCCGTGGACTCACTTTACACCGCACGCTGTCGGAGCAGTGCTGCCAGGATAATCAAGGACGCAACCCACCCAGCCAACACACTTTTTGTCCCTCTTCCCTCCGGGAGAAGGTTCAGGAGCTTGAAGACTCGTACAGCCAGATTTGGGAACAGCTTCTTTCCAACTATGATAAGACTGCTGAACAGATACTGACCCAGATCTGGGCCGTACCCTCCAAATATTCGGACCTGCCTCTCGGTTTTTTTTTGCACTATCTTACTTCCCATTTTTCTATTTTCTATTTATGATTTATAATTTAAATTTTTAATATTTACTAATTTTAACTTTTTAATATCTTTAATATTTAATATTTGTAATCCAGGGAGTGTGAGGCGCAGAATCAAATATCGCTGTGATGATTGTACATTCTAGTACCAATTGTTTGGTGACAATGAAGTATAAAGTATAAGTTTGTAATAGAACTAAAGCATTGCAACTCAAAATTCTGCATAGAGCCCATCAGACTCCAAATCGTCTCTCGAAATTTAAGACGGGGATTTCTCCAATGTGTTCGAAATGTAAAGTAAATACTGGAATTTTCACTCACTGTTTTTGGACTTGTCCTAAACTTCAGGCATACTAGAGTGATATTTTGGGTGAAATGGAAAAGATTCTGAAGATAGAGCCTGAACTGGACCCAGTGTCTTTTCTCTTAGACTTACCCAGCCGTTGTATTATTAATGCACATCAGAAAAAGACTTTTTAACATCCTGACTTTTTGTGCGAGGAAGAATATTTTCCTTCATTGGATAAGGCCCCTGGACTTATCGGTTGGCGTAAATTAATCATGGAATACATTCCTTTGGAATTTTTGACATATATGGTACACTCAAAAACAAATAGTTTTCATGAAACATGGCAACCTTTTCTGCAGTATATGTAAACGTAACTTTGCTAGATCAAATAACAACAGCACAAAAAGATAGTTACTTATCTTTTCTCCCGTTTATTTCTTCGAGCTCAGTCGGCGAGTGAACTTGGACCCGACATCAGGGAGAGACCCTTTCTCATCTCCCCGGCAGTTATACAAGTTCACTGCCCTATGTCAGAATTGTCAGAAGTTATACGGCCACCGATACAAAAGAACAATCAGTTTGATAACCATTCTGGTCAAGTCAATGGACTATTGATACAAAAGTACAATCAATTTGTTAGACATTCCAGCCACCTTAATTAAAGAAAAGAATGTCCTACCTGGTTTGCTGGAGCCACAACTCAATTACAAAGATAGGAACATCCATCAAATTTATGCTTTAATTAAGAAAGGAATGTTCTGTCTGATTTCCATCAGGTACTGCTTTTTGTCAAAATCAAAAGGCGTGAAAAGCCCAGGGACATCTGTGTGGATCTGGGCGAACTTTAACCCTTATCTCTCTCCAAAGAAAGTAGCTGTGAGACATTATTCAAACACACTGCAGTCACAGACATAATCAGTACTTAATTCATTGTTTACAGGGATCTGAGTATCCCCCATTCCCTTAAATATCATATATAGATGTAAACCTGTTTGCTACACCAATAAGGGCTTTTGTATAGGTTGTTATGGTGATGTCTATATTTTGATGAAAGTGTTCTGATGCCTGATCTCTGTGAGGGGAGGAAATGTAAGTGTATCTGGAAATTTTAAAGTTCTGTTATGCTGAGCAAAAAAAATGTAAAAAAAATTTTTTTAATTTAAAGAAAAAATTGCAGACTATCCCAAGATGTCTGGAGGGGCTGGTAGTGATGAGGAAGCAGAGTCTGCAGAAGGACTGAAAACAGTAGGAGAATGGGCAAAGAAGTGGCAGATGGAATATAGTAAAGTGTATGGTCATGCACTTTGGTAGAGGGAATAAAGGTATAGATTACTTTCTAACAAAGAAGAAAATTCAGAAGTCAGAGGTGCAAAGGTTAACTTGCAGCTTGAGTCAGTGATGAAAAAGGCAAATGCAACGTTAGAATTCACTTCCAGAAGACTAGAATAAAAACAAGGATGTAATGCTGAAATTTTATAAGGCACTGGTCAGACCATACTTAGGAGTATTGTGCACACAAAATGCTGGAGGAACTCAGCAGGCCAGGCAGCATCTATGGAAAAGAGTAAACAGTAAACGTTTTGGGCTGAGACCCTTCATCAGGATTGGAGGGAGAAAAGCCACATGAGTGTGGCTTCATCACGGCAGTAGAGGAGGCCATGGATTGTCATATTGGAATGGTATGGGAAGTAGAAATGAAATGGGTGGCCTCTAGGACTTCCCACTTTTTCTGGTGGACAGAGAATAGGTGCTCGGCAAAGTGGTCTCCTAATCTATGTTGGGTCTCACCAATATACAGGAGGCCACACCAGGAGCACCGAACACAGTAAATATTCCAACAGACTTACAGGTAAAGCGTTGCCTCACCTGGGAGGACTGCTTAGGCCCTGAATGGTAGTAACAGAAAATGTGTGGGGGAAAATATGGCACTTGTTCCACTTGTAAGGTTAAGTACCAGGAAAGAGATCAGTGGGGAGGGATGAATGGACAAGGGAGTCATGTAGGGAGTGATCCCTGCAGAAAATGGAAGGATGAGGGAAAATGTGCTTGGTGATGGGATCCCATTGGAGATGGTGGAAGTTACGGAGAATTATGTACTGGACATGGAGGCTAATGGGGTGGTAGGTGAAGATAAGGAACCCTATCTCCAGTAAGGTGGCAAGAGGATGGAGTGAGTGAAATGGAAGAGATATGCATGTAGGCAGGGTTGATGGTTGAGGAAGGAAAGCCTCTCTTTGAAAAAGGAAGACATCCTCATTAGTTCTGGAATGAAAAGCCTCATCCTGAGAACAGATGTGGCAGAGACGGAGGAACTGAGAGAAGCGGTTGGCATTTTTTACAAGCACCTATGAGAATCAATGGGTTTATAAAAGATATCAGTAGATAAACTGTCTCCAGAGATAGAGACAGAGAAATCGAGAAAGGGCAGGAATGGACCAGGTAAATTCGAGGGCAGGGTGGAATTTGGATGCAACAAGCTCTGCATGGGTGCAGGAAGCAATACCAATGCAATCATTGATGTAGTGTAGAAGTTGGGGACTGATAACCAGTGTGGGCTTGAAGCATAGACTGTTCCACATAGCTGACAAGCAGGCAGGTATTGCTGGACCCAAGCAAGTGCCCATGGCTACACCATTGGTTCGAAGAAAGTGGGGGGAGCGAAAGGAGAAATTATTAAGAGTGACGACAAGTTCCGCCAGACAGAGGAGAGTGGTGGTGGAGGGGAACTGGTTGGGTCTGTTGTCTAAAAAGAAGCGGAGAGCTTTGAGCCCATCCTGGTGGGGGATGGATGTGTATAGGGACTGGACATCCATGGTAAAAATAAGATAATCAAGGCCAGGGAACTTGAAGTCATTGAAAAGATCCAAAGCATGTGAAGCATCACAGATGTAGCTGGGAAGGAAACTGAACCAGGGAGGATAAAAAAATGAGTGGTGGTATACAGATATAAGTTCGGTGGTGCAGGATCAATCAGAAACAATAGATCTACCTGGACAGACAGATTTGTGGATTTTGTGTAGGAGGTAGAAACAGGAGGTGCAGGGTGAGGGTACTATAAGGTTGGTGACAGTGGATGGGAGATCCCCAGACTTAATAAGCTTGGTAATGGTGTGGGTGACAATGGCCTGGTGCTCCTTAGGTCCTGTTTGAGGGGCAAGTAAGAGCAGGTATCTGAAAGTTGTCACCTGGCCCCAGCAAGATACAGGTCAGTCTGTCAGACTACTACAGGCACCCGCTTATCTGCAGGCTTGATGGTGAGGTTCGGATTAGTGTGGAGAGCAGAGCATTTAGATGGTGAGGTTAGGGTCATTGTGTAGAGAGTGGGGAACAGTGCATTTGGATGGTGAGGTTAGGACTAGTACAGCATTTTGGATTTCCATCCTTCCCCTTCTTTTCCTTCTATGGTCCTCTGTCCTCTCCTATCGGATTCCCCCCTTCTCCAGCCCTTTATCCTTTTCACCTAACAGCTTCTCAGATCTTTACTTCGCCTTTCCCTTTCTCCCAGGTTCACCTATCACCTACCACCTTGTACTTCTTCCTTCCCTCCCCCTACCTTCTTGCTGCTAACTGCTAACCTAACTGCTCATCCTTTTTTTTCCCAGTTCTGATGAAGGGCTTCAGCCCAAAACATTGACTGTTTACTCTTTTTCATAGATGCTGCCTGGCCTGCTGAGTTCTTCCCGCATTTTGTGTGTGTTGCTTGGATTTCCCGCATCTGCAGATTTTCTTATCTTGGTGTATTGTGAACAGTTTTGGGCTTTTACCTACAAAAGGATGTGCTGGCATTGGAGAGGGTCCACAAAAGGTTCACGATAATGATCATGGGAATGAAAGTATGAGACGTGCTTGGGCCTGTACTCGCTGGAGTTCAGAAGATTGAGGGGGAATCTCACTGACATCTATCGAATATTGAAAGGCCTAAATAGAGTGAATGTGGAGAGGTTGTTTCCTATCGTGGGGGAATCTAGGACTAGAGGTCACAGTCTCAGTATACAAGGATGTCTCTTTAGAATAGAGATGAGGAAGAATTTCATTAGCCAGAGGGTGGTGAATCTGTGGAATTTCATGCCACGGTCTGCTATGGAGGCCAAGTCATTGGGTATACTTAAACCGGTGATTGATAGGCTCTTGATTAGTAAGGGTATCAAAGATTGCAGGGAAAAGGAAAAAGAATGGGTTAAGAGGGATAATAAATCAGCCATGTTGGATTGGCAAAGTGTACTTGATGGCCTGATTGGCCTAATTCTGCTCCTTTGTCTTGGGGTATTATATCAATTCTAATGATACAGAGGCAGGTCTTTGGCCCATCAGGTGCATACTATTTCCCAGAGGTGAAATCTCATTATTTACATTCCCTTCCTCCTTGTTTCCCTCTACCCCTGAAACTTCCTGTCTCACACATGCCCAGTAACTCCCTTCTGATTTTTTTTTTGTCATTAATTCACACATAAGCTATGTTTCACTTATAATTTACTGTAGCCATTTAACCTAAATCTAAATACCCAAAGGAAAATTATATGATCACAGAGAAAACTTGCAGCTTCTGCACCGACAACACCAAAGGTTGGGATCAAACCTGGGTCCTAGGAGCAATGAGGCTGTAGTACTTTACTAACTATCGTGCCGGTCAGATTCGGCCTCTTTCTTTAAATGGTCACCATTATGGCATCTCCAAGGACCCCCCGTTGTATCTTTCAAGTAGTCGGTGGTTGATCAACAATCTGTAAAAGTTTGGATCAATTCTCTGGCTGACGAATGTACCACAATACAGTGATCCAGTTTGAATACCTTTTATGGATAGGCCATGTATAGTGCTATGGTCTGATATGTCTGACAAGAAATTCGGCCAATTTTCCAGGCCAAGCCTTGGTGCACAAAGGTAACATTGAACATTGGAGGTTATGATGATGGGTATTGATGGAAGGGAAGTGTGTGCTATCTTATTGTTATTCGTTTGCACAAAATAGTTTCAGGAATTCAATTCACCTTTTATTGTTTCCCTGGTTGTAATTCAGAAATGGTTATTTTTTTTAATCCTTTGGGATGAATTTCTGCAGAGCTCTTTAAAGAGGGAGATCTGCAGTATTTTTAACTTTTCTCACAATTCTACAAGTCCCTGCAGTAGAAACCTTCTGGAGATTCACCCTTCTAGTGTATCTATGTTTTACTTGTTCCAGTTCTAGTTTGTTCCCTGCAGTTTTTATCAGGCTCATCAGTAATGCTTGAAACAACAAGAGAAATCTTCACAAGAACTATGTCATGAATGTGACCGTCAATGCAGTTGTTACTTCTGGTAAGTCTGTGATAAAATGTTATGTTACAGGAACAGATATCTAAATCCAGTTGGGCAGGATGGTTGCTGTGATGAATTGGAATGCCTCCTTAAATGAAGGTTCAAGTGATTCAGGGTAATGGCATGCCAATTTCAAGCTCAAGTTTAGAAACGCATCATTTCAGAAATGTATTTTGTATGCAAACAAGTAATGTGGCATCTTCTTTCTAATGTTTTAAGAAGGCAACGATAATCCCGGTGCCGAAGAAGAGCAAGGTGGCATGCCTGAATGACTATCGACCTGTGGCTCTGACATCAATTGCTATGAAGTGCTTCGAGCAATTGGTTATGTCACACATCAACCACAGCCTACCGGTCAACCTCGACGCTTTGCAATTCGCCTACCGGAGCAACAGGTTAACGGCAGATGCCATCTCTCTGGCCCTACATTCCTCCTTAGAACACCTGGAGGAAAAAGACGCATACGTAAGGCTCCTTTTCATTGACTACAGCTCTGCCTTTAATACCATCATGCCAAATAAACTGATTCCGAAGCTCCGGAACCTGGGCCTTAGCACTCAGATCTGCAGCTGGATCTTCAACTTCCTCACAGACAGGACCCAGGCTGTAAAAATAGGGGACAAGCTCTCCCCTACAATTACTCTGAGCACCGGTGCCCCACAAGGCTGTGTACTCAGCCCCCTGCTGTACTCACTGTACACCCATGATTGTGTAGCCAAGTTTCCATCGAACTCAATATATAAGTTTGCTGATGACACCACAATTGTAGGCCGTGTCTCGGGTAATGATGAGTTTGAGTACAGAGAGGAAATTAAGAACCTGGTGGCATGGTGAGAAGACAATAACCTATCCCTCAACGTCAGCAAGATGAAGGAATTGGTTGTTGACTTCAGACAGAGTAGCGGACCGCACGAGCCAATTTACATCGGTGGTGCGCAAGTGGAACGTGTCAAAAACTTTAAGTTCCTTGGGGTCAATATCACAAATGACCTGATTTGGTCCAACCAAGCAGAGTCCACTGCCGAGAAGACCCACCAGCACCTTTACTTCCTGAGAAAGCTAAAGAAATTTGGCCTGTTCCCTAAAACCCTCACTAATTTTTATAGATGCACTGTAGAAAGCATTTTTCCAAGGGTGCATCACAACCTGGTATGAAAGTTGTCCTGTCCAAGACCAGAAGAAATTACAGAAGATCGTGAACACAGCCAGCACATCACACAAACCAATCTTCCGTCCTTGGACTCACTTTACACCGCACGCTGTCGGAGCAGAGCTGCCAGGATAATCAAGGACACGACCCACCCAGCCAACACACTTTTCGTCCCTCTTCCCTTCGGGAGAAGGCTCAAGAGCTTGAAGACCCGTACGGCCAGATTTGGGCACAGCTTCTTTCCAATTGTGATAAGACTGCTGAACGGATCCTGACCCGGATCTGAGCCGTACCCTCCAAATATCCAGACCTGCATCTAGGTTTTTGCACTACCTTACTTTTCCTTTTCTATTTTCTGTTCATGATTTATAATTTAAATTTTTAATATTTACTATCGATTTGTACTCCAGGGAGCGCGAAGCGTAGAGTCAAATATTGCTGTGATGATTGTGCGCTCTAGTATCAATTGTTTGGCGATAATAAAGTAATGTTTTACTTACAGGCTCTTGATTTTATTCTTTAATTACACCATATGCAGCAAACAGATCTTGGAATTTCTGATTTCTGGATTTGTCAATTTATTTCCTTTTGTTCTGTTAATTTATTAGACACTAGTCAGG
Organism: Mobula hypostoma; assembly: GCF_963921235.1. Taxonomy (NCBI): domain Eukaryota; kingdom Metazoa; phylum Chordata; class Chondrichthyes; order Myliobatiformes; family Myliobatidae; genus Mobula; species Mobula hypostoma. The sequence goes on along the minus strand of NC_086099.1, from coordinate 161,082,489 downwards.
CTGCACTTGGAGTATTGTCAACGGTCTTGGGCCCCATATCTCAGAAAGGATGTATTGTCCTTGGAGAGAGTTCAGAGGATGTTCATGAGGGTGATTCCAGGAATGAAGGGGTTAACACAGGAGGAGTATTTGGCAGCTGTGGGCCTGTGCTCACTGGAATTTAGAAGAATGTGGGGGGTATCTCATTGAAACCTACCAAATTTTGAAAGGGCAAACAACAGGAATTCTGCAGATGCTGGAAATTCAAGCAACACACATAAAAGTTGCTGGTGAACGCAGCAGGCCAGGCAGCATCTCAAGGAAGAGGTGCAGTCGACGTTTCAGGCCGAGACCCTTTGTCAGGGCTAACTGAAGGAAGCACTTTCTTCAGCAAAAATGTTGAAAGGACTAGATAGGGTGGATGTGAAGAGGATGTTTCCTATGGTGGGGGTATCCAGAAATGGAGGGCACAGCCTCAAAATGGAGGGGCAATCTTTTAGAACAGAGGTAAGGAGGAATTTTTTTTTAGCCAGAGTAATGTGCGTGTATTTAAGGCAGAAGTTGATAGTTTTCTGATTGGTCAGGGCATCAAAGGATATGGCAAGAAGGTAGGTGTATGGGGTTGAGTGGGCTCCGAGATCAGCCATGATGGAATGGCGGAGCAGACTCGATGGGCTGAATGGCCTAATTCTGCTCCTATGTCTTATGGTCTTACAATTTCTTTTGTGGTTTTGAACTGAAGCTACCAGATTCCTCACTAGTTTGATTCTACTCTCGTTCATTCCATTCAGATTTCCGTTTTGTCTTTGCAATGTTTCCTTATTATGACTGCCAATTCCAAATCTATCAGTAACAAGATACTTGCTGTATGAAAAAGCGTGGGCAGCCAATGCCTGTTTGATTTACAGGATGCAAAATAAAATCATTGTTGTCAGCCTCCTTCTTAATCAAGAATCACTAAAATTCATCCAGCATGCTTGTTGTGTGCTATTGTCTGAAAAATTATTTGCAATAAGTTTTATTCAAGGTTGGGATACTAGCAAAAAAAAAATCAATTGTAAATTGACTATTTACAAAATTGGTAGCTAATCAAGTGCACTTGCGGAAACAGTTCTGAGGAAACTGTGGTAGTTGAGAAAGATTAGGGACTGTAAAGAAAGATACGAGGAAGTTTTATTACTTACTGATTACACCAAGTTAGGCATGAGGAACTGTATAGATTTATTTATTCTGTGATGGTTCCCAGAAACAAATAAGTGAAGTTTCACTTGTAAATGTACAAACACAGATGCACACAATTTAAAATAAGTAACATAACAGATTTCCTGCAGGTCCTGGTGGAAAGGTCAAGGTGATCATGGCAATTTTACTGTTCATGGTCTGGCAGGGTAAAGCCGTAAAATTGACAGGAGATGTTACCAAATGGGAAGATGATGTTGGGTCTCACAGCTGGAAGAATATCAGATCTGATTTTTTTTAAATGCCAAAAGTTCATAAATTCTGAGGAGGAATATAAATAAGTGTAGATTGCAGTATATTAATGGCCAAGTTCCAGTACATTTGTGAATAATCCCTAGAAACCAAGCAGTGATCACACTGAATGTCCTTAGATTGCTATTCATTTTTGTTGTGCAAATGATAGCACGGTATCTCTTAATTACTGCAAGCTACTGGTGATTTATCTAAACACAATGGTGTTTTATGCATATGCAATTTCATGACTCATGCTGGAGATGATAAACCTTATCCTGATTCTGTGAGCTACAAATTGACCTACACCAGTTAATCTCTGTAACACACAGGAAGAAGCAACTGACAAACATTGCCATTCTGAGAAGTGTAGGCTTGATTTTTATTCTTTATTGCAAATATGATTCAAGGTGCTATCAAAAAGCATCTGGAGTTTTGTAACTGTGGCTGGTCCGCTTTCTCCTGATGTACAAAAAAAAGGACTGTAATCATGCTGTGCAAAATGAAACAATTATAGCTCTTCCTGCAATCTTTCTTCTTAATATTAGATTGCCAGGTGTTGGCCTGCCTGATTCTGATGTTGGATCACATTAATACCAAACAATATTAACACATTGTGGTCTGGAAAGTACACAATAGCAAAATTTTTGTTTGCATTTACTTGAGGTTGTTGCCATATCTAACTATTCTGGACTAAGATTTTTTTTGAAGTTTTGCTACATGAACTTTCTAAGTGAGATAGTGAGATGAATATTAGTTTTGATGCACAAAGTGGCCTTTAAAGTTAGAGTAATTATGGAACAGGTCCTCGGCCCACCTCATCAATGCTGACCAAAGTGCCCTCCTAAGCCAGTCTCACCTACCAACTTTTAGCCTGTGTCCCTCTAAACATTTCCTATCCATGTACAGTATTGATTAAAATGTCCTTTAGATTTTATTATACCCTCACTGGCAGCTCGTTCCATTTATATACCACCCACTGTGTGAAGAAGTTGCCCCTCAGGTCCCTTTTAAATCTCCCCCCATCATTACTTAATCGTATGTCTTTGTTTCTTTTCCCTGGGGGAGAAAAGATTGAGTGCATCCACCTATCTATACCCCTCCTGATTTCATACATCTTTCCTAAGATCATCCTCTGTCTCCTTTCCTTTTGATCTCACCAAGGTATTGTTCAGCGGAGATGAGCTCTCTCAGATCCTTTCTAAGGTAGGCTGCCTGCCAGGATTACAGAGCATGATCAAAGCCTTCCACAGGGGACGGCGCAGTACAACGGCAGTTCGTTGGAACCCTTTGACGCAAGCAGTTGGGTTAAGTGAAGCTGTGTTCTCGCCCCAATGCTCTTTAGTATCTTTTTTGTCCTTCTCCCGAGGCACGCATTTGCCACTGCTACAGGGGGTATCCACCTCCATGCTAGATCAGATGAGAGACTTTTTAACCTTGCACAGCTAAAATCCAAAACCAAAGTGTGTGAGGCTATGACCAGAGACTTGCTGTTTGCTGATGATGCAGCAGCTGTAATTCTCTCACCACAGCACCTCCAGAGCTTGATGGATCGCTTCTCCCAGGCTTGCAAGGAATCGGTCTGACAATCAGTCTGAAAAAGACAAATGTTTTGGATCAAGATGTGGCGGCACCACCAGTGATTACCATTGATAATGACAAACTGTAGGTTGTTCATCAGTTCACATACCTGGGGTCAATCATTGGTGACCACCTTTCTTTGGAAGCAAAAATCAACAAGCACATCGGGAAGTCTGCAACAATTCTTGCCTGCCTCACCGCACGAGTCAGCGAGAGCTCCAAACTCACAGTCAAAACAAAGATGGCAGTGTACAAAGCCAGCGTCACCAGCACGCTGCGGTACAGCAGTGAGACCTGGACAATATACGCTAAGCGGGAGAGAAGGCTCATCAACTTCCATCTAAGGTGCTTGGGTTGTATCTTGGGCACCTCCTGCAGGGACAGTACCTAATGCTGAGGTTCTCTCTCATGCTGCCCTCCCTAGCGTGCACACCCTGCTCAGGCAGCATAGGCCATGTCTGCTGCATGCAAGATGGCCACATCCCCAAAGCTTTCTATGGCAGGGGTTCACAACTGGGGTCGTGGGACCCTTTGCTTAATTGCATTGGCCCACGGCATAAAAAAGGTTGGGGAGCGTCTGCTCTACAGTGAGCTGGCTTCAGGCAAGAGAACTGCTGGCTGCCCACAACTCTGCTACAAGGATGCCTGCAAGCTGGACGTGAAGGCACTGGACATCAGCATTGAGTCCTGGGAGGAACTTGCAGCTGGCTACGCCAGACGGAGAAGCACCCTGGACTCGGGCAAGGAAAAATTCCTGAAGGCGTCAGAGGGCAATTGGACCCATAGAAAAGAATGCTTCATCTCTAGCAGAGTTAGTACCATTTGAAGATGCAACCTTTACAACAGAGAATGCCACTCTCGCATTGGTCTCATCGGCCACAGGCGCCACTGCATCAACAATTTAGATAGCTAGGACGCATTTCAAATCCCAATTGAGTGTGAAGGGAAAAATCATGATCTCAGTCTTTTTATCAATTACATTTTACCTGCACATCTGGGAAATATATATATAAAAAGGGCTGATGTGGTCAGAGAAATCTTAATTCAAAGTGACAGGATTAGATCTTGGCCTAAAGGAAAATTTTGAGGTTTTGTTAATCTTCGGGCTCTGGATATAAAAAGCCTGTGCCTGAATTGAGATGCCTGTGGTTGAATGGAAATTGTTCCTTGACTCATCTGATACATTTGGTTGAACTGCTGGAACAGATCGCAGCTCTGCAGGCAACTCACTAGAGTGCAAACATAAATTTCAAGCCATCTGCCTCACTGGGAACAGAACATAAGACATATCAGCACAAGTTGGCTAATTGGCTCCCCTAGCCTGTCCCACCATTCAATAACATCAAAGGATCTTATCTTGGCCTCAGTCCCATTTTCTCACTCTCTCCAAATACTCCTTGACTCCCTTATATTTTCTTTGCCAGTTTCTGCCTTGAAAGCATTTTATAACTCTGCCTTCTGCAGCTTTCTGGACCAGAGAATTAGAGGTTCACAACCCTCAGAGCAGAAATTCCTTGTCTTTAGTTGAATTGGATGATACTTTATTTTGAAAATATATACTTTTAAGTACTGTATCACTTTTTGCAGAACTATCCTCTCAGCATCCATCCCAGTCAACCCGTGTATGTTTAAATAAAATGCTCCTTCATTCTTCTTCACCACGAGTTGAGGCTCAGTCTGCTCAACTATTTCTTTTCAAACGTCACATGCTTTGTCCCAGAAGTCAATCTAGTGAACTTTCCCTGCTCTACCTTCACAGGAGTATATCCTTCATTAATTTTTGAAATTAGAACTATGCGCGGTAGTCCAGGTGTGGGCTCTCAGGAACCAGTGATTCAAAGCTTCCCTACTATTATACTCGACACCACGTGTAATAAAGGGCAACATTCCACTAGCTGCCTTAACTTCCTGTACATGAATTATAATTTTTGTGTGGCTTATGCATTAGGACCCCAATATATCTTTTTTTTGTGCTGCTCAATATGATAGTCTTGCTTCATTTAAATAAGGATTTGCTGCTTAATTCTTCTTTCTAAAGTGTTTGACTTCATCTTTCATATTATACACCATCTGCTAATTTCTTAGCCATTCAGTTAATTTGTCTGTTTTTCTGTGTAGGGGGGTTTGTCCAGATCACAACTTGCTAGACTTGTATTCTCAATAAATTTAACTGTAGTATATTTGTAGGCTGAGTGGGTGAAACCCTAGCAATGATCCCAGTAGTGCCCTTCTAGCTACTGTTGGTAATCCAAAACTGACCCATTTAATTGACACTGTATTTTGTATAAACTAGACACTCTTGTCAATTCCTTTATATCCCACAGGACTGTGCACTCTTAAATTGTACAGTAGTAGCCTTTCACATGGCACTTTGGAATACCTTTGGGAAACCCAAATATATGACATCTTCTGGTTTCTGATTATTTATCTGCAAAGATCTACAGCAAATTTGTAAAATACTCTTTCCCTTTTGTAAAATCCTGCTTAATTCTCTTATGGTACCCTAAATTCCCTTCTGTAAATGAGTAACTTGTGAAGTGTAGGAATTCCCTGCCCATCAGAAAATAGGTCTCATTTTGCTTCTCTACTAGTGAGACCTTATTTTACTCTCAGACTACTGTGAACCCCATTCTTTTCCCATCCAGTACAAAATAGGTACAGGAAAACAATTGAAGCATTGGTTGTTTATCAGTCATCATAACATGGAACCATTTACTCATTCCAGATAATGTTAACCTATGCTGCCTTTTCTATTTATTGCTGAATTGATGAAGGTAAAGTATGTTAGTTGTATGGAAATGAGCTACTATTTACATGAAATGATTTTAAAACAGCTTGAGAATTCTTGCATCTTCCTCAGATAATTGTTGGCATGTATTCTTTATTCTTCTTTAGATCACATATTACTCCAGAAAGGAGAATGATTCCAGGAATGAGACGGTTACCATATGAGTAACATCTGGCAGCTCTTGGGCTGTATTCCCTGGAGTTCAGGAGAATGAGGGGTGATCTCATGGAAACATTCTGAATGTTAAAAAGGCCTGAACAGATTAGATATGGCAAAGTTATTTCCCATAGTAAGGGAGTCTAGGACAAGAGGGCACGACTTCAGGATTGAAGGACGTCCATTTAGAACAGAGGTGCAAAGGAACTACTTTTAGTCAGAGGATGGTAAATCTGTGAAATTTGCTACCACAAGTGGCTGTGGAGGCCAAGTCACTGGGTGCATTTAAGGCAGAGGTAGATAGGATCTTCATTAGCCAGGGCATCAAAGGGTATGGGGAGAAGGCAGGGGAGTGGAGATGACTGGAAGAATTGGATCAGCCCATGATTGAATGGCAGAGCAGACTCGATGGGCCGAATGGCCTACTTCTCCTATATCTTATGGTTTTATGGTCTTACTCATTTTTAATGGGCTACTAAAGAATAGATGACTAGATAACCCAATTTTGATTTTACTAAAAGAAAAATATGCATCCACTCAGGAGCCCACCTGCCCTTTTCCCCATGTCAGGCATGTACCAAATAATTTCATTTCTCATGCTGTGCTCACACACAACATGAGCTGAAACCTTCATTCAGTAACAGGACAAGGCAAGATCAACATGGATCCGTGAAAGGAAAATCTTGTTCGACAAATGGATCATAATGGTCCATTGCAGTTGAGAATGTGTTGTCTGCAGTAACCCATAGGTACTCGGCAGATATAGTCATTACCATCTGTGTGCTGCGCAGCTTTTGCTATTTGAAGTCAGTAGATGCTGTCAGATGAAGGAGACTCAAATGCTGCAAACGTTCAAGTTCAATTTCAGTCTATCGTCATTCAGCTGCACACGTGTATACGAAACAACATTCCTCCGGAACAAGCTGCACAGCACAGTAAATATAACTCACACATGGAACACATGAAGTAATATTACTGTAAATAAATTAACAAATAATAAGGTTCATATATGATACAAGTTTTAAAAAGTATAATACTACTGGCACTTCAGACATGATGAAGACCGTATGATGAGGTTCATATGTGGTGGCAAGGAGTTCAGTAACCTTACAACCTGGGAGAATAAACTGCTTCCCATCCTAACAGTTCTTGTCCTAATGCTAAGGTAATTCCTGCCTGATGGGAAGGGGGCAAAAGAGATTGTAGGACAGATAGGAGGGTTCATTGACAATGCTAAGGGCCCTGCCTATGCAGCACTCTGGATAAATATCTCTGATGGGGTGTAACAGAAGCATGAGGAACAAGGTGATGGCAATGGCGGGATGTTTCTGATCGACACACCCAACGTCAAACCAGCATTAAGACAAGGGCCCGTACTTTCAAATAAGTGGATACCCACTGAACACAGATGAAGATTGATTTTTTTTTTGCACACTTTTGTAAATCTGTAGAATGCTGTTGCACTGAGAACTGTCTGGCTGAATTATTGTTCAAGTTCATTGTCTCAGGGTATGAATACCATGAAAATTAGCTTTTGCAGCAGCAGCACAGTACATTACAAACTTGACAAATGTAAGTTAACAAACTTAGATTATCCATAACTGACATGCCATGACAAAATAAACATAACAGCATATTCTAGGATGATCATTTGGTCAAGAGATAGATTTATGGATCAGGCAGTAAAATGGACTAAAGCAAAAATCAGATCTGCTGTGGCTTATTGAATGTCAGATAAGTTAAGGCCACTCCTGCTCCTGTTTCTTAATCATCTTAATGGAGGAAGCAGGTACTGGTTACATGGGATATAAGGGACTTCTTGTGAATCATATGGGTCATGTAAAATATGATACCTCAAGGAAAACCAGGTGAGACTGCACTCTGCAATTCTTATAACAACATACTACACCACTAATCATCTGAGAGAGCACAGGTGAGGCACAAATTCTTTCTTGTCCTGCAATACAATTCCACCTGTATTGAATATAGTGTAAATTGCTTGAACAAAATCTATTTCCTTCCTTGGCACCTTTGTTAAATGACTATGGCTTCGGCACAAAATAAACTTTCTTTGTATCAGCTTCACTCTGCTGATCTAAACATTGGTAGAGATCTTGAGGCTTTAGACAGCTGCTCGGCGTCAATTGATACTGGCCAACCTTAGAGCCATCGGTGTTGAGAGTAATGCATGTCACAACATGTTGATCATATTGGCATACAGAGGGTAGAGAGAGAGAGCTCAAGCCAGTAAAGTTCACGTACGAGAACTTCCTCGTGAGACTCTGACTAAGGTTCATTTAAGTGATTGTAATAATGGTGAGTTGCTAAATTCATAATAACCTCCCTCTCCTGAGTGGCTTTTCTCCATTTCCTCGAGCATGAATGAGGGGTGAAGAAGGATATTAAGTAAACTGTGTATAATTCTTAAATATGAGAAAGTCATATTTAAGAATTATACACTGCAGATGCTGGAAATCACCAGGTTGGAGACTACCCAGATGGAATATAAGGTGTTGCTCCTCCACACTGAGGTTGGCCTTGTCTTGGGAGAAGAGGAGGCCATGGACTGACACGTTGAAATGAGAATGAGAATCCAAATTAAATGCTTGGTCACAGGGAAGTTCTGCTTTTGATGGATGGAGCAATGGTGCTCGACAAAGCAGTCCCCCAATGTATGACGGATCTCATCGGTGTAGAGGAGACCACATTGGAAGCACAAGACACAATAGGCAACCCCAACAGCTTCACATGTGAAGAGTTGTCTCACCTGGAAGGATTATTTGAGGCCCTGAATGGAGGTGGGGGAGGAGTTGAATGAGCAGGTGTAGCACTTGGGCCACTTGCAGGGAAAAGTGCCAGGAGGGAGATTCATGAGGAAGGACGAATGGACAACGGGGTTGCGGAGGGAGAGATCCTTGTAGAATGCGGTGGGAAGGTGTATGTGGGAGAGGAAGTAAAGATATGTTTAGTGGTAGGATCCCTTTGGAGATGGTGGAGATTGTGGAGGATGATACCTTGGATGTAGAGGCTCATGGGTCATAGGTAAGGATAAGAGAAATTCTATCACTGTTAAGGTGGCAGGAAGATGGGTTGAGTGCAGATGTTCTGCAGATGGAGGAGATGCAGGTGCGGGCAGCACCAATAATGGAGGAAGAGAAACACCATTCTTTGAAGGAGGACACCTTTGATGTCCTGGAATGGAAAGCTGCATCTTGTGAACCAATGTGGCAGAGGTGAAGGAACTGAGGAAAAAGGAATAGCATTTTTACAGGAGATAGTGAGAAAAGGTATAGTCAGGATAACCATGGGAATCAGTAGGTTTATAAAATATGTCAGTTGACAGTTTGTCTTCAGAGATTTTTATAATTCGACCTTGGAGAGTGTGGGGTGGGGCATGTAAATTGGAGTGAGGTTTGTGTTGACATGGGAGGTGGCAGTTTGCATGAGGGTGCAGATTTGTAATAAACATAGAAATCTACAACACATTACAGGCCCTTCAGCCCACAATGTTGTGCCGACCATGTAATCTACTCTAGAAACTGGCTAGAATTGTCCTACCCCATAACCCACTATTTTTCTAAGCTCCATGTACCTATCTTAAGAGTCTCTTAAAAGAGCCTACTGTATCCACCTCTTATTCCCACTATTTCTAGGTTTTGAGACTGCATGTTAGTTTATGTCTGTGTAAGAGAACAGTACTTATAGTCTTCGAACCATCTTGTGAGATTATAATATTTCTTGCAGTGTTTCTCCATGCTGCAGGGATTCTTCCTCTTGGTGATGTTCACTCCAAACACTCCCTGCCACGCTTCTCCATTTGTAGTCCTGGCACATCTTCGAGTCATTCAGCCTCACTGCTTCCCAGCAAATAAGACTTCTATCCTACCTTGCATTTCAATTATTAGAACTTTTGTATTTCTTTAGTACATCTGGAAGCTGTCTCGCTCTGTTGTAGCAGCCATTGTGGTGTTGCTGTCCAGCTGTCCTAGAGAGTGTGTATTTAAGGGCTGATCCCTCTCGGTGAACGCTGTGTGGCCAAGGGCGGGCAGAAGCACTAAGCTGAAGCAGTCCTGCCTGGGGAACTATATAGGTACTATTTTGACATATTCTGGGTGTAATCTGTACACACATTATTTTAAATGGACTTTTTTTAAAGCAATTTCTGAATGTTTAGTGAAGGCTCCAATTTGGCTGTGGTACATGTTTTGGGAAAAACTAAAATAGGTGAAATTCAATTCCTAGCTATAAAGCATTCTATACCAGTTGCAATTATCAGAACCACAATAAAATCTCTTAACTGGTGAAGGATAAGTGTGAAGAATTCCCTTTAAACAATGTGGTCTCCTCTACACCGATGAGATCCGTCATACATTGAGGGATATTCAATATTCAGGAGGGATAGACATGAAGGAAGGGGAGGTGGGGTGGCGTTGCTGGTTAAAGAAGAGATTAACGCAATAGAAAGGAAGGACATAAGCCGGGAAGATGTGGAATCGATATGGGTAGAGCTGCGTAACACTAAGGGGCAGAAGACGCTGGTGGGAGTTGTGTACAGGCCACCTAACAGTAGTAGTGAGGTCGGAGATGGTATTAAACAGGAAATTAGAAATGTGTGCAATAAAGGAACAGCAGTTATAATGGGTGACTTCAATCTACATGTAGACTGGGTGAACCAAATTGGTAAAGGTGCTGAGGAAGAGGATTTCTTGGAATGTATGCGGGATGGTTTTTTGAACCAACATGTCGAGGAACCAACTAGAGAGCAGGCTATTCTGGACTGGGTTTTGAGCAATGAGGAAGGGTTAATTAGCGATCTTGTCGTGAGAGGCCCCTTGGGTAAGAGTGACCATAATATGGTGGAATTCTTCATTAATATGGAGAGTGACATAGTTAATTCAGAAACAAAGGTTCTGAACTTAAAGAAGGGGAACTTTGAAGGTATGAGACGTGAATTAGCTAATATAGACTGGCAAATGACACTTAAAGGATTGACGGTGGATATGCAATGGCAAGCATTTATAGGTTGCATGGATGAACTACAACAATTGTTCATCCCAGTTTGGCAAAAGAATAAATCAAGGAAGGTAGTGCACCCGTGGCTGACAAGAGAAATTAGGGATAGTATCAATTCCAAAGAAGTAGCATACAAATTAGCCAGAGAAAGTGGCTCACCTGAGGACTGGGAGGAATTCAGAGTTCAGCAGAGGAGGACAAAGGGCTTAATTAGGAAGGGGAAAAAAGATTATGAGAGAAAACTGGCAGAGAACATAAAAACGGACTGTAAAAGCTTTTATAGATATGTAAAAAGGAAAAGACTGGTAAAGACAAATGTAGGTCCCCTGCAGACAGAAACAGGTGAATTGATTATGGGGAGCAAGGACATGGCAGACCAACTGAATAATTACTTTGGTTCTGTCTTCACTAAGGAGGACATAAATAATCTTCCAGAAATAGTAAGGGACAGAGGGTCCAGTGAGATGGAGGAACTGAGTGAAATACATGTTAGTAGGGAAGTGGTGTTAGGTAAATTGAAGGGATTGAAGGCAGATAAATCCCCAGGGCCAGATGGTCTGCATCCTAGAGTGCTTAAGGAAGTAGCCCAAGAAATAGTGGATGCATTAGTGATAATTTTTCAAAACTCGTTAGATTCTGGACTAGTTCCTGAGGATTGGAGGGTGGCTAATGTAACCCCAATTTTTAAAAAAGGAGGGAGAGAGAAACCGGGGAATTATAGACCGGTTAGCCTCATGTCGGTGGTGGGGAAACTGCTGGAGTCAGTTATCAAGGATGTGATAACAGCACATTTGGAAAGCGGTGAAATGATTGGACAAAGTCAGCATGGATTTGTGAAAGGAAAATCATGTCTGACGAATCTCATAGAATTTTTTGAGGATGTAACTAGTAGAGTGGATAGGGGAGAACCAGTGGATGTGGTATATTTGGATTTTCAAAAGGCTTTTGACAAGGTCCCACATAGGAGATTAGTGTGCAAACTTAAAGCACACGGTATTGGGGGTAAGGTATTGGTGTGGCTGGAGAATTGGTTAGCAGACAGGAAGCAAAGAGTGGGAATAAACGGGACCTTTTCAGAATGGCAGGCGGTGACTAGTGGGGTACCGCAAGGCTCAGTGCTGGGACCCCAGTTGTTTACAATATATATTAATGACTTAGATGAGGGAATTAAATGCAGCATCTCCAAGTTTGCGGATGACACGAAGCTTGGCGGCAGTGTTAGCAGTGAGGAGGATGCTAAGAGGATGCAGGGTGACTTGGATAGGTTGGGTGAGTGGGCAAACTCATGGCAGATGCAATTTAATGTGGATAAATGTGAAGTTATCCACTTTGGTGGCAAAAATAGGAAAACAGATTATTATCTGAATGGTGGCCGATTAGGAAAAGGGGAGGTGCAACGAGACCTGGGTGTCATTATACAGCAGTCATTGAAAGTGGGCATGCAGGTACAGCAGGCGGTGAAAAAAGCGAATGGTATGCTGGCATTTATAGCGAGAGGATTCGAGTACAGGAGCAGGGAGGTACTACTGCAGTTGTACAAGGCCTTGGTGAGACCACACCTGGAGTATTGTGTGCAGTTTTGGTCCCCTAATCTGAGGAAAGACATCTTTGCCATAGAGGGAGTACAAAGAAGGTTCACTAGATTGATTCCTGGGATGGCAGGACTTTCATATGAAGAAAGACTGGATGAACTAGGCTTGTACTCGTTGGAATTTAGAAGATTGAGTGGGGATCTGATTGAAACGTATAAGATCCTAAAGGGATTGGACAGGCTAGATGCAGGAAGATTGTTCCCGATGTTGGGGAAGTCCAGAACGAGGGGTCACAGTTTGAGGATAGAGGGGAAGCCTTTTAGGACCGAGATTAGGAAAAACTTCTTCACACAGAGAGTGGTGAATCTGTGGAATTCTCTGCCACAGCAAACTGTTGAGGCCAGTTCATTGGCTATGTTTAAGAGGGAGTTAGATATGGCCCTTGTGGCTACAGGGGTCAGGGGGTATGGAGGGAAGGCTGGGGCGGGGTTCTGAGTTGGATGATCAGCCATGATCATAATAAATGGCGGTGCAGGCTCGAAGGGTTGAATGGCCTACTCCTGCACCTATTTTCTATGTTTCTATGTTTCTATGTAATGAATCCTTGTAGTTTCGCTGAGTGCATAGTTGAAATGTGAGATTATTACTGGTACAGCAAAAACACATAATAATAAAGGTTAAATTCTTATATTCTATAGGCTCAGGACAACCAAGATGATTTCCCTTCAGTGTTAAGCCTCCAAGTGATCTGTAAACTCTGCATCAGAGGATGCTGCTCACTCTAAAAACATTTCTAGTTTCTCTGATAGTGTCGTAAAATGATGCTCGTAATATGAAGTGAAATGAGATTCTTTCTGATCCAACTTCTAGGCTTTAATATAGTGGGAAAAGAAGACACCTTGACCAATCCCAGGAGGTCTGTCAGACTTGGCTGTTAGCATTCCAGTTCATTTGTGTACCCTCATTGAATTAACATGTTATGATAGCCCCACCTCTACTCTGACAATATCTTCAGGATCGTTATAATGGCAGACGCCACTCCAAGTTGAAAAAGTTTTGATTGAAAAATGCAAAAGGCATATAAGTAAATATGTTATTATAAATGCTTTAGCCAAGTCCCTTTCAGAGACCTGGACTAGCCACAAGCAGGCATCTGGGCACTGGAAAATTACCACCCACATTATCGCTACAAAATCTTCAATCCTCTTTCAGTGTCCTCTCCCAGGTTCACATCCCTAGCATTGAGATCCTGGTTATCTTTGGCCAGCTACAGTGGACAACTTTGTTGTTCACATGTCTAATGTCAGACTTCTGAAGCAGAACTTCTTTTCCAAAATGTAATGTATGTGGAAGAAGAGAGATTCAATTGTGTTCTTTGCTGCTTAAAGAAATGCAACAATTCCACTAGTTCAATTGGAATCTCTGACAAAATTGAAAAGCAGCATACAGTACGGTATTGGGAATCTTGAGGCCATGCATCAGGAGTACAATGAAGACCTGTGTAAGAAGCAGTAGGAATACACCACATAACAAAGTGCCTATCTATTAGCCACTGCCTGACCCACCCCTGCAGGAAAATAATGTGCCTTCCATATGGATCTCATTAGCCATCTAAAACTTGGCTGGATATTGCAGCAGTATTATAGAGGTAATGTTAAAATGTATTTACATTTTGGTTCTGCTGTTTAGGTGTTCATGCTACAACAAGCACTGGATGTTTTGGGAACTCTGCTCCCCAGTATGGTCTGAACCCACCACCTTACTGTGAGGTACTTTGTTAAAGATTTATCTCTAGTCTGTTTTTGGATAAGGTTTTAGCCTTGATTGAAAATTTAGTATGTTTATTGGGGGAAAAATCTCCCTATTCAATGCAAGATACAAATTAAAACGTGTTGCAATCTTAAAGACAAAATAGTAGATATTATTTTTACTCAATCTCATTTTTAAAAAAAACAAAAAAGACATTTCACATTTAATTCAAAATATAGTGTGATTAATTCTTTTGATTTTATGTTTTAATTTAGAATCACAAATTTTTTTACGAAGTATTCAAAATATTTTATTTTTGTTTGAAGCAAAGTGATATAAGCACAAAGTTAAGGCGAAACAGCATCAATTATGAATTTTGGGTTCTAGGTTCCTCCAGACCCTTCCCTGATATAGTCACACATGCAGAACATTTGTAGATTAAACATTGTTGTATCAATTCTGTGTATAACATTAATTTAGTAGACATCTGGCAAATGCACATAGACAATCAAAGCAGAGTTAATTTAGTCAGGGCAATGACTGTGAGCAACATTTCAATAATGAGCATCCAGATTAGTGATTATTTTATATATTACAGAAACTCCAATAAATATTTTAATAGTTCCACTTGTCATCCTTGTGACTATTGGAAGTCATTCAAAAACATTCTAAAATCTTCGATTGTGGAGTCATGGGGCATTAATTGATCCTCTGGCCCACTGAGTCTGCAACAACTTTCAAACATCTTTCTCCCAGACCTATTTTCATTCTCCCCATGTAACCATCTTCTCAGCTGACCTCACTATCCGCTGCAGGGTCTTGCGATCCGAGAAGGTGTAATTTCTGAACCAGGCAGTGATGCAGTTGCTCAGGATGCTCTCAATACAACCTCTGTAGAATGTGGTGAGGATGGGGGGGGGGGGGGGTAGGAGAATGACTTTTCTCAGCCTTTGCAGAAAGTTGAGACGCTGCTGGGCTTTCTTTGCTATGGAGCTGGTGCTGAGGGACCAGGTGAGATTCTCCGCCAGGTGAATACCAAGAAATTTGGTGCTCTTAACGATCTCTATGGAGGAGTCATCGATGTTCAGTGGAGAGTGGTCACTCCATGTCCTCCTGAAGTCAACAACCATCTCTTTTGTTTTGTTCACATTCAGAGACAGGTTGTTGGCTCTGCACCAATCCGTTAGCCGCTGCACCTCCTCTCTGTATGCTGACTCATCATTCTTGCTGATGAGACCCACAACGGTCGTGTCATCAGAGAACTTAATGATGTGGTTCGAGCTGTGTGTTGCAGCACAGACGTGGGTCAGCAGAGTGAACAACAGTGGACTGAGCCCACAGCCCTGGGGGGGCCCCCATGCTCAGTGTGATGCTGTTGGAGATGCTGCTCCCGATCCGGACTGACTGAGGTCTCCCAGTCAGGAAGTCTAGGATCCAGTTGCAGAGGGAGGTGTTCAGGCTCAGTAGGCTCAGCTTTCCAATCAGTTTCTGAGGAATGATTGTGTTGAATGCTGAACTGAATTCTATGAACAGCATTCGAATGTACGTGTCTTTTTGTCCAGGTGGGTTAAGGCCAGGTGGAGGGTGATGGCAATGGCATCGTCTTTTGAATAGTTGGGACTGTACACGAACTGCAGGGGATCCAGTGAGGGGGGCAGCAGGGTCTTTATGTGCCTCATGCCGAGCCTCTCGAAACACTTCATGATGGTGGATGTGAGTGCGACGGGACAGTAGTTGTTGAGGCAGGACACTGAAGACTTCTTTGGCACGGGGATGATGGTGGTTGCCTTGAAGCACATAGGAACGACGGCGCTGCTCAGGGAGATGTTGAAGGTGTCAGTGAGAATCTCTGCTAGTTGGTCTGCACATCCTCTAAACACTCTGCCAGGAATATTGTCTGGTTCAGCAGCCTTCCGTGGGTTGATCCTGCACAGGGTTCTCCTCACATCGGCCACGGTAAGACATAGCACCTGGTCATTTGGAGGAGGGATGGTCTTCCTCGCCGCCACGTCATTATCCACCTCAAACCGAGCGTAGAAGTTGTTCAGCACATCTGGGAGGGAGGCATCACCTGCACAGTCAGGTGTTGTCCTGTAGTTGGTGATATCTTGAATACCCTTCCACATGTACCGCGTGTCGCCGCTGTCCTGGAAGTGACTGTGGATTCGCTGGGCGTGTGCACGCTTTGCCTCTCTGATGGCCCGGGACAGTTTGGCCCTCGCTGTTGTTAGGGCTGCCTTGTCCCCTGCTCTGAATTTGGAGTCACGGGTCCTCAGCAGCGCACGCACCTCCGCGGTCATCCATGGCTTCTGGTTAGCGTGTGTAGTGATGGTCTTGGCCACAGTGATGTCATTGATGCACTTGCTGATGTAGCTAGTCACTGATGCCATGTACTCCCCTAAGTTGGTAGAGTCGCCATCGGTTGCAGCCTCCCTGAACATGTGCCAGTCAGTGTGCTCAAAGCAGTCTTCAAGAGCAAAGATGGCTCCTGCTGGCCAGGTTTTCACCCGCTTCTGAACTGATCTTGAGCACCTGACGAGCAGTCTGTATACTGGGATTAGCATAACAGAGATGTGGTCTGAGTAACTGAGGTTTTTCCTTATTGTGCAAGACATCTGCAAGCTGCTAGTGACCTAATGCCATTCCAATTGACTGCCCTGTTCTCTATTTTCTCTTGGCCTTGGCACAGGCAAAATTTTAAATCTTTGATGCAGTTGGTTTAATTATTTTGATAAAATTGGAAGGTAAATTTCGGCCTTTCTGTTTTATACCTGGTTTAGAGCGCTAAAGAATTTAAGTTCAAAAGCCTAAACTGATTTCGATATTGAACAACCATTGGAATCAATTTAGGCTTTTGAGCTTTATTTTCAAAACTTTATAGCTTTGGAACCTTTTTTTTAAAGTCAACTTTAACCTTGTGTTTCTGCAGAGGAGCGATAGTTGTACTAGATAGCTCTATTCCTTCACTGACTCCCTACGTGATCCTCCTCCAGTTTTCAATCCACAATCTGCTCATTCAGTGGGGCTGCAAAAGAAATGCAGTAGTAAGATGGGCCTGTGATGGAATAACAGTTGGCTTGTATAAAATGCCATATTTACTTTACCCCTGAATTTTGGGCTTTTCCAGAGCATTTAAAAGAAGTTTGACGTGTGCAGATTAGTGGAACTAGGGGAAACAACAGATTGGCTTGTGCTGGATGGCCAGAGGCCCTGTTTCTGTGCTACAGTGCTCCGACTCTGAGATTCATTCATTAAATGCTGCACTGTTCTTAACTTAGTCTTGAAGCTAATTTTGTTTCCATGCAGTGCAAAACTAACTTTACACAGCAAGTAGCAAGAGTGACACAGTGGCATGACTAGTAGAGCTGTTGTTTCACCTCTCCACCATCTCAGTTCAAGCATGGTATATGAATCTTGCTTGTTCTCCCTAAGTTCTCCAGTGTTCTTCCAAACCCCAAAAGCATGTGGGTGAAATGGTGATGGACGATAAATTAGCCCTAGTGTATAGGTGAGAGGTTGAGGGTGGTGGTTTGGTTAATGAGAATGTGGGGAGAATAAAATTAGTTCAGGCATTAAAAACTGTTTTACAACATGGTTGTTTTGTGGTCAGTGCGAACATGGTGGCTGAGGGGTCTTTTTCTGTGTTGTATCTCTCAATGACTCAGATTACAATAATTAAAAATTGTTGATCACTCTGATTTATTTTTCAGGCTGCTCCCCCTTATCCCACTAAACCCCAGTGTGATGGAATGAATGCTGCTCTTGGATATCAGACCAACTACCCACCATACCCACAAGGGCCATCATGCATGCCACAAGGGCCATCATGCATGCCACAAGGGCCATCATGCATGCCACAAGGACCATCATGGGTGCCACAAGGGCCATCATGCGTGCCACGTACGCCATATCTGCCATATCCAAACACATTTCAGCTTCCTTGTGTCTCTCCCCAGTATGGTAACTGCCAGAGACTTCCTCCCGCTCGATCAATGGCCTGTACCATCCAAAATGTTGCAGCTCCTCCTCCAATTCTGCCTCCCTGTGTTAACCAGCAGTCCGTTATGTCATCATACATGGTCACCCAGCAAAGTCCTTTAACACCATATAAGGCCAACCGACAGCTTTCCTCAACATTAATGGTGCAATCTGGCAGTGGTGTAACAGTGAGTAATATTGCCAATTGTTACCCAGCCAGTACCCAACAACCTTCAAAAAGCCTAACCAAAGAAATTGCATCTGCTGTCTTGACTAAAGTTATAGAGCATGCAACCAAACCAAAACCAAAATATAAGGTAGCTATATTTCTTTTTGATACCTTGCATTATTCAACAGGTATTTCCTAATTTGATTCCTCTGTTCAAAAGGAATTGATCAGTTTTTTTTGAAGTTAATAAACTTTTACTTGTCCATGTTCACATTCATGAGGACTAAATTTGGTTTCTAACTCATGAAAAGACCCTTAATGTCTTCCTTTAGTATTTAAAAGTTCCAAGTAAATATATTATCAAATTACATATGTCACCATATAGATCCCTGAGATTCATTTTCTTATGGGCATACTCAATAAATGCATAATAGAATCAATGAAAGGCTGCACCCTTGGGTGTTCAAACAGTGCACAAAAGATGCAAACTGTGCAAATACAAAACGAAAGAATACCGTCATAATAAATTATTAGGGTGAGGGCCCCTGACAATAGCTGCTGCTTTCCTGCAACAACACTACATGTGGATGTGCTCAGTGGTGGGGAGGGTTTTACCTGTAACAGGCTGGGCATATTCGCTACTCTGTAGGATTTGCCATTCAAGGGCATTGCTGTTTCCATAGCAGGCTCTGATGCAGCCAGTTGATATACTCTCCACTACACATCAATTAGAAGTTTGTCAAGGTTTCAGATGTCACGCCGAATCTTTGCAAACTCCTAAGGAAGTAGAGGCACTACTGTGCTTTCTTCGTAATTGCCCATGCATGCAGGGCCTAGGACAGATTCTCCAAAATGATAAAGCCAAGGAAATTAAAGTTGCTCACCCTCTCAACCTCTGATCCTCTGAGGACAATCTGAGGATCCTCTAATTCCTAAGCTCCGGAACCTGGGCCTTAGTACTCAGATTTGCAGCTGGATCTTCAACTTCCTCACAGACAGGACCCAGGCTGTAAAAATAGGGGACAAGCTCTCCTCTACAATCACTCTGAGCACGGGTGCCCCACAAGGCTGTGTACTCAGCCCCCTGCTGTACTCACTGTACACCCATGATTGTGTAGCCAAGTTTCCATCAAACTCAATATATAAGTTTGCTGATGACACCACAATTGTTGGCTGTATCTCGGGTAATGATGAGTTTGAGTACAGAGAGGAAATTAAGAACCTGGTGGCATGGTGAGGAGACAATAACCTATCCCTCAACGTCAGCAAGACGAAGGAATTGGTTGTTGACTTCAGAAGGAGTAGCGGACCGCACGACCCCATTTACATCGGTGGTGCACAAGTGGAACAGGTCAAAAGCTTTAAGTTCCTTGGGGTCAATATCACAAATGACCTGACTTGGTCCAACCAAGCAGAGTCCACTGCCAAGAAGGCCCACCAGCGCCTTTACTTCCTGAGAAAGCTAAAGAAATTTGACCTGTCCCCTAAAATCCTCACTAATTTTTATAGATGCACTGTAGAAAGCATTCTTCTAGGGTGCATCACAACCTGGTATGGAAGTTGTCCTGTCCAAGACCGGAAGAAGCTGCAGAAGATCGTGAACACAGCCCAGTACATCACACAAACCAATCTTCCGTCCTTGGACTCACTTTACACCGCACGCTGTCAGAGCAGTGCTGCCAGGATAATCAAGGACACAACCCACCCAGCCAACACTCTTTTCATCCCTCTTCCCTTCAGGAGAAGGCTCAGGAGCTTGAAGACTCGTACGGCCAGATTTGGGAACAGCTTCCTTCCAACTGTGATAAGACTGCTGAATGGATCCTGACCTGGATCTGGGCCGTACCCTCCAAACATTCAGACCTGCCTCTCGTTTTTTTTTTGCACTATCTTATTTTCCCTTTTCTGTTTTCTATTTATGATTTATAATTTTAATTTTTAATATTTACTATCGATTTGTACTCCGGGGAGCACAAATCGCAGAATCAAATATAGCTGTGATGATTGTGCGCTCTGGTATCAATTGTTTGGTGACAATAAAGTGAAGTAAAGGTTCATGGACCTCTGGTTTCCTCCTCCTAAAGTCAATAATGACATTGAGTAAGAGGTTGTTGTTATGGCACCATGTAGCCAGATTTTCAATCTCCTCTCTATATGCTGATTCGTCACCATCTTTGGCCTACAACAGTGGTGTCATCAGCAAACTTGAATTTATAGCATATTCCTTTAATATAAATGACCTTCAATACAGAAAATAGTGTTGTGGAGATAGAAATTGAATCAAATAGTATATTTTGAAAATGGTCATAATGGAGATGTAATTCCTCCAATTGTGCAATTCCTTGTTCTGGAGCGCAAGGTCAACAATGTTGTGAACTGAGAAGTTGTGGAAGCCGGAATCTGAGAATTAAAGAGCTCATGATTGGGTGAGGGCCTGGATTAATGATTGTGTGGCTTTAGTTACAGAGATGAAAAGTATGCCGGTCATCATGAAATTTAGAATGTGGTCTTTGACTTCTGCTCTGACTATATTACCAGGTGTTTGTCCCAGGCAAGTGGCAAACGAATTGAAGGAAATTTGATGGAAATGTGAGAGAGAATAAGTTTTAGGGCTATCCAGGAAAGTGTTTAATGGTATTGCTCAGTCAGGAGCCAGCATGAACCAAATGGCTTCCTTCACTGTCACAATAAGTAGGTCATTAGTGGAGCAGAAGACTGTATAGTCAGTAATTAGTGACTTAGTTTGGAAGCTAAAATTTTAAATGTGCTGAGAATCAGATGTTGGAAGTTGAAAGACTGGCCAGCATTGGTGATGGAATAGTCACACATAAGGGTAGCAAGTTTTTGAATGAGGGCTGAACTGCAGTCTTTCAGTATTGGAAACGAGTGATAAGTCAGGAGCATAATTTGTGAACAGCTTAACTGTGTCAGTGCTGAAATTACAGGAGAATCCAAAGCAAGTGTTCAGTGTTCATCACTGCACTGGTGGAATCTGACAGCCTATCTGCAGGTGATGTCACAAGGCCAAGATGTAGGCGGATAAGAAAAGAATACCCAGGAGAAATCCGTGGAAAGATCTGTGTACTTCTGCACAGGGGAGCTATGATTGGATGGGCAATAAAGACGCCTAGCTTAAAGTGCCTTAGTTGATTCAGTGATAGAACTTGTAAGTCTGAGAATTGTAATTGAAGTCCCAATACACAGCAGAAGTCCCTGACACTTCTCATTTGCCATTTGAGAGGTTGACATCTCGTTCTGTTGGCTGAGAAAAATTCTTGAACCAAAAGATATTATATGGATAAATATTAACTTATGATTTCTTGTCCATTATATGTGGGTAAATATTAACTTGTGATTTCTTGTACATTGTTATCACAATCTACGATATTAATCTATATTTCTATCATATTTCAGGGTAATCAACTGCCTGTAACCATTGTAACCAGAGGAGGCAGTACAATCATACACAAGTAGATGAAAATGGAATTAGCCATACCATGTAAATATACAGTGACCCTACGAAGAATGTTACATGCTATTACAATATATCACAGCCTTCACTTTTAACTATCTCACCACCTACCCTTGATGTTCAATAGCGTTATCATGACCGGGTCTCTCTCTATTAATAACTTGGGAATTTCCGGTGATCTTCACGCAAATAGACCAGCCAGATATACCATGACTAGAGCAGCAGGTATCTTGCAGTAATGGAGAATCTACAACATCACAGTTTTAAAATGCAGTATTTTCTTCAAATTGTACCTAAAGGATACTATGATAAGAATGTTAATCTTGAATATGCAGGATTAGTGATGGTATTATTTTGTTGTGTCACACAAGCTGTGAAACATGTATCTTTAAATTGTAGAGCATAAATTATTATAAAAGAAATAATCTATAAAGATACCACTGAGTCTTTAATACCTGTATAGCATGGCCTGATGTACAGCAAGCAAGCAAAATTCAGAAGTCCCAGGTGATGACTGGTTCCAATAAATGATAGTCTGACCCTCTGTCCTTGACATTCAGTAGCACTACCATCACTGAGTACCCATCAAAAATATTCGGTGGGTTCTTCATGGACCAGACATTCAACTGGAACAGCAACGTAAATCCTATGATTACAAGAACAGGTCAGAAGCTGGGTATCCTGTGATGTGTGACTCCTCTCCTGACATCCCAAGCCCTTTCCGTCATCAATAAGGCAAAGTCAGGAGTGGCATAGAAAATTCTCCACTTGTCTGGATGAATGCAGCACCAACAACTCTCACAAAGCTTGAAACCATCCAGAGCAAAATAGCCTGGTGCTTGGCACCCATCATCTGTGTAATTTCTACACAGTCTGTGCACAATTCAGTGTCAACGAAACAAATTAAAAATGCTCTGTATTTACTCGCACCTCCCAAATGTATAACCTACATCATGACAGAAAATTAGGTATATATGACCATAAAAATGCATAAGATTCCCTTCCAGTATTATACCATGCTGACTTGGGGGATATCACCATTTTTACATGGCTGTGGGATCCAAAATCCGGAAACACTCTTTTCAACAGTAATGTGGAGTATGTTCAGCAAAAGAACTGCATTGCTTAAGAATGCAACTCACAGTCACCATCTCAAGGGAATTAAGGATAGTCAATAAATAAGGATAGCCAGTGATGTTCGGATCCCAAATATATACATATTTCTCCCAGCACTACTTACCCCATTTCCTGATGAAAGCAGAGCTATGTTCAACCAGTCTGGAAATACAGAAGCAGGAGATGTGTTATTTTTAAACCTCAGAATGTGCAATGCCTGGTCAGCTAAGCACAAGGCCTTTTGACCCAAGAACAAACGAAGATTCAGTGGGGATCCAATGATCAAATCAGCCACCATTCCCATTTAGAGCATCTTGTGGGATCTTAGAATTCCTCAGCAAATATTGGTTAAAGTAAATAATAATTGAAATATTTAATGGTAAAATTTCTTCTAAGCAAAATATTCCATCATTACACTGGGTAGGGAGTGATAGCCTTGGATGTCTGTTATGAAAAGAAAAATATATTGCACACTTCAATTGGTAATATTTAAAACTATCACCTTAAAGAACATTTATTCTATGATTTTAAAAATCTCAGTATATTGAACTTCTGGGGGAAAAATGTATAAGCAAAGTTGGAATGCTGAACCATATTCACTGAAATATGCAAATGATATAAACGATTTATTAACATAGTTTTAGTCTATAGGCCTCTCAAATTAGTGTGATAAGGAAGTTTTGGGGATAAGTAAGAGTACAGAGGAAGTGTTTTAATCACAGGAACTCAGCTAAACAATGATAAAATAAATTACAGTAACAATTATTAGTTTTAAAATTTATCTTATGAATATTCAGTAAAAGAATTATTGCATTTTATGGGGAGAGATTGTGGGAATAAATTGAAGGATCAATTGGATACTTTAGAATGGTCAATTCATAGCCCAATGTTACTTTGTAATGGGGAGGATTACGTTAAGCTCTGTTTGTTAATAGATAACCTTTTATTAACATCTGATTGTGTAAGATTTGGGCTAATTGTAGTTTAAAGTCATTTAATGTGACCATAAATGTGCTATATTGTATTGAGTGATTCTGTATTAAAAAAAGGTAAAGATTTGGTGTATATTTTTATTAATGGGCAGTGTTTCTAAAATATTTATGATGATATTCCATCCATCTCTATTATCTTTCCATTCTTTGTAACAAGCTCAGTCTTCTGATTTCTTTGGGTCATGATTTTTTTCTTTCCTTGAGCAACATTGCTTTCTCTACCTCCCTTACTATGCCTCTCCCTCCCATCTCCCTCCTGTCACCTCCAGTTTCCAAGGCTTCCTGGACCAGCAGATGAATGTTACAGGTGCTCCCAAACAGATGGTGTAACTTCATCCTAGAACAAAGCCTGTGGGCATTGATCCACAAATGAAGGTTCTGAGTTTAGGAACCTGTTTAGCAGGGACATTTTATGTTGTTGGTACGTCTGGCAATATCTTCCTCATCTTGCTTCAACAAGAGCTTCTTCTCACCTTCCTTCAAATGAGAGAAGTACAAAATAGTATTTTTAAAAACCTCTAGCATGCAGCTTTTACAATTGTCCTCATTATACTTTAAAGATACAAATGTTTAAGATGTGTAAAAGCAATAGAAGCAGTTTATCTCCAAATGAAGAATTTCTATCTTAGTTCTTGTTGACAGACTTCAAAGTTCTATTGGAATTTGTTTTTGCAAATCTTCCTGTTTACCTGAACCACTACAACTGACACGTGTGGTTACATCTCAATTTGATACTGGCTTCAGGTCAGTATTGTAGGAACCTTTTCAACTAGTGCAGTAAGATTTTTGTTAGCTTTTAAACTGCAAATTAAAGCCATTGACGTGGCCCACAGAATTTTAAAATGGGATTTTCTGCTGAGTCTCTGAAGCTTAGTTTACTTCAGTCAATAGATCACTTTCAATGTTAAGATCAGAATCATATGTTTTAAATAGTTTCCAAATTGCCCAAAGGGACAATAGAATTGAAGAGGCTGCAAACAGGTGTTGGATTTTTTTGTGAACCACATTGGAGCAATAGCGGTCTTCCAGATCCTATAAAAAGCTGTCATAAATTCCACCCATCACAAATAATTCCTGTTAGGTAGTTTCCTAGGGTAAAAGATGACATACTGTACTTCTGCTCTGCATTTGTGGCCTCGGAGATAACGCACGTGGTCCTTGTGAGAACTGCAGACATTTGAGGCAGATGCAACAAGGAAGCAGATACATGTTCACACCAAGTCATTGCTGACTATCAACTATTCATTTACATTAATACATTATTAATCCTTTTTTTTCAATTTCTCTACACATTAGCACCATCTCCTCTCAGATTCCTCCACTCACCTACGCACCAAGGACAATTCACAGTGGTTAATTAGCCTACTGGCCTGCATATTCTTTGGTACATGGGAGGAAAGACCATCCAGAGGAAGCCCATGCAGTCACAGAGAGGAAAGCTCCAGACAGACAGCATCCGAAGTTGGGATTAAATGCAAATCTCTAGTGCTGCGGGCAGTGACTCCACTCACTGCACTACTGCGTCGCAATTAAAGAAATGAGAATGTGGGCCTCACACTGAATCTGCACAGGACAAAAGTTCTTTAACAGCTTCCCCTGCTGCATGGCTCTCTGACATCACAGTTTATAATACTACTGACTCAATTTAAGCTGACATTGATTCAAGGTCGCTTTATGGCACTCACCAGCTCACTGCTCAATTTAAATAAGACTGGAGACACAGAATCGAGAAAGCTTCATCACTACCTTAGTGAGCAGATAGCCAGTACTTTCTTGATTATCCACCCAAACTTTAAGAAACCAACACTGCTGAATCTGCTAAAGGTATTGCACCTGTAGATGGCGCCACAATTCTAGTGTTAACCAATCATTATAGTGAGTGAGCCACAGAAACACAAAACTGCAAGCTTACTAACTCTACCCCTCTACCACCACTCTGCTCCGTCTAGCAGAATTAGTCCTTACTCTTAATAATTTCTCTTTTGGCTCCTCCCACTTCCTCCAAACTAAAGGTGTAGCTATGAGCACCCGTTTGGGTCCTAGCTATGCCTGCCTTTTTGTTGGCTTTGTGGAACAATCTATGTTCCATGCCTATTCTGATATCTGTCCCCCACTTTTCCTTCGCTACATCGACAACTGCATTGGCGCTGCTTCCTGCACGCATGCAGAACTCATTGACTTTATTAACTTTGCCTCCAACTTTCACCCTGCCCTCAAGTTTACCTGGTCCATTTCCGACACCTCCCTCCCCTTTCTAGATCTTTCTGTCTCTATCTCTGGAGACAGCTTATCCACTGATGTCTACTATAAGCCTACGGACTCTCACAGCTATCTGGACTATTCCTCTTCTCACCCTGTCTCTTACAAAAATGGCATCCCCTTCTCGCAATTCCTCCATCTCCACCGCATCTGCTCTCAGGATGAGGCTTTTCATTCCAGGACGAGGGAGATGTCCTCCTTTTTTAAAGAAAGGGGCTTCCCTTCCTCCACCATCAACTCTGCTCTCAAACGCATCTCCCCCATTTCATGCACAACTGCTCTCACTCCATCCTCCCGCCACCCCACTAGGAATAGGGTTCCCCTGGTCCTCACCTACCACCCCACCAGCCTCCAGGTCCAACATATTATTCTCCATAATTTCCGCCACCTCCAAAGGGATCCCACCACTAAGCACATCTTTCCCTCCCCCCTCTCTCTGCTTTCCACAGGGATCACTCCCTACGCGACTCCCTTGTCCATTCGTCCCCCCCATCCCTCCCCACTGATCTCCCTCCTGGCACTTATCCTTGTAAGCGGAACAAGTGCTACACATGCCCTTACACTTACACCCTTACCACCATTCAGGGCCCCAGACGGCCCTTCCAGGTGAGGCGACACTTCACCTGTGAGTCGGCCGGGGTGATATACTGCGTCCGGTGCTCCCGAAGTGGCCTTCTATATATTGGCGAGACCTGACGCAGATTGGGAGGCTGCTTTGCTGAACACCTACGCTCTGTCCGCCAGAGGAAGCAGGATCTCCCAGTGGTCACACATTTAAATTCCACATCCCATTCCCATTCTGACATGTCTATCCACGGCTTCCTCTACTGTCAAGATGAAGCCACACTCAGGTTGGAGGAACAACACCTTATATTCCGTCTGGGTAGCTTCCAACCTGATGGCATGAACATCGACTTCTCTAACTTCCACTAATGCCCCACCTCCCCCCATACCCCATCCATTATTTATTTTTATACATATATTCTTTCTCTCACTCTCCTTTTTCTCCCTCTGTCCCTCTGACTATACCCCTTGCCCATCCTCTGGGTTCCCCCCCACTTTCTTTCTCCCCGGGCCTCCTGTCCCATGATCCTCTCATATCCCCTTTGCCAATCACCTGTCCAGCTCTTGGCTCCATCCCTCCCCCTCCTGTCTTCCCCTATCATTTTGGATCTCCCCCTCCCCCCCCCCACTTTCAAATCTCTTACTAACTCTTCCTTCAGTTAGTCCTGATGAAGGGTCTCGGCCTGAAACGTCGACTGTACCTCTTCCTAGAGATGCTGCCTGGGTACCAGCAACTTTGATGTGTGTTGCTTGAATTTCCAGCATCTGCAGAATTCCTGTTGTTTGAACTTACTAACTTCACAGGAATCTATATCTCCTTATAAAAGGAGACCAGATAGTTCATTGAACTAATGGTAGCTACACTATCTAATGTAAACTATTAACCCTATTTTCCCATCAAC
The DNA here is from genome assembly GCF_963921235.1 of Mobula hypostoma. NCBI lineage: Eukaryota > Metazoa > Chordata > Chondrichthyes > Myliobatiformes > Myliobatidae > Mobula > Mobula hypostoma. Next base: position 161,054,769 of record NC_086099.1, on the reverse strand, counting down.
CTCCCCTGGTTCTACCATTCTCCTGCAGACAAGGCATAATTCACTACCAAAAATTGCCTATCAATCTGCATCTCTTTGGGATGGATGGAGGATGGAGTACCCAGAGGAAATTCACATAATCATAAGGAAAGAATGCAAAATCCAGACGGACAACTCTAACACGAGAAAATCTGCAGACGCTGGAATTTCAAGCAACACACATAAAAATTGCTGGTGAATGCAGCAGGCCAGGCAGCATCTCTAGGAAGAGGTACAGTCATCATTTCTGGCCAAGACCCTTGGTCAGGACTGACTGAAAGAAAAGCTAGTAAGAGACAACTCTAGTGGGTTTGTACCCAGGTTAAATTTGATGCAAAGCAGCAGCTCTGTCTCCTGTGCCACTGTGACATTCAAAGCATCCAAACGAAAAGAAATTTATCAAGTCCCTAAGCAGCCAACCCCTGTCATCCACCACCACCAATCAAACTATTACCCCACATTACATGTGCATTTTGGAAAGTCAAATCCAGATAAAGTTTTCTCAGTGAATGGCAGGACTCTGAGGGAATGCTTAAGGGGAATGAGGAACATGAGGGGGAGGGTGGTGAGAGTGTGGAATGAGCTGCCAGCAGAAGTGATGGATGTGGGTTCAATTTCAACATTTAAGAGAAATTTGGATAGATACATGGATGGGAGGAATATGGACTGTGATTTGAGTGCAATTCGATGGGACTAGACAGAATAATAGTATAACATTGATGACATCACTGTGGCCAAGACCATCACTACACGCTCTAACCAGAAGCCATGGATAACTGCAGAGGTGCGTGCGCTGCTGAGGACCCATGACTCCAAATTCAGAGCAGATGACAAGGCAGCCCTAACAATAGCGAGGGCCCAATTGTCCTGGGCCATCAGCGAGGCAAAGCGTGCACATGCCCAGCGAATCCACAGCCACTTCCAGGACAGCGGAGACACGCGGTACATGTGGAAGGGCATTCAAGATATCACCAACTACAGGACAACACCTGACTGTGCAGGTGATGCCTCCCTCCCAGATGTGCTGAACAACTTCTACGCTCGGTTTGAGGTGGATAATGACGTGGCGGCGAGGAAGACCATCCCTCCTCCAAATGACCAGGTGCTATGTCTTACCGTGGCCGATGTGGGAGAACCCTGTGCAGGGTCAACCCACGGAAGGCTGCTGAACCAGACAATATTCCTGGCAGAGTGCTTAGAGGATGTGCAGACCAGCTAGTAGATATTCTCACTGACATCTTCAACATCTTCCTTAGCAGCGCTGTCGTTCCTACGTGCATCAAGGCCGCTACCGTCGTCCCCGTGCCGAAGAAGTCTTCAGTGTCCTGCCTCAATGACTACTGTCCCGTCGCACTCACATCCATCATCATGAAGTGTTTCGAGAGGCTTGTCATGAGGCACACCAAGTCCCTGCTGCCCCCCTCACTGGACCCCCTGCAGTTCGCGTACCATCCCAACCGTTCAATGGATGATGCCATTGCTAGCACCCTCCACCTGGCCTTAACCCACCTGGACAAAAAAGACACGTACGTTCGAATGCTGTTCAGTGACTTCAGTTCAGCATTCAACACAATCATTCCTCAGAAACTGATTGGAAAGCTGAGCCTACTGGGCCTGAACACCTCCCTCTGCAACTGGATCCTAGACTTCCTGACTGGGAGACCTCAGTCAGCCTGGATCGGGAGCAGCATCTCCAACAGCAGCACACTGAGCACGGGGCCCCCCAGGGCTGTGTGTTCAGTGCACTGTTGTTCACTCTGCTGACCCACGACTGTGCTGCAACACACAGCTCGAACCACATCATCAAGTTCGCCGATAACACGACTGTGGTGGGTCTCATCAGCAAGAATGATGAGTCAGCATACAGAGAGGAGGTGCAATGGCTAGTGGACTGGTGCAGAGCCAACAACCTGTCTCTGAATGTGAACAAAACAGAAGAGATGGTTGTTGATTTCAGGAGGACACGGAGCGACCACTCTCCGCTGAACATCGACGACTCCTCCGTAGAGATCGTTAAGAGCACCAAATTTCTTGGTGTTCACCTGGTGGAGAATCTCACCTGGTCCCTCAACACCAGCTCCATAGCAAAAAAATGCCCAGCAGTGTCTGTACTTTCTGCGAAGGCTGAGAAAAGTCCATCTCCCACACCACCCCCCCATCCTCACCACATTCTACAGAGGATATATTGAGAGCATCCTGAGCAGCTGCATCATGGCCTGGTCTGGAAATTGCACCATCTCGAATCACAAAACCCTGCAGCGGATAGTGAGGTCAGCTGAAAAGAACATCAGGGTCTCTCTTCCCGCCATCACAGATATTTACACCATACGCTGCATCCGCAAAGCAAACAGCATTATGAAGGACCCCACACACCCCTCATATAAACTCTTCTCCCTCCTGCCACCTAGAAAAAGGCACCAAAGCATTCGGGCTCTCACGAGCAGACTATGTAACAGTTTCTTCCCCCAAGCCATCAGACTCCTCAATACCCAGATCCTGGCTTGACACCAACCTACTGCCCTCTACTGTGCCTACTGTCTTGTTTATTATTTATTATTATTTATTGCAGTGCCTGCCCTGTTTTGTGCATTTTATACAGTCCTGGATAGGTCTGTAGTCTAGTGTAGTTTTTGTGTTTTTTCTTACATAGTTCAGTGTAGTTTTTGTATAGTTTCATGTAGCACCATGGTCCTGGAAAACATTGTCTCATTTTTACTATGTTCTGTACCAGCAGTTATGGTTGAAATGACAGTAAAAAGTGACTTGACTTGACTTGACTTGAACATGGACTAGATGAGCCAAAGGACCTGTTTCTGTGCTGTAGTTTTCTATGATTCTCTGAGTGTTGTAGAACCGAGAGATCCTGGGGCACAATACATGCTTCTCTGACCGTGGAGTTGCAGGTTGACATGGTGGTAAGGTAGGCTTTTGACACATTGACCTTCAGAATTCAGGCCAATGAGCATGAAAGTTGAGAAGTCATGGTGGAATTGGACAGGATGGAAGTGAGGACACCTGAAATATTGTGTTCATTTTTGGTCACTCTGCTATAGGAAAGATGTTATTAAACTGGAAAGGCTGTAAAGATGTTGACAGGACTGAGGGATTGAATTATAGAGAAATAGTATAATTACATAGGAACCTCTGGCTCCTCTCCCTCCCACTTCAGGATCTCTTGCACGCGATCAGAAACATCCTGGACCCTGGTATCAGGGAAGCAAACGACAGTTTATACCATCCGGGTCTCCGGACTGCGTCCACAGAATCATCTATCTGACCCCCTAACTATCAAGTCCCCTATTACTACTTCCCTCCTCTGCCTTTCCCTAACCTTCTTAGCTACAGGGCCGGACTCTGAGACGGAGGCACGGCCATTGTTGCTTCCCCCAGGTATGCTGTCCCCCCCCAACAGTAGTCAGACAGGAGTACTTATTGTCAAGGGGCACAGCCACAGCCACAGGGGTGCTCTCTATTAGCTGACTCTTCCTATTCCTCCACCTAACTGTGACCCACTTGTCTGCCTCCCGTGGCCCCAGTGTGACCACCTACCTGTAACTCCTCTCTATCAACTCCTCACTCTCCTTGACAAGATGAATGTCATCGAGCTGAGGCCCCAGTTCCCTAAAGTGATCTCTTAGTAGCTGTGAGGGAGGATAGGCAGGGGACAGAGATCAGGAGCAATCAGACCAAAGATGTAGGGGAAAAGGAAGAAAAAGATAACAAAGTTGTTTGCTCCATTAAGGATAAACAGAGAATGGGAGGTGGACAGTTTCTTAAGTGCATCTATTTTAATGCTAGGAGCATTGTAAGAAAGGTGGATGAGCTTAGAGCATGGATTGATACCTGGAAATATGATGTTGTAGCTATTAGTGAAACATGGTTGCAGGAGGGCTGTGATTGGCAACTAAATATTCCAGGATTTCGTTGCTTCAGGTGTGATAGAATAGGAGGGGCAAGAGGGGGAGGTGTTGCATTGCTTGTCAGAGAATATATAACAGCGGTGCTCTAGCAGGATAGATTAGTGGACTCATCCAGGGAGGCTACTTCGGTGGAATTGAGGAATAGGAAAGGTGTTGTGACGCTTATAGGGGTGTATTATAGACCACCTAATGGGGACCAAGAACTGGAGGAGCAAATTTGTAAGGAGATAGCAGATATTTGTAGAAAGCACAAGTTTGTGATCGTGGGAGATTTTAATTTTCCACACATAGACTGGGAAGCCCATTCTGTAAAAGGGCTGGATGGTTTGGAGTTTGTCAAATGTGTGCAAGATAGTTTTGTGGAGCAATACATAGAGGTACCAACTAGAGAAGGGACAGTGTTGGATCTCCTGTTAGGGAATGAGATAGGGCAGGTGATGGAGGTATGTGTTGGGGAGCACTTCGGATCCAGTGATCACAATACCATTAGTTTCAGTGTAATTATGGAGAAGGATAGGACTGGACCTAGGATTGAGATTTTTGATTGGAAAAAGGCTAACTCTGAGGAGATGCGAAAGGATTTAGAAGGAGTGGATTGGGACAATTTGTTTTATGGGAAGGATGTAATAGAGAAATAGAGGTCATTTAAAGGTGAAACTTTGAGGGTACAGGATCTTTATGTTCCTATTAGGTTGAAAGGAAAGGTTAAAAGTTTGAGAGAGCCATGGTTTTCAAGGGATATTGGAAACTTGGTTCGAAAAAAGAGAGGAATCTTCAATAAATATAGGCAGCGCAGAGTTAATGAGGTGCTTGAGGAATATAAAGAATGTAAAAAGAATCTTAAGGAAGAAATTAGAAAAGCTAAAAGAAGATACGAGGCTGCTTTGGCAAGTAAGGTGAAAATAAATCCAAAGGGTTTCTACAGTTATGTTAGTGGCAAAAGGATAGTGAGGGATAAAATTGGTCCCTTGGAGAATCAGAGTGGAAGGCTATGTGCGGAGCCAAAAGAGATGGGGGAGATTTTGAACAATTTCTTTTCTTCGGTATTCACTAAGGAGAAGGATATTGAATTGTGTAAGGTAAAGGAAACAAGAAGGGTAGTTATGGAAATTATGTCAATTAAAGAAGAGGAAGTACAGGCGCTTTTAAGGAATATAAAAGTGGGTAAGTCTCCAGGTCCGGACAAGATATTCCCTAGGACCTTGAGGGAAGTTAGTGTGGAAATAGCAGGGGTTCTGACAGAAATATTTCAAATGTGATTAGAACCGGGGATGTGGCTGGAGGATTGGTGTATTGCTCATGTGGTTCCATAGTTTAAAAAGGGTTCTAAGAGTAAACCTAGCAATTATCGGCCTGTGAGCTTGACGTCAGTGGTGGGTAAATTAATGGAAAGTATTCTTAGAGATGGTATATATAATTATCTGGATAGACAGGGTCTGATTAGGAACAGTCAACATGGATTTGTGCGTGGAAGGTCATGTTTGACAAATCTTATTGAATTTTTTTGATGAGGTTACTAAGTAAGGCCTTTGACATGGTTCCACATGGAAGGTTAGTTAGGAAGGTTCAATCGTTAGGCATTAATATCAAAGTAGTAAAATGGATTCAGCAGTGGCTGGATGGGAGATGCCAGAGAGCAGTGGTGGATAACTGTGTGTCAGATTGGAGGACAGTGTGTAGCGGTGTGCCTCAGGGATCTGTACTGGGTCCAATGTTGTTTGTCATATATATTAATGATCTGGATGATGGGGTGGTAAATTGGATTAGTAAGTATGCAGATGATACTAAGATAGGTGGTGTTGTGGATGATGAAGTAGGTTTTCAAAGCTTGCAGAGAGATTCAGGCCAGTTAGAAGAGTGGGCTGAAAGATGGCAGATGGAGTTTAATGCTGAAAAATGTGAGGTGCTACATTTTGGTAGGACTAATCAAAATAGGACATACATGGTAAATGGTAGGGCATTGAAGAATGCTGTAGAACAGAGGGATCTAGGAATAATGGTGCATAGTTCCCTGAAGGTGGAATCTCATTTGGATAGGCTGGTGAAGAAAGCTTTTGGTATGCTGGCCTTTATTAATCAGAGCATTGAGTATAGGAGTTGGGATGTAATGTTGAAATTGTATAAGGCATTGGTAAGGCCAAATTTGGAGTATTGTGTACAGTTCTGGTCAACGAATTATAGGAAAGATGTCAATAAAATTGAGAGAGTACTAAAATGTTACCTGGGTTTCATCTCCTAAGTTACAGAGAAAGGTTGAACAAGTTAGGTCTTTATTCTTTGGAGCGTAGAAGGTTGAGGGGGGACTTGATAGAGGTGTTTAAAATTATGAGGGGGATTGATAGAGTTGACGTGGATAGGCTTTTTCCATTGAGAATGGGGGAGATTCAAACAAGAGGACATGAGTTGTGAGTTAAAGGGCAAAAGTTTAGGGGTAACATGAGGGAGAACTTCTTTACTCAGAGAGTGGTAGCTGTGTGGAACGAGCTTCCAGCAGAAGATGTTGAGGGAGGTTTGATGTTGTCATTTAAAGTTAAATTGGATGGATATATCGACAGGAAGGGAATGGAGGGTTATGGGCTGAGTGCAGGTCGGTGGGACTAGGTAGAATATGAGTTCGGCATGGACTAGAAGGGCTGAGACGGCTTGTTCCCGTGCTGTAATTGTTATATGGTTATATGGTATAGGCAGGGACTTTATTCCTTGGAGCATAAGGAATGGGAAGTGATTTTACAGAGGTGTATAAAATCGTGTGGGTCATAGATAGAGTGAATGCACTCAATGTTTTCCCAGGTTTGGGGAATTAAGTAGTAGGGGTCATAGATTTAAGGGCATAAGAAAAAGATTTAATAAGAACTTGAGGGGCAATATTTTTTACACTGAGTGGTATAGATGTGGAATGACCTCCAGGAGGAGTGGCTGAGGCAGGTACAACAATGATGTAAAAGGCAGTTGGACAAATACGGTACATGAATTGGAAGCGTTTAGAAGTTTATTTGGCAAGTACTACCAAATAAAACAAGCTTAGATGGGGCATCTTGGTTGGCATGGATCAGTTGTGCTGAAGGGCCTGTTTCCATGTTGATTGACTCTACGACACAACTGCCAAAGAATGTTTCTTGTCCTCTAACTGAGTGATAATTTTCCCCCAAAAAATGAAATGATTTTTACTGTTCCTCTTTGCCTTAACGTTTCATCAACACCTCTTTGCAAATCTATATATCTGATGGTTGTGTTCCTCCACAGGCTGCAGATGCCTAACACCCAATTTAATAATCACCCTTGTCCAGGATCAGAGATGATAAGAAAAAACTCTGCAAGCAACGCTTCATGCAATTTCTATCTTTATTAATTTCAACTTGCATTGTAAAGTTCTCCAGACACCTGCTTCACATTCCCAATCCTGCTAAGGAGTTTTGTTGTGGAAATAACAACATCTATTATATCATTGTGTCCAGCCTTATATTAGATTCATTTCATTAATGTTTCTAAATGTTCATGCTGCTCCAATCAATATAGGATCATAAGACTATAAGCCATAGGAGCAAAATTTGCCCATTTGGCCTATCAAGTCTACTCTGCCATTTGATCATGGCTGATTTATATTCCCCCTCAACTCCATTTTTCCTGCCTTCTTGCTGAAACCTTTGATGCCCTTAACAATCAAGAATCTCCACTTTAAATATACCAGTGACTTGGCCTCCACAACTGTCTGTGACAATGAATTCCACAGATTCACCAACCTCTGGCTAAGAAGTTCCTCCTCATCGCTGTTCCAAAGTGACATCCTCCTATTTTGAGGCTGTGCCCTCTGGTCGTAGACTCTCCCACTTCTCCATAACTACTCTAGGCCTTTCACTACAGTATTTGGTAGTTTTCAATCTTCTAATTATTCTATTGTTCTTTAGAATCTCTCATTCTTCTAAACTCCAGTGAGTACATGAGTATGATTAATTTCAATATGTACAATTAATCAAGCAATTTTGATGATCAGATCTGGGCCCTACTAGGTCTGTGTGTATTGTGTTTTAATTCGTTCCCAGGGTGTGATTTTTGTGAGCAAGTCTAATTTTATAATGTAGTTTTGGTAGTGGTGAAAGATGTTAATTCAGTGCAGAGGATCAACACCTAGGGTTAACAATTCAGTAAGCGCCATAGACAATCAAAACCTGGAATACTTCTTTGGAAAATCTGGCAATATTCATCATTGTACGCCAATTTATATATGCTGAAATCTATATATTACCCACTGTTACAGGTTCTGTGTCCACATTCAGAGTCTAATCCAAAAACATTGACAATTTCTTTCCTCCACAGACGCTGATTTCCACTTGCAGTTTGTTTTTTGCTTCAGATTACAGCATCAGTAGTCTCTCTCTCTATATATTACATCATGTTTAACCTTTGCATATTCCTTAATTATTGGGAAAGGATTTTATGAATTTACATTCCAAGTAGAGAGTCAAAGATGGAAAATCATGCGTACTGAAAGTGAATTTGTAGAGTCTCATCTAATTCCTGTGTCTTCTTACCCTCCCCTTACAAGAAGAGGTAGCAGTAAGCCATTGTGAGCAGTTCTGGGCCCTTTAACTAAGAAAACTGTGTTGGCATTGGAGAGGGTCCAGAGAAGGTTCACGAGAATGATTCCGGGAATGAAAAGGTTAACGTATGAGAAGTATTTGATGGCTCTGGGAATACACACTGGAGTTTAGGTGAATGAAGAGGGATATCAATGAAAAGTATTGAATATTGAAAGGTTATTCAGCATGGACATGGAGAGGATATTTCCAATGGTGGAAGAGTCTTGGACCATAGGGCACAATTCAGAATATAAGGACGTCCTATAGAAAAGATAAGAAGGAATTTCTTTAGTCAGAGGGTGGGGAACCTGAGGGATTCATTGCCATATATGGCTGTGGAGGCAAAGTTATTGGGTATATTTAAAGTGGAGTTTTGTAGGTTCTTGAGTAGTAATATGTGTCATAGGTAACAGGGAGAAGGCTGGAGAATGGGGTTGCGAGAGATAATGAATCAGCCATGATCGAGCAGAGGAGAAGACTTGATGGGCTGAATGGCCTGATTCTGCTCCCCTATGTCTTCTGGACGCAAGCATCTCCAAACCACATAACATGTTCATGGACTCCTTTATCACTTAGAAAGGTATCATCAGTTATCTTAAACAGACAAATTATCTCAAAAAACTCAACCAGTTGATCAGTATCTGAATAAAGTGAAGCCGGTAAATATTCTGGATCAAGTAACCTTCCTGAGTACCAAGGGAAAAGTGGAAAGGTGTCAGTTTTCAAAAATAGAACTGAGGAGGAGTGAGGTGTAAGACAAAACACAATTTGGAAATTGGTTAAAACAGATCCGCTGATAAAGAGCATCAGTACTGATCATTAGGAAGACATTTTAAAGAAAACAAATGAAAAAGGGACACAAGATGATAATAGAGAGAGCAGATTAACTGAAGATGGAAAATTTCCCTGTTCACTCCAGAAGGTTGCAGAGTGCCTTAAAGGAAGGTGAGTGTTGTTTATCTAGTCTCATTGGACTTCACTATTGACAATAGAAGAATCTACAAACACATAAATCAAACACAGGTGTCCATTATTAAGGACTCCCATCACCCAGGACTTACCTCTTCTCATTGTTAGCATCAGGAAGGAGGTACAGAAGTCTAAAGGCACACATTCAACGATTCAAGAACAGCTTCTTCCCCTCTGCCATCCCATTCCTAAATGGACATTAAACCCTTGAACACTCCCTCACTTTTTTATCATTTCTGTTTTTGCACTACTTTTAATTTATCTATTTAATATACATATTTATATACTTACTGTAATTTATTTATTTCTTTTCTATATTATCATGTATTGCATTTTACTGCTGCCACTAAGTCAACGAATTTCACAACACGTACTGGTAATATTAAAATTGATTCTGTTGAAAATAACAATGGGATTGAGAATTAATATGCATGCAATAGGAAGTTCAAGATCACCCTTGCAGACCTTTAATTCTTTAAGTGAGCAACCAGCACATTCTCTTGATCAATGTTTTAAAACTGCGTGGAGTATGGTTCTTTTGTATGACAATCTGAAACAGATAATAAGCTGATATGATGATTCACTGCTTGGATCTGCTTGCCAGTAGTAAAGAGCAAAGATTTTACATCTACCATTGAGTAATGAGAAGTCACTGAAAGATACAAATTTCAAAACTGTAGTGATTGATTCATTATCAAAAGGTTTTGAATGAATCTCTTGTGTCTAACAGGCATTGCTACTGCACCTTTGTATTTCTTGTTGTACATATGTGGTTTATAACATCAGAATTATTGTTATCAAGCTTCTTGGCATCTTTTAAAATTATTGGCCCTTCCTTTATTAAAAATATTCTTGATCCTGGACTCTTGATTACCTGACTGGCAGGCCACAGTACGTGTGCTTGCAACACTGTGTGTCCCACAGAGTGATCAGCAGCACTGGGGCTCCACAGGGGACTGTCTTGTCTCCCCTTCTCTTTACCATTTACACCTCGGACTTCAACTACTGCACAGAGTCCTGTCATCTTCAGAAGCTTTCTGATGACTCTGCCATAGTTGGATGCATCAGCAAGGGAGATGATGCTGAGTACAGGGCTACGGTAGGAAACTTTGTCACATAGTGTGAGTAGAATTATCTGCAGCTTAATGTGAAAAAGACTAAGAAGCTGGTGGTAGACCTGAGGAGAGCTAAGGTACCGGTGACCCCTGTTTCCATCCAAGGGGTCAGCGTGGACATGGTCCAGGATTACAAATACCTGGGGATACAAATTGACAATAAACTGGACTGGTCAAAGAACACTGAGGCTGTCTACAAGAAGGGTCAGAGCCGTCTCTATTTCCTGAGGAGACTGAGGTCCTCTAACATCTGCCGGACAATGCTGAGGATGTTCTATGAGTCTGTGGTGGCCAGTGCGATCATGTTTGCTGTTATGTGCTGGGGCAGCAGGCTGAGGGTAGCAGACACCAAAAGAATCAACAAACTCATTCGTAAGGCCAGTGATGTTGTGGGGATGGAACTGGACTCTCTGACGGTGGTGTCTGAAAAGAGGATGCTGTCCAAGTTGCATGCCATCTTGGACAATGTCTCCCATCCACTACATAATGTACTGGTTGGGCACAGGAGTACATTCAGCCAGAGACTCATTCCACCGAGATGCAACACAGAGCGTCATAGGAAGTCATTCCTGCCTGTGGCCATCAAACTTTACAACTCCTCCCTTGGAGGGTCAGAAACCCTGAGCCAATAGGCTGGTCCTGGACTTATTTCCTGGCATAATTTACATATTACTATTTAACTATTTATGGTTTTATTACTATTTAATTATTTATGGTGCAACTGTAACGAAAACCAATTTCCCCCGGATCAATAAAGTATGACTATGACTAAATCTGTAACACACACCAAGAGCTATCATGACAGATTAAAGTGGGCATATCTGAAGGACATTCCAAATCACTGGATCCCAAAGGTCCACTCAATTCTTCTCTTGGTTTGAGTATGTACTTTGGTATATACTACTCCACCAGTGGTTCTATTAAAGCATTAACTCTAGGAATCACATATATCTCTTCAAATTCAGTGTAGATCATCAGGAAGGATTTTAAAGAAACAATATAAGAAAGGGACCCTGCCTCTTCTCTTCACTAACTAAATTGTTAAATCATTGGTGATATTAATAATGGTCACATCTTTGAGCATCATGAAAATCACATTCATGTGGTTGTGTCTTTCAATAGAAATTAGCCACAGATTTAGAAATCAGAAGCTTGTGCCCTGCATATAAATATAATTAGTTTATATATGAATGCACTCAATTTTTAATATTAATTTTGATGACAACCCTGGATAATTTAGCAATATTTTAAAAAATGGACCTGTTAATCATCCATGTGGGAGCAGCAACATTTGTATGAATGGAACTGTTATGATATGAGAGGACAATGCCCTCCAGAGGAGAACACTGGAAATTGGTTGTTCTGCCAAAGACCCTTGAGGCTCCCTGAAATGACCTCGAGCATTAAAGTAACAATAAACAAGGTGTTATGCAGCACAAGGGTGGGATTTTCCAACATAAGCTTCTTGATTTTAAGACCGCAATATTTTATCTTGTTGATGTTATGTATAAATTCACACTCTAGCATGAATAAAGTCCACTGGTAATCATGTAAGTTTCTATATCTTTAGTCCCTGTGAGAATAATTTAAATAATTTCAGGATTACGTAACAAAAATAATTAAAGAACTCCTTTATCATGACAGACATAATTACAGTATAGCATTCATCAATTTAATGCTGCTTTCTTGCTTGCTATGGTTTAAAATAAACCTTTAATTTTATCACTATAGAGTTGCTAAGCAACAATGTGAAAATACTACCATGGTGCCTACATGTTTCTTTGTGAAACTAGGAAGCAAAATCTTACAAAGTTACTAAGTCTCCAAAGATAATTATACACTAATAAGAATCATACCCCTATTTATGATCCACAGACTTGCAATATTATTGGGAAAAGTTATATAATGCTTAAGTTGTTAGTCTGAAAATGAATTGCATGAAAATATTGAAACCACATACATGTATTTCGATTGACTAAATCACATAAGGATATTCTATTTTCAAGGTGCTATTGAAATTCATGATGTTGTTAAAAACAAGGCCATTATCAGCCTCATCTTATTTGCCCAACCAATTCTGACCATAATCAGGAGATATACTAATGCTGTGGAAGATGAAATTAACCAGCAGCATTGTTCTGAGGAAAATTTTGTAAGATGAATATTTCTACAAAAAGGTTCTGAGACTAAGTGAGAAAGCTGCAGACCAATCTTTGAGTTCAGAAGGAGAGTTCAGACTATATTCAGACTTCTGCAATACTCAACACATTAAGATTTCTGCCTCATTCAATAAGGTGCAGAATAGAGAGAAATTATGGAATTGTATTCATTCAACTGGAAACACTGACAAGGAGAAAACATGACATGATTTTAAGTAGTTCAGCAACAGCTTTGAATGATGTCTCAAAAGAAAATAAAAGAATATCCTTTTAAATCTCTGGAGATTCTCCAATGTAGCAATAGAAAAAAAAGTCTGCTTTTCCCTTTTGAAGCAGTTTGTGGCAATTTATAATTTAAGTTATAAATTAGGTTAAAATGTTTGAGTACTAAACCGATATGTAAAGTTATTTGTGGAAATGGTATTCAAACCAAGTGTTGCTTGAGCAACAAATAAAATTTTATGAAACATCGTCTTGAAAATTTAAAAAGAACACTGAGAATTTTAGTTAAAAATTACTTATTACCGGGGTAAGTGAACCTTGTGTCTCCTTGTCCCTTACCATCCACAGTGCACTGTTTTCCCAATCAGACACGTAATTAAATTATAGCATGATTTCCTGAATGGTACTAATAGATAGCTACCAGAACATGCTGCATGTTGCCATGTACATTCTCATTACAAATAGCAGGCTGTTGAGATAAAACACATGGTACAAATTTTGTATTAGTTTGTAGGGTAAAACATTTGCAGATGCTGTAAATTTGAAATAAAACAAAGAATCCTGGGAATACTTAAGCAGTTAGGTATCATCTGTGGAGAGAGAAACAGAGCTAACATTACAGGTTGATTATCTTCCATACAGATTAGAAAGGCTGATAGTCTGAAGTAAAGGAATTCGATGTTTAAGTGATAGTATGTGGCAATGGCATTTTCCACATCAGACTTAATTTTCCTCGTTTGTTGTTCCCCCCTCATCATTGAGCTTTCAAACATGTCTGCTACATCTTGTGCATTTCTGCTCTCACCCTTGTCCTGCCAGACAGAACAAGGAGAGTGTTCCAATTGCTCTCTCCTGCCATCCTAGCCACCAAGGGACTGTATTCAACCATCTTTAATTTGATACCACCACCAGTCTCATCATACTTTCCCTCACCTTTCAGCATTCAAAGGTACATTTAATGTCAGAGAAATGTATACAATATACATCCTGAAATTATTGACTCTTCGCAACCATCCACAAAAATAGAAGAGTGCCCCAAAGAATGAATGGCAGTTAAATGTGAGAAACCCAAAGCCCCCCCAGCTCCCCTCCCACACATAAGTAGCAGCAAAGCAACAAACCCCCCCTCCCCACCAGCAAAAAAAGCATCAGCGCCCCCCACTGAGCACTCAAGTGTGCAGCAAAGCATCAATAAAGACACAGACTTGCAGAACCCCAAAGACTATTCATTCACCCAGTAATTCAACATACCATAGATTCTCTCTCTATCCCTAATAAGGGAAAAAGAGATGTCTCCGTTTCACAGCAAGAGGGGAGACACAACAATCAACTCGCTGTTTTACGATGTTAAAAGTCCGTTGCATCACGTTTTCTGAGCTCTGTGCTCAAAGAACTCGGGTCTCTGGGCACGCAGCCAAAGATCTTCTGTCTCCCATGACACACCGATTTCCTGCAGGGGCACTGACCTCGAGTCCGCCCGCCTCCAGAGCCACGAAATCCTGAAACTCTGAAGGTGAACTAATCTTCTAGGCCGTGTCCTTGGCATATCAAATAACAGCCAGTCATGAGACCCCAAGAGCGGGTCCCATTCCCACAAAGGACCGAAGTCAGCATGTAACGCCAGGTCAGAGTCTTCAAAAGGACCCTGAAAGGGAAAAATAGAGATATTAAAGATAGAAATAGAGCTGTTTCCGAAGATGCAAGCAAAAGAGTCACTGTTAAGCACCAATGAGTTATAGAAACATGCAGCACAGTAATGGGCCCTCGGCTCTGTTCGCCTCATCCATGCTAACTGTAATGCATATATATATATATGTTCTGGGCAAAAGATTCTGACTGATCTTTCAATGTGTCTCATAATTTTATAAACGTCTATATAAAGTCACCTCTCATCATCCTCCTACTATCGACCACTGAGGTTCCAGTGAGAATAAGCCTAGCCTATTCAATCCTTCAATATAACTACAGCCCTCCATTCCATACAACATCCTGGTGAATCTCTTCTAATATCTCTCTATAATGCTACCATACCCTTCCTGTAATGTGGCAGCCATAACTGTACGCAATACTCTGATTGCAATCTCGCCAAGGCAGGAGGAGAGAGGCAGCCCTCCGGTGAAATTGATATCGTATCTGTTAAATAGGGGCTGTGGACAATTCTGATTTGATGGAGAATGAACGTGAAAGCACAGAGGAACATCTGGAGAAATTTCTGAAACGCTCCTTCGCTGCTGTCGTTACTGCACGGTCGGGAATCTTTTGGAGGGTAGGCCCCAAAATGCCCGGCTTTGCCTGCTGTTGGCGACCGAGGTTGAGGTCAAATCGTTCGGACAGAGATGGCGCTCAGTACTCGGTGTTGGAGAGCTGATCAGAGCTCGAAGTTTTCGGATGACTCAGAGTCGGACTGTGGTCGGCATGGCAAAGAGAGTTCTTCCTTCTCCTGTCTGCGTGAGATGTGGGACATTTGAGAGACTTTGAACTTTTACTGTACTCATGGACTTCTTCATCAAGTTATGGTATTGTTGCACTGTTTTAACTATATGTTATAATTATGTGGTTTTGTCAGTTTTTTCAGTCTTGGTCTGTCCTGTGTTTTGTGATATCACACCGGAGGAAATATTGTGTCATTTCTTAATGCATGCATTACTAAATGACAATAAAAGAGGACTACGTGTCTTTATAATCTAAAAAAAAATATTTTGCACAAGTGCAACATGATTTTCTATTACCTGAAACTCAGTGCCTTGGCCTATGAAAGCAAGCAAATGTAATGCTATTTTTACTATCCTATCCACCTGGTCAATGTTCAGCAAGCTACGGACTTCTACTCCAAGGTCTCTCTCCAAAGACCCTCTCTCCCATTTAATCTCAGGCTTGCCTAGAATAATTAACATTTGCCACAACTCTGCTCAACCTTCCAAACGGCAGAGGCTGACAGAGGACCTTTTTCTCTGCAATGTTCTCTCTTCCATCTCCCATGAACATCCATTTTCTCTTACTTAATGACACTTTTGGGTACAACGCATGAAAATGCAACCCCTGCCCTTTTACTTCTACTCTTCACACTATGCAATGACCCAAACATTCATCCCAGAGCGGTTACTCTGCATTCACTGCTCATGATGCAGCCTATATTCCACTGGAGAAATCAAATGCAGACTGAGCGACCACTTTGCAGAGCAGTTCCATTAAGTCCACATGGATGGCTCTCTCCTTCCAGTTATCATTTTGATTTTCCATTTTACTTGCACTTTGAATTTTCTGTCCATAGCTTCTTGCAGTGAGCATCGCAAGAAACCAAGGAACAGCACACATTTTCCATCTTTGTATATTACAGCCCTCAGCACTTTACAATGAATTCAACAATTTCAGCCTTTCCCCTGAATTTCAGAATTGTCCAATTCTCATGAAAGGTCATTGAGCTGAAATATTATTTCTATTTCCACAGGTGCTGCCTGTCCTGCTGAATACTTCCAGTGTCCTCTGAATTTATTTCTAATCTCCATTAACTACTTTACTATTTTAGCCATTATCTTTTAATTCTTCTTCCTTTCTCTTCCTGATTTGATTCATCTCTTTCTATGTACATCATTTTCTGTCATATAAACTGTGATTACTATTGGCCAACAAAGGTTCTGCTTTCTGTATTTTCAGGAGTATTTGTGATAGCAAAATGTCTTGCCAATGTTGCAACAGTCGTAATATGGTTGGCAAGTATATGTTTAAATCTCAAAGATGGAGATTTTCCTCTTTTTAAGAACGCCGATGATCTCTACTTTGGGTGTAAAATGGGCAACCAAGACAAAGCCTGGGCTCCTCACGCTTGTTGTGCAATATGTGTTGTCGATCTTCGAACATGGCTCAGAAGTACACAGGAGTCAATGCCGTTCACTGTCTCAATGATAAGGTGAGAACAGAGGATCCTAAGACAGACTGCTACTTCTGTCTGACTAGTGTGTCTGGTTTCTCTGCTAAAAATGAGAAGTCCATTGAATACTCCAATCTTCCTTCAGCCATAAGACCCATGTTGCATGACAATAGTCCTCCAGCATTGAAACCACTAGAGACATTGAATCTAGAGGAGGCAGATGAAAATGCCATGACGCACAAGCCAGGAATGGAAAACAACATTAATATTGATACAGATCTTGATCTTGAACCTCTTATGTTGAGTGAGCCTCATCTGATAACTCAATCTGAGTTAAATGACCTTGTCAGAGTCTTTGGTTTGTCAAAGACAAAAGCAGAATTACTGGGTTCAACACTGCAAGAATGGAATCTGCTGTCAGCATGAGGGATTTTGATATTTGAGGTGGATGTTTTCCAGAATAGCTGATGCCAAGAATAAGGAAGGCATTTTTGTCAGTCAACAATACGAGAAAGTTCAAATAACTTTCAGAAGGACCAGAGAAAATTGCATGGAAGGCATTCAAGGATCTTATTGAACACTTTCTTGGCAACTACAGAGCACCAACCTACATGCAGCTGGTTGACAATATGCTTTAAGCATACAAGACTATTAAGTACAACATGTCACTAAAGATTAATTTTCTGCAGTCCCATTTAGATCTTCCCTGCAAATCTTGGTTCTGTCAGTGACGAGCATGGTGAAAGGTTTCACCAGGACATTGCAGTCATGGAGAAACGGTATCAGGGCAACTGGAATCCATCAATCCTGGCTGATTATGGTTGGACACTTAAGCGAAAAGCCTTAGACACTGATAACAAATGAAAATCATCAACAAAACACTTATAGCTTAGTTGAATTATTCCAAAGCATCAGCACATTATCCAATTAAATGCATTTTATTCAATTAAAGTTATTTTCTTGTTTCTCCAAATTCCTATGTGCAACAAGTAGTCTGAAGTTATATTTGTGTTCAGCTTCAAGCAATCTGTCATAAACACAAAAAACATTCTGAGGAAGCAACACGTTTAAAAAAAAATTTGAGTCCAGTGTAATTAGCCTTCACCACCTTCCACTCTGTCACCTCGCCTCTGCATCAAGATTCATTTTCAATGAGCATCACTAGCACTGGAGCTATGCACTTTTCCCTTGTCTCATTCCCATTATCCCGGCTCCTCTGCAATATGCTTGGATTCTCAGTTCTGGTGAAAGGCCAGCAACCACAATCATTGATTTTGTTTCTCTCCCACATATTACTTAAACTATTGTTATCAGAGTACAATAAAAGGAAGAATAAAATGGCATAAAAAGAATAGTTAATAGGAACAGCTCAGCTCAATGGAGAAGCCCGAGCATTGCAGCCATAAGTGCAATGGAACTGCACTCAAGTCCTCACAGGAACCTCCCTTATGACTTCCTTTTTACATTGCTCCTGGAGAATTTCCACGCCAATATTGTAATATATCAGATTATTTCTTCTTTTCTATTTTGTCTTGTTTTAATTTCAGAACTTACTTTTTGCAATATTACCTCAGTAGTGACTAAATACTGAATTGGCCTCAGCAGTTTGAAATAATTGGAAATTAATCATTGAATCTTTTCACATGGTCCTTAAAATATATTAAACAGTCTATGAAGGAAAACAAGGGCACTCCTGCCTTAGGCTGCAAACTCAATCAAACAGTGAAGCCTAGAAGTGACAAATACATGTACAAAGGTTACAGTAGCTGAGAGACTTAAATAAAGACAGGCAACATTACGAAGATATAAAAAAGTGTACTTGAAAGACAGTGGAAGTCTAGGTTCAGTTCAGAATTGCACAACAGGCTTTCACAAAATCTGGTTGGTTTGCAAAGGTGTTAATTAGTGTCAAGGGAATAAAGTTTGTGAGAGAGACTATGTTGAAGGCTTTGATTCTGAGTTAGAAAAAGACATAACTCCTCTAAGAGCATATTTCAGGCTACATGCATGTGGGCTAGATTTAATAAAGTGATGCAGAGTGGAGTGGAGTGCAATCAACATATAGTGGTTAACCCCATGAGCAAAGAGACACTTTGAAGTTAGATCATTCAGAAGTAATGAGGATGGTAATGCAAAGGTAAAAAGAGAAGGGCTCCGATGAAGGGTTTCAGCCCAGAGTGCTGACTGTCCATTTCCTTCTACAGATGTGGTTTGATCCACTGAGTTCCCCCAGCAGTTTGCTAATTGCTCCAAATTCCAGCATCTGCGGTCTCCTGTGTCCCTAAGGACAAGCTATCGTTGGTCTAGAAATAATCTAGATATGTAGCATATGTAGGAATGATGTTATTGAGCTGACTTAATGATATAGATATTAATCAAATTTTATTCAAAGTTAACGGGAAATTAGTTTGTGATTGAGATAAAATTAGGATAGAAAGAAATTTAGGATGACCCAATACAGAGTTTCAACCCAAAATATCAGCAATTCTTTTCCCCCACAATTGCTGCTTGACCCACTGATTTCCTCCAACAGATTGTTAGTTGCTCCTGGTTCCAGTATCTACAATCTTTTCTGTTTCTCTCAGGTATTTTTTTAAGTATGATCAGCATCACTGTGATAGACTAAGAGCTTGCCTCTATGCTGGATGCCTCCATTAAATGATTTAATGTGTGGTATTGAATGTGTTCAAAATGGTGAGAAGTAGATGGTTTTATTAGCCTCTCTCAATTACATAAATCTTCTAATTCCAAGCTGTTACCAGGGAGGTAAATAAAACCAATGCAATAAGACATTTAGATGCAAGCTCAAATTGAATTGGACTGCTGCCACTGTGTCAAAATTGTATCTGTGAAGACAAATGGTAATCAAGAATTATTTGAAAAACAGCAGAGAGACAAATGTAAATAATATAAACAGGCAATGCTAGAAATACTCAGCAAGTCAAGCGGCATTTGTGGATGCAGAGTCAATGTTTGAGATTAGAGACTTTTCATCAAAACTGGTAAAATTCAGACATTTAGAAAACAGTTTTTAGGCAGTGTTATGTTGCAAGAGAAGGGGAAAGATGGGAAGAAGAAAGGGAAGTCTTTGAGAGGGTGGTGACGGGAAGAGAATGCACGATACAGATTGGTCTTGTAAGAGAGGGTGAAGAAAGTTTGTCAATGGTAATAATTCTGACTGAGAATGTGTAAATAGGCTGGAACAGAGGCTAGAGAAACAAGCAGAAAAACAAACAAACTGAAAATGTAAGATACAGCTGCATAGTCCCCCAGCTTAGAGTCATAGGGTATGGAATTCATTTCCTCAGTTCACAGTCTGCACTGACCATCAACCACCTTCTTACACTAACCTTATTTTATTCTCCCCACATTCCCATCAATTTCTAGATTCTACTGAACACCCACACACTAGGAGCAATTTACAGTATCCAACCTATCAAGCCACACACTTTTGAGATGTAGGTAGAAACGGGGATATCTAGGGAAACCCTTGTGTTCACAGGAAGCCATACAATCTCCACACAGCGCCAGAGATCAGAATTGAACCTGGATAGCTGGAGCTGTGAAGCAGCAGCTCTTCTGGATGTGCAAAAGTGCTCTACATCAGCATTGATTACTTTGAGATAAGCTGGAAAGCCTTGTTACCTGAAATTTTCTATTCATTTTTATGTTTTCTCATTGAAATACAGCACAGTGTAGGTCCTTCCAGCCCTTTGAGCCCAGCAACCTCCGATTTAACTCTAGCCCAATCACAGGACAATTTACAATGACCAATTAACCTAGCAACCTGTAGGTCTTTGGACTGTGGGAAGAAACCCATGTGGTCACGAGGAGAACGTATAAACTGCTTACAGGCAGCAGCAGGAATTTAACCCGTGTTGCTGGTTCAATGCAGTAAAGTGTTGTGCTAACCACGATGCTACCGTGCCATCCCTTTTGTTGAATTACTGAGCCCCAAGCATAGACTAGTTGACCATTTTGCGGAATATCTCTGTTTAGTTCAAAGGGTGTTCCTGTGATTCCACAATCTTGTGAAGCAGACTCAAAGGATCTATTGTTCTATTTCTGCAAGAAGTCCAAATGAAGCTCAAGGGATTCTTTTCCGACCATTTTTTTCCTCAGGGTCAACATTGCATTTCTACTTTGTGTCAGAAATGGCCAGTTATATTGAAGGGACTGTGAGTGGTGGGGTTTGCTGGGTGGCAATAGAGGATGAATGGTTGTCCTAGGCAGGCTGGATATGATCGGGGTCAAAGGGGCAAAGTTGATCTTGGTTCTGAAGAAAAGTCAGTGACTTGAAAAGTTAACTCTGTTTCTCTCACCTTGGATTCCTGTTGATCTGCTGAGCATTTCCCACATTTTCTAGATTTATTTCAAAAAAGAAACTATATTTTTTATGGTGACATAATTTTAATGCCAAACCTGACCTAGTTAGGAATAAATTCACATAAGTAATACTTTATATGCAAAGAGTTGTGAATGTCGGATCAATAACTTTTGAGCTCGACAAATGCAGACATCCCATCTCTCCCGGAACTTCCGGGAGTCTCTGACATATTGATAGCGGCTCCCTGATGCCCGCAAATTATATAGAATATCCCAGAAATGGATTTTTTTGAGAGCTGGGGCAGTGGGGGACAGAGAGAGAGAGAGAGAGAGAGAGAGAGAGCGAGAGAGAGAGAGAGAGAGAGAGAGAGAGAGAGCGAGAGAGAGCGAGAGAGAGAGAGAGAGAGAGAGAGAGAGAGAAAAAAAATCCTGATTGGTCTCTCTTTGTGCAAAGTAGACCTAGACCTATCAGTTTTCTCTGTGGGCGGGCTTTACAGTCGACCTCTCTCTCTCTTTCATTGTCCATCAGTTCAGTTAGTGTCCTGCAGTGCCATGGCAGAGTGTTCCAAAAAAAGAAAATATAAAACGTACTTCACCCCAGACTACACTAAAGTGTACCCCTGCCTAATAGGGGTCAAAATAGTGACAGTGTTGCTCGCTGCACTGTTTGCAACAGTGACTTTTCTAATGCCTATGGTGGGTTAAATGACTAAAAGATGTGCTGAGGTGAGTTTAACAGGTGTCATTCGTTCATTAGCATAGCTAATGTTATTTAAACTAGCTGCGTAGTTGCTAAGGAGCTACTCTATTGATGTCCTATGTGATGAGGCCAAACTCCCTGTAGCCTTGCTTAAAGTTGTAATAGAATAAAAAAATGACTTCTTGATAATATAATTGTGAATCTTGTGAATCTGATGTCTTGCAAAATTAACAAATTCATTGACACAGACTGCTATGAGGTTGAGACTTCTGGGAAAATGCTCACATCCGCCAAGCAAGCCACATCACAGTACAAGGAGAGTTTGCAAAAGAAATAGAAAAGCTACTTGCATTAGCATTTAGCTATTAGCATTGAGACTGCTGACAAAATACTCAACAAGGAATGTATGTGTATATATATATATATATATATATGTGTGTGTGTGTAAATAGTTTCAATATGTGATCAAATAAATTGTTGTGTTCTTTCATAATCAAATGTCCTGTATATATATACCCTTGGAAGTCGATCGGGGGTGGGGGTGCAGGGGCAGTGGTGCTACCTCCCTGGAGTGAGTTTTTGCAGGGTGGGATGTCTGCAAATTTTTGCTAATGAGGGTGAATGGGACTATGGCTCAAATTTGAATCAATAATTTTAAGGTGAGAGTATTAAAATAGCAC
This sequence comes from Mobula hypostoma, assembly GCF_963921235.1. Lineage (NCBI taxonomy): Eukaryota > Metazoa > Chordata > Chondrichthyes > Myliobatiformes > Myliobatidae > Mobula > Mobula hypostoma. The sequence continues at coordinate 161,032,215 of NC_086099.1, read as the reverse complement.
AACGAGTAGAACTGCTGCTCCACATGTTCAATAACAGTGACCCTTATTCAGTCTTAACCTTCAATGCAGTCTGTGTGGAGTTGCACCTTCAGTGACCATGTGGCTTTCCTCTGAGAATTCTGGTTTCCTCCCACATCTCAGAGTCATGTAGGTCGGTAGTTCTAATGTACATTGCAAATTATCCCTACTATGTAGGTGAAAGGTAGTATCTGGAGGGTGTTGAAGGGCAAGTGGAGAGAATAAAATGGGGTTCGTGTAGATAATGGTCGGTGTGAATTTGTTGGGCCTGGTTCAGAGCAGTATGACTGAGGTACAGTATATTCCAACAGAATGAGGAACATCGTTTTATGGGCTGTACAGCCTAATTCTCATCTAGGTGTTGATTCTGAGCGAATAATGTCTTCTGGTCTACTTTAAAGTAATAGGCAAACACGAGGAAATCTACAGATGCTGGAAATTCAAGCAACACACACACAATGCTGGTGGTTCATTTGATGTTTGATCATTTGGTCATGCAGGTTTGATCACTTGTTTCTATTTGTCGTAAGCGGAAAACACATTACTGTATTTGGCAAATTCAATATACTGTAGCTGGAGGTCAAAATTCACTGAACACCAAAAAGTTTATAGATCAAAATGAAATGGTTGTTTTATTAGGGAACGGCATTGTACAGTTAAACTGCAAACTTCGTCGATAGTTTTGTTCATGATTTTATTAAAATGAAATTGCATCAGAGTTTATTTTAAAATCGCACTACCTCGAAGGGATTTATCTTCATCAAACTGAGAGATGCAGCTCTTCGCAGATTATCTTTGTTTATGTCTGTGTGTGTGTTCGGGAATAACAACGTGCGCTTGCTTCTCAGACCTGTTGTTATATATAAAAAATAGCGAAAGAGGTTTTAACTACTGCTGTCGCAGCTACAACTTGGAGCCAGAGTGAGCGCGGGAGGCTGTGAGCAGCGGAACTCTTGTCTGTGGAGTTTGTTGCAGGCGGAAGGCGGGCAGCGCGGAATCTGCGGAGTGGAGGTGCTGGGTCGGTTGGAAAATTAAATAGCTGGAAAAGGAGGCGAAGCGGCTGGGAGCCGGCGACGGGGCGATGGTAAGTACAGGACTTGGCGGGGGAGACGAGAAGGAAGAGGACAGGTAAGGTTGGGGTGGAGTCGGTGCCCCAGGACCCGGCCCGATTCCTCCTGACTCACGGTGATTCGAGCTGGTGGCCGGAGGCCGGGCCGCCGCCATGTTGTGTCGGCAGCGCCCGATCTCGGAGCTGCAGGCCTGGGAAACGCCGGCTCCGAGGGTTGCTGGTCATGCATCACGGGCTTGGCCTGGAGGGGAGTGATGAACCGTTATATCTCATTTATTTTAAGGCCCCCAAGACTGAAGACGGCTGTGTAACTGGGCGCTTACATTGAGGGGACAAGGGGGTCTGGCTGTGGCTAGGAGAGCCGGAGGAAACCTAGGCCCAGGCCTTCCTCGTGCTTATTGCGCATCAACTGGCAACCAAGCGGCTGCCTCTGGCTGGTTCCCGCACACCTCGTCTGCCGTCCGCAGCGTGGCTTCCGTTGACTGGGCGCCTTGGGTCTTTGTGCGAGTACGGGCTGTGTGATTCTTGGTATGCTCGCAGCTTCGTCTCCCGTTAACTTAGTGGCAGTCGGATTAAGTAAAATGCCAGGATGCCCAGATAGGGTGGCATGGGGGCGGTTTAAATGGAACCCTGGCTCTGCAACCTCCTTATTTTATATGGATTTTGAACATATAAACATCGTTTAGTTGCCAGCATAAAATATTAAGTTTTGGCTGAAAGAGTTCGATTGTCTGTCCTGCCCGTAATTTTTTTCCCTTAATTTTTGGAAATTTCGGAATCTTTTTCTATAAAGCAGACTAAAGTTTTAGTTCTATTAATGCTAGTGTTCTCAGGAACATTTTTGTTTAACTCTTTAACTACTTAAGCGGGTAATTATAAACTCTTTCGTGGTTAATTTTGTTTCCAGTGTGTTTTGTTAAAAGTAATTTTAGCATGTGTATAAAAATAATAATGCTTACAACTTTTGTTATCTACGCATTGTAAAGGAATGTTATGTCATACTTTATATTTAAATCAAATTAACATTAACCATGCTACCAAAAACACTAAAGTATTTAGTGGAAGGCGAGGCAACATTTATGCACAGAAAAACAGAGTTAAATGTTTCAGGTTGATACCTTTCATCAGATCTAGTGATGAGAGTGCTTTGCCCCTGAAGCATTAACTCTGTTTTCTTTGAGGGTTTCCAGCATTTTCTACTTCTATTTCTGATTTCTCAAATCAACGGTACCCCATGTCTGCAAAGCTTTTGAAATTGGATCAGGTTTATTTCTTCTGTCCTTGAGGATAAAGGAAAAGTTACAAACCTTTAGGATCATTTGGTTTATGATGACATTTGTTGTGATTTATCAAGGTATTTTGATTTACTAGGCTGTTTCTGTGTGACCATCAGTAATCTAATGAGTGAAATAAAAACAGAAAAATGACAAAGACTGAAATCAGAAAGTGTCTTTGAGGAGAAAAGGTTGATGCATTGGTGCATTTAGCATTACTGGAGATGTAACTAAACCCATAACAAATGAGAAAATCTGCAGATGCTGGAAATCCAAGCAATACACTACACACAAAATGCTGGAGGAACTCAGCAGGCCAGGCAGCATCTATGGAAGAGAGTACAGTCAGCGTTTCGGGCTAAGACGCTTCAGGTCTCACAACAATCTGCTTGGCTCTTAATTTACCTCTGAAATAAACCATTTAACTGTACTGTAATATCAGTGTCTGAACTGAAGTCATAGCTAGCCTGACTTCAGTGGTTAGAAACATGTTGGAGTCTATTATTAAGGATGAGGTTTTGGGATATTTGAAGGCGTATAACAAAATAAGCCAAAGTCAGCATAGTGTCCTTAAGGTGAAATCTCGACTGACAAATCTGGTGGAATTCTTTGAGGAAGTAACAAGCAGGATGGACAAAGGAGAGTCAGTGGATATTTATTTCAGAAGTCCTTTGACAAGGTGCCATGTATGGGGCTGCTTGACAAGATAGGAGCCCATGCTATCACAGGAAAGATACTAGCATGGATAGGCACTAGTTCCTAGTTCCTCCACCCATCTTCGCACTGTCCACAAACTTGGCCACAAGGCTATCAATTCCTTCATCCAAATCATTGACATACAAGGTGAAAAGAACAGGTCACAACACCGACCCATGTGGAACTCCACTAGTCACCAGCAGCCAACCAGAAAAAGCTCCCTTTATTCCCGCTCTCTGTCTCCTGCCAAATAGTGTTGAGGAAGCAGGGTGTCTGCAGGAGGTTTTGTACGGAGTGGGAGAATGGACAAAGAAGTGGCAGAAGGAATATAATGCAGGGGTGGCTGACCTTTTACATTCCATGCGTCAATTTTTTTCATGCACAAGTTCAGATGTGATTTTTTTTCACGCACGAGTTCTATATTAACATATTTTTACAATAATTGAATGGGGGTACAAAAGTTGTATGGTGCATCTGGACTCATGAGTGAAAAAATTGACGCATGGAATGTAAAAGGTTGGCCATGCCTGATATAGTGCATATAAGCGTGTGGTCATGCACCTTGGTAGTAGGAGTGAGGGTCTGGATTATTTTATAAAAGGGGAGAAAATTTAAAATCAGAGGTGGAAGGGGACTTGGGAGACCTTGTGCAGGATTTTCTAAAGGTTGCAGATTGAATCCGTGGTAAGGAAGGCAGATGCAATGTTAGCATACATTTTGAGAGGACTAGAATATGCTGAGGCTTTATAAGGCATTGGTCAGACTGCAGTTGGAGTATTGTGAGCAGTTTTGGATTCTTTATCTAAGAAAAGATGTGCTGGCATTGGAGAGGGTCCAGAGCAGGTTCATGAGAATGATTCCAGGAATGAATAATATAGGAGTTTTTTATTGGCCTGGGTCAGTACTTGCTGGAATTTAAAAGAATTTGGGGAGGGGGGGTCGGGGGGGGGTCATTGAAATCTATTGAGTATTGAAAGTCCTTGATAGCTGGGATGTGAAGAGAATGTTTCCTGTAGGGAGGAAGTCTAGGACCAGAAGGCACAGCCTCAGAATCGAGGGACATCCATTTAGAACAGAGATGAGAAAGAATTTTTTTAGCCAGTGTTTGGCGAATCTGTGGAATTAATTGCCGCAGATGGCTGTGTAGGCCAAGTCATTGGGTATATTTTAAGGCAGGTTCTTGATTAGTAAAGGTGTCAGAAGTAATGGGGAGAAGGCAGGAGATAGGGTTGAGAGGGATAATAAATCAGCCATGATGGAATGGTAGAGCAGCTTGATGGGCTGAATGGCCAAATTCTGCTCCTGCGTCTTATGGTCTATGGTCTTATAACCCCTATGTTAAAACAAATGGACCACTGGCGATCAATCCAAGTAAATTCAGATCCAGCCCTAAATATCTTGCAATTTCTACTTTGTGAAAATCCTGGGACAATTATGGACACTGATCTCACTGCCGAGTCAAGTAACAGCCTGGCATCATCGTATTTACAGAATTATGTCTGCAACATGCCAAATTCATTCATCGTCCTTGAGGAGGAAGCTTGTCTAGGAGGCCTCCAGGTTGACTTCTAATCTCATGATATCCCAAAACACCTGGTGAAATGTAAGACAAGAAAACTCCTGATTACCTATTAATAACTCTCAGCTAATGAATCAATGCTGGACCACTTTGAACATCACTTGTCAGAAGCACTAAGAGTTGCAAGGGCATGGGATGTACTCTAGTTGGGGGACTTGAGTCTTCATCACCAAGAATTGCATGGTAGCATCACCAATGACGGATGACTGAGTCCCCAGACTGAATCTATCTTAATTACTTTTCCCTAGATTCCCTTAAGGTGTTTGTTACTTTCAAGCTGAAGAAATTTCTTCTCAACTTTGCTTTGAATAACTGGCTCATATTAAGATTAACTCCTGGCTGTCGTTATCCCAATCATGAGGAAACATCATCCCTGCTTCTAATCTGTCGAGCCTCTTTCGAACTATGTTTTAATTAAATCACCTTTTATTCTTTTAAACGAGTGTATAGGTTTAGTTTCTTAACCTCTGAATGTATGACAAACTCACCATCTTAGGGTCAATCTGGCGATCCTTTGCTGCACTCCCTAAATCATGAGCATTGTTAGTAGGGATACCAGATGTATAGACAATGTTCTAGTGCACAGTTCTGGTGTCCTTTCTATGAATTGGACCTGTAGTCCCACCTGGCCCTACATAATCAAAAGGAAAGACTGTTCCTACAATGACGCTTAACATTTCGTTTCCTTCCTTTAATTGATGTACGTGCATGTTATCTTCTAATCATTTGTGTACAAGGGTAGAGATCTCTCTGAACACCTGCACTTCTCAAACATGTACCATTTTAAAACTGTTCTGCCGTCTACTTTTTCTACTCAAGTGGATAATCTTACATTATTCACATTACATTCCATTTGCCATGTTCTTATCCCATTTTCTTAACCAATATCTCCAGGATTTCCCTGTGTTCTTCTCATAGCGTACAATGTCACCTAACTTTGTATCATCACTGTACTTGGGCAGTGAGATAAAGAGCAATATATCCAAGTCACTGATGTAAATTTTAAATGGCTGTGGCACTAGCACTGATCTCTGCTGCTCCTGATTTGATACGTTCTCCAATCTGGGGAAAAGATCTATTTGTCATTGTTTTTCTGCCTTTTAACCCATCTTCACCCCACCCTGGTACAGGCCTTTATTCAAAATGCTTGCAGCTGAAAGTGTTTCAGATTTTGGAATGTATAATTGCTTGGATTGCCATAATTTCCAGCTGAATTTATGTACTTCTGGTAAGCAGTCTTTGCTTGCACATGTTCATCACACATGTACTTAATAAAAAATATTACATACCTTTTTAATACAAAGTACAATGTGTGCAGGATAACAAAGCTGCATAGCAACTTCACAAGAATACCTGAATCAGTTGTTGAACAACAGCAAACAATGGTTAGCTTTCAGCCTCCACCTACAATGCCGTGTTTTGATTAAAAGGTTTATTTGTATTTTACTTTCTTAAGGTTTTATGTAAGGTATAAAAACAGTCAGTATTATAAACCTGTTCTGGTGTTAGATTTTCATCAGCAGCGATCTTCACAAACCCATTAATGAATTTCTCTGGTGCTTCATAACCTGTAGATACTTTATCTTTAAATTTTTTTTAAATCTTTAAAAATTAACGCCTGCTTTTACATAAATTTCTGCAACTAGCCTGCTGAATATTCACAATTTTCACTTTGTTGTGATAGATCTTTGTTTGTTTCATGATCAGCATACCGTTAACCGGCATATGTTCACTCCACTGATGATACACAGTCAAGATCTTCATTTTTTTGCTTTATGCACTGTTTTTCTATTTTTCATGAACTTTTCATTACGCGGGTTAGGTTATTTCTCAGACTTTCTGTGATGTGCAGAGACCTGCACGTCGCCTGGGGACCTTCACAGTACCTTGTGGAATTTTCAATTTGTGACATCATGTCAGTGCTCAAAAATTTCGTATTTTGAAGGCTTTTTGGATTTTGGAATTTCAGGTAAGGGGTATTCAACCTGTATGTTATCCCCAACCCGATGCAATCTTAATAATGTTTAATAATTGCTTGAGTTGAAACTTAACAAGGGCCACCTGGAAGTTCATATATGCCACCTATCTGGTTTTAAGTCATACTTTAAAACAAAAGTCCAGTAGATTTGTCAAGTGTGAGCAAAGAGCATGATGAATGCTTGACCTTGTCCTTGGTAGTCTTTGAATGCATCAGCCCATGACAGCATTGACAGGAGTGATTGCCACATAGTCTTTGTGGAAAACTGATGACAAGCTATATGATGTGCACTGTCATTATGCTAAATGGATGGTCTCAGGATAGCTCAAAGCTGGACATTCATAACAGACTGCAGATCATCAGTAGCAGTTTTTCATGGCTGTCTGTAACCATGTGGTCCAGCATATCCCTTATTCTAATGTTTCTATCAGCTAGGGGGATTGACAGTGGCTCAGTGATGATTGTTGCCGTGTATATTGAAAGCAGCACGTGGCAGTCCTAAAAAATTGGTATCAGTGTTGTAATACTGTTTCATAGGACTAAGTTGAGCAATTCCTAATGGATCACATCTAAACTCTGCAGTCAATATCACAAATATTGGGAGAAGATGCTCCAAAAGTATCTGCATTATCAATGATAGCAACCCCCAACCATAGTCATGTTCTGTCAGAAGTGCCAGGTGGGCAATCATCTCTGCTTCCTCCTAAAATTCCATCTTCACCGAGGCCATTGTTTAATCAGTTGATTCACTTTGTAATTCAAAGAAATGGACAATATACTGGATAAAGCAAAATTTATCTAAACAACATTCTTTTAATAATAATTGAACTCAATTAATTAAAGTAGCTCTATCATTCAACAATATCGAAGATTTACCTGTTTATATCATGTTCATTAAAGCAGGACAGATTATTTCCAGCTAATTACTGACCAGTCTTTCTGCTTTTAGTCATTAGAAAGGTGATTGAAGGCATCCTTGATCATTTGTTTCAAGCAGCATTTAGTCACCAAACTCACGCTCACCAGTGCAGTGTGGATTTTGCAAAGGCTATCATCTCCCGACTTCACTGCCTTGGTCCAAACATGGAGTTCCAAAGGTGACATGAAGGTGGCTGTTCTTGACATCATTCAGCACTTGTCTGAGTTTGAAATTAATGAGTTCTGCTGAAAGTGAATTCAATTGGCATCAAAGGGAATGCATTCCTATTAGTTGAAGTGACACCTTGCAGAGAGGAGCACATTATGGGCTATTGGCAAATAATATTCAAGCCATGGAAGTGCCAGATAGTGACCATCTCCAATAAGAGAGTGTCTAACCATCTATCAGTCAGGCATCTCCAGGCACTTTTATCATCACCATGGCCCATGAAATCAGCATCTGGTGGTCACCTTTGACCAAAACTCAACTGAAACAGTTACATAAATTGTACCACTACTTTGGCAGCTCAGAAACTGATATTCTACAACATATGACTTGATCAAGGCACCTCAGATCTCTACCAGGTCAGTAGTTTGTTGGAATACTCTCCATTTGCCTGGACGAGTGCAGCTCTGTTCAGGAAAAAGTGTGATTGCCAAAGGTGCTCATTCCTTCCACTACTGTACGCAGAGGCTGAGGTATGCATCATCTACAGTATGCATTTCATTTATTCATTTGGCCTATTCTGACTGATCTCCTAAATCCATAGCCTCGAATGAGTGGCACAATGTGGTGCATGGAGTTGCCTGCAGTCTCCTAAGTTGTACGCCATTGTGACCTGGAAGTAAATCACTGTATCTCCTTTGTCACATGGTCTAAATCTTGCAACTTTCTATTCAACCACATTAGGAGCATTTTCACTAGTACAGGATTTATTGAAGAAAGCAGCTCAGCTTCACTCTTTGAGTATGGCTAGTTTTCTTTTCTCTAGCTTGAAATATTCATATATTTTTTAAAAAGTGTCAAATGAGTGAATGTTTGGGGATTAATGATAGCAGGCCCCAATAATAAGCTGAAGCATTTTCAGTCTTGGTGCTATTTTGACGATCAACAGTGCTATGTCCTGAAATTCCGACCTTCACAGAAGCCATTCTTTGATCAGTTTGATTCACTTTGTGATGCCATGAAATGACTTGTAACACCGGATAAAGAGTAAAGATGATCCAGCCAACATTCTGATGTTAGTACTAATTAAAATAATTTGGGTGTTCCATGGCGTAATTAGTGATATGCAGTCTGACCATAGTTTTGACAGGTTCAGTACAACTTCCTGGCTTTTGTGTTCTAATGCACAATTTATGACTTGGGACTGAGAGGCTCAGCAAGTGCTGTCACACTTAAGGATTTGAGCACATGTGCATTCAAATCTCTCTGTACCTGCTCACCCTGAAGAATTATGCCAGTTAAGGAGAATATTATTTCTCTGTATTCTTCAAGCATATAATACTTAGTTTTTCTAACTTTCATCTGTCATCTTTTGTTCATTCAATTGGCCTATGTAGATTCAGTATTGTCATTGCCAGCCCTATTCCCAAGCTTTGAGTCCTCTGTGTATTTGGAAATTTGATCTGTGCACATGTTTATGAAAGTAAAAGGCTACATACCTAGTTTTGACTTCGGGAAGAGGACTATCTTCTGTCTGAATAAATAGCCATTTACTATTATTTTGGCCTACTTCAAATCATGTTGCTACTACCCCTTCAGTTTTGCTGGCTATTCTTTCCTGTGGGATTGTAGCATAGTAAATTTAAAATAAGTAAGTATGTACTGTGACACCAAACCAAGTTAACAGGCGATTGATGCTAATGAGAGAGATAAGAGAGACAATGGAGAAATGTTCAAAATGTTAATGAGAGAGGAGAGGGAGATTAATGGAAAAGAAACACAGTTCAGCTATGAATATCGCATGAACATCGACTTCTCTAACTTCCACTAATGCCCCACCTCCCCCTCATATCCCATCTGTTACTTATTTTTATACACACATTCTTTCTCTCACTCTCCTTTTTCTCCCTCTGTCCCTCTGAATACACCCCTTGCCCGTCGTCTGGGTCCCCCCCCCTTGTCTTTCTTCCTGGACCTCCTGTCCCATGATCCTCTCATATCCCTTTTGCCTATCACCTGTCCAGCTCTTGGCTCCATCCCTCCCCCTCCTGTTTTCTCCTATCATTTTGGATCTCCCCCTCCAACTTTCAAATCCTTTACTCACTCTTCAGTTAGTCCTGACGAAGGGTCTCGGCCTGAAACGTCGACTGTACCTCTTCCTAGAGATGCTGCCTGGCCTGCTGCGTTCACCAGCAACTTTTATGTGTGTTGCTACAATTCAGCTATTGACAGACCGGTTACTTTGAACCTGAACTGTTTGAAGTTTGATGGACAAGTGATACCCCAGCAGGGGGATAAAAAGAGCAGGTTTGCTAGGCACGGACACACACCACGAGATAACGAGACCCTGGAAGAGTGGTGTGCCCCCACGAGTTGGTGGGAGTTTGGAGGTCCGGTTCGCGGAAACCGACCATAGACTCACAGGGTGTAAAGGTACTATAGGTGGGAACCTGGTGTGTATGTCCACCCTTGCCTGGGTGCCGGGTTCCCGCGGAAGAATGGTCGTATCTGGAACGGAGGGGGGATAAAAGACATAAAAGGGTCCGCCCGAAAACCAACTGCGAAGACATCAAAGGTCTACCTGAATCAAATTGCACCCCCCCCCCAACGGCACAACAGTGATTACTGTGAACTGTACTAAGCTGAACTGAACTCTGCGTCACTTAAGACTGATCATTTTACCCCTAGACTGAGATAGAGCTTGGTTTGATTCCTATTACCCTAGTTCTGTGTATATGTGTGTATTATCATTGCTAACCTGTTGCATTTATATCCTTATGATTAGAGTACTGTGTTACTTATTTCTTTAATAAAACTTTATTAGTTCCTAGTAATCCAGACTCCAATGAGTGGTCCATTTCTGCTGGTTTGGCAACCCAGTTATGGGCTACGTAACAGTACCTACAAATTTTAGATTTGAAAATTTATCTTTGGGAAAGGTTCCTGATCAGGGAAGCATATGAAGAGGTGAGGTTAATGAAACGCTCTGTATTAATGGAATGAAACGTTCAAGAAAGCTTCTCAAGCTTAAGTTTTCCCCTATGGCCACATAACTACTGAGTTTGTTGCTATTCTTTTGATTTCAGTAGTACCTGGGGAACAACTTTAGAGCCCTCAGTATTTCATCAAGGCTTATCTAGACTTTGCTAAGCTTGATTGTCCACACCAAATTTAAAAGGGCTTACTTTTTTCTTCACCCCTCCACTGTTAAAATAAGATTATATAGTATCTTTTCAGTTTTATAATGGAAAAGCTAAGTATTATTTGGAGAGCATTCTTTGTTGTACATCCATTAACACTGATTTAGTGATGTTATTTTATTTGTGAATTCTATGATTATGAACACTTCTTTTATTGCCTCTACTTAGTATCCTGTGCCAGAAAAAATATAATTTAAGTAGAGCCAGAAAAATCATAATATTTTAACTCGTTTATTAAATTCTATAAATACCTACCCTCCTCCTTCCTATCCTTGTATTTTGCTGCATGCAAGTAGTTCATTGTGAGTGTCATGGACCGTGCTATGCATCACTGGACTTGTGAACAGCTTGTCAATATTTCAGTATGTTGACCTTGATTGCATACCAACAGCGAAAAAATGAAGTAGTTTTATTTCTCCCAAACTTTTTCACTGTTATAGTTGCAGTCAAAGATCCTTTGTGGTTTGAGTTGTACTCAGTTAGGCAGCATCTGTGGAGATGAATAAACAGTCGATGTTTCAGGCCTTCATGAAGACTGGAAAGGAAGAGGGAAGAAGCCTGAATAAGAAGGTGGGAGAGTAAAGGAGTACAATCTGGTAGTTGATTGGTGAAACCAGGTGAGGGGCAGGTTGCTAGGGGTTGGGAAAGAAGATATAACCTCTTATAAGCTCTACACTTCTTACTTCAAGTGAAAGAGATAAAAGGCTCATGAAGAACCATTCTAAGTGAGGAAAGTGGATCATGAAAGAGGGGAGGTGGTGGGCAGGTGAAGAGAAGAGAAAGGGTGAGAGGGGAGCCAGAATGGGGAAATGGAATAAGAAAGGGGGGTGAGGGGAAATTACCAGAAGTTCAAGAAATCAATATTCATGCCATCAGGTTGGAGGCTTTCCAGGGGTAATATGAGGTGTTGCTCTTCCAACATGATTGTGGCTTCATTGTGACAGTAAAGGATGCCATGGACTGGCATGTTGAAATGGGTACTGGAAGTCTAATGAAATGGGTGGCCACTGGGAACTCCTGCCTTTTGTGGTGAATGAAGCGAAGGCACTCTTTGAAGCAGTCTCCTAATTAACATCTGGTCTACATCAGGATAGCGTAGATGATCCCACCAGACTCACAAGTGAAGTGTCTCCTCATCTGGAAGGACTGTTTGAAGCCATAAATGGTTGGTGAGGGAGGAGATGTAGGAATAGGTGTAGTACTTGACCTGCTTACAGGGATAAGTGCCAGGTGAGGGATCACTGTTAAGGCGGTGAGGGGTTGGGTGAGGGCAGATGTGCAGGAAATGGAGGAGATCCAGGTGAGGACAGCATCGATGGAGGTGGAAGGGAAACCCCGTTCTTTGAAAAAGGAAGACTTGCCAAATTTTCTAGCCTCGTTCTGAGAACATGCAGCAGATACAGAGGAACTGAGAAAAGAGAATAGCCAAAAACTCAATTGAATGCCTAAAATTTATACTTTGTTTCAAGAAAAATGCATTTGTTCAAGGTGAAGTTGAATTGTCCACTTATCCTCCGTAATTTCGTTTTGTTCAGAATACAGAACATCTTGTATGCTGAACAGTGATTGTAAATTTCTTCATGCCTGTTGAGAAATCATTTTCCTTGCATTCTGTATCATTTATGATTGTTACTGTTGCATTGTGTATTAATGTTGCTTGATTAATTTCATAAGTACCAAAAGAAGTATGTAAGTCTAGCTTCAGCTTCATCTTGTAATAAATGCAATTGTTTTGCAAGATTGTTGCCTTTTGAAATAAACTCACTTTAATTGCTCTCTTCTTATTCTGATTACCAATCTTCCCATTGAGTTCTTCAATTATCTGAAGTCTACCATTTAGTTTATCAAAACCAGGCTTTATTTTTCATGAAAAATAATTAATTCATTCAAAAATCTATTCTGCTATTAATGAAACTTGTGAATTTATAGCAGTTTCAACATGCCATTTGTTTATTATGATACACAAAAATATGTACATCCTCACTAATAATTACAATTGATGTTTCTGAGCTATAGATCCCTTGTTATTAGAAAATGGAAGTTAATAGAATCTGGTTGTCTCAAGAACATTGTAATTGGGTGCCTCTCATTAGTTTCAGAGTTTTGTATATAGCTCTGAAGATGATTACAGGGACGGTCCAGGTGATTGAAGTTCTGACATGGAAATCCACCCTTGTGCAAACATGGTTTTAAAGAATTTGTCAAAGTAATAAAATGTTTTGCAGTATCCATTAACAACTGGTTACTGTGCATTTTCCATTAGTTTAATTATGGGTAGTGTTGTGAAATGATTTTTAGGAAGTGTATGCAGAGCAATGTGATAGCCATAGTAGTCATAGTCATACTTTATTGATCCCGGGGGAAATTGGTTTTCGTTACAGTTGCACCATAAATAATTAAATAGTAATAAAACCATAAATAGTTAAATAGTAGTATGTAAATTATGCCAGGAAATAAGTCCAGGACCGGCCTATTGTCGTAAAGTTTGTAAAGTTTGATAGCCACAGGCAGGAATGACTTCCTATGACGCTCTGTGCTGCATCTCGGTGGAATGAGTCTCTGGCTGAATGTACTCCTGTGCCCAACCAGTACATTATGTAGTGGATGGGAGACATTGTCCAAGATGGCATGCAACTTGGACAGCATCCTCTTTTCAGACACCACCGTCAGAGAGTCCAGTTCCATCCCCACAACATCACTGGCCTTACGAATGAGTTTGTTGATTTTGTTTGTGTCTGCTACCCTCAGCCTGCTGCCCCAGCACACAACAGCAAACATGATCGCACGGCCACCACAGACTTGTAGATATGGGTAGCTTTAGAAAATGGATGTTTCTAACTTAAAGAAAAATTGACTTGCAGATAGTTCTCATGAACGGCACCCATGTGTAATATGGAGACTGCCTCCTCTTCATTTTGATAATTTAAATGGTAGGCTCCAGATCACTGAGAAATTTTAGTAATGCAGTTTATCCAAGTAATGTTGAAGGTCCATATAATTTGAAGAACTCAATACACAGTTTTTACTGAAAACCAGGGTTAAGAAGAAATGGTAAACAAAACGGTATTGCACAGTAAAATGTTCAGTAGCTTTTTATATTGTGATAACAACAAACTCATTATATATTTCATAATACACTGTATGATATAAGGATGACTTAAGTAACCACTGTATATATGTTTCCAAGCATACTTGGCAAAAGGTAATTAAGCAAAGGTGTATTTAGATGCCTCAAATTATTTCAGAATGTATCGTACTCCCCTTTTGCATTTCTCTTGTTCAATTATTCTTCATAGATTTGCCATACCAAAGATTTGCCATATCAAATGGATGAGCATAACATGGAAAAGAAATTAAACTATTGAACTTTGTTTGGAGTGTCAGTGTTATAGTTGCTAAAGCCATTATTGAGCCTTGGCATCTGAGAAAATTGATGTAGGGGAGCAAAGTGATTGTAGTAGTAGTAAATTAAATAAAAATTTCGATGTACAAGCTTTATAGAATTTAGACTTTAAGCCTATTAATAAAACCACACAACTTGAAATGTATAGCTAGCTCTTTGAAAGATCTTTGTTCTTTCCAGTTTCCTGCTCTTCATACACACTTTACTCCGTTTTGAAAAGTTATTAAATCCTTTGTTAAATGATAGGGGAAACATACTTGCCTTTATGCATGCTATTTTACCTGTGGCAAATACAATTGTTAATGGCAGTTGTTAAGGAAGTATTCAAGTAACAGTCTTCAGAGAAACAGAAGTCTGTTTTTCATGCTGAGGCCCTAATGTCAATAGTTTCAAATAGCACAAGCAGTTCAAAACAGTGTATCTGGGATATGAGTAGCATACGATCATATTTAACTAGTCTGATCTATCATAGCCTAGCACGTCCCCACCCACCTCTAAATTTACTCAAGTGAGAAATCCTTAATCTGACGAATATAGAAGAGCATATCAGGAACAGGCCAGGATTGTGAAGCTACAACACGTGTTACAGAGTGTAAGTAGTAGGTTGCATTAAAATAAATGATCCCAGATTTTTAGTCAACTATCAAAATGTCGTCTCTGGCTCAGTGTCTGCTTCTGTAGTACAGTCGGCCCTCCTTATCCGCGAGTTCCTCATGCGCGAATTCAACCAACCGCGAATTGAGAAAACCCGGAAGTGCTCTTCCAGCACTTGCTGTTTGAGCATGTACAGACTTTTTTTTGTCATTATTCCCTAAACAATGCAGTATAACAACTATTTTACATAGCATTTACATTGTATTAGGTATAAGTAATCTAGAGATGATTTAAAGTATATGTGAGGATGTGTGTAGGTTATCGTGGATCGGAATCGGAAAAAAAACGGAACTTCTCTTACTAAGTAAGTCGGAACAGGTACATCCGGTATTATTTAGCGTCAGTTAGTCAAACGTTTGTCTTAGTATAGAGTATATATTTTACCTTTCTATACATATAAAATACTTAACATACGTTTCAGCGCCAGGCTCGGGAACGGAAGTTCCCGAGTTCGATCCAGTGACAGATGGCTTCTGAGCGCACTGTCCATCCCTGCCGGGTTGATGTGGAGGATCAAAAACCCAAAACCCAATAATTAAACCACTGCATTGCTTAGTTACAATTGTAGCTTTAATCGGGCAGCGCCTTTCTCATTTTATCCTTTAAAACTGTTCGGATTGTTAACCGACTGTAGCCTAACCCTTTTCCAGTGACCGATCGCGTTTCACCTCTTTCTGATCGCTTTATTATTTCCACTTTATTTTCAATCATGATTGTGATTATTTTGGTGAACAGAAACACTGCAGATTCAGAGCTCCGCCGCCGGGTCCTAATGCCCACCGCACTGAGACAGGTTAAATATGGTCCAGGGTTCCACTGAGTCATAAGGTCCACCGTATTGAGACAGGTTGAATAAGGGACTTCAGCATCCACGTTTTTTGGTATCCGCGAGGGGTCCCGGAACCAATCCCTCACGGGTAAGGAGGGCCGACTGTATTATGCTTCTGCAAAGTACTTTGGTGTTTATTCTCGTGTTGAAGCTGCTATATAAAAGATTTTTAGTTACTATGCCTAACCACTGTTGTGCTTTTATAGGGTAAAGACATTGGGAAAGCATTAGGTATGCCATAGCAGTCATTCAGTGTTTTATTTTTGAAGCCAAAAAAATAGAATTCTGGAATTAGATTCTAAAGCAGAAGGTACCAGAAGTGCTTAGCAGATCAGGCAACATCTGTGATGAATTGGAGTGAGTGGCTGCTTTAGCCCATTTATACAAATGGGTTGAATAATTAAGGTAGCTTGTTTCCTATTATTGACAACATTATTTTCCAGTTTGTGTGTGCAGAAATTTCTTAGAAACTCTAATTTGGTGCAGTGAAATTCCACTTAATATCCTTTTTGATTGTAGTCAGTTGTATCACAAAATGTAGTATTTTGCATTTCCCCAGCACCCCCACATGCACATAGCCACTTGCATCATAAAGGCTTTCCCACTGTCATTCATGTCACATCCTTTCACATATACATTCACCCAGGTAATAGTGGCTCAGTAGGTACATTTTGGCAAGCTGTCATGGTTCATTGATCTTAATTTGGATTATGATGTGACTCATGTCAGTATGATAGGAGGTAACTGAAGCGTGTGATGCAGGTATCCTGGAAAACATCTAATAATGAACTCAGTAGATTGATCTTTCATCATTGTTGCACATCCTGGGAAGGTAATCTAAAATTAATCTTACGTACGATTATTATATGTAGACTACTAAAGCCAGCACTGCAAGACTTCTGATTGTGACATCGCTATTATTTATGAAGAAAACTATTTTAGTCCTTTGGGTACTTATGAAAGGCTTTTCCACAAAAAGTGGATTCAAGAATGCTCAATGGTGAAGTTGAGGTGATTTTTTTAAAGAATTCATCTGATTGTATTGTCATATTGTGAAATTGGACCAAAGGCATAATGAGTATGGCTTGAATTATCTGAGTCCTTTAATGTTATTGTCTATATTATTATAACAAGAAAAGCTATGCCATTTTTTACTTTAGTATCAATATGACATTTTGTAAAACTTCTGGTATTTACAAGGGATCTGTCTCCCTACTTACTTCTGTTTGCTAGCATCCCCATATTATAATTCAGCAGCGCAATGTTAGTTCCCAAAGGTATGCAGGTGACACCCAATTCTGCTCCGCATAACCACGCTTGACTTCTCAATTGTCTCTAAATTGTCAAACTGCAAACCTAACACTCAGCATTGGTCAGAAATTTCTTCTATCTAAGTTTCAGTAAAAGCAAAGCGGTTGTTTTTGGTTTCTCCTGTAGCTACCAATTCCATAATACTCTTAGACAAAGGAGCAGAAGTAGATCATTTGGCCCTTTGACTCTGCTCTGTCATTCCATGATAGCTGATTTATTATCGCTGTCAACCCCATTCTTTTGAATCCTTGACTAATCAAGAACTGATCAACCAACACACATCAAAGTTGCTGGTGAACGCAGCAGACCAGGCAGCATCTCTAGGATGCTGAACTTGTTTCTGCATATTCCTAGAGATGCTGAACCCACCGAACTCGTTTCTGCATATCTGTTTCTACCTCCTACCCAAGATCCACAAACCTGCCTGTCCTGGTAGACATATTGTCTCAGCTTGCTCCTGCCCCACCGAACTCGTTTCTGCATATTCCTAGAGATGCTGCCTGGCCTGCTGCATTCACCAGCAACTTTGATGTGTGTTGCTTGAATTTCCAGCATCTGCAGAATTCCTGTTGTTTGCATTTTTAAAAAAGAACTGATCAACCTCCACTTTAAATACACTCAAAGGTTGAATTTAATGTCAGATAAATGTATACATCCTGAAATGCTTTTTCTTCGCAAACATCCACAAAAACAGAAGTGCCCCACAGAATGAATGACAGTTAAACATGAGAACCCCAAAGTTCACACCCCTGCGCCTCCTGCTGCTCCCCCCTCCTGCATGTAAGCGGCAGCAAGCAACGATTCCCTTGCCCCCCCCCGCAAAAAAAAAGTGTACCTGCTACCGAGCACAAGCAGAGAAGTGTGGTGATAGCAAAGACGCAGACTTGCAGTTACCCTGAATACTCGCATTTCATCCGGTATTTGACAGACCACAGGTTTTTTCTCTCTCTCCCTAATTAGGGAGAGGGAAGTGTCCCCCATTATCACAGCGAGCGGGAGACATAACAACAGCCCGCTGGTTTACGATGTTAAAAAGTCCATTTCATCACTTTTTACGAGCTCTGTGCCTGAAGATTGCAAAGATCTCGAGTCTTTGGGCCCACAGCGCAAGATCTTCCGCCCTCCCCGACAGGACACAAGTCTCCTGTCATGACATTGGCCCTCGATCCGCCCATCTCCAGAGCCCCGACATCTTAGGCTTCCAAATACGAGTAAGACTCTCAGGCCGAACCCTTGGCATGTTGAACAACAACGGCTGGTCCTGAAACCCCAAGAATGGGTCCCATTCCTGCAAAGAACCGAAGTCTCCCTGTAACTCCAGGTGAGGGTCTTCAAAAGAACCCTGAAAGGGAAAAATAAAGATATTAACGATGGAAGTAGAGCTGTTTCCGAAGATGCAAGCAAAGGAGTCGCCGTTTAGCGCCATCTTAACTTAGCTTCTGCCTCCAGAAGATCAATAACTTGCTCTCCACAACCACCTGTAGGAATGAATTCCACAGATCCACTACTTTCTGGCTAAAGAAATTTCTCCTTCTGTCTGTTCTAACTGGACATTCCTCTGGTCTGAGAGTGTGCCCTTTTCCTCTCTGACTTAAACTGAGACAGACTGTTGACAACCTGGATGTAACTTTTAACCTGTGGACTATATTCAGTTAGATCATTTGTTTTTACTTCTAAGATTGCTTGTCTTTGTTTACTTTTGAAGAGATCTTGGGACTATTGGGGTAGTTTCACTGGATCAAAAGTTGTGAAAGTTTATAAAAAGACTGAGGATGGTGTAGTAGCAGCAATGTTAACCATTGTACTCCAGAGACCCAATTTCTATTTGCATATTTTCGCTGTTCCAGTGCACCTCTGCCCAACTCCCCAAATTATCTGGTTTCTTCTCATATGACACAGATATGCCAGATGGTCAGTAAAGTGGCTACAAGAAATTATCCCATGGATAATCAGGAGGAAGAGGTTAGGTAGAACATAGAATTGGTTTAGAGGGGTGTTAGAGGTTTGGCATGAATTCAGTGGACTGGCATGCTTTGTTTTAGTACATACTCTATGACTGAATTTCATAGATAATTAACATTTTACTAATTGGTGTAACAATGAAAGTGTAGGGGATAGTCAGTTGGAAAATTGAGGTGACACAGTTTCTTAAATTGCTATAGAACCATGGATTTGTTTACCAAAGTGGTCACTTGAGGATATATATTTTTAGAATTGATGCATTTTTTGAAATGGAAACACTCCAGGAACTACCTCCAACATCAGTGTGCTACCATAATAGGCTTCCAAATTTCTAAGATGTATGTTATAGTAGGTGCTGATGGAACTGTATTTTACCTGCAAGCCTGACATGCATTGTTTATTTTTCTGCTTTCTTTTGGATCTTGAAGGAACATATTTATCTGGACGACATATTTAGCCCATTTTTTTTTTATACCTCTTTCAGGTGCGTGAATGTCTGTTGGGGAAAAATAAGCATTCAGGCAGTTCTGAGGACACAAAAGAGATGAAGGATTTCATGAGTAATAGAACAGGTCCTGTGATCTGAGCTCAAGAGAAAAATAATTAAGAGTACTTGGATATCGGGGATATTGAGCTAGAGGGAAGGGGCTCCTTGGGAATTGAGTCCTGGAATCTAGGAGCATTGGTGCCTTACTTTGATAGTAAATGCAGTATTGAAGGTTGAATAACCTCTGTATTTGGGTGAGAAAAGGTTAGGAAATTATTATTTACTTCCATAATACTGAAAACAGTCATCAAAATACATAAGAAATAGATTTAACATCAAAATCCTACTTGGATTATAGAGTGAGGAAAAGCAGGAAAAGAGAATGCTGTCCACGTTGCATGCCATCTTGGACAATGTCTCCCATCCACTACATAATGTACTGGTTGGGCACAGGAGTACATTCAGCCAGAGACTCATTCACCGAGATGCAACACAGAGCGTCATAGGAAGTCATTCCTGCCTGTGGCCATCAAACTTCACAACTCCTCCCTTGGAGGGTCAGACACCCTGAGCCAATAGGTTGGTCCTGGACTTATTTTCTGGCATAATTTACATATTACTATTTAATTATTTATGGTTTTATTACTATTTAATTATTTATGGTGCAACTGTAACGAAAACCAATTTCCCCAGGGATCGATAAAGTATGACTATGATTATAGCTGATCT
This sequence comes from Mobula hypostoma, assembly GCF_963921235.1. Classification (NCBI taxonomy): domain Eukaryota; kingdom Metazoa; phylum Chordata; class Chondrichthyes; order Myliobatiformes; family Myliobatidae; genus Mobula; species Mobula hypostoma. Next base: position 161,011,942 of record NC_086099.1, on the reverse strand, counting down.
TTTACCTTGACATCACTTTAACTCACTAACTCATATTTCTTGAGTATTCAAAATTCCATCTGTCTTGATCCTGATTGTACAGTTTTTCCACAGCTTATGAACACCTGCCTTGTGTATAGCTGTACATATTGACAAACATTTGGGTGACCCAACATGTTGGATTTGCTGGCTGCTATAGTCGCCATTTGCTGGGTGGTAGCAGGGCATTTCTTGGGCCTTTCCTCAGCCGAGCTGCCCTGGAAGCATTAAGCAGATTTGCTAATTCACTCACTGAGTTAGTGAGACTGGCTGTTGGCCACTCTACCCATGCTGCCTTGTTCTGTAGTCACAACTGTTTCTTTGAGACTCTTCCATGCACTATATTCCATTTTCAACTTGGTAACTATTTGGGTTACCAAGTTCCCATGAGCAGAACCCTTTCATAACTCAAGGATCTTTATTCAGTGTCTGAGCTTCCGTATCTTCCTTGGAGAGGTAACTCTGAAGCTGTACTAACCTTTTGGGTGAATAAATCATTTTCTGCCTTGAATAGTGGACCTCCTATTTTGTTTTAGTCCTCAATACAAAATTCATAACCATGAGTTGAAGCCAGTAAGATACTGAATTTCAATATACTTACTAACCTTATGTTTGGAGACTGGAAAAATATATACTAATCGGTAATAAGACAAGAAATAGATAGCTAAAATACACATCATATCAAACTGGGATTTGTTGAAGGCTCCCGTCCTTTGGCCTGCCCATATTTTTAAAATCATTATTTATTTTGTTGGTAGCAAGGAAATTGTAACAAAGGATATATACATACTCCATGTATAGGTACTACATTCATGCACCTGTTTATATAAGGTAAATTAAGACGCTTGTATACAGATTTTCAAGACCAAGCTAAAGGTTTATTTAAAGGAAGTGCATCAATGAACTGGATTTTCTGATTATTAGAATAGGTTTTGGAGTGTTTCTTGAATACTGAAAATCACGATGCAGGATAGTGTGCCTCCTTAAAAAGGGGCTGAGCATGTCCATATAATATTCTGAAGTAAAAGTACTTCTGATAATGAACATCTACAGCAATTGCATGGATATCCATCAGAAAGGCTTTAAGGATTCCCACAGAACTACATTGAAATGGATGTTAATATCCATCCTTTGAAACAACTGAAAACTATGCCATTGATGTTCAATGGCATTGCTATAATATGAAGCTCTTGAACTCTTAATCAAAGATGAACCCAATTGGAGATTATTAGCAAACTTTGGAATGGCATATTTCTCAGGTATTTTCATCGCCTTTTAATTATCGGTTATTTGGACTACAAGTGTGAATCGATAACTTGTTGAATTGAAGGGGATTGCTAGCATATTGTTGCTAGGTCAATTGTCTATCTCAACAAGCAATGAGATTTAAGTTTAAAGGAACAAGAAAGTAAAAATAAATGAGATTAATTAGTCAAGTTAGAACTAAAAAAATGGATATCTCTTTGAAAGAGAGAAAAATGATTTAAAAATACCCAAAAATTATACAGAATAGTTTTATTGTGGAGTTAAGATTTGAGCAAGTTTCTATGCTTTTTTTCTAGTTGTTTGATGTTAAGTGGCATTTTGGAACTTAATCTCATTAAACATAGAGTATTGGAACATTATATCAGTTTTAACAGAACAGATACCATAATTTTTGATCTAGAGATTAATACCAAATTGTGTTTTTGGCATAGTTTGTCAAAGCAGCATAATTCAGCTAGTAATTTGTGGTGATCGTGCAGCTCACGGATTTCTTATTTGCTCGGTATATTATGCCTGGTATACTTGTTATTATTTCCTGAATATATTATGTTCATATTTAATAATTCTGCTTTTGAATATTTATTTGAAATCAAAGTCTCTTCTGCCAATTACCTTGATTTTCTGAAGTTCTTTTTAAAAATATTTTCCTAATTGCAATAGACTAAATTGTTCAAAATTATTTTAAATACTTAATGTAACATGCTGTAGTTTTGCACCATAAGGAGCTAAATTTAATGTCATTAAATAGCACCAATGATTGATAAGGCACCATAGACTTGCTGTGTCTACAAGTTTAGATAAAAACTGGAGATCATGTTAACTTATTTGTCATGGTACTTGTTTTTTTTAAATGTTGCTATATGGCTGATACCTTGCTTTATATTTATAATAATGAATATTGTAATCTGGCCTTAAAATGAAAATGTAGTTTAAAAATATGTTTTGTAATAATCCTAAAATGAAAAATGCTGAATGATTTCCTTTGTTTGAAACTTGTAATTTCTGTTACAGGTTTGACGAGGTTGAGTCTGGCCAATTTGGAGGAAGTAAAATTTATTGGCTGTTAACTGGGAAGTTGACGGGAATCTGTACAGCTACATCTCATGGAGGAATATCTTTACTGACTGTGAACCTTGCTTTAGAAACCTATAAGGAAACAAAATGTCATCAAACAAGAGCCAAAATCCACATGGGCTTAAGCAGATAGGCCTGGATCAGATATGGGATGATCTGCGAGCTGGCATTCAACAAGTTTACACCAGACAGAGCATGGCAAAGTCTAGATACATGGAACTCTACACGTATCCTATCCTATATATTCAAATATTGTTGTTGGGATCAGTTTGTTACTTCTAGTTCATTCTCCAAGATTTCAAGTATAGGCAGCAGGATTCTTCAAGGTAGTGTAACTGAAAATATCTTGATTTATAGAAATGAAGAATTCGTATGTGCTTACAAGGTGTACTAGTGAAGCAAAATATCTTTAATATGTTTTTGTCATTATTACAAATGAAATAATATATTTTCTTTGAAGCAGCAAAATCTAGATAAACTATTTTGTGCAGTCTCTCGCCTTTAGAGGGAGCATATGTGTTTCCATAGTTATGAGGAAAAGCATGGAAGTGTTCATAGTTACTGCAATTTGTAATTGGTGATAACAGTGAAATGGGTAGAAATAAAAGCAAAAATACTGTAGATGCTGGAAAAACCCAGACAAAACAATAGCAGGAAGTCATCAGCATTTCAAACAGCATCTGTGAAGACAGCTCACCTGTTCCAAATATTAATTTGTTGAATCTTCCCTGAACTACTTCCAAGGATTAACATACTTCCTTAAATAAGGAGACCAAGGATATACAATAACCCTGTTGAGATCTTGCCAGTGGCCTGTTTAGCTGTTTAAGTGTAGCATCCTTGCTTTGTTATTCAATTTCTCAAGCAATGAACAATAATGTTTTGTTAGTTTTCCTAATTAATTGCAGTACCTGCACTGAGTAAATGCAGATTCTTCTGCATTTTGGAACTTTGTAGTCTGCCCTCACTCAGAAAATGTTTTTCCTTCAGTATTGGATACTCTCATATTTTATGGCGTTATGCTCCATTTGCCAGATCTCTACCCTCCCAGCTAACTCATCTATGTCACTTCAGATTTCTGGTGTCTCTTTCATAAATTATTGTTTTGTGTTGTCTGTAGATTTGGCATTCTTATGTTCTTAAGTAATTATATAAGCTCTTTTTAAAAAAAAGTAAAGCTCCAACACTGATCTGTGATTCATCAATTTTACATCTTGTCAACTAGAAAAAGAATGTTTATTTCTCCTTCCTCTGAGGCAAAGGTTTATTACCCTTTCCAATCTACTGCCTCCAACACAGAGCTTTTATTTTCCACTGTAATCTTAGATGTGATGTCTTACAAATACTTTCTAGACTTTTCTAAGCACCCATAGATTTCTTGTGATTTCCTTTTCGCAAGCTGCTTACTTGGTAAAATTCAAGTTATTTTAGCAAAGCACTCAGCTTCCTTTAAAAATAATAACATGATGTTTTTCTTGTCAGAGATGTTAACTGGCATATAGTTTCCTGTTGTCTTCAAATAACAGAATTGTACCTTTTTTCTCGCAAACAACAGGAATTCTGCAGATGCTGGAAATTCAAGCAACACACATCAAAGTTGCTGGTGAACGCAGCAGGCCAGGCAGCATCTCTAGGAAGAGGTGCAGTCGACGTTTCAGGCCGAGACCCTTCGTCAGGACTAACTGTTAGTCCTTCAGTTAGTCCTGACGAAGGGTCTCGGCCTGAACGTCGACTGCACCTCTTCCTAGAGATGCTGCCTGGCCTGCTGCGTTCACCAGCAACTTTGATGTGTGTTGCTGTACCTTTTTTCTGTCTTATTGAACCTTGTTCAAATTTGTGGGAATCTGGAGAATTATCAAAGCATTAGTTATCTAGGTTTTCTTATTTTAAAGCCTCTTTTTCTAATGCCTTCCATTTTCAAACTGATGACATTTGATCAGAAGTCTTAAACTAAGGGAATGGCTCTTTGCTGAGAGGACAAGATGAGGGAGATGTATCTGTGATCAAATTGTAGTCTGGAGAAGGAGTTACATAAACCAATTTTTCTGCAAGGTGCAAAGGAACAATTTCAATGACGGTTAATTAACATGCACGTTATATATTGTTTCCTCTTTGTAGTTACAGTGGTTCAGAACCAGAATGTCCCACATCCACTGGCTTGTTTTAGTGGCATTAAAATATCAATGGATGTTACATTGTTGGATAATGTATTTTACAAGTCAGTAGAAAAGTTGTTAGTTTGCAAAGTATATCTCTTTCTTGGATTCCTGTGTATTGGCACCTGCTTTCTTGACACAGTGGTATATGATAATGAGGTGGTCACAGATAAGCAGTTTTAAGGGCTGGTTATTTTTTTGAATTAACCAGCTCCTGCCCCTATTCTAAACTTCTAAAGATGTTAGCTTTTCTTTAACTTTCCTAACTAGAAAAATTCTTTCAATAAAAATGTTGGAGAATTATGTAAAAGTTGCATTTTTTTTCAGGGAGGCTGTTTATAGGCACTGAGTTCTGTAGATACTATAACTCCACTACATTGACAGTGCATATATTTATTTTTTATATTTGCTATGTCGTTGAATTGACTATCTGTATGCATCTTATCCTGATTTATCGTGCATGCCCATACCAATGGGGACTTATGAGAATGTTATGATGTAGCACATAGGGACTTCTCATCCAGTCTCACAGTTTTTTTTAAGTTTTGGAAAACTTCCTTTGGTAGTGAAAACTTTTAAGCATGAATGTAAAATACCAATACAAAGAGCCAACCTGATTACCTAATCCTACTCCCCAGAATGGATACATAAAATCATACAGCATGAACAGAAATTTGTCCCACGAAGTCTGCACTGGCCAGTAAACTACTGTATATCAGTGCCACCTTGTTCTCCTGTTCCTGTCGACTCTTCTGAGATTTTGCCAAATAGGAGAAAATTAGAGGCCAATTAACCTACTAAGCTGCATATCATTGAGGTGTGGGAGAAGCTAGAGCATGTGGAGGAAACCCACATAATCACAGAGGACTTTCAAACTCAATACAGCCAGTATCCAAGCTCAAGAGTTATGAGAGTACGGCTCTTATTAGTTGTGCCACAATGCCAGCCTTTAGGCTCAATCTACCCTACTCAATCATATCAATGTCTGGGATTTTGTAATCATTTCTAAATTCCTCTGATCTCAACAAATATTGAAATTGCTTTAAATTTAGTACATTTTAAAATGCAATTTTGAAAAATGCACTGAACAACTAGAAAACATAAAATATAGTAAAATGGCTTAAGCTGATGAAAATAACTGAGTTCCTTCCCTTCCTTCAAATTGCTAGATTAGGAATCTCCATTCCACAGGATCTCAGAGGACGATTATGTGGCATTGTCCTGGAGAATCCTACTATGATTGGATTCAATGGCTAGACTTCATCTAGTTCAGAATAATTTGCAACTTCCATGTTGGACCTGACAACATTTTTGAAAACATTATTGATGAGAATTTAAAATTATTTTAGTTTAAGTAATTAAATTATTAGAAAACTTAACCTTCAATTACTTTTTAAAAAACTTCTTGAAATGGTGCAAGTTTTTTGAATGTTCTACCTGAACGTCTCCAAATTAAAAGAAAATCTCCTTGGTTAAGATTCTTGGTCATTTCTGTAGGTTAAAATTAGAAGATAAAATATAATGAAAGTGCTAAAAATGGAGAGGTGAGGCAATATTTGTGGAGAGAGGAAAAACAGATTATCAGTCTGAAATGTTACCTTTCACTATAAAGGTTTTCAGTTATAGGGGCAGGAAAGGAGGAGAGTGAAAGGTCAGTGGGATAGAAAGTAACATCTTGAACTGAAATCTCTTACTAACTCTTCCTTCAGTTGGTCCTGACGAAGGGTCTCGGCCTGAAACATCGACTGTACCTCTTCCTAGAGATGCTACCTGGCCTGCTGCGTTCACCAGCAACTTTGATGTTTGGATCTTGAACTGAATTGACTTTATTACTTACATCCTTCATAGCTATGAGGAGTAAAAATCTTTATTATGTCTCTGTGGCAATGTGCAATTTATAGTAATTTATAATAGTATGTACAACAGTATAGTCAATATAACAAAAAAATACAGTTGTATCAGCATGAGTTAAGCAGTCTGATGGCCTGGTAGAAGAAGCTGGCCTAGTAGAAGAAGCTATTCCAGAACCTGTTGGTCCTGGCTTTTATGCTGCCGTAGCATCTGGAACAATTTATGGTTGGGGTGACTCGGGTCCCCAATGATCCTTCGGTCCCTTTTTACACACCTGTTTTTGTAAATGTCCTGAATAGTGGGAAGTTCACATCTACAGATGCGGTGGGCTGTCTGCACCACTCTCTGCAGAGTCCTGCAATTGAGGGAAGTACAGTTCCCAATACCAGGCAGTGATGCAGCCAGTCAGGATGCTTTCAATGTGGAAAGTTCTTAGGATTTGGGTGCCCACACCAAACTTCTTCAACCGTCTTGAGGTGAAAGAGGCTCTGTTGTGCCTTTTTCACCACACAGGCGGTAGGTACTGACCAGGTGAGATCCTCGATGATGTTTATGCTGAGGAACTGTTCACCTTCTCAACCCCAGATCCATTAATGTCAATAGGGGTTAGCCTGTCTCCATTCCTCCTGTAGTTCACCTCCAGCTCCTTTGTTTTTGCGACATTGAGGGAGAGGTTGTTTTCTTGACACCACTGTGTCAGGGTGATGAAGTTTTCTCTGTAGGCTGGCTCATTATTTGAGATCAGTGTATTGTTGTCAGAAAATTTAATTAACAGATTGAAGCTGTGGGTGGTGATAGTATCCAGAAAGCAAAGGAGGGGGCTTAGGACACAATCCTGAGGGGTAGAGGTGAGGGAGCCCACTCTTACCACCTGTTGGCAACCTCACAGGAAGTCCAGGATCCAGCTTCACGAGGCAGGGTAAAGGCCGATGTCTCTGAGCTTCTTGTCGAGCCTGGAGGGAATTACGGTGTTGATTGCTGAACTGCAGTCCAAGAACAGCATTCTCGCTTAAGCACCCCTCTTTTCCAGATGTGTAAGGGCAGTGTGTAGAGCTGTGGCAGTTGTGTCAGTAGGCATCTTGGTTTTCATTTTTAAAAAACTTTGTTATGCAAAAATTAGGGAGTGGAAAAAATTAAACCTAGAGTCTTCAGTTTGCATAAATTTAGTCACTTGGCGGCTATCTGAAACTCAACTGGGCTATTTGTAAGGGTGAGGTTATATTTGAATACGAAGTTGGCTTTGGTCCATGTAACTGTAATTAGTAGGATCATCTATTTCCACCTGTAACCACAGGCTTTGATCTCTCTCAGCTATTCTGTGATACTCATGTTTTTAGAACAGTCTTGCCTGGAGGATGCAATGTACTACTAGCCATTCTCCTATATCTTACTTTAGTGCCCTTCTAACTCGTGCACAGTCATCTTCATATCTGTATGTGCTAATATCCTCTGGATTCTGGTCACCAACCTCCTTATTTTTTTGTTTTCTTTTATTCAGATCTTTCCATATTTTGCATTGTTGTCTAAATACTTTCAAACCATTTAACTTTGGGCTGTACTTGCTACATTAAAGGCACTGTATAAGTGGTAGTTTTTTCCACTGTTTTAATGTTCTGATTCACTTAATTTTCTTTTGCTGCTTTGAATATCAACAGTTTCAAAAAGTTATTTTGTAGAAGTTCTTGTGGAGTGGGGGATACTATAACACAAACTAGTGCACACTTAAAGGCAAAACAAATATTTAGAAACAACAATCCCACTGATCATTATTGTTCAGCAGAGAGACAAGTTTTTTGTTTCAATTGATCTGACCAAGATTCCCATTTAAGCTAGTCCCATTTGCCTGCATTTGGCACATATCCCTACATATCCCTATAAACCTTTCCTATCCATTTACCTGTCCAAGTACCTTGTGAATGTTAATGTTCCTGTCTCAATCAGTTCTCTGGCAGCTCATTCCATATACTAACAACTGAGTGAAAAAGTTGTCCCTTGGATACCAAATAAATCACCCCCTCTCACCTTCAACCTTTGCCCTCTAGTACTTGATTCCCCAACCCTGGGGGAAAAGACTGCAATCCACCCTTTGCCATTCATACTTTTATGCACCTCTAACATTACCCCTCATTCTTCTATGCTGTAGTGAAAAATATCCTGCTTCAACCTTCCTGTATCCCACACCTTTGCGTTTCTGCAGTATCCTCATCATTTCTTCCTTTTGCACATAGAACAAAACTGAATACAATAATTCAAATGTAGCCTCACCAACTTGCTGTACAAGTGCAAAATAACATCCCAACTTCTATGCTCAGTGCCCTACCTAATGAAGGCCAGTGTGCTAAAAGCTGTTTTTACTACTCTCTACTTTCCACACTGCCTTACAGGAGCTATGCTCTTGTATTTCTAAGCTTCTCTGTTCTACATCACTCTCCAGAGCCTTGCCATTCACTGCGAAAGTCCTACCCTCATTTGTCTTCCTGAAGTGTAACATTTCGCACTTTTCTGTATCAAACCCCATTTGCCATTCCTTGGCCCATTGTCACCATGTGCACTGTTATGTCTCAAACATATTTTATTTTGTGCGCAAGGAAAGCACCAAGGCCCCTGTCACCTTATTGTTCTGAAACCAGGAGAGAAAACCACTTTTTATACAGAATTGACTCATCAGTTGGGGATATTGACCATTTAGTAAATTGTACTCTATATGGTTGAATTCCTTACTTGTAAGGTCAATTGGCATTCACAGTAGAGATGTTAGTAGAAGCTACAAGCTGACAACTGATAATATTTTGTAGTTAGGAAAGCAATTGTCCCTTCGTTGTTGGGTGTATGTCACATCCTTCTGACATTCCTATCTTGTCTGTCTCCAGCACCCTCTACTGTGTAAATGGAGCTTTTTTTTTCCCTAGGTTGATTACACACTGCCAGTCATTTTCACTTATCAGCAGTAATCAGGATTGGCTCTGGTGAACTTTCTTCAAAGGTCTGGCTTGACTACAACTGGCCCAGGATATTCTTGCCTGGACGTTGTCTTTAATCCTTGCCTTACTGCAACTTCCACTGGCCTACTTGCCCAGTTGATCAAGCTACCTCTATAAATCCTGATAGCCATCTTCACTGTCAATGATACCTTCTATTTAGTGTCATCAGCACACTTACTAATCATTTCAATAATATTCTCATCCAAATCTTTAATATAAATGACAAGTGATATCATATGTAAGGAGGGGAAGATGGTGGTGCGACGCAGTGGCCACTCCAGTGAATGATATCTGTTATCTGTCAAGTAGGGTGCCGCGCACAATCCTGATTTGATGGAGACAGATGTGAGAGCACGGAGGAACATCTGGAGAAACTTCTGAAATGCCTTCTTCACTGCCGCTGCTACTGTGTGATCCAGAATCTCCGGAGGAGAAGGCCCCGAGTCTTTGGCTTTGCTTGTTGCTCGGCAGCTGGGGTGGGGTCGAAGCGCTCAGCAGAGATGGTGCTCAGTGTTGGAGGGCTGGTCAAAGGCTCAAAGTTTTCGGACGGACTCAGAGTCTGCTGTGGTCAGGTGCTTCCAATGCATCAGCAGTTGTCGGCACCTGGAGGTTCATGGTAGGGAGAGTTTCTCCCTTTTGCCGCCTGCTTTTGGGACTATCGGGAGTTGATCGGAACTTTGAGACTTTTTTTTTTACCATGCCCATTGTCTGCTCTTTATCAAATTATGGTATTGCTTTGCACTGCTGTAACTATATGTTATAATTATGTGGTCTTGTCAGTGTTCGTCTTTGGTTTGTCCTGTTTTTTTTGTGATATCACTCTGGAGGAACATTGTATCATTTCTTAATACATGCATGCATTTCTGAATGTCAATAAACGAGGACTGAGTGTCCTCATAATCTAATCTAAAGATGAAACAAAATTTTGGGGACATTATTTCTTTATGCCAGTAATTTGGCACCACTAGTTTCATAGCCAACAAAGCTGTGCAAACAATATAATCTTGTATTATTACTCCGTTGAAGTTTGTGAGGACATTATTTTTCTACTAACGTTTGAGATCCTTTTGAGGATATAGTAAGCTTAATATCAGCTGACTTGCATTCCAGGGGCCAGAACTGTTGCTCCAGAAGCATGAGTTTGAATTCAACCACATCAGCAAAAAGAGTTGAAATTGAAGTAGGAATTTGGAAAAAGAAGTTAGTGGTGGTTTTGGTGACAATTAAACTACGTGATTGTCATTGAAACACAGCTAATTTATTGACCTTCAAAATGACCCAATGAGCTGCCTGGCTCAAAGTGATTGAGGGTGGAAGATAAATAATAACTTTGCCACTGATGTCTGTATCATTTGAATGATTAAATTTAAGAAGTGAAATTTCAGTCAACTGGGTATACAGTGGCATGCAAAAGTTTGGGCACCCCTGGTCAAAATTTCTGTAACTGTGAATAGCTAAGTGAGTAAAAGATTACCTGATTTCCAAAAGGCATAAAGTTAAAGATGAAACATTTCTTTAATATTTTAAGCAAGATTACTTTTTTATTTCCATCTTTTTTGGTTTCAAAATAACAAAAAAGGAAAAGGGCCCAAAGCAAAAGTTTGGGCACCCTGCATGGTCAGTACACCCTATCCTCGTTGTATGCGTCTTCAGACTATGCGGATTCACAGTTACGCGAGGAACCTATTTCTACCAAGGTCTTGTTACATGCATCCAAAATTCACAGTTATACGAGGAGCACTGCCTTCCCGCCAATACAAGTCACATGCGCACACCTCACAGTCTCACTGTTGGGGTGAGAAGCCCCGCTTTCCCGCCAATACAGGTCAGGTGCGCGTGCCTCATAATCTCTCTCCCGCCACTCTCGCATTGGTTTTGGCAAGGTGTGGATGCGCGATCTTAAACTTCTGTTGGTGTTACCTACGGAGCAGTGATTTTGTGCTTGAAATATTTAATTATGCCTCCTAAGTGTCCGATGTCATGTCTTGGGCCGTCAGCCGAACAGCAGAGAACCGCTTTAACACTTGAAAAAAAGTTGGAAATTATAAACAGCACGGCATCTACTGCCAGGAACAGAATCTTGCCTTTAAAGTTCTTTTGTTGCTTGACAATGCGACAGCCCATCCTAAACATTTAGACAGCATTCATCCTTACATAACAGTGCGTTTCCTGCCGCCTAACACAACGTCGCTGATTCAGCCACTCGACCGGTGTAATCCACATTCAAGGCATACGTATTTTTTTACGGCGAACTATCTCTCAGAAGCTGCAAGCAACAGACGATTTTGAAAATCCCGGGAGTTTACCAACGGTGAGGGAATGGTGGAAGTCGGAACACAAATGGCGATGGACATGGACCCAAGTTTAGAACGGAGTCAGCATTTCAGTCGTTCCCTGCCGTTAACTCTTCTTCCCTACAAGCAAATTTATGCTGAAAAACAAAATGCTGCTAAGCAAACAACCGTCACCACTTTATGCAAATCGCTGTAATCTTTCTGCTGCCGGCAGTTCTAAGAGTTCTTTGAGTCTTCTTGCATCCCTTGCTGTGCTTCCTGACGACCACAACCAACCACCTTATCTATGTAAAGCTGCCCGACACCACAACAACCACTCATCTCCCAGAGTGAACACACCTGCCACTGTTGGTGAGTACTGTACACCAGAGGATGTTAACTTTCTATAACTTATTACATTGAATATTACCTTAAATTGATTAAATATAATACAAATGTTGTCTTGTAGTTCTGCTTTTGTGTCGAATTGGTATAAAAATGTGAATAGCTTACAAATAAAACATATTTAGGAAGCCCTCTGGAATCATCCCTATTTTCTCTATTTAAATAATTATTCACATTATGCGTCAACTTCGAGGAACGTATCCCTCGCATATAACGAGGATAGGGTGTACTTAGTAACACCCCCTTTGGCAAGTATCACAGCTTGTAAATGCTTTCTGTAGCCAGCTAAGAGTCTTTCAGTTCTTGTTTGGGGGATTTTCACCCATTCTTCCTTGCAAAAGGCTTCTAGTTCTGTGAGATTCTTGGGCTGTCTTGCATGCACTGCTCTTTTGAAGTCTATCTGCAGATTTTCGATGATGTTTAGATCGGGGGACTGTGAGATTCATGGCAAAACCTTCAGCTTGTGCCTCTTGTGGATTTTGAGGTGTGTTTAGGATCATTATCCTGTTGTAGAAGCCATCCTCTTTTCATCTTCAGCTTTTTTTTTTAACAGACCGTGTGATGTTTGCTTCCAGAATTTGCTGGTATTTAATTGAATTCATTCTTGCCTCTACCAGTGAAATGTTCCCCGTGCCACTGGCTGCAACACAAGCCCAAAGCATGATCAATCCACCCCGTTAACAGTTGGAGAGATGTTCTTTTCATGAAATTCTGCACCCTTTTTTTTCTCCAAACATACCTTTGCTCATTGCAGTCAAAAAGTTCTATTTTAACTTTATCAGTCCACAGGACTTGTTTCCAGAATGCATCAGGCTTGTTTAGATGTTCCTTTGCAAACTTCTGACGCTGAAGTTTGTGGTGAGGACGCAGGAAAGGTTTTCTTCTGATGACTCTTCCATGAAGGTCATATTTGTGCAGGTGTCGCTGCACAGTAGAACAGTGCACCACCACTCCAGAGTCTGCTAAATCTCCCTGATGGTCTTTTGCAGTCAAACAGGGGTTTTGATTTGCCTTTCGAGCAATCCTATGAGCAGTTCTCTTGGAAGGTTTTCTTGGTCTTCCAGACCTCAACTTGACCTCCACCGTTCTTGTTAATGGCCATTTCTTAATTACATTACGAACTGAGGAAATGGCTATCTGAAAACGCTTTGCTATCTTCTTATGGCCTTCTGCTTTGTGGGCATCATTTATTTTAAATTTTCAGAGTGCTAGGCAGCTGCTTAGAGGAGCCCATGGCTGCTGATTGTTGGGACAAGTTTTGAGAAGTCAGGGTATTTATAAAGCTTTGAAATTTGCATCACCTGGCCTTTCGTAATGATGACTGTGAACAAGCCATAGCCCTAACAAGCTAATGAAGGTCTGAGATCTTGGTAAAAGTTACCTGAGAGCTCAAATCTCTTGGGGTGCCCAAACTTTTGCATGGTGCTCCTTTTTTTCATCTAAAATCGTACAAAAAAAAATACACTATCTTGCTTCAAATGTTGAAAAGTATGTTTCATCTTTAACTCTTACTAACCAAATCTCTTACTAACTCTTGCTTCAGTTAGTCCTGACGAAGGTCTCGGCCTGAAGCGTCGACTGTACCTCTTCCTAGAGATGCTGCCTGGCCTGCTGCGTTCACCAGCAACTTTGATGTGTGTTGCTTTCATCTTTAACTTTGACTTTTGGAGATCAGTTCATCTTCTACTCACTTAACTATTCAGTAACAGATTTTGACCAGGGGTGCCCAAACTTTTGCATGCCACTGTAACACTGAATGTTCTTAAGTCTTCAGACAATATGATTCATTCTGTTGTTCTTTTAGAATTTAATTATAATCCATTACAATTTGACTTTTCTAAGCTGTCCAGCCTTATAGCAGGTATTTCAGACAAGGTAAAATCTGCAGATGCTGGAAATCAAAGTAGACACAAAACGCTGGAGGAACTTGGCAGGTTAGGCCCAAAACGTCAACTGTTTACTCTTTTCCATAGATGCTGCCTAGCCTGCTGAGTTCCTCCAGCATTCTGTGTGTATTACTATTATAACAGATATTATCAATTTCTCAGAATAAATGAAGAGAAGCAAACATAGGCATAACATAAACTTTACAGTGTACAAAGACAGGGTCTTGGATGGGTAATGGAAATGAGCTTGTTAGGAAGTTTTTAAAAATTAACACTCTGAAGAGATACTGTACTGCAGTGCCACGGTGATTAAATTGACACCATAATAACAATGTAACCTGGAAAGACAATCTAAAGGTGAGTTCAAGTCCCATTTCAGCTGTGGAATTCAAGCTCAGTTAGTACTCTGTATAAAATCGAATAATGTAGCTAGTCTCCCCATCATCCTTATGCAGATTGGTGTAAATGTGACTTCAGACTTGTGGTAACACTGAATTGCCCAAGCAAATCACTTGCCCAAGCCACTACCGTAAGACCAAACACAAGTAAGGTTTACAAGTAAGTAAGTTTTAAAATCATTTAATGTCATTTCCAGTATACAAGTGTAAAGCAGAATGAAATAATTGTTACTCTGGATCCAATGCAGCACAACAAAAGAAAACCAAAATAAGATTTAAAAAAAAACAGTTAAAAATATAGTAAATATAAATGTATAAGATCACTTACTAATATACATTGGTTATATGTTTATAAAGTAATGCTAGGCACGTGAGTGTCTGTAAACTCGTGTGTAAGATCACTCTGACAGGAAATGAAAAAGTAGTGATGAAGGGTGTGGATCAGCCTTGTTGCTGGAGGAAAGTAACTGTTTTTGAGTCTCTTGGTCCTGGCGTGGATGCCCTGTAGTCGTCTTCCTGATGAGAGTGGGACAAATAGTCCATGAGCTGGATGGTTGGGATTCTTCATAATGTTACAGGCCTTTTTCTGGCACTTTTCTGTGTATGTGTCCTTGATGGCAGGTAGGCTGGTGCCAGTGATGTGTGGGCAGGTTTGGCTACCTGTTGTAGAGCCTTCCTGTCTGCTGCTGTGCAGCTTCTGTACCATGCAGGGATGCAGTATGTTAGGATGCTCTCTACTACACATCTGTAGAAGGTCATGAGTATTGATGTGTATAGTCCAGCTCTCTTCAGCTTTCTTCAGAAAGCAGAGTTATTTTTGAGCTTTGATTGTGTAGGATGTGTTCTTGGACCATGAGAGGTTGCATGAGATGTACACTCCTAGGAGTTTGAAACTGCTGCTACAGTTTCCATTGTTGTGTCATCGATGCAAAGAGGGATGTGAGTGTTGCATGTTCTCCTGAAGTTGATAACCATGTCTTTTGTCTTGTTGACATTGAGGAAGAGATTATTTGCCTGGCACCAGGCCTCAGGCTTTTCCACCTCTCTGTAAACATCTTAGCATAATACTATTACAGCACCGGCAACCTAGGTTCATTTCCCCTACTACCTGTAAGGAGTTTGTGTGTTCTCTCTGTTACCGCTTGGGTTTCCTCCAGATGCTCTGGTTTGCTCCCACATGCTAAAGATGTACCATTTAATAGGTTAATTGGTCAAAAGGGTTTTATTGGGCAGTGTAGACTCTTGGCTGGAAGGACCTCTTGCTGTGTAACTTTATGAAGATTTCCTCAAATAAAAAACACGGGGACCTAAATTAGGAGATAAAAGCTTGACATGGTTGTATTTAGAGAATCATCCCTTACAAGCAATGTGCCTGGCTCCATTGTAATCTGAGTATGTCCAGTCACAGTGTTATTTGAATGCAGTAGGGAATAGTTCTGAGAGTCTTGCAACATTTACTTCATACTCTAATGTCTCATAGTGACACATTAATAGAGAAAAAAATAGTTCTTGATTGCAACCTACTATCCTCCCACAGTAGGTGAATCAGTGTTTCTTGTTGATCTGGAACAAGCACTGGCGTAGTTAAAGAGCATCCTCAGGATGGGGAACCTTGAAATACATCAGCAAGAATTACTTGGTAGCATCATAACTCAAGCAGGTAATTGTGTCCTGAAGGACACAGCCAATAGACTGGATCTGCAAGAGGTAGTGCTTATGTTAACATGAGGAATAAATGACTTTCACCATGTCTGCCCAAGTCAACCTGTTGGAGATGTATTTGCCCATGATGGCATTGCTAATATCCCCGATGTTTCTATGGAATAAAGTCTTGTCTTTTCACCAAGGGTATCTTCCATTATTTAATATGGCACTACAGTTGTCCTAAATCGGACTAGATCTAGCAGCTCAATAACAGGCATCCTACAGGTCTGTGGACTACTACTACATCGACTCAGGCCTAGGGGGCCAGCGTCGGGCTAATGACGATGGAAATGCATAACCCTGTGGCCCAGCATGTTCCTTACTCGTACAAGTCATGAAATCAAACATGGTGTAGTGACAAATGCGAAAGACCCGTCAGAGGGAATGTCAAACTGATGTTGCGTAACAGAACCATATACTTGGTAAACAGCATGTGTGTGAAAGGCAAGATCAGAAGCCTGATCAACCAGCAATGGTTGAAATACTAAGCTCCCTTCTTGTATTCTCATCATTAGGGAATCCTGGCCAGGAGACTGTATTCAATGTGATAAAAACATGGCTTGCAGTAGTGGATACAGCTAAGGCAATTGAGCCATGCAACGCCCAACTTGTAGAACTGATGACGTGCATTCTAGAATTAGATCTAGCTGCATGTTAAGGCAAGCTATTTGGTTTATACAAATCTGAATGGTTCTTCTCTACCGAGCTGGTGTAGGCTGGGGGTTCCTGTGAATTGTTGGAGATTTTGCACCTCAAGGAAACTTTGAGCACATCTATAATCTTTTCCTCTCTTTGGGAATAGAGTGTCTGCTTTGGGAATCTGGTGAGGTCATGTGAATGATGTGACTTGCCCAAAGTAGCTGAATGAGAATAAATAGTCCTTTTGCTGTGGATGTTGACCTTGGATATAACACCAGCATTGGTTTACTTATTTTTCAAGTGAATTTGGAAGATTGTGTGGAGGCAGCGTCATTGACATTTTTCCTGTGCTTTGAGGCTCTTACAGATGCTAGAAATCTGAAATAAAAGCAGAAGATGCTGGAAACATCAGGTAGCATCTGTGAAAAGAAAAATGGAGTTACTATTGCAGGCCCTCTTCAGCTTTAACCTAAATTTTTTTGTTTGTTTCTCTTTGCACAGGTTTTGCCTGTTTTTTTTCTCTTCCCCCAGCATCTTGTCTAGTTATTGTTCAATGATTCTGCTCTCAAACATCAGTGAAGTGATAATTTCTGACACTTGCACATCATTGTCTACTGCAGGTTTTGCCATTGATCACTCGGTTGCAAAATTCATCTGTTTTGGTGCAGACATCTTTGTATAATTATCAATGAATTCACCGTTTATGACCACCTTTACGTGGAAGAATGGGCCTGTTCTTCCATGTGAAGAAAGTCAAAAATGGGGAGTTTCGCTGATTATACGATGTTCAACTTCATTTGCAGCTCCGTATTAAAACATTGTCTGGTATGCGGCGAAAACCCCCAGGAGGATGAGACAAATAACCATTTCTGACAAATAACCATTTATACACTGGATGTATGTGTTACTGATAAGGCTAACATTTATTTCTGTTAAGAAAGTGGATGCTTATGGTAATCTGCATTCCCTTGTTATAAACCAGCTCTCTCTGTCCTTTACGTAGGAAGATATGTTTTTTTGACCCAACAGTGCAGGAAGAGGGATTTAAGGGGGAGGCGTTGATATGTCCAATCCATTTGGTTGATGTTTTTTTTGCGGGAGGATGGATTTGGGGGTTGATTTGCCTAATTCATTTTGCTTGGTTTTTGTCCGAAGGTGGGATTTGGGGGTTGATGTGCTTGTTCCGTTTTTGTTCATTTTTTTTCTAGGGAGGTGGGGTTTGGGGGTTGATGATCATACTGTCTTTCTTTTCTTTCTTGGTTTCATGGCTGTACGGAGAATTGAAGAATTTCAGAGTGGTATAGTTTGATAATAAATGAACCTTTGTACATTTCCATTTCCAAGTTAGGATGGTATGTGTAAGTGGTGTATTCCTTTGCACTTAATGTGCTGGTTTTTTTTAATGGAAGATAACTGCTTAGCAAATGCTGACAGAGAAGGCTTGGCAAAGAACTGCAATACATATTGTAACTGGTACATGTTGTGGCCTCCGTTAGTGGAGCCAGTGGATGAACATTTATTCTGGTAGATGACATGCCAATTGGGCAGGCTCTTTATTCAGATTGTGTCTTCCAGATGGTAGCAAGACTCTGGGAAATCAGGAGGTGATTCATTCACTACAGAGAACTGAACACCCAACATGATCCTGTTGATTCTGTATTTATTTGCATTGCCTGGTTAAGTTTCAGTCAATGAAGAGAGATTTGAACAAGCAAGGCCTTTCTGGAATAAATTTATTTATTGTAAATTTAAATTTAAGCCTGTATTCTCTTTAATAAATGAAAAGTGACTTCATTGAAGCACATAGAATTCTTAAAATGTCCAAAAGAATAGGCACAATAAGGTTGGATGAGGAGCCTAGTATTAGGGTCACAGTCTCAAAAGGGACTGAATTGAAGAAAAAGCTCTTCACTCAGTGAGTGTTTAATTTTTTGGAATTTTCTGCCACAGACAGATTTGGAAGTTTGATTCATGGATTATGTTCATACAGAGAAATTGAAGTTGTGAAGATAAGGCAGATAAAATGATTCCAAGGTACAACAGCCATGATCGTGTTGAATGGCAAAACAGACTTAAGGTGCTGAATAACTAGATTCATTAATTAGACCATTTTTACTGGAACTCCTTGATTTCGGGTTGGGGTTTTTGTCATGGTTTAGAGTAGACCAAAGCTTTGATGAGGCCTAACCTTGGTAGTCTAGGCAGATTTTTTAATTAAAAATTTTTCTGGATCTGGGCACCATTGATCCTGGCTTGATAAGGATGGCGTGTTTCTTAACCTCAAGAATATTATTCAACCAGTTTGTTACTACATTAGATTTTTTAAAAATCCCGAATTATTATCAGTCTTAAATTCCTCATCTGCCATGGTGGGATTTTGTTCTGGAGCCTGAATTGTTGGCCCGGGTTATTAACTAAGAAGTTAACCATTGTGCCACCTCCGTATCCTAAATATCAGTGATGGGCATTACTTGTGACACAATTAACTGCATCTTCCATCAAATTGCTGATGAGAAGTTATTTAGGTGGTATTGACTGGATAGGATTTGTCAGCTTTTAAAGCCAGTCAGTTTTTTGTTGTTGTATTAATTGAATACCAACACTGCAGTTCTTGTGGAACAGTTTGGTCAGAGATATGGCTAGTTTTGGAGGGCAGTTGTTTCACACCACAGAAGGAATTTTACTGTGAATCAAAGTGTTTTGCTTTCATTATATTCAGCCAGTTATTGCTGATCATTTCGATTAATTGAATACTTGGTTTAACAAAGTATTGATCGTGAGGTATAAAGGTACGTTAAGTGAATGAGCAAGAAGTTATCAGAGAATATAAAGTTGTAAAGTCATCTTTCTGCAGTCTTGTCAGCATCCTGTTGGAGTGCTATACACGTTGTTTTGGTCTTTGAATTTAAAGAGGTGTGTATTTGCTGCTGGATGCAAAGCAGACAATAGGTAGACACTTGGGATGAATGTGTTGATGTTTGAAGAGACTGTGAGGTTAGCTAATGCTTATTGGCCTTTCAAAGACTGAGGTGAACATCTTGAAACACAAAATTTGAGAGGGGTTGACAGGGCGGGAGTATCTAGAACTACAGAACATAATTCAGAATATGTTGTTATCCCTTTTAAGACAGATGAGGAATTTCTTTGGGATTCACTATCCCAAAGATCTGTGGTGGTGAAGTCATTGAATATATTCTGAGCAGAGATTCCCAGGTATTTGAACTACAAGGGAGTTAGAGGTATTATGGTGTCTAACTAACGTATGTAACCTAAAGCAAGGTTTGGGTTTTGCAACCAAAGTAGAGCAGGCTCAAGGGGCCGAGTAGACTACTCCTCTTGTCTCTGATCTTCCTACAGTATGATTCCGAGAAGGACTGTATACAGTTATTGCTAGGTAGTCCGAGAGCCTTCTCTGCAAGTTTGGGTGCAAGCCTCAAGATTTTCTTATATGGTACTTGGTGTGGTTCTGATCATTTTGGTTTCTGAATTTGCAAAAGTATAAACCAAAGTCATCCATTCCCTTTTGACTCAAGGGAAGTGCTAGATGAGTTGAGAGTTCAATGATTTCTCTCATTCTGTTATGATTTGTGTTTTTAGTTTATGAATCTTGTATCTGGATGGATATCAGATTGTCAGAGAATCAGAATCAGGGTCATTATTACCAGCATGTATCGTGAAATTTGTTAAGCTATATTAAGCTTAATATTGTATATGATAATGAATTGTTATAAGTAAGTAGCTGCATAAGCCATCTCAGTGGTCAGTTAATAATCAGGCATAAAGGCCAAATTATTTCCTTTTCAAAGCAAGTTTTCTGAATTAGATGGGTTTTTATGATAAAATGTTATTAATTTAAATTGCCCAAAGCTGCTGAATATATCTCCAATTCTGTAGATTGCTAGTGCAGTAATTAACAGTGACACAACAGCAATTCTAGTAAGCTTTTCTTCGTAAATGAAACTAGATATTTGAAATGCAAGTTCCTTTTGTGACATAACAGATCTCCTCAAATTCCTAATGAAATATAACGCTGGCATGTCCTCTTAGTAATTTTATCAATATGTTGGGCCCAGGATAGGTCTTCAGAGCTCTTCTGAACTGTCTTTGACGTAATTACCATTTATGATTTGAGCTTTTAAACTAAGCATAATATGTTATAAATCATTCTGCTTGGGAGTTCGAAAGCAAAATAATCAGCAAACTTAGTGGTGAATTTGCCTGACTAATATAAATTAATATAGCAAACGAATAGCGTAACCTTTTAAATTATCAAAATAACCCCAAAATTTCTGAACTGATATCTTTTATAGTTAATTCTAATCATTATAAAAAATTATTTCTTGAGGCTAATTGTATAACTTTATCCGTACATTTTCAAAAGAACAGTTGCCCAGTTTGGTCATGAAGTTGTAAAGATGGGTTTTTTTTTAAACAGTAAATAATACCATTACTCTTTTAGGATAATGATGGAATTCTTTATTGCTAAAAGAAGTTAATTGGTTCCGCAAACACGAGGAAATCTGCAGATGCTGGAAATTCAAGCAACACACATTAAAAAAAATGCTGGTGAACGCAGCAGGCCAGGCAGCATCTATAGGAAGAGGTAGAGTCGACGTTTCGGGCTGAGACCCTTCATTAGGACTAACTGATCTCTTCTTTCAGTTAGTTCTGACGAAGGGTCTCGGCCCGAAACGTCGACAGTACCTCTTCCTGGAGATGCTGCCTGGCCTGCTGCGTTCACCAGCAGTTTTTGTGTGTGTTAATTAATTGGTTTGGTGTTTTGTTTGGGGATTTTCAATTTCTTTTCAGATCCAGAATGAGTTTTAGGTGAATATATCATATAAATTTGTTCACAAATTTCAGCTATTAATGAAGAACAATGGTAAGTTTTATCAAATGTGTTTTTTAAAAAAAAATACTATTTGGTGTTTTGCCCATGTATTGTCTTAGATTTTGGCATCCTATGTGTGGTGGAATGTAAATTCACAAACATCTGCATTTAATCTTAATTTCAAATGTAATTAAGGATCATCTTATCAGGTGTACTTTTCTTGTATTTACAATATTTAAATGCTTTTGAGTTATGTAGGTTTGCCATGAATGCTTATTTGTATATGGTTGTTTGTGCATTAAATGTTAATGAACAAATTAAAGCAACTGAACATACCGATTGTATGATTCATTGATGTAAAGCAACTTTCTTGTTCTACTGCCCTTAACTCTACTGCAGTCACGTTTATAACTATTGTACCAGTGTCCACCAGTCAAATCAAGCACGGGGAGGAGGAACAGCTGCTGCCAAAAAACAGAAGGGCCAAACCCCAGGGGGAGCCCAGTTTGTAGGGCTAGAACTCTACAAACGTTTAAAAGAATTTCTGAAAAATTATTTGACAAACCTTCTTAAGGTAAGACTGATTTCGTGTAAAGCCTTACAGTTATATAAAAAAATAAATCAAGCAGATAGTTTGTAATTTTAAAAAGAACTTGATTTGTCAGATATTTACTCGTGTTCACTCTGAAGGCACCATTTTTCCACTGCTCCATAATCGCCTTCTAATTTGGAAGCACTTACTGACTAATGAAGTCTGGAGTTGTTGTTTGATTTTAATAGTTTGGAAATTGATAAAATGAACACAGTATATAGATGAAGTATAAGCCAAAGAAAAATTGTAGAAGTCTACAGTTCTGCAAATCATCTGAAGCTTATAAATGTCATTTAGAGAAGTTTAATGTAATTAAAACAAGTTAATGGTTTTATGAAAGTTAAATCATGCCTGACAAATTTACGATGGTTCCTTGAGAATATAACAAACAGAATAGTTAGAGGGGAACCTGCATATATTGCATTTTTTGGATTTTCGGAAGATATTTCATGAACTGGCCAGGAGAGGCTGGTGCACAAAAAAAAAGGGGAAAGTGTGTGAGCATGGATTGATGATCAATTGTTGCACAGAAGTCAATTGGAATAAAAGGCTCTTTTTCAGGCTGGAAAGATGTAACGCCCCAAGGATTCGTTCTCGGGGCTCAGTTATTTATGATTTATTTAATGACCTGAAGGGGGAATGGTTTAAGGAATCAATTGCCCAGAAATAAACGGGGGTGGGGGGCTGGGAAGGATGGCACGTTGCGATATTTGAACTCTAACAGGATATAGGTAAGTTGAGTGAGCAGGCATAAACTAGCCAAATACTGGTTAATGTAGACAAGTGTGGGGTTATGCGCTTCAGTAAAAGGAATCTAAAAGCAAACTATTGACTAAATAAAGATTGTAGATTACTATACTACAAAGGAGCCTAGGTGTTTTGTGCATGGATAATGGGTGACTTCAATCTACATGTAGACTGGGTGAACCAAATTGGTAAAGGTGCTGAGGAAGAGGATTTCTTGGAATGTATGCGGGATGGTTTTTTGAACCAACATGTCAAGGAACCAACTAGAGAGCAGGCTATTCTGGACTGGGTTTTGAGCAATGAGGAAGGGTTAATTAGCGATCTTGTCGTGAGAGGCCCCTTGGGTAAGAGTGACCATAATATGGTGGAATTCTTCATTAATATGGAGAGTGACATAGTTAATTCAGAAACAAAGGTTCTGAACTTAGAGAGGGGTAACTTTGAAGGTATGAGACGTGAATTAGCTAAGATAGACTGGCAAATGACACTTAAAGGATTGACGGTGGATATGCAATGGCAAGCATTTAAAGGTTGCATGGATGAACTACAACAATTGTTCATCCCAGTTTGGCAAAAGAATAAATCAAGGAAGGTAGTGCACCCGTGGCTGACAAGAGAAATTAGGGATAGTATCAATTCCAAAGAAGTAGCATACAAATTAGCCAGAGAAAGTGGCTCACCTGAGGACTGGGAGAAATTCAGAGTTCAGCAGAGGAGGACAAAGGGCTTAATTAGGAAGGGGAAAAAAGATTATGAGAGAAAACTGGCAGAGAACATAAAAACGGACTGTAAAAGCTTTTATAGATATGTAAAAAGGAAAAGACTGGTAAAGACAAATGTAGGTCCCCTGCAGACAGAAACAGGTGAATTGATTATGGGGAGCAAGGACATGGCAGACCAATTGAATAATTACTTTGGTTCTGTCTTCACTAAGGAGGACATAAATAATCTTCCAGAAATAGTAAGGGACAGAGGGTCCAGTGAGATGGAGGAACTGAGTGAAATACATGTTAGTAGGGAAGTGGTGTTAGGTAAATTGAAGGGATTGAAGGCAGATAACGCCCCAGGGCCAGATGGTCTGCATCCTAGAGTGCTTAAGGAAGTAGCCCAAGAAATAGTGGATGCATTAGTGATAATTTTTCAAAACTCGTTAGATTCTGGACTAGTTCCTGAGGATTGGAGGGTGGCTAATGTAACCCCACTTTTTAAAAAAGGAGGGTGAGAGAAACTGGGGAATTATAGACCGGTTAGCCTAACGTCGGTGGTGGGGAAACTGCTGGAGTCAGTTATCAAGGATGTGATAACAGCACATTTGGAAAGCGGTGAAATGATCGGACAAAGTCAGCATGGATTTGTGAAAGGAAAATCATGTCTGACGAATCTCATAGAATTTTTTGAGGATGTAACTAGTAGAGTGGATAGGGGAGAACCAGTGGATGTGGTATATTTGGATTTTCAAAAGGCTTTTGACAAGGTCCCACACAGGAGATTAGTGTGCAAACTTAAAGCACACTGTATTGGGGGTAAGGTATTGGTGTGGGTGGAGAATTGGTTAGCAGACAGGAAGCAAAGAGTGGGAATAAACGGGACCTTTTCAGAATGGCAGGCGGTGACTAGTGGGGTACCGCAAGGCTCAGTGTTGGGACCCCAGTTGTTTACAATATATATTAATGACTTGGATGAGGGAATTAAATGCAGCATCTCCAAGTTTGCGGATGACATGAAGCTGGGTGGCAGTGTTAGCAGTGAGGAGGATGCTAAGAGAATGCAGGGTGACTTGGATAGGTTGGGTGAGTGGGCAAACTCATGGCAGATGCAATTTAATGTGGATAAATGTGAAGTTATCCACTTTGGTGGCAAAAATAGGGAAACAGATTATTATCTGAATGGTGGCCGATTAGGAAAAGGGGAGGTGCAACGAGACCTGGGTGTCATTATACAGCAGTCATTGAAAGTGGGCATGCAGGTACAGCAGGCGGTGAAAAAGGCGAATGGTATGCTGGCATTTATAGCGAGAGGATTCGAGTACAGGAGCAGGGAGGTACTACTGCAGTTGTACAAGGCCTTGGTGAGACCACACCTGGAGTATTGTGTGCAGTTTTGGTCCCCTAATCTGAGGAAAGACATCTTTGCCATAGAGGGAGTACAAAGAAGGTTCACCAGATTGATTCCTGGGATGGCAGGACTTTCATATGAAGAAAGACTGGATGAACTGGGTTTGTACTCGTTGGAATTTAGAAGATTGAGGGGGGATCTGATTGAAACGTATAAGATCCTAAAGGGATTGGACAGGCTAGATGCAGGAAGATTGTTCCCGATGTTGGGGAAGTCCAGAACGAGGTGTCACAGTTTGAGGATAGAGGGGAAGCCTTTTAGGACCGAGATTAGGAAAAACTTCTTCACACAGAGAGTGGTGAATCTGTGGAATTCTCTGCCACAGCAAACTGTTGAGGCCAGTTCATTGGCTATGTTTAAGAGGGAGTTAGATATGGCCCTTGTGGCTACAGGGGTCAGGGGGTATGGAGGGAAGGCTGGGGCGGGGTTCTGAGTTGGATGATCAGCCATGATCATAATAAATGGCGGTGCAGGCTCGAAGGGCCGAATGGCCTACTCCTGCACCTATTTTCTATGTTTCTATATCACAAAAGTTAGCAAATAGGTTCAACAAGGTAGGAAGACATTTGTGAAGTCTTCCATAAATGTGCAGTGGAGAATAGATTGGCTGGCTGCATCACAGCCTGGTATGGAAACACCAATGCCCTTGAATAGAAAATCCTACAGAAAGTAATGGATATGGCCTTGTCCATCTTGGGTAAAGCCCTCCTACATGTAACACTGTTGCAGGAAAGCAGCCTCCATCATCAGAGACCCCCACTACCCAGGATGTGCTCCAGTCATAGTCATACTTTATTGATCCAGGGGGAAATTGGTTTTCGTTACAGTTGCACCATAAATAATTAAATAGTAATAAAACCATAAATAGTTAAATAGTAATATGTAAATTATGCCAGGAAATAAGTCCAGGACCAGCCTATTGGCTCAGGGTGTCTGACCGTCCAAGGGAGGAGTTGTAAAGTTTGATGGCCACAGGCAGGAATGACTTCCTATGACGCTCTGTGTTGCATCTCGGTGGAATGAGTTTGGCTGAATGTACTCCTGTGCCCAACCAGTCATTATGTAGTGGATGGAAGACATTATCCAAGATGGCATGCAACTTGGACAGCATCCTCTTTTCAGACACCGCCATCAGAGAGTCCAGTTCCATCCCCACAACATCACTGGCCTTGCAAATGAGTTTGTTGATTCTGTTGGTGTCTGCTACCCTCAGCCTGCTGCCCCAGCACACAACAGCAAACATGATCGCACTGGCCACCACAGACTCGTAGAGCGTCCTCAGCATCGTCCGGCAGATGTTAAAGGACCTCAGTCTCCTCAGGAAATAGAGACGGCTCTGACCCTTCTTGTAGACAGCCTCAGTGTTCTTTGACCAGTCCAGTTTATTGTCAATTCGTATTCCCAGGTATTTGTAATCCTCTACTATGTCCACACTGACCCCCTGGATGGAAACGGGTCACCAGTACCTTAGCTCTCCTCAGGTCTACCAGCAGCTCCTTAGTCTTCTTCACATTAAGCTGCAGATAATTCTGCTCACACCATGTGACAAAGACTCTGTGTAGTAGTTGAAGTCCGAGGTGTAAATGGTGAAGAAGAAGGGAGACAAGACAGTCCCCTGTGGAGCCCCAGTGCTGCTGATCACTCTGTCAGACTCAGAGTGTTGCAAGCACACGTACTGTGGTCTGCCAGTAAGTAATTGAGAGTCCGTGACACCAGGAAAGCATCCACCTGCATCGCTGTCAGCTTCTCCCCCAGCAGAGCACGGTGGATGGTGTTGAACGCACTGGAGAAGTCAAGAAACATGACCCTCACAGTGCTCGCTGGCTTGTGCAGGTGGGCATAGACACGGTTCAGCAGGTAGACAATGGCATCCTCAACTCCTAGTCGGGGCTGGTAGGCGAACTGGAGGGAATCTAAGTGTGGCCTGACCATAGGTCGGAGCAGCTCCAGAACAAGTCTCTCCAGGGTCTTCATGATGTGGGAGGTCAATGCCACTGGACTGTAGTCATTGAAGTTGCTGGGGCGTGGCATCTTCGGCACAGGGACGAGGCAGGACGTCTTCCCATTGCTGCCATCAGGAAGAAGGTACAGGAGACTCACACCATCAGCTTCAGGAACAAGTATTAGCTGTCAGCCATGAGACTGTCACAACCAACAGAATTACCTTCAAGGACTCTTCATCCCATGTTCTTGATATTTATTGCTTATTTGTTTATTCCATTATTTATTTTTGTATTTGCAGAGTTTGTTGTCTTTTGCATACTGGTTGAACGCCCAAGTTGATGCAGTCTTTCATTGATTCTGTTATGGTTAATATTCTATAAAGTTATTGAGTATGTTCACAAGAAAATGAATCTCACGAGTGTATATGGTGACATATATACTTTGCTGATAAATTTACATTAAACTTTGAGGTGGATTCCACTTAAATTCATAGTGCCATGCTGTACAAAAGCAGGCCCTTTGGCCCGCTGCTCCTTGCCCTCTTTGGCCCCCTGTCTAAGCAGGTCCCATAGTTCTACCTGCTGGAATTTTATGTTCTTGTATATCAAAAGGCCTGTGTTAAGTGCTATTTTAGGAAATGGATACTCATTGCTCTTTGTACTTTTCTTGGGCAATATAGAACACACAATCAAAAAAAATTGAACAAATGATAAATGCTTTAAATCTGAAACAAGAACAGAGAATACCACAAGAGCCAAGCAGGTCAGACAGGTTCTATGGAAAAAGAAGCAGTTAACATTTTAAGTCTTCCTTCAAAGACCCTTAACTGGGAAAGGTAGAAATATGTGGCAGAGATGTTAAAGGGAAGGATGGCTAGGACATAGGGAATATCTGTGGTAGTGTGAGGCCTGATCAGATGTGTTAATGGGAGCAGTTAGATGGTTGTGTTTGTGTTACTAATTGCTGGCTGTGAGACATTAATAAATGTGATTAGAGATAATGATTCTTTATTTATGACATAGTTCTGCACACTTCCTTGGCAATATCAATTGGCTATTGAATTGTCAAATTTGCTTTTGTTCCTAAAAACATTGTCTTTTGGTCACTGTACCTACCTCATTAGTTGCAGGAGAAGTTATATCTCAGTTATTTGGTTGCCTGGATAATGATTATTTTAAATCTAAATATTTTAATACTTGACAAACGAAAGGTTCTCCAGTTGACTTTGATGGATTTAGGTGTTGGGGTTCCTTGACAGGATGGATGATTCTCTTATGGGAGAAACTAGAAATAGGGATCAATTTTAAGAACAAAAGATGAGACAAACCTTTTTTGGGGAGGTTTGAGACCTTTTGGAATCCACTTCCTCAATGTGTGGTGGAAACAAGAGTTTTGACATTAAGGCAGAGGTGGGTTAGTTCTTGATAAGAGAGTGCAGAGTGACTGTAGATGAATAAAGCGCAGATTCGAGGTTGCATTCACATCAGCTTTGACTTTATTTAATGATTAAGCAAATTTGAGATGCCGATTAGCCTATTCTTACCGTTACTTTATAGGCTCTTATTTATGCATATTATTAAGTGATTGTTGTGACCTTTTAGTGAAAAAGTAATTTATTCAGGCTGAAAACTTTATTAGTAATTAGCTGACAATAAGATGACTCATGAGTTGTTTGTAGGAAGTAGCAGCTCAGTATGATATAAATTGTAAAATTGAATCGTATTTGCTAACTGTTAAATTGCATTCTTCCCATGCTCCTCTACCTGTCTAATTGTCAATTACAAAAGGGAATAATTTTTACATTTTCCTCCCCTAGGATGGTGAAGATTTGATGGATGAAAGTGTTTTGAAATTTTATACCCAGCAGTGGGAAGATTACAGGTTTTCTAGTAAAGTATTGAATGGAATCTGTGCCTACCTCAATCGACATTGGGTCCGCCGTGAATGTGATGAAGGACGTAAAGGAATTTATGAAATATATTCAGTAAGAAACAAACAATTTTATTTGTTTTACATTGTTCAGTTTAGTTAA
This sequence comes from Mobula hypostoma, assembly GCF_963921235.1. Lineage (NCBI taxonomy): Eukaryota > Metazoa > Chordata > Chondrichthyes > Myliobatiformes > Myliobatidae > Mobula > Mobula hypostoma. The sequence goes on along the minus strand of NC_086099.1, from coordinate 160,983,030 downwards.
CATGTATTAAATTCTCTGTCAATGCATGCTTTGCACGCGAAAGAATATAGTAAATTTAAAATGATAAGTACAGCAACATTCTCTTGTATTGCCTCTAAGAACTGGTTATTCTTGAACATTGTGTGACAATTTACTTTGCTCTTGCAACTCCACCCCACATATTTTCAGAATTGAAGAAATGCTTTGCACGAACCCTTATCTCAACCATTGTAATGTGTACAAGTTCTATTGCATATCAAGAAGCACGGATTTGTAATGCACTAAAGTTTGATTTAGTTGTGGAGTTATACAGCTCTGAAAGAGGCCTTTCAGCTCACTATCCATGCTGAACATCAAGTACCCACGTATACTAATCCCATTTACTAGCATTTAATATATAGGTTTCTCTGCATTGGCTATTCAAATGCTCAACCAGATAATTATCAAATGTTCTGATAATATAGCATTTGCAACCTGTCAGGCAGTTTGTTCCAGATCCCAACTATCTGTGATGAAGTTATTCCATAGATCCCTCTAAAGTTCACCTTTTACCATAAACCCATGTCCTCTAGTTTTAGATAATTTTGCTATAGGAAAAAGTTTTTATAATGCATACACACCTCTCTTAATTATGTATGCCTGTGTCAGGTACTTCTCCCTCCTATCCCGATCCTCCTTTGCTTCCAGTAAAACAAGGCCAGCCTATCCAGTCTCTCCTCATATTTAAAATGCTTCATCTGTGCATGTTTTGTATACTCCCTAGCATATTTACGTCCTATATGAGGAATTGTAATTTGTGGCCTAACCTATGTTTTATAAAGTTATAATGCTCCTGCTCGGGTATTCTGAACCCTGACTAATGATGGCAGGAATTGTGCATTGGAATCAGATTGCTGACTCATGTCATGAAATTTGTTGTTTTGTGGCAGCAGTACAGTGAAAGACATGAAAAATTACAACATGTTACAATAAATAAATAGTGCAAAAGAGAAGTAGTGAGGTAGTGTTTATGAACTATTTAGAAACCTGATGGGAGAGGGAAGAAGCTGCCCCTAAAACATTGAGTGTGGGTCTTCAGGATCCTGTTGCTCCCTGACGCTTGTAATGAGAAGAGGGCATGTCTGGGATGGTGAGAGTCTTTAATGATTGATGCTGTTTCTTGGGGTGCTGCCTCTTGAAGATCTCCTTGTAGATAGGGAGGCTCATGTCCATGATGAAGCCGGCTGAGCGTACAACCCTCTGCAGTCTCCTTTGATCCTGTGCATTGGAACCTGCAAACCGGGTGGTGATGATGCAACCAGTCTGAATGCTGTCTATGTCATATGCCAAATCTCCTCAAACACCAAATGAAGTGTAGGCACTAGTGTGCCTTCTTCCTGATTGCATTAATATGCAGGATAGGTCCTCTGAGATGTTGATGCCCAGGAATTTGAAGCTCACTCTTACTACTGTTGACCCATCTATTGAGGATTGGTATGTGTTCTCCTGACATCCCCTTACTGAAATCCACGATTAATTCCTTAGTCTTGCTGATATCAAGTGCAAGGTTGTTGTTGCAACACTACTCAACTAGCTGACCCATCTTGCTCCTGTATGCCGCCTTGTTGCCATCATAGTTTATGCCAATAACAGTGGTGTTATCATCAAATTTATAACTGTGTTTGAGCTGTGCCTAACCACACAGTCATGAAGGTAGAGAGAATAGAGCAGTACACTGAGCACAGATCACTAGATGTGCCTGTGAGGAGGAGATGTTACTACCAATCCGCATTGACTTTGGTCCTCCGATGAGGACATCAAGAATCCAATTGCAGAGAGGGGGACAGGTTTTTTGATAAACACTGAAGGGATGATGGTGTTGAACACTGAGCTGTAATCAATAAGCAGTAGTCTGATGTAGGTATTGCTGTTTTGCAGGTAATCCAATGCTGAGTGGATACAATGAGATTGATTCGGCTCTAGACCTGATGTGGTGGTAGGCAAATTGCAGCAGGGTGCCTTCCACTTCCATTTGTAGCATAATCCTGCCCCTCCACAATATTCTGAAAAACTTTCCTACCACTGATGTTAGACTCTTGAGCCTATAATTACCTGCTTTTCTTGAATCAAGACACCTCATTTGTTGTCCTCAGGCTATCTGGCACCTCATCTTTGGCAATCAAAGATTTAAAATTCTTTGTCAAGGCCTCAGTAATCTTTTCATTTGCCTTCCGCAACAGGTTGGGATATACCTCATCTGGCATTACGGATTTATCCACCTTTAAACCCACAAAGACACCTAATAGCTCCTCTCTTTTCTGGTCCAAATTCAAAACTGGATGGCACAAAGAGCTTGCAGCAAGACATACAGGCTAATGTAGTCACTCTGGTTTGAGAATAGAAGTAGTAAGATCTTAAATCAGTTTAAAACAACTCTATATAAATTTGTGTTTGTGTCATTCTATCAATAGTGTGTGTTCAAAAATGACATAAGATAGTTTCTGAAACAAGAGAAAATCTGCAGATAGTGGAAATCCAAGCAACACACACAAAATGCTGGAGGAACTCAGCAGGTCAGGCAGCATCTGTGGAAAAGAGTACAGTTGATGTTTCCAGATGATACCTTCGTCAAGATCCCTTCTCTTGGGTCTTGATGAATGGTCTCGTCTGGAAACATTTTGTTCCTCCAGCATTTTTTGTCTGATAAAATAGTTTCTGATGTTTTTAAATATTTGAATGTTAACATATTGAAAACGATAATATAGGTTCACTTTTGGAATTATAGCCCTTGCGTCATTGCAGATAACTTTTCAAATCTAAGTGAATATTCTCCATACCGGGTTTTGCATTCCACCTTTGTAAGTGCATCTTCATTGTTACATCATGCCATCATCTTCTCCACTTGATATTAAAATTATTCATGTTGAATGCATATGCATACAGTACTGTGCAAAAGTCTTAGGCACATGTACAAAATTATGTAAAATGACGATGCTTTCAAAAATAATGAAATAAATAGTTTCTAAATATTAAAAAAAAGTACTATGAAGAGCAGTAAGCAGTAAAAAAAAATAAATCTATCAAATATTTGGTGTGACCACCATTTGCCTTTAAAACTGCATCAATTCTCTTGGGTACACTGTTGGGCAATTTTATAAGAAAATTAGCTGGTAGGTTGTTCCAAGCATTTTGGAGAACTTGTCACAGTTCTTCTGCAGACTTCGGCTATCTCTCTGTCTCTCTCTGTCTCTCTCTCTCTCTGTCTCTGTCTCTGTCTCTCTATCTCCCTCTCTCCCTCTTCCCCCCCCCCCCCAGGTAATCCTTGACATGCTCAATTATATTGAGCTCCAGGCTCTGTAGAGGCCATACCATCTGTTGCACAACTCCTTATTCATCTTTTTGCTGAAGATACAGTGGCTCTTTATGACCGTGGCCATTTTTTTTGAAGTCACTGCCCTGCTGCAGAACAAAATTGGGACCGATCAGATGCTTCCCTGATGGTATTGCATGATGGATGAGAATCTGTTTGTACTTCTCAACATTGAGGATTCCATTAATTTTGACCATTTCACCAACTCCATTTGCAGAAATGTAGCCCCAAACCTGCAGGGATCTTCCACCGTGCTTCAGTGTTGATGGTTGGAGGCTCATCCATGTAGTGTTTCCCAGGTCTTCTATGCACAAATTTGAGCCAGAAATTTCAAATTTTGACACATCAGTCCAGAGCACTTGCTGCCATTGTTCAGCACACCAGTCTTTGTGTTTTTGTGCATAGCTGAGTCTCTTGGCTTTGTTTCCACTTCAGAGGAATGGCTTTTTGGCAGCAACTCTTCCATGAATACCACTTCTGACATGACTTCTCTGCACTATAGAGGGGTGTACTTCAGTTTCAGTGGGCTGATAGCAGTACTGGACTTCTTCTGATTTAGAATGGATATCAGTTTGATGTATCTCTCATTTGCTGCACTCATTTTCCGTGGCTGACCACTGCATTTCTGGTCCTCAACTCAAGGTTTCCAAGGTACATTTAATGTCAGAGAAATGTATACCGTAGACATCCTGAAACACTTTTTTTCTTCGCTAACATCCACGAAAACAGAGGAGTGCCCCAAAGAATGAATGTTAAATGTTAGAACCCCAAAGACCCCCCCCAGCTCCCCCACTCACGAATAAGCAGCACCGAAGCAACGATCTTCCCCTCCCCCACCAGCAAAAAAAGCTTCGGTGCCCCCCACCGAGCATTCAAGCATGCAGCAAAGCATCAATAAAGACACAGACTTGCAGTACCCCAAAGACTACTTGTTCACCTGGTAATTCGACATACTACACGCTCTCTCTCTTCCTATTAAGGGAAAAAGAGGTGTCCCCGTTTCAGCGAGAGGGGAGACATAACAAACATCTTGCTGATTTACGATGTTAAAAGTCTGTTGCATCGTTTTTCCCGAGCTCTGTGCCCAAAGAACTTGGGTCTCTGGCACACAGCCAGCAGACAGCTGGCTGCTTTTGCTCTTCTGTGTACTCCCACGACACACCGGTTTCCTGCGGAGGCACCAACCTCAAGTCCGCCTGCCTCCAGAGCCATGAAATCCTAGACCCTGAAGGTGCACTGGTCTTCGAGGCCACATCCTTGGTATATCGAATAGCGGCCAGTCGTGAGACCCCGAGTCCCATTCCCGCAAAGAACTGAAGTCAGTGTGTAACTCCAGGGCAGGGGCTTCAAAAGAACCCTGAAAGGAAAAAAAATAGAGATATTAAAGATAGAAATAGAGCTGTTCCTGAAGATGCAAGCAGAGGAGTCGCCATTAGGCGACATCAATTGCCATTTGTACATTTCTTGTGCTTCTTCAGAAGGGTTTGGACGGCATGTCTTGAAATACTTCTGCGAAATTTCTGCTTGCTGATGCAGGTTGATCATCTTATGCGTCGTTACTATGCTTACCTGCCATGGTGTAAGATTTAATGATTTGAAGGTTAAACTCACCCCTGCCACACTCTTGCCTTTTAGTTTAGTTGCCCTTCACCTAGTTTGATTCTGTTAGATATGGTGATTTCCAATCTGCAGGTTCTTTTAGGAGTTGGGAATAAGTTGAAAACTTAATTGCTTCACAATTGTTTATTGAAAGTTCAAAAAAACAAAGAAACACAGAGCGCACATGAAACTAAAGAACCAAGAACTAAGGTAGTGATTTTTTAAAACAGAAACTGACACTTTTGTACAGAGATGAGGCAAATTCCTGAGATAAACAAAGGCTTATTAGAAGGCACACAGATATAGCATGTTTAACACTTGCAAATGAAAGATGATGTAACTGTTATGTCATTTGACAACATTTTGTTGCCCTTCAAACTGTGAAGGACAACCAAACTAAAAGGCTGGGTGTGGCAGATGTGACAGTTTAACTTTCAATTCATCAGTTCTTGCACTATGGCGAGAGTTGTATCATTTTCAACATATTTTGTGAAAAATACAGGTTAAAGTAAAAGTTGTATGTTAGTGAAACTACGAATTCAGTCTTGTTTAAAAACTCATTAATTCAATTAATGCCTTATTAAATGCATAAAGAACAACCAATTCCAACAATTCCTTCTATACCTATTTGTTTCAGTTAATCACTTCAGATCATTCAACTCATTAAATATCAGTGATCTTCAGCACTTGTATGTTACCTTTGTTTAATCAGGCACTGGGCTATATACCTACAAAATAATCGATTTCATTTGAAAAGTGGTCCATTACTGAATATATTACTTTCTTTAACAAAATACAAAAATTCTCTTAACATTTAATTTTTTGGAAAGTGTATGTTGGGAAATCTAACATTTGCAATTTTACACTAATACTGACACTAATACAGAAGACAAAAAAATAAACATGTGAAACAAAATTTATATTAAAAAATCTAGGGTGCCTAATACTTTTGCGCAGTACTGTATTAACAAATAGCTTGTAAAAATGGCTTTGTCCCACTGAATCTCCTAAACTAGAAAAAATAGCTTTTAATAAACAAAGCATAAGTTTACTTCTCTAAAGTTTGGATATTAACATGTATTTCAGAATCACAAAGAGCCTCCGGGTCCAACTCTCAAATGCATGTTCTCACCCCATCCTCCTGCCACCCCACTAGGAATAGGGTTCCCCTTGTCCTCACCTACCACCCCACCAGCCTCCAGGTCCAACATATAATTCTCCGTAACTTTTGCCACCTCCAACGGGATCCCACCCCAAGCACACCTTTCCCTCCCCCTCCTCCCCCTCTGCCTTCCACAGGGATCGCTTCCTATATGACTCCCATGTCCATTTGTCCTCCCCATCCCTCCCCACTGATCTCCCTCCCGGCACTTATCCTTGTAAACAGAACAAGTGCTACACATGCCCTTACACTTCCTCCCTCATCACCATTCAGGGCCCCAGACAGTCCTTCCAGGTGAGGCGGCACTTCACCTGTGAGTCAGCTGGGGTGATATACTGCGTCCACTGCTCCCGATGTGGCCTTCTATATATTGGTGAGACCCGACACAGACTGAGAGACCGTTTCGCTGAACACCTACGCTTTGTCTGCCAGAGAAAGCAGGATTTCCCAGTGGCCACACATTTTAATTCCACGTCCCATTCTCATTCTGATATGTCTATCCACGGCCTCCTCTACTGTCAAAATGAAGCCACACTCAGGTTGGAGGAACAACACCTTATATTCCGTCTGGGTAGCCTCCAACCTGAGGGCATGAACATTGACTTCTCAAACTTCTGCTAATGCCCCACCTCCCCCTCGTACCCCATCCGTTATTTATTTATATACACACATTCTTTTTCTCTCTCTCCTTTTTCTCCCTCCGTCTCTCTCACTATACCCCTTGCCCATCCTCTGGGCTTCCGCCTCCCCCTTTTCTTTCTCCCTGGGCCTTCTGTTCCATAATCCTCTCATGTCCCTTTTGCCAATCAACTGTCCAGCTCTTGGCTCCATCCCTCCCCCTCCTGTCTTCACCTATCATTTTCAAATCCCTTACTAGCTCTTCTTTCACTTAGTCCTGATGAAGGGTGTCAGCCCGAAATTTCAACTGTACCTCTTTCTATAGATGCTACCTGTTCACCAGCAACTTTTATGTGTATTGCAAAATCCATCATATATTTTCACCTGCCTTCTGTGTATTTACATCTATTAAGAAAGTGATTATTTAAAGGTAGATCTGTATTACAAATATATTTAGTTTTTACCAAAATTTTTGAAAACAGTGTTCAGTTATTATGCAAGGTTTCTTCAGTGATCTGTTTTCCCCCTCAATACAGAGTTTCTAGGACTACCCCAGAATAATTTGATTGCAACTAAGGCTACGTCTACACTACGCCAGATGATTTTGTAAATGCCGGTTTCGAGTAAAAACGACAGGCATCCACACTAAGCATTTTTCAAAATATCTCTGTCCACATTAGATGGATATTTGGGCGAATCTCCTCCTACTGGGCATGCGCAGGACACACAGAAAACAAGCGAAGAGGAAATGATACACTTGGTGCGCATTTGTCCAGTGACAGAGTAGAAAAACTTAAAAGGAATTGCTCTTGGCTCTCACGCAGGAGGACTTAAAACTATATATTAAAAAAATACTGGAGTGTATGGAGGCAACGGACAGGGAGTTCAGGGGCAGTGTGACCCGGCTAACGACGAACATTGGAAAAATTGACTAATAAAGCACCTTGTTAAGTGTATAAAACATGTCTGCATCAGTGTTATCTTGTATTTCCATACAATGTTACATTAGGCTGTTACACATCTATTGTCAGAGAAGTACTTGCATAAATAGGTAAACCACCTTGGTTCTTGATCCTCCCAAACATTCTGCATGGAATTGAAGCTGGAGGTGGCAGAGGGTGTTTTCTGTCCTTACCTTCATACAAGCAAGGACAGAGAACAGGGCAAAGTGAGTATACTTATTTATTCAGTAAGCTATGGGTCAAAGTATTTGGTGAGTACATTTCTAACTCTTCTGGCTTCAGTCTTGTTGCCATCTGTTCTGAATTTGTTAGGTTCTGCGAAGTGCAGAATCAAATATGGCGGTGATGATTGAACGCTCTATTATCAATGTTTGGCGACAATAAAGTAATAATAATAATAATAAGAAAACAATGAAATGCCGTGCTACTGCCATCTGTTGCGGCATGTCATGACAGCGGTTTTAAAAAGCTCTGTTTACCATGTCCACACTGCAACGGATATTTGGCATTTTCAGATTTATTCACTTTGGAGACCGTTTCTGAACATCTCTGTTTTCAGAGGATGAAAACGCTGTTTTAGTGTGGACAGAGGGTCAAAACGAAGAGAAAAAGCTTCATTTTCAAAATTGTCCGGCGTAGTGTGGACATAGCCCAAGTGCTACAGTACAAGGGTAGTACATCCCTTGCTGTTGCTCCACATTTCTATGTGTTGTATCTGAGATTGTAGCCAGCCCTTCAGATTACGAAGTTTAGAAATGGATGGTTGATACTCCTCTAGCACTTTTGGATAGTTGACCTAAATGGCCAACAAGGAGGAGCAGCATGGCTGGAGTCATTTTGGCAGTTGTGGATTATTTCCCTTCCTGTTTCCTTTGGATGTCTATCTGCTGAGTTTCTACAGACAGGCAAAGACCCAGAAATAGAACTGAGCTGATCTGTGAATTCTCAAGAGTTTAGCTGCATTTCATTATGGTCCAGTATAGATTGAGCCAAATGCTTGTGGAGTAGTGATTTGAAAATGTACCCAAGTGAATTCCATCTATGTAAATGCCTGTTAATCTTTGGAGTTACTTTTAGTTCATACTCTGTCTTGTCATTTTAAACTAGAAATCTGCATTAAATGTTACTAACAATGTAGTGAAAACAAAACGGGTGAATGTGCAGTATTGAGAGCCCATGGATGAAGAATTGTGCAGATAAGGGAGCTTTGGATTTTGCTTAGCGCTCGTGAGATTTTGCTAATTCCGGACAGGATTGATGGGTATGTTTTGTCACAGATTTCTCAAGATGTAATGAGTATCTCCTATAATTATTTGATGTAACTGTGATGTAACTCTTGAATCAAGAGCCATTGGGTTAACCTAAGCTTATTCAGTTCTACACTATTCAGAGTTTCATTTTACTACTTTCTTTGCTGTATGTCTTTTCTAATTCATTTGTTGCCATCATCTTCTGTTGCCTGTGTCATTACAGTAGACAGTCCTTATGTGTTTGAATGTTGCTGCCCCTGAATCATGATATGTCAGTTTATGACCCTGTTTAAATTTAATGGTTGAAATTATCCTCATCCCACTAACCAGTTTGGACTCAACCTTTATTCATTTCTTGTATAGTTTTTTTTTTCAGCAAAATGTTTTCCAGTATCTATCCCTTTCTCTTTTATAATTTTTTTTAATGAATACTTTTGCCATCATTGTTTCAGATAATGTATTCCATGTCCTGTCTATCAATTCACCATTTGTCCTCACTCATTCTATTTTTTTTTAATTTTAATGTTGTCTAGTTTTTGGCCTGATGAATAGAAATTTTTAGTTTAACAAGAGCTCTCTGGGTAATAGTGCATCTCTATCAGAAATGGCCTTAAGGTTCAAGATTGTTTAATGTCAGTACCAGTATACAGCTGTAAAGGAGAAAAGAATTATTGTTGTTCCAGATCCAATTCAGCTGTAAAAAAACACAATAAGATAAAAAGTACAATTTATATTTTTTAAAAAGCACAACAGATATAAATACATAAGGTAGCTTACAGTGGCATGCAAAAGTTTGGGCACCCCGGTCAAAATTTCTGTTACTGTGAATAGTTCAGTGAGTAGAAGATGAACTGATCTCCAAAAGTCAAAGTTAAAGATGAAACATACCTTTCAACATTTTAAGCAAGATTGGTGTATTATTTTTGTTTTGTGCAATTTTAGAGTGAGGGGGAGAAAAGGAAAGGAGCACCATGCAAAGGTTTAGGCACCCAAAGAGATTTGAGCTCTCAGATAACTTTTACCAAGATCTCAGACCTTAATTAGCTTGCTAGGGCTATGGCTTGTTCACAGTCATTGTTAGGAAAGGCCAGGTGATGCTAATTTCAATGCTTTGTAAATAGCCTGACTCCTCAAACCTTGTCTCAACAATCAGTAGCCCCATGGGTTTCTCTAAGCATCTGCCTTGCACTCTGAAAATTAAAATAAGTGATGCCCACAAAGCAGGAGAAGGCTATAAGAAGATAGCAAAGCGTTTTCAGGTAGCCATTTTCTCAGCTCGTAATGTAATTAAGAAATGGCTGTTAACAGGAACGATGGAGGCCAAGTTGAAGTTTGGAAGACCAAGAAAACTTATCGAGAGAACTGCTCGTAGGATGCTAGAAAGGCAAATCAAAACCCCTGTTTGACTGCAAAAGACCTTCCGGAAGATTTAGCAGACTCTGGAGTGGTGGTGCACTCTTCTACTGTGCAGAGACACTTGCACAAATATGACCTTTATGGAAGAGTCATCAGAAGAAAACCTTTCCTGCGTCCTCACCACAAAATTCAGAGTCAGAAGTTTACAAAGGAACATCTAAAACAAGCCTGATGCATTTTGGAAACAAGTCCTGTGGACTGATGAAGTTAAAATTGAACTTTTTGGCTGCAATGAGCAGAGGTATGCTTGGAGAAAAAAGGGTGCAGAATTTCATGAAAGGAACCCTTCTCCAACTGTAAAGCACGGGGGTGGATCAATCATGCTTTGGGCTTGTGTTGCAGCCAGTGGCAGGGGGAACATTTCACTGGTACAGGGAAGAATGAATTCAATTAAATACCAGCAAATTTTGGAAGTAAACATCACACCGTCTGTTTAAAAAAAAAGCTGAAGATGAAAAGAGGGTGGCTTCTATAACAGGATATTGATCCTAAACACACCTCAAAATCCACAATGGACTACATCAAGAGACGCAAGCTGAAGGTTTTGCTATGGCCCTCACAGTCCCCCGACCTAAACATCATCGAGAATCTGTGGATAGTCCTCAAAAGAGCAATGCATGCAAGACAGCCCAAGAATCTCACAGAACTAAAAGCGTTTTGCAAGGAAGAATGGGTGAAAATCCCCCAAACAAGAATTGAAGGGCTCTTAGCTGGCTACAGAAAACGTTTACAAGCTGTGATACTTGCCAAAGGGGGTGTTACTAAGTACTGACCACGCAGGGTGCCCAAACTTTTGGTTTGGGCTCTCTTCCTTTTTTTTAATTTTGAAACTGTTAAAGATGGAAATAAAAAAAGTAATCTTGCTTAAAGTATTAAAGAAATGTGTCATCTTTAACTTTATGCCTTTTAGAGATCAGTTCATCTTCTACTCACTTAACTATTCACAGTAACAGAAATTTTGACCAGGGGTGCCCAAACTTTTACATGCAACTGATACATTGAATGTATGTCCATAAAGTGGTGCTAGGCACAGGAATGTCTGTACGTAAGGTGACTCTGACAAGAAGTGATAAAGTAGTGGTGGTTGAGGGTGTGAATGGATTTAACTCTAATTTTAAAGCAAAATAATAGCCTTCCTCATAGCTAAAACCTCATTCCAAATACCATAGTGAATCTTTTTTCAAAGTCATTGAGAATTTAATTTTAAATGTTGCTGTTAGGTACTGGAAAATTAGATACAGGTCGACTACCTGTAATCTGGTTCCTTCGATAATCCACACTGATTTCAAATTTTCCACGCAACTGTAATTTCAAATTTTCCGGGCCACCGTACCAATCTGCTGCGGATTGTTTTGGTTGCGCTAAATCTGTTCAAGTGTTGGCGCGCTTTTGTAAGCACAGACAGGCGATTCCTGCTTGTTTTCCTGCATTTATTAATATCATTTGCGTGAGGTGTGGACGTCCACCACTTGCCCGTCTCACCCGTCAGCGGTGGGGAAGCTGGCATGCTCTGGGTTGTCCGCCTTCTTGTCCGCCTGCCAGCAGTCGCGCACTGTCCTCCAGTGTCGCTTGGCTGGCGCTCCATTCTCTTCTGCCTACGACCTCAGATCAGATGTGGTGACTCGTTGAATTTAAGCATATTACTCAGAGGAGGAAAAGAAACTAACGAGGATTCCCTCAGTAACTGCGAGTGCAATGTAATCTTTGGGGTAACTGCAACTCTGTGTCTTTGCCATTGCTTAGCTCACGCTTGAGTGCTGGCAGTGGATGTGCTTAATTTTTTTCCGGTGGGGCGGGGGGGGGATTGTTGCTCGCTGCTGCTTACGCGTGGGAGGGAGGGGAGCTGGGGGGGGGGATCTTAGAGATTCTAACATTTAACTGTCATTCATTCTTTGGGGCACTCCTGTTTTCGTAGATGGTTGCGAAGAAAAAGCATTTCAGGATGTATATTGTATACTTTTCTCTGACTTTAAATGAACCTTTGAATGCTTTGATATTTTAAAGGTATGATAAGGCGGTTAGCTATTGCTTAATGTGATCCTTCTGTAGTTCGGCATTTTCACTAATCCGGCACTCCTTGGGTCCTAGTGGTGCTGGATTACAGAAGGTCGACCTGTACTGGAAAATTGTACCTTTAACAAAGCTTTGCTTCAAATGGTTTGGGGAAATGTTTGCCCTATAAGAATATTAATCAAAAATGACATATCTTAAGTACCTCTTTATAATTTCAGATTTGACTTCACTGGCGATGTTGAAAATATTTGGTTTGGAAACTTCTTATAAGTAAAAGTCATTTCTATTTTTTTTGCAGCTTGCTTTAGTGACATGGCGGGATTGTTTATTTCGACCTTTAAACAAGCAGGTAAGTATCTTATTAAAAGCTGCATGTTCAGTAATTTAAATACCACTGTTATCTTCAAAAACTTTTATGAAGTTACAAGGTTTAAACTTTGCAGAATGCAGATTCCCATGATACTGATGTAATAGATACCTCTACTAAGTTCTTGACAGTTCTCACAGTTTTAAAAGCCTACTTTATAATATCTGGCAGATGTAGTAATAGGGAAACATTGCTTTCATCGTAAATCTGCTCTCAAGTTAATAATAGGTTTTGGAGAACAGATACATGCAGTTAAAAGTAAAAATCCAAATGTTGTTGTTCTTCATTCCTGCTTCCCCACAAAGAGCACCCACGTACTGTTTTCTCCAAAATCAATACCTGGAAAAAGCTTCAGGTTATTTCAGTCTTTTCTCATTATTCAGGTTTGCTACATATGATGCAAGTGATTTTGTAATGGTCTCCTGACTCGTGCTTACAGATTAGGGCGACATGGTAGCATTCTGGTTTGCACAATTCTTTGCAGTACCAATGACATGGTTTCAATTCCCACCACTGCCTGTAAGGAGTTTGTGTGTTTTCCCCATGACCGCTTGGTTTTCCTCTTGCAGTCTAAAGATATACTGGTTGGTAGGTTTTCCCATGAATTGGCTTGGATTAAATTGGGGGGGGGGGGTTTTGCTGGGCGTCATGGCTCGAAGGGCCGAAAGGGCCTATTCCGAGCTGTATCTCAATAAATAAATTAGCAAACAAGCAATATCTCTGAACTTAATTTTTTTTAAAAAGGCAATGAAATCAAAAAAATCTGAATTTAAGATAATCTCTGTGGAAACATGCAGAGACAATTGAGAGCATACTTTTGCAGTAAGGTCTTGTACATTGAAAGAGATAATTGTGTATGAAGTACATTCATGGGTGAGTGCCCACAAAATACAATGGATTCTGATTAATTTGAACACACAGGGGACCAGTACATTTTGGCCCAATTAAGCGACTGTCCCAATTAGCCAAAGGTTCATGGAAACAGTTAGAAAAATATTAAAAATACAAATAACAGTTTAATTGAGTAACAAGTTGTGTATTTAAATGAAATACCTAACAAATATTACTACAGTACTATAAAACTGCAGTAGTTCCTAATAGTTATCAACGGAGGAATTCATCCTACACTGTTCTTTTGATTGACTGTAAATGAACAAAATTGGTGCAGACACCTAGTGCAGATAATGGACTGCCTTCATATAATGCTGTCAACGATTGTATCCTCCAAGTCTTTATTTTCATTGTAACATTCAAGATGATTGTCAATAGCTCCAAATTCTTTGTAGTTCCTTACTTGTTGTAGTGAAATAATTTTGTTTTCACTCCCAGCCACTTACGGCATCTCTAAACCTGAATGCTTGAAACTGCAGTGAGCAAAACGGTTCTAAATTGTCTCACCTCTTGTTTCTCGCCAACTATAAGTGACAAAAATCTTTGCTTTTTGATCACAAACGCACCTAACTGGTGCTATTTAAAAGCTGTTTGCTCTAAGCATGGTGTGGTCTCTTAATGGCCACACGGGTGCAGGCAACTGACACTGGTTACAAACTGTTTTCCTACAGTCTCCTGTCCCAATTAAGCGGCATAGTGTCCCAAATAAACGAAGGGAATCCCAGCTATTTTCTTGATTGGTTTTTGTCTGAGTTGTCCCACAAAAGTGGCTACTCCAATTAACCAATGGCTTAATTATCTGGAGTCCACTGTGTATGTACAAAACAAATTTAGCTAATAGCTGTGTCATAACCTCCCCTGTCCTTGTTTTCACCACTGTCATTTATGAATGATTAAAACTTCAGGAATTTTTGAAATGTTTCAAAAATATTCGTAACTACTTAAAACCTTTTGTCTTGACAGTACTTGTTAATATACTTAATAAGTACGTGTATATGTATGTGTATATAGGTATATATGTACATAAGTGTTTTTTAAATATATATCTCTTAAGATAAAGGTTCCTAAAATGCTTTCAAATATGGCAAGTTAATCACTAATGATGAAATCGATGTAAATTGCCCAACTTTCACAAACACTATTGGTATCAACCACAATCCCTTGCAAATCTGTCACAAAGTTTAATTGTATGAGCATGACCTACATATGTGTTGAGCATTAATGTTTTAACTTAATAGATTGGAGTTCAGACTGTTGTTCACTGGTATAACACTGACAGTAATTTCAGGGTTTCCACATTTCCTCAACTGCCATTTGCTTGGTGTGGTTCAAAATTTGATCTGATGTTCGTTCAGATATTTATTTCAGAATTAAATAGATTTCAAAATGACTATATTAAATAAAATCAACAAGAGCATGTAGCAACAAGCACAAACCTTTCATCTGGATCACTTTTAGTTCAGGTATTTTAATACACATTAGTTGGTAAATGTAAAATGGCGCCAGTCATTGCTGAGTATCTGGATTTCAAATCAGGTGTGAGCTACAGTCTCTGTTTTGAATACCGATTGCTGAATCATGATTTCAGCTACCGATTACTACCAAACGTGATGTGTAGTTGACATCACTTCTACGTAATTAGCGTAGTGGTAACTTTACACGAGGCTAATCTAAAGACCATTTTCCATCAGGTTACGAATGCAGTTCTGAAGTTGATTGAGAAGGAGAGAAATGGTGAAACTATCAACACCAGACTGATTAGCGGAGTGGTTCAGTCATACGGTAATTTTGAACTATTGTCTTGTCTTGTCCATATTGCACCAACTGCCGCCGCTGGGCTATAAACATAAATGTGTGGTTAAGTGCCTTGCTCAAGGACACAACACGCTGCCTCGGCTGAGGCTCAAACTCACGACGTTCAGATCACTAATCCAACTCCTTAACCACTTGGCCACGCGCCAACACTATCTGTGCTTATAGTGTTATGCGATATCCCTAGGAGGTTTGTTAGTAGAATCTTTGTGAAGTTTTTGGACTGACTAGCTTTTCTCATTCTGTTTATTTTAATCACAGTTGAACTTGGGCTTAATGAAGATGATGCTTTTGCAAAGGGACCCACATTGACCGTGTATAAAGAATCATTTGAATCTCAATTTCTGGCTGACACAGAGAGGTTTTATACAAGGGAAAGCACTGAGTTTCTACAGCAGAATCCTGTAACAGAATACATGAAAAAGGTCAGTAAATGCAGTAGATACAGTCTTAGGTACATGTATATAACTAGGGTGCCTAAGACATTTTGCACAGTAATGAGGTAATTTTGTGTATTGCACTATACTGTTGCAAAAAAAAGAGAAAAATTCCAAGACATATGTGAGTGATGCTAAACTTGATTCTGAAATCGGTCTCTGTTGTGGACTCAGTGGGAAGAGGGCAAGGAGAGGAGAATCATGGTTGGGAAAAGGGGAGGGGAGAAGGGAGGAAGTGGGAAGCACTAGAGGCACATTCAGTAATGATCAATAAACCGATTGTTTGGAATCAAATGACCTTGCTTGGTGTCTCGGGGTGAGCGTCTCTGTTTCTGCACCATTTCCCCCGCCCCTGCTTCTCCTCCTCTGCCACCTGTACCACACTCCTTCCAAGGTTCTCTGCCATCACCATTTCCAACATTCTTTGCTCCCACCAGATTTACAAATTTGTTCTCTGCTCCACTTTGATGGATATAGTACAGGTTTCCCCTGCCATCCGAACGTAGAGAGTTCCTATGAAATGGTTCGTAAGCCGAAATGTCGTAAAGCGAAGAAGCAATTACCATTTATTTATATGGGAAAATTTTGTGAGCGTTCGCAGACCCAAAAATAACCTACCAAATCATGCCAAATAACACATAAAACCTAAAATAACAGTAACATATAGTAAAAGCAGGAATGATATAATAAACACACAGCCTATATAAAGTAGAAATACTTCTCTACAACGATTGCTTGCACAGATCTCCGTAGCGAAAATCTCACGCAAGCGCTCTCGGCAGAAAATCTCATGCAAGCGCTGTTGGCATAAACGCGCTCTCCAGTAACCTTTAAACTATGTAGCTGCCAAATCTACCAAATAACATGTAAAAATACACAGCCTATATAAAGTAGAAATAATGTATCTACAATGTAGTATCACTTACCGGAATTGGTTCAGCGCCGAGCACACTGAGGATGGTGTCTTAGACTGAGTCGTTGCAGGTTGGGGTGGTGCAGTGGCCCCCACCCTCCGGGCCACTGACCCAATACATTGCCGCAAAGAACGCAGCAGTAGCCGGAAGGCACACAGCACATCTTTAAGAAAAAAGCCGAAATAAACATGCTAATTAATTAGCATGTTTATTTCGGCTTTTAAAGATGTGCTGTGTGCGTCCTGGCTACTGCTGCGTTCTCCGCGAATCGGTACAGTATCTGTCCGGGGCCCGGGGGTTGGGGTGGTGGGACACGGGGGTGTCATCTCATTGTCGATCAGGGCAGGCAGCTCATCTTCTCCTATGACTGCCTGCCTCGATGTGGAAGGTTGAGGTTCATGGTCTGCTGTGGCTGATGTGGAAGGCTTGCTTGACTGCTGAGCCTCGCGCATTTTTCTATCACACAGTTCTTTGTAAGCACTCAAACCATCCTGCAAATATCCCCTAAACCTACGTACCCTTTCAAAATTAAAGTCGTACTTTATCATTGCAGCGAAAATCTCACGCAGTTGCTTCACTTTTGCTACTGCATTCGTTTTCGATTGTTATCCTTTCCTCTTCCAATTGCATCAGCTCTTCATCTATCAGATCTTGGTCATGGAATGCCAAAACCTCTTCAACATCACCTTCGTCAGCTTCCACAAGCCAAACTCACTTTGTCCTTGCTTTGTTCACCACGATCGAAATGCTTAGTTATGTCCAGTTTTACGCTAAGTGTAACACCCTTACGAGCTCTATCAGGCTTTCCCGACACCTTAGAACTCATCTTGCTAACGGCTGCTCAATGCAGCGTGTTAAAGCAATGCCGTTCCGAATCTGGGGGAGAGTGGCTGCTCGGGGCGCGCACTGCCTTTTATCGCGCACTGCCGTTCTTCATAACAGTGAAAACACCTTCTGAAAGTGAAAACAGGGTGCTAATGTAGGTCTTTCATAACAGTGAGGTTTCGTACAGCGAACGTTCGAAAAGCGGGGGATACCTGTACTGCACAAAACCCGTGGGTACCCTAGCTACAGTTGCATGAAAAAGTTTGTGAACCCCTTTGCATTTACGTCGTTTTCTGCATTAATTACTCATAAAATGTGGTCTGATCTTCATCTGTCACAATAGTAGACAAACACAACCTGCCTAAACTAATAACACACAAGCAGTTGTATTTTTCATGTCTTTATTGAACACATTGTTTGATCATTCACAGTCAGGCTGGAAAAAAAGTATATGAGCCCTCATGACTTTGAAGGGCGCCCATTCAGAACAGAAATGCAAAGAAATTTTTTTAGTCAGAGGGTGGTGAATCTTTGGAATTTGTTGCCACGGGCAGCAGTGGAGGCCAAGTCCTTGGGTGTATTTAAGGCAGAGATTGATAGGTATCTGAGTAGCCAGGGCATCAAAAGTTGTGGTGAGAAGGCGGGGGAGTGGGACTAAATGGGAGAATGGATCAACTCATGATAAAATGGCGGAGCAGACTTGATGGGTCGAATGGCTGACTTCTGCTCCTTTGTCTTATGGTCTTATGTATTTAATAACTTGTAGAACCTCCTTTTGCAGCAATAACCTCTACCAATCTTTTCCTATAGCTGCTGATCAGTCCTGCTCGACATCAAGGAGGAATTTTAGACCATTCCTTCATATAAAACTGTTTCAGTTCATCAGTATTTCTGGGATTCCTTGCATGAATAACCCTCTTCAGGTCATGCCACAGTTGGGTTAAGGTCTAGACTCTGACTTGGCCATTCCAAAGCACAAATTTTCTTCTTTTTAAATCATTCTGCTGTTGATTTACTCTTGTGTTTCAAATCATTGTCTTGTTGTACCATCCAATTTCTATTAAACTTCAGGTGACAGACCGCAACAGTCTTCTGTAAAATGTTATGATACAATTTTGAATTCATTGTTCCCTCAATGATTGCAAGCTGTCCAGGTCCTGAGGCAGTAAAGCAGCCCCAAACCATGATGCCCTTTCCACCTCACTTCACAGTTGGAATGAAATTTTGGTGTTGGTGTGCACTGCCCTTTTTCCTCCAAACATAGCGGTGCAGATTTCTGCCAAAAAGTTCAGCTTTTGTCTCATCTGTCCACAGAACATTGTTCCAGAGCATTGTGAATCATCAAGGTCATTATTTGCAAACTTGAGATGTGCAGCAATGTGTTTTTGGGAGAGCAGTGGTGTTCACCCATGAAAACGGTTCTTGTTCCGTGTTTTTCTTATAGTGTCCACATGAACAAAGACTTTAACAAGTTCTAGTGATTTCTGTAGGTCTCTTGCTGTTACCCTTGGGTTCTTTTTCACCTCCTTCAGCATTGCACATTGTGCACTTAGTGTGATCTTTGCAGGATGCCCATTCCTAGGGAGAAGTAAACACAGTACTGAATTTCCTTCATTTGTAGACAGTTTCTCTTACTGTGATCTGTGGAACACTTGGGTCCTTAGAGATGTTTTTGTAGCCTTTTCCAGCTTCATTGATCTCTACAATTCTTTTACTAAGGTCCTTGAAACTTGTTTTGATCGAGGCTTGGTACACAGAAACAGATCTTTCTTGAGAAAAGCAAGCTCTGTCAGTAACATGACTTTGTGTGGCTTTTTTTTATAGGGCAAGTCACCTGTACAACCCACACCTCCAATCTCATCTCATTGATTGGAACAGCTGACTCCAAAGAGCTGTTGCAGAAGTTAATTCTATAGGTTCACATACTTTTTTTGAACCTAGATTGTGATTGTTTATAGGGTATGCTCAGTATTGATGAGAAGTAGTACAATTGTTTGTGTGCTATTAATTTGGGCAGATTGTGTTTGTCTATTATTGTGACTTGAAGATCAGACCGCATTCTTTGAGTAATGCAGAAAACTAGGTAATTGCAAATTTTTCTTGCAACAATAGTTTATTAAGTCTTTTTCAAATGTTTGCTGATAATTGTAAGTCAGTGTCTTTTTGAATTGAATTAACTTTATTACTTACATCCTTCATATACATGAGGAGTAAAAATCTTTGTTACGTCCCCATCTACATGTGGCTCCTTTGCACGCTTTCCATACGCGCAGGGTTGCGCATCGAGCTAGCAACTCGACCTTGTAAAAAAAAACCTGGGATAGACTCTGCCAGGTTTCAGATGCTAAAGAAACGCCGCATGATGAGCAATCACCAAAAAGATCGGTGCAAAAAGCTTGTCATGACGGCGCCCAGATGACTCCACCAGGAGTTAAGGGCATTTCTCTCACTCCATCTAAATGTACAATGTGCAATTTATAATAATTTATAATAAATTGTACGTACAACAGGACAGTCAATATAACATAGACATACAATTGTATCAGCGTGAACTAATAGTCTGATGGCCTGGTGGAAGAAGCTGTTCCGGAGCCTGTTGATCCTGGCTTTTATGCTGCAGTACCATTTCCTGGATGGTAGCAGGTGGAACAGTTTGTGGTTGGGGTGACTTGGACCCTTTTTTCCATAGCTGTCTTTGTAAATTCGGGTCTCTCTTCCTGCCATTACAGACATTTACACCACACGCTGCATCTGCAAAGCAAACAGCATTATGAAGGACCCCATGCACCCCTCATACAAACTCTTCTCCCTCATGCCATCTGGCAAAAGGCACTGAAGCATTCGGGCTCTCACGACCAGACTATATAACAGTTTCTTCCCCCAAGCCATCAGATTCCTCAATACCCAGAGACTGGACTGGCACCAACCTACTGCCCTCTACTATGCCTATTGTCTTTGTTTATTATTTATTGTAATGCTTGCACTGTTTTGTGCACTGTATGCAGTCCTGAGTAGGTCTGTAGTCTAGTTTAGTTTTTGTGTTATTTTACGTAGTTCAGTGTAGTTTTTGTATTGTTTCATGTAGTACCGTGGTCCTGAAAAATGTTGTTTTGTTTTTACTGTGTACTGTGCCAGCAGTTATGGCCGAAATGACAATAAAAAGTGACTTGACTTGACCTAAATGTCCTGAATAGTGGGAGGTTCACATCTACAGGTGCACTGGGCTGTCCGCACCATTCTCTGCAGAGTCCTGCGATTGAGGGAAGACCATAAGACATAGAAGCAGAATTAGGCCATCTGGCCCATTGAGTTTGCTCTGCTATTCAGTCATGGCTGATCCTTTTTTTTCCCCTCTCCTCCTCAACCCCAATTCCCGTCGTTCTCCCCGTGACCTACATGGTGTGGGAAGTACAGTTCCCATAACAGGCAGTGGTGCAGCCAGTCAGGATGCTCCCAATTGGGCCCCTGTAGAAAGTTCTTAGGATTTGGGGGCCCATTCCAAACTTCATCAACCGTCTGAGGTGAAAGAGGCGCTGTTGTGCCTTTTTCACCACACAGCCAGTATGTACAGACCATGTGAGATCCTCGGTGATGTTTATGCCGAGGAACTTAAAGTTGTTCACCCTCTCAACCCCAGATCCATTTATGTCAATAAGGGTTAGCCTGTCTCTCTTCCTCCTGTGGTCCACAACCAGCTCCTTTATTTTTGCGACATTGAGGGAGAGGTCGTTTTCTTGATGACATTGTGTCAGGGTGGTGACTTATCTGTAGGCTGCCTTATTATTATTTGAGATTAGTCCAATCAGTGTTGTATTGTTGGCAAATTTAATTGACAGATTGGAGCTGTGGGTGGCAACACAATCATTGGTATACAGAGAGTTAGCGGGGGGTGGTTTAGGACACAGTGCTGGGGGTCCTCTGTGTTGAGGGTCAGAGGTGAGGGAGCCCACTCTTATTGCCTGCCGGTGATCTGACAGGAAGTCCAGGATCCAACTACACAAGGCAGGCTGAAGGCCAAGGTATCTGAGCTCCTTGTTGAGCCTGGAGGGAATTATAGTGTTGAATGCTGAACTGTAGTCCAAGAACATTCTCATATAAACATTCTTCTCCAGATCTTCAAGGACGGTGTGTAGAGCTATGCAGTTGTGTCATCTGTCGATCGGTTGTGTCAGTAAGCGAATTGTAGGGGGTCCAGTGTGGGGGGTAGCATGCTGTAGCTGTAGTCCTTGACTAGCCTCACAGCAGTCATTCAGACACGTGACCTTGGTCTTTTTAGATACAGGAACATTGGTGGATGTTTTGAGCAGGAGGGCACTCTACACTAGGAGAGGGAGAAATTAAAAATGTAAACACACCTGCCAGTTGTGCTGCGCACACCCTGAGTACACGCCCTGGGATGCCATCTGGTCCTGCAGCCTTGCGACTGTCCACTTGTACTTCAGCCTCAGAGATGACCAAGCTGCAGGTCGCCTCAGGGGCTCAGTGTTGGCAACATTGAATCAGGCGTAAAAAAGATTTAGCTCATATGGGAGAGAGGCAGCAATGTTTGAAACTCCACTGCTTATAGCTTTGAAGTCTGCGATGGTGTGCAGACCTTACCGTAAGCTGCGTGTGTTGTTGGTGGAGAATTGTGTCTGGATCTCGTCCCTGTATTGTCATCTTGCTGACTTGCTGACTGCACAGATCGTAGCTGCATTTCTTGAGTTCCTGTTGGTCACTGGCAACATAAGCTCTGTGTTGCCTGCTTAGTGCTGCTCGCACCGAACTGTTGATCCAGGGTTTCTGGTTTGGATAGACCCTGACTGATTTCTGGGGGACAACATCCTTGATGCACTTCTGGATGAAACTTGTGACACCTTCCTTGAACTTGGAGGCATCCTCATCATGGGAGGCATTCCAGTTGACGTCATCAAAGCATGGAGCGTGGAGACCAATTGGTCGGACCAACAGTGGGCGGTTTTAACTATGGCCGTCTCCTGTTTCAGTTTCTGTCTGTACTTCAGAGGAGTGATCCAGTTTTCCAAACGGCAGACGGGGGAGCACTTTGTTAGCGTTCGGAAGGGAGAGTAACAGTAGATACCGTTATCAATTATTTTCCTAGCATTTGTCGTACGTTACCTTGGACTTTATTGTGCAGTGGTGTATTGTACATTTTCTCTGTCTCAAACTCATCTTGCAAATTTGCTTCAAGTTCAAGTTTATTGTTGCCCTAGGCACACATGGTATAAATGCTGTGAAAATTAGCTTTTTGCAGCAGCAGGACAGTATGACTTGTATGTGTACAAACTAAACAATATAGCACAATATTGAGAGAGAGAGAGAGAAAAAGTCTGAGGTAATGTTAAGAAAAAAAATGATCCCCCTGCTCAAACAAGACATATGCTATTGTTAACCATGATTGTCTTCTGTTGTTATACTCCCATGTTTACAAAACGATTTTTAAAAAAAATTGCTTTGTATTTAGAAACGTTGTGAGAATTAAGTCTGTGAACGTAGATAACAGCCAAAGCCTGGGAATATTCTGGATTAAATGACGTGATAGGGGTGTAATTCTGAGTTCTGGTAGGATGTCAAGTATTTAGAGCATTTTGAAAAAAAGCAGTAGAAGGCAATATGACTCACTGCAACTTTCAGTAAACTTGTGGCTAATCCACCTTGTCCATAATCTGTTTCTCAGATTGTATACTATTTGGCAATTGGAAAGTATCGTCTGTAGGAATCCTCACCATTTTGTTTTTGCTTCTCTGTGGTTGTTGTCTCATGATAGCTGTAGCTCGCGCCACGGTAGTGTTGTGGTTAGCATGATGCTATTACAGCTCAAGGCCTTGGAGTTTGGAGTTCAGTTCTGGCATCCTCTTTAAGCGTTTCTACATCTTTTCCATGAGTCCATGGGTTTCCTCTGGGTGCTTAAATTTCCTCCTACAGTACTGCAAAATACCATTTAGTAGGTTAATTTGTCATTGTAAATTGTCCTGTGATTAGGCTAGGGTTAAATAGGTGGGTTGCTGGGTAGTGTGGCTGGTTGGACTGGAAGGGCCTGTTCCGCATTTTAACTCTGAATAAATAATTTAAAAAAATAAATAAAAATAGGACATTCTGAAGGTACTCAGTAGGCAAGGTGGTATCTGTTAACTGACAGTGTTAATGGTCAAAGCCTTTCATTAGAACCAGGAAAAGCTAGGACTAAAATGTATTTTAAATTGCAGAGAAATTTTCTTAGTTCTCATGAATGGTCATCTGACTTGAAAATTAACTATTTCTCTCTCCACAAATATTCCCTGATCTCAGTATTTCCAGCATTTTCTACTTTTAATTCCAATTTACAGCATCACAAACACAGAAGAAATTTGGTAATAATCTCTGCTTATGCAGCTGTTCACATATACATTTTGTCTATTACCAAGGGTTTAAACTTACGATTGTACAATTTTGTATAATGCTATGTTTTAAGTATTTAGTTGTATTTGGGGAGATGACTTTGTCTTTCAGGCAGAGGCTCGATTGCTGGAGGAACAACGCAGAGTACAAGTTTATCTTCATGAAAGTACGCAGGATGAACTGGCTCGTAAATGTGAACAAGTACTTATTGAGAAACATCTAGAAATTTTTCATACGGAATTCCAGAACTTATTAGATGCTGATAAAAATGAAGGTAATACCCCTGTTTATTATGAAAGTAGGAATATTTACACTACAGATTGGCACAATTTCCCTTTTCTCCTGTTCTTTCCTTGTATATCTATCTAGAACCTGGGCAGGCAGCTTTGAGAATTTCTGATACATGAAATATTTTTTACCTTTTATTACAGATGTCTTTCTTACAGGGCTGAATCATGTTATGACATTAATAAGTAAACTTCTTTCATTCCTCAGTTGAAATAGAAAATTAGTAAAGGCAAATGGATAATGAAGCCTTTAAAGGACAGAGAAACAATTTTTGGGAAAATGGAAGCGAAAGCATGTTGGAAAGTCAAACTGCTCGGAAATGTAATTTATTTTTAAAAAAACACTAGAAATACTGTATGTAGCAGTTCATGCAGCATATGTGGAAGTAGAAAGAGATTAAAGATCCTTCATGATTTGGGAAATTAAAAAAAAAAATTATTTTAAATGGTGGGTAAGGGATTGACAGGGCAAAGGAAATATCTGATAAGTTGAAGCCAGGATTATCCAGGTGACATTTACTGGAGCTGTCTGGTTTGTACATTGATAGGTCAGTTAGGGAGAGAAATAATAATGAAATAATCTGTAAAAGCTTTGGAATATACAGTATTGTACATGAAACCCCTTTTTTACTGGGAGTCTCTGGAAATGTGGCTCATTAGCTCCTTGCTAACAGCCACTGAACTCCGCAACAAGAAACCCACATTTCTCCGACGACTTACGTCTAGGCTGGTCCCGCCAAATCCATGAGGTTGGGATGTCTCACCCACCAAAACCCTGGTTTGTGTGAATGCTGTGTGATTTACCACCCCCGGAAATCGCCTGTCGGCAAGAAATAGCAGTTCAACCACTGCGTACAATTAATCAGAAATATATTTAAGAATGCTGACTTAAGCAAACAGCTACTAAAGGAAAGAAAGAAAAAAACAAGAAGGGCTCATTATACTTAAACAGCCACATGGTGGAGCTCAAATCTTGAACTTGTCTGTTACACATACGCTGGACCCTCAGTCTGCGTGAAAGCACACACCACTTTCTGAAGGTTGCTCAAAATCTATCTTGAACAAACGGGCTCTCCCATGGGTGTATTGGTCCTTCCTCCTCGAAGCCGTACATCTGCACAAAGCACCTTGTGCAACAGGGATGGCATCCTCCACCATCTTCCTTCCTGTCTTCTCCCGGCTCCTGCCAATGAAGACCTCTTCCTCCCAGCATTCTCTAGAACCTTCTCCTAATTTTACCATCCTGATTGGCTGACACTACATTCCTAAGTTGAACAACAAGCCTCTTATCTCAGCTCAAACCCAAAACAAGCTGAAAGCAGAACAGACTGCTCTTATAGAACTGCTAAAAAGAAATACCTACAGCATAGCAGTAAAAATCTTAATCAAGGCGTTACATACAAAAGACAAATGCCCTAGATTTTTCATATAAATTTTGTTTTAGGTGTCTTCTATATTAGTGTGTTAGTAGAAAAGAGCGAATTTTAGAATTCCAAGCATTGATTTTCCAAAAAATAAATGTTACAGAGGATTTTTTGTTTTGTTAAAGAAAGTAATTTATGAAGCAATAGACCACTTTTCAAGTAGAAACTTGATTACTTTGTAGGTATATAGCCCAATGCGTGATTAAACAAATATAACAAACTGCTGCTGATGATCAATGACATAATAATTTGAATGAACTAAACCAATTCACTGAAACAGGTGTAGAAGGAATCAATCTGGGCGAAAGGCAACCAAACTAAAAGATAAGGATGGGGCAGGTGTGACAGTTTTAACCTTCAAATCATCAATTCTTACCCATGGCAAGGGTTGAGCGTAGCAGCAAGACACAAGGTGGTCATCCTGCATCAGCAAGCAGAAATTTTATGCCAGACAGTAGCTCTGAGATGTGCTGTCCAAACTGCTCTGAAGAAGCACAAACAGGCAAGGTTGAAGACCAGAAACATAGTGGTTGGCCACGGAAACTGAGTGCAACAGATGAAAGACACATCAATGTGACATCAATAAAGTATAAGTATGACTATGACTATGACTAAGTCAGCACTGAACTCACAAAAACCACTGAAACCAAAGTACACCCCTCTACAGTCCGGAGAGGTCTTGTAAGAAGTGCTCTTCATGGAAGAGTTGCTGCCAAAAAGCCATTCCTCTGAAGTAGAAATAGAGCCAAGTGATTCACCTATGCACAAAAACACAAAGACTATATAAGACACAAAGCTATATAAGATCTTGGTCAAACCCCACTTGGAGTACTGTGTTCAGTTCTGATCACCTCACTACAGGAGGGATGTGGATACTATAGAGAGAATGCAGAGGATTTACAAGGATGTTGCCTGGATTGGAGGGCATACCTTATGAGAATAAGTTGAATGAACTTGGCTTTTTCCTCATTGGATTGATGGAGGATGAGAGGTTACCTGATTGAGGTGCAAAAGATCACATTGATCGTGTGGCTAGGTAGAGGCTTTTTCTCAGGGCTGAAATGGCTAACATGAAGGTTTTAAAGTGCTTGGAAATAGGTACTGAGAGGATATCAGGGGTAAGTTTCTCAAACAGAGTGGTGGGTGCGTGGAATGCACTGTCTGTGGCGGTGGTGGAAGCGGATACAATAGGGTCTTTTAAGAAACTCATAGGTACAAATGTTTGTACATGGAGCTTAGAATAATAGAGGGCTGTGCGCTAGGGAAATTCTAGGCAGTTTCTTGTGTAGGTTACATGGTCGGCACAACATTGTGGGCCGAAGGGCCTGTAATGTGCTCTAGGTTCTATGTTCTATGACTGGGGTGCTGAACAATGGCAGCAAGTGCTACGGACTATAAAGCAAAATTTGAAATTTTTGGCTCAAACAGCTGCCAATTTGTCCATACAGGAGCTGGAGAGCACCACATAGATCATAAGACATAGCAGAATTAGACCATTTGTCCCTTTGAGTCTGCTCCACCATTCTTGTCTTGTCCATACTGCACCAACCGCCACTGCTGGGCTATAAACATGCAGGAGCAATGTGTGGTTAAATGCCTTGCTCAAGGACAGAACACGCTGCCACGGCTGAGGCTCGAACTTGCGACCTTTAGATTACTAGTCCAACACCTTAACCACTTGGCCATGCCAATCATGGCTGATCCTTTTTTCCTTCCTCAGCCCCACTCCCCTGCCTTCTTCCTGTAACTTTTGATGCTGTGTCCAATTGAGAACCTATCAAGCTGTGCCTTAAATACATCCAACAACCTGGTCTCCACAGCTGCTCGTGGTAATAAATCCCACAAATTTACCACCCTCTGGCTAAAGAAATTTCTCCACATCTCTGTTTTAAATGGACACCCCTCTATCCTGAGGTCGTAATCTCTTGTCTTATACTCCCCCACCATAGGAAACATTCTTTCCACATCTACTCTGTCTAGGCCTTTCAACGTTCGAAAGGTTTCAAGGTTCCACCCCCCCCCCCCATCCTTCTAAATTCCAGTAAGTACAGACCCAGAGCTATCAAACATTCCTCGTATGATAACCCTTTCATTCCCAGAATCATCCTTGTGAATCTCCTCTGGACCCTCTCCAATGCTGGCACATCTTCTCTTAGATGAGGAGCCCAAAACTGTTCACAGTACTCAAGGTGAAACCTCACCAGTGCCTTATAAAGCTTCAGCATCACTTCCTTGTTCTTGTGTTTTCGACCTTTTGAAATGAATACTAACGTTGTATTTGCCTTCCTCACCACTGACTCAATGTGCAAGTTAACCTTTACATCTTTCCATCTCAGCTTTTTGGATTTCCCCGCCCTCCCATTTAGAAAATAGTTTGCACATTTATTTCTACTACCAAAGTGCATGACCATGCATTTTACAACATTGTATTTCATTTGCTATTTTCTTGCCCAGTCTCCTAATCTATCTAATGGATGCAGCCAACAGTAAAGCATGGTGGAGGTTTCTTGCACGTTTACGGCTGCATTTCTGCAAATAGAGTTGGTGATATGGTCAGAATTAATGGATCCTCGATGCTGCAGATTGGTGATAACATCGCCTCCTCGCTGACAATCAACGCTGGTGGACCTCAGGGGTGTGTGCTTGGCCCACTGCTCTACTCTCTAAATACACATGACTGTGGGGCTAGGTATAGCACAAATACCATCTATGGATTTGCTGATGGTACAACCATTATTGGTAGAATCTCAGATGGAGACGAGAGGGCGTACAGGAGCAAGATGTGCCAACTAATAGAGTGGTATTATAGCAACAGCCTTGCATTCAACGTCAGTAAGACATAAGAGCTGATTGTGGACTTCAGGAAAGGTAAGATGAAGGAACACATACCTAATAGGGGGGTCAGAAGTGGAGAGAATGAGCAGTTTCAAGTTTCTGGGTGCCAAGATCTCTGAGGACCTAACCTGGTCCCAACATATTGATGCAGTTGTAAAGAAGGCGGGACAGCAGTTATACTTCATTAGGAGTTTGAAGAAATTTTGGTATGTCAACAAATACACTCAAAAACTTTTGTGGATCTACCGTGGAGAATGTTCTAGCAAGCTGCATCGCTGTCTGGTATAGGGGGGTGGGGCAGGCTGCGAAGGGTTGTAAATTTAGTTGGCTCTATCTTGGGTACTCGCCTACAAGGTACCCAGGATATCTTCAAGGAACAGTGTCTCAGAAAGGCAGCATCCATTATTAAGGACCTCCAACACCCAGGGCATGCCTTTTTCTCACTGTTGCCATCAGGTAGGAGGTACAGAAGCCTAAAGGTGCACATTCAGCAATTCAGGAACAGCTTCTTCCCCTATGCCATATGATTGCTAAATGGACATTGAACTCGTGAACACTACCTCACTTTTTTAATATATACTATTTCTGTTTTTTGCATGATTTTTGGTCTGTTCGGTGTACATATACCGTAATTGATTTGCGTATTTATTTATTATTATTTTACTTTTTTCCTCTATATTATGTATTGCATTGAGTTGCTGCTGATAAGTTAACAAATTTCACGACACATGCCGGTGATAATGTACCTGATTCTGATTCATCCGTTACGCAATACCATCAGGGAGGTATCTGATTGGTCTCAAACACAGGGCCAAGGTTATAAAAATGCTGTACCTACAGCAAAAAGAAGAGCAAGGAGTTCTGCAGGATATGTTATGGCCTCCACAGAGCGCTGATCTCAACATCATCAAGGGTGTCGAGGATTACCTGGAAAGACAGAAGCAAGCAAGACAGCCAAAATCTTCAAAAGAACTGTGGCAAGTTCTCCAAGATGCTTGGGACAACCTACCAGCTGATTTTTTCTTTTAAAATTGCACAACAGTGTACCTAAGAGAATTGGTACGGTTTTAAAGGCAAAGGGTGATCGCACCAAATATTGATTTAATTTGATTGTGTTTTCCTGTTTGCTCTTTATAGTAATTTTTTGATATTTACAAACCTCATTATTTTTGAAACCATCTTCACTTTACAGAATCTTTTTACATTTGCCTAAGATTTTGCACAGTACTGAATATCTGAGCTGTTACTGAAACCAAAGGGAGAACCCTAGAGGTGTCCAGTGGATGGAGTAGTACCTGCAGAGCGAGAGAGAGAAAAACAGTTAATATTCAAAATGGATATCCCTACAGTAGGACTGACCAGTTCTGATACTGTCAAAAAATGAGTTGTATGACATTATGGAATTCACAACTGAGCTGGAAGACTGTCATCAGTTCAGATGTAAGATGAAGTGTTGTTCTTCAAACTTAGGAGGATGTGGTTAGAACTGTGAAGAAGACCAGAATGGGATGTCGGAGAAAGAGAATTAAGATGAAGCACAGCTGGAAACTTGGTGTCACCCTTGACTGAATGGGTGTTCTCAGCAAAGTGGACACCAAATTGGTGTTTGCTATCTCCAGTGAAACTGGATAACTAATTGTCCTTGAAGCTTACCAAACAAAGTGGTGATGGACCATAAGACATAGGAGCAGAATTCGGCCATTCAACCCATAGAGTCTGCCCTTTCATTCTATCATGGCTGATTTACCTCTCAACCCTATGCTCCCTGTAACTTTTGGCACCCTAATTAATCAAGAACCTATCAACCTCTGTCTTAAATATATTCAATAACTTGGCCTATACGGCTGTCTGTGGCAGTGAATTCCACAGGTTCACCACTCTCTTGTTAAAGAAGTATTTCCTCATCCCTGTTCTAAATGGACGTCCCTCAATTCTGAAGCTGTGACCTCTGGTCCTAGACTCCCCCACGATAGGAATCCTCTCCACATCAACTTTATCCAGACCTTTCAATATTGGACAGGTTACAATGAGCTGCCCCATCATTCTTGTAAACTCCAGCGAGTACAGGCCCAGAGGCATCAAACACTCCTCATATGTGAACCCTTTCGTTCTTGCGATCATTACTATGAACCTCCTCTGGACCCTCTCTAATGCCAGCACATTCTTTCTTATATAACAGGCCAAAAACTGCTCACAGTACTCCAAGTGTGGACTGACTAGTGGATGCTCTTGAAATGAATGCTGACATTGCATTTGCCTTCATTACCACTGACTCAAACTTCAAGTTAACCTTTTTAGGGAATCCTGCACAAGGACTCTCAAGTTCCTTGTTGAATTTTTCCATTTAGAAAATACTCCATGCCATTATTCCTTGTACCAAAGTGCATGATCATGTGCTTCCCTACATCATATTCTACCTGCCTCTTGTTTTCCCATTCCCCAATCTGTTGACATCCTGCTTCCTTGCTACCTGCCCCTCAACCTACCTTCCTATTTTCTGTAAACTTGGCCACAAAGCCATGAATTCCTTCATCCCAATCATTGACATTCAGCATGAATAGAAACAGCCCCAGCACCGACCCCTGTGGACCACCAAACAGAAAAGTCCCCTTCATTTTTTTCCCCCACTCCTTGCTTCCTGCTGTTCAGGCAGTGTACTATCCATGCTAATACTTTCCTGTAATTCATTGGGCTCTTGTTAAGTAGCCTCATATGGGGCACCTTGTCAAAGGCCTTCTGAAAATCCAAAATCCATTGACTCTCCTTTGTGTATCTTGCCTGTTACTTCCTCAAAGAATTCCAACAGATTTGTCAGGCAAAATTTTCCTTGTAGAAAACCATGCTGACTTTGGCCTATTTTATCATGTGCCTCTAAGTACCGGAAAACCTCATCCTTAATGATAGACTTAATGATGATCTTTCCAACCATTGAAGTCAGGCTAACAGGCCTATTATTTCCTTCCTTCTGCGTTCCTCCCTTCCCGAAATGTGGAGGGACATTTGCAATTTTCCAGCCCTCAGGAACCATTCCAGAATCTAATGATTCTTGAAAGATCATTACTCAAATCTCCAGTCTCTTCAGCTACCTCTTTCAGAACCATGGGGTGCAGTCCAAGTAACTTACCTACCTTTATACTTTTCAGCTTTCTAAGCACCTTCTTAGTAATAGCAATAACAATCATTTCTGACCTTCTGCTACTGTCCTTCACAGTGAAGATTGACGCAAAATGCTTACTAAGTTTCTCCATCATTTCTTGGCAGCCCATTATTAACTCTTCAGCAGCATATTCCAGTGGTCCGATATCCACTCTTGTTCCTCTTCTATAAATAATGTATCCTCTTTTATATTATATAACCATATAACAATTAGAGCAGCAGCTTAACTTCATATTTTATCTTTTCTCTATGGTTTTTTAAGTTGTCTTCTGTTGATTTTTTTTTTGAATAGCTCCCCAATTCTCTAACTTCTCACTAATTTTTGCTACGTTATATGCCCTCTTTTTGTTTTCACACTATCTTTGACTTCCCTTGTCAGCCGTAGTTGCCTCATCCTCCCTTTAGAATACTACTTCATCTTTGGGATATAGTTATCCTGCACCTTCTGAATTTCCCCCATAAATACCAGTCGTCATCCCTGCTAATGTCCCCTTCCAGTCAACGTTGACCAGCTCTTCTCTCGTGCCTCTGTAACTCCCACCTCTATAATTCCCATTACTCCACTGTAACACTAATGCATTCGTTTTATCTTCTCCTTTTTGAACTGCAGAGTAAATTCTCTCATACTATGATCACTGCCTCCTAAGATTCCTTTACAATAAGCATCCTAATCAAATCTAGATGATTACATAACACCCAACCCAGAATTGCCATTTCTCCAGTGGGTTCAACAGCAAGCTCCTCTAAAAAGCCATCTCATAGGCATTCTACAAATTCCCTCTCTTGGGATTCAGTACCAACTGGATTTTCAAATTCTACCTGCATATTGAAATCCCCCATAATTATTGCAATATTGACCTTTTTACTTGCCTTTTCTATCTCCAGTTGTAATTTGTAGCCCACATTCTGGATAGGTCCAAATTTACAACGAGATTAAATTTTACGCAGTGTATTTTCCACACAAACGTTTGAAATTGGAATAGAAATTTTTTCAATTGCATATGTAAAATCATAGTCATACAACACAGAAATAGCCCTATGATGCACCCTGCCCATGCCAACCATTGTGCTTATCCATGTTAATCCCATTTATTAACATTTGTTTTATAGCTTCTAAGCCTTGGCTCCTCAAGTACTCATCTAATATTTAAATGTTGAGAGTCTCTGCAGCCAGCCCCTCTCATGCAGTGCATTCTAAACTCCAATTTTGTACTGCTCCTATCCCATCTCTGCTTTCTCCAATCCAAGGAAAACAAATCCAGCCTATTGTATTTAGCTCCTTCTGCCTCATCTATTGTGTTCGATACTCTGTGTGGTCTCCTTTACATCAGGCTTGGGTTATGCAATTGCTTTATATTTTTGCACATTGCGCACAGTGGCTATCTAGAGCTACCAGTTGTAAGCCATTTTAATTCTCCTTCCAATTTCTCCACCTATCTGTCTGTTCTTGGCTTCCTCCACTGTCAAAATGAAACCAGACATAAACTGGAGCATCGTAACGTAGTCCACTACCTGATGACATGAACATTGATTTTTCCCGTATCAGGTAACCTGTTTTCCCTCTGTCCCTTTCTCTCTCCTGATTATCTCCAGACTCTATTTCAGAAAGTTGATTTAAAAGAAGTGAGTGATGGGAGGCCAAGAGAGGGAATGTTAGTCTGGTTGACTGTGATAGAGGCTATGCCAAATGCTCTGGGGTAGTCATTTGAATTATGAGATATTGTGAAGTATTTGTGATTAGTACAATGTGTGGTTAAATATTTTGGAGGATTGAAGGTGACTACTTGTGGTAATGGAGGCAAAGGAGGATAATTATTGAATTATCCAGTTTATCATTAAAAGGCATAGCTGTGCCTTTCATTAGTTACATGGATAGCATTGTTGTGTATGAAGAGTGACGCAGAACCCAATTTATCCAATTAGGAATTAGCTAGGTTCACATCTGTGTAGGCTCTGGAATGCTATTGTAGGATTTTATGGTAATACTGACATTTTGTTTAATTTTGGGATTTGATTTCAAGTGTGGTATCCTTGTATAATGATAGGAGACTTGGCTGTTTAAACAATATGCTGTACATAGCAAATAGTTCATGTACTCTAATACAAAATCTTGCATTGTTGACATAGGAAGTTTTTTGTATGACTTGCACAATGCCAAGCATGGTTATTACCCTAAATCTAATACAAGGGTTGTGTAATTTTTCTAATATTAACATGTTTTTCTACACACAAATGATATTATGTAAACCTTTTAGTGACAGTTAATGGTTGGTTCAATATGATTATAGATTTTAATGTGCACTTTCCATTAATCTTTCAAGCTGTTAGAATAATCTTACTTATTATGCTGAGCAAAGTAATAATGTCCCTGGTGATAAGTAAGTAGCATATGCAATTTCATTATTAAAAAGTAAATAAGCAGATTTCCTTCTTTTACTTTTTGCCAGACTTGGGTAGAATGTATAACTTAGTGTCTCGAATCCAAGATGGCCTTGGGGAGCTGAAGAAACTTCTGGAAACACATATCCATAACCAGGGCTTGGCTGCCATTGAGAAGTGTGGAGAAGCTGCTCTGAATGTGAGTTATTAATTGTTTTTGTTTTAAATTTGATTTATAATCAGCATCAGATCAGGTTTAACATCACTACCATATGTCATGAAACCTGTTGTTTTGCAGCAGCAGTATTGTGCAATGCATAATAACACAATAAATTCCAATAAGAAACCCATACAGGTTGAGCTCCACAAATCCAGAATGATTGGAACCCGTGCAGTGCCAAATTAGCGATTTTGCAGAATCACAGGTGGTTAAGTTTGTATTAAATAAATAAATACCTCTTAGCAAACTCATTAACTAACTCAGCAGCTGCTTCCTTGTCTGCAGACCATTTTTCACCACACACTGCATGAAATTTTATGCCATGTTGCTGCTTGAAATGCTGAAGCCACACTTCACTGTAATCACATTCATAATCCAGTCCTAATTCTTCAGCAAATAATTTAGTTTGTTCCTTCAACCCTTCCGACAATTCTACACCTTTGTTGATGTGGAGTTTAAACCACTTTATGGGAACTTTTACCTGGTTGTGTACATCCTCCATCTTTTATTGTTTTCCTTATGCTCATCTATTTTTTTTAAAATTCACTTTCAGCAAATAACTGGATCAGCTTTTCTTTTTGCTTTGTTATATCATGGACTCTCCTCTCTCAACTCTTCCCCCCCCCCACTCTTTCCCACTCTCACTCCCTGCTCTTTCCCTCTGTCCCTCACATGACTAGGGTTGCACACCTCTTATTTAGATAGATAGATAATGTATTGACTGCAA
The DNA here is from genome assembly GCF_963921235.1 of Mobula hypostoma. Lineage (NCBI taxonomy): Eukaryota > Metazoa > Chordata > Chondrichthyes > Myliobatiformes > Myliobatidae > Mobula > Mobula hypostoma. The sequence continues at coordinate 160,948,030 of NC_086099.1, read as the reverse complement.
ACGAAATTACATTATCACAGTAGCATTACAAGTGCGCAGATAAACAAATATACTAATATTAGAAGTATGAAAGAATAATAAGTTACCTCAAACAGTCTAACAGGAGGGTGTCATCACTTTCCCAGCTATAGTGCGTAATGGCCTAGGGTAAGAATGACCTCATATTGTACTCTCTGGAGCAGTGCAGTTGTCTTGGTGTTGCCTACGAGCAATCATGCTGATTACTTTAAATGTATATATCTTCTGCCCAAATTAGATTTGAGTTTAAAGCATAAAGTAGGTGATTCCTTTTTAAACAGTCCGTGCAGCTAACTTGTCACTTTGTCAAATGCCAGACTCCTCAAATATTGCTTCTCACTGGATGGAATTCAGAGTTGCTGATTTAACCACAGGATTGTGTACAACAAGTAGTGTCATTGCACATCTGCATTAATTTTCCCATGTCTATTAATTGTGCTGTGCACAGTGGCAGTAGAGCATGGAATTTCCATCAGAGTATGTTAAAATCAAATTTCCCATTCTGTGGGGCGACTGGAAAATGGGACTGGGCCAGGAGCAGGTGAGTGTGCTCCCACAGAATGAGCTACAGTACCACTCGCTGAATTGACTTCTGTGTAGGTGGATGCGCTGCCAACTTCCCATTCCATCTCCACACTACCTGTCTCCATACAATGGCCTGGGTTATCAAACTTTTAGTCCTTTGGAGTCTTGTTCCAAATGAACTGTTATGGAGCCTTGTTTTTAAAGAAGCTGTTCACATCAAAGAATAAGTTTTAGACTGGGCCTTTCAGGTTTGATTGACTATGTTCACATTATTCATGTTTTTATTATATTTTGACTCAGGATCCCAAGATGTATGTACAGACAATTCTGGATGTTCATAAGAAGTATAATGCATTAGTGATGTCAGCTTTCAACAATGATGCTGGTTTTGTGGCTGCTTTAGATAAGGTAAGGCGGTTATTTTATTGCAATAACATCTAATAAAACAGTGTTTCCATTCATAATGTTGGGCAGAGTTAGGGTAAGGACAAAATTCAAATAGAAAATGCTAGTTAGATGATATCTGTAATTGTTTTTCTCTGTGCCTTGTGGTGCATTGGGCAGCAACCTTGCCATTTCTTTAGCATTTTTCTGTCTTTACAAGGCGAGCTCAGTGCTCAACTCAGCACTGATAGAAAGGAACGCCAGCAGGCAAGGAGCCAGCCGGATTCAAACCCAGGATCATTCGCCTCGAAATTCCGTGCGGGTGCTGCTACACAACCAGCTGGCTAATCTGTGGTGGGGAAACTGAATTAATGAACTACATGAAAAACTGAAATGTTAACATCTTCTGTAGAGGGATGCTACCTAGTTCTAGCATTTAGTGTATTAATTTCAGATTTACAGCACTTAAGTTATTGCTTTTGTTGCTAAGTGAAGAATGTTGATGGGGTGACATGATGTGGGGAGCATGCTAGAAAATGATGAAACAAAAAGAAACATTTGTAAAAAGACAACTTGGTTCCTTAATTCCAACTCCTATTCCCCTTAATGCTAAAGTTGAGGGCTGTGGAGTCTGGTAATGCTTTCAGGGTTGCAATTGAAGTAGTAATTGAATTGTATTTTAACTGAAGATTTCTACTTGTTTTATTAGCTCAGGTCACTACATCTAAGCTGGTGTTCAGTTTGTAAACTTGGCGGAGTTTGTCAGTACTCTCCTTTTAATTGGTACCACTGACGAAAATAAAACACTTCTAGGGTCAGGAACCATTCTATCAGGGTAATAATAACATGCATTATTCTGTAAAATAAGTTCTGCTATAGAACTAATAGGATGATATACTGTGCCTGATATTTAAGTGAATTTGGCTACTGATGACATATCTTGGTCCCTTATCCAACTAATTTCTTCTTTCTAAATATATAAAAAATGAAAATTATCATAGAAACATATCACTTGTCAATTTGCGGGCTGCAGATCACCATAAAATGTCTGATATGGAATATATCCTGTGCATTGGATCAGGTGTTAGTATCACGGATGTTTTATGCTGTGGTAGCCTTCATCTTAAAAACATTCCTTTCCAGGTACTGATGGTTCTGTAGCAGGTGGTGCAAAATGGTGTTGTGCAACTTGGGTATGCATTATCATGCCCAGGTATTGTTGGGTACACGAGTTAATTATGCATCATATTTGCCACAATATTTATACTTATTCATTTCAAAGTGGCTGGATTGAGGAAGTAGGGGGAAATTGAAAATTTCAAGTTTATTCAGAGTAGAATTTTGTTGGTAAAGGTATCAAAGGATGGGAAACAAACAATAAATGGAGGTGATTTATAACCTGATACCAGCATTGCTCCCTAAAAATGATAAAAGGATGTTCAGACTTGCTTGAGGTTCCTGAGTTAGTCAGTAATCTAAGTTTTCATTTAATAAATTAGAATAGAATGGAAGCGTACCAGAATCAAATTCTAAAATAATGACTTTGGTTGTTGAAAGGGAACCTTTTGTTTATATCCTGACAGATTGCTAAAAAGTTGAAGATGCATAGTACAATAGATGAGAATTGAAGTAAGAATGTTAAATATCGAGATTTGGAACTGTCATCTGGTACTTGATAATATTTTAGTTGAAGTGGTAAACATCCAGCAGCCATTTTGACAGAGGTATTGAAAATTCTATTTTTTTGGTGTAATTGCAGGCTTGTGGCCGTTTCATAAATAATAATGCAGTCACAAAAATGGCTCAGTCATCAAGTAAATCTCCAGAATTATTGGCACGATACTGTGACTCTCTACTGAAGAAAAGGTGAGAATTTGGGAAAGTGAACCAGTCATTGCAAGATTTCTACCTTGTCTGAAATTGAGTTTCATACTTGCCCATGAACTAAAGAAAAGTAAGGAAGATTTTTGTTTGGAAGTATGTTTCCTCATCCTCCGTCCCCCACACTCAAAATTAAGTTGTGCAGCATAGACGTGGGCTCTTTCGTCCACTATGCCAGCCAAATTACCTAACTGTACTACTCCCATTCACCAGAACTTGAAACATAGCCTTCTATTCCTTTGATACTTAAAGTACTTGTCCAGACACTTTTAAAATGTTGTGAGAGAACTGGCAACATGTTCCAGATTGTAGCTGTCCTCCAGGGAAAGAAATTTTTCCTCAGATCTCCTGTAACTTGCCTTAAACCTGTGCACCCTCAATTTTTGATTTCTCCATTTTGTGGAAATATTTCTCTTTCTCCATCTTGTGTACGCATCTTATTATTTTGTTTGCCTCTCAAATCTCCACTTCAGGAAACAACCAATCTTATCCAGTCTCAACAATTAACTTGGCTTGGCTCCCGGTGGAAGACTGTGTTCTGGACACAGTTAGAAGCAGTAGCATCATCTTGAGCAAAGTCTTCCACTCAAAGCCCCAGGATGAGTGCCTGACAAGCTTTGAGCAGACAAAGATCTGCCCCAGTCTGTTTAAATGATGTTTGTTGAAAATTAGGTATAGGCAAAAATATAAAAAACTGTTGCATACAAGCAACACAGGAGATTATTCCATTCACTTTTTGACCAAGCTTTAAGAAAGGACTACATGTTTCTTTCCACCCTGATTCTTCCTTTAAAATTCGAAACCTTCATCTGAATATATGAGGGATAACTTTTTCTGAAGATTACCAGAGAATTTATGACAACTACTCTTTCAAGCAAAGCAAATTGGCAAAATGTCTCCCACTTGTAATGGTTGCAAATATCAATAGGTACATTTAATGTCAGAGAAATGTATACAATATACATCCTCAAATTCTTTTTCTTCGCAAACATCCACAAAAACAGAGGAGTGCTCCAAAGAATGAATAACAGTTAAACGTTAGAACCCCAAAGACCCCATCTCCCCCCCACACATAAGCAGCAGCAAAGCAACAACCCCCCTCCTCCACCAGCAAAAAAGCAATGGCGGTTCCCCCCCCACCCACCCACCGAGCACTCACGTGTGCAGCAAAGTATCAATAAAGACACAGACTAGCAGTACCTCAAAGACTATTTGTTCACCCGGAATTCAACATACCACAGGCTCTCTGTGTCTCTCCCTAATAGGGGAAAAAGAGGTGTCCCCATTTCACAGTGAGAGGGGAGACATAACAAAGCAACTTGCTGATTTATGGTGTTAAAAGGCTGTTGCTTCACTTTTTCCAAGCTCTGTGCCCAAAGAACTCGGGTCTCTGGGCACACAGCCAGTAGCCAGCTCGCTGCTTACGATCTTCCATTTCCCAAGAGGCATCAGGCAGCGGAACCAGTTTTGAATCCACTTGTCTCCAGAGCCATGAAAATCTGGCACCATAAAGGCACGCTAGTCTTCCAGGTCACATCCTTGGCATATCGAAAAGTGGCCAGTCGTGAGGCCTTGAGAGTGAGTCCTATTTCCACAAAGAACCAAAATCAGCAGGTAACTCAAAAGAACCATGAAAAGGGAAAAAAAGAGATATCAAAGATAGTAATAGAGCCGTTTTCAAGGATGCAAGCGAAGGAGTTGCTGTTAGTCGCCATCATTCTCCTAAGCTCCGCGTTTTCTTCAGTTACTTCTGAAATTTATTTCTTAAGTGAAAATAATTTCTCCTTCTGGTGCGATCAGCATCCTCCCACCCAACATAGTTTTGTGCAATTCTATTGAAACTTTCCTTATTTTGTAATAATAGATATATGGTCCTTTCTTGAGTGGCATCACATTCACATTTGTTCTAAGAACAACTGTCAATTTAATCGACACCCAAGTATCTTTCACATTCTCAGATTGTTAGTCTGAGAGTGGAGCGTGAATCTATGTTTATGTTTGTGAGGTAAAATTGATAACATCAAACTGGATTTAATATGTAAAGCAACACACATCAAAGTTGCTGGTGGAACGCAGCAGGCCAGGCTGCATCTCTAGGAAGAGGTACAGTCGACGTTTCGGGCCGAGACCCTTCATCAGGACTAACTGAAGGAAGAGCTAGTAAGAGATTTGAAAGTGGGAGGGGGAGATCCGAAATGATAGGAGAAGACAGGAGGGGGAGGGATGGAGCCAGGAGTTGGACAGTTGATTGGCAAAGGGATATGAGAGAATCATGGGACAGAAGGCCCAGGGAGAAGGAAAAGGGGGGGAGGGGGGAACTCAGAGGATGGGCAAGGGGTATAGTCAGAGGGACAGAGGGAGAAAAAGGAGAGTGAGAGAAAGAATGTGTATATAAAAATAACGGATGGGGTGCGAGGGGGAGGTGGGGCATTAGCGGAAGTTAGAGAAGTGGATGTTCATGCCATCAGGTTGGAGGCTACCCAGACGGAATATAAGGTGTTGTTCCTCCAACCCGAGTGTGGCTTCATCTTGACAGTAGAGGAGGCCGTGGATAGACATGCCAGAATGGGAATGGGATGTGGAATTAAAATGTGTGGCCACTGGGAGATCCTGCTTTCTCTGGCGGACAGAGCGTAGGTGTTCAGCAAAACGGTCTCCCAGTCTGCGTCGGGTCTCGCCAATATATAGAAGGCCACATCGGGAGCACTGGACGCAGTATATCACCCCAGCCGACTCACAGGTGAAGTGTCGCCTCACCTGGAAGGACTGTCTGGAGCCCTGAATGGTGGTAAGAGAGGAAGTGTAAGGGCATGTGTAGCACTTGTTCCGCTTACAAGGATAAGTGCCAGGAGGGAGATCAGTGGGGAGGGGTGGGGGGGGCGGGGACGAATGGACAAGGGAGTCGCGTAGGGAGCGATCCCTGCGGAAAGCCGGGGGGTGAGGGAGGGAAAGATGTGCTTAATGGTGGGATCCCGTTGGAGGTGGCGGAAGTTACGGAGAATAATATGTTGGACCTGGAGGCTGGTGGGGTGGTAGGTGAGTACCAGGGGAACCCTATTCCTAGTGGGGTGGCGGGAGGATGGAGTGAGAGCAGATGTGTGTGAAATGGGGGAGATGCGTTTGAGAGCAGAGTTGATGGTGGAGGAAGGGAAGCCCCTTTCTTTAAAAAAAAAGGAGGATATCTCCCTCGTCCTGGAATGAAAAGCCTCATCCTGAGAGCAGATGCGGCGGAGACGGAGGAATTGCAAGAAGGGGATGGCATCAGTTTAACTGCTAGGGTGTGAGTTCAGAATCACTGGTGAACTACTCTGTTAACTACAAGCACCGCTATGTTCAAAACTGTCTGCTTTGAGGACTAGGATAGAGGAATAGCCCATTAGTACTTACTGTTCAGTTTATAGTTCCTCATATAATTCTACTGTTTTAAATAATGTTCCTTGGATGCTTTTAATTGGATCTGAACTTTCTGCAGAGATGATCCATAATTCCTTCCTGTCCAGAGTCCTGCTGATCCCAAATGCAACTGGGCCATAAAGTGAAAGAATTTGCTGTTCCTGCCTCGTACAGGTTCTAACAGGCTGATTGCCCTTTGCACATGTTGAAGAATTACATTAAAGTTTATGCTCCACCATTGGATTCCAGGGAGAGCAATACTGGAATACAGTCAGGAAAATCTCAGCATGAATGGCAGACTAAGGACTGGCACAATGAAATTCTCACTAGATAGCACTTTTGTGGCACAATGCTGCAGAACTGGCAACATTTCCCAAAATGTTCCAGCACATTATCTTAACATAGAGGAACAATAAAATCATCACTCCTTGGGAATGTATTTTTGATTCTTGTTATGCTTCAAGGTTCGTAAGATCTGCGGTTATAACTTTTGTGGTGTATTGATTTAATGATGGCAGCTAAATTTGTGCTTTGCAGCTCCAAGAATCCTGAAGAAGCTGAGCTTGAAGACACACTTAATCAAGTGGTGAGTACCTTAGATGGCCAAGGTAGTATTATCAGTTGTATTATCAGTTAATGTATCTATATTACAACTAGTGAACAGTTATTTTTTTCATTTTTAACAAAATATTTAATGTTTTCCACTTAGTTTTTCGACAGACTAAGTTGTTCATTGGGTGTAATATCATGCCTATAAGCAAGATCAAAATAACCTTAAGCGTTGACTATTAAAACATAAATAATATTTCTGCCACAGAATTACAGGCAACAGTGTCGAACCACCTCCCTATAACATTAAGTAACTTGCCATGACTGAATCATTCACTGGGAGGCCTGGGAATTACAGTTAAACCAATAATTCTCTAGGCATAGAACACATACTTACCAGAGCAGATCAAAGATTGATTGTTCTACAAGTGGATTATATCACAACCCTGAGCTCTCTACACTCAGTAGAGCAGATCGGGAATGCTGGAATGCTCTCCATTTACCTTCAGTGGTCCATCAGCAGCATTTCATCGCGATCCTAAACAGAACTGCTTCACTGGCATTCCCTTCATCACTTTAAACATTCCTCCCTTTCTTCCACTTTTAGTTCTGATACTGTGAAGGGTTTGTGGAGGATTGTGCCATGAAGATCAAAACCACCTAATCTGGCAATTTCATTAGATCACTGGAAAAAAACTCTTAACGTTCCCTTGATAATCTACATAATTGGCACCTTTCTCTAGGTTACCTTCTGTTTCATCTGTTGCACTCTAGGTTTTGTATTGTCTGAGATACATCTCCTGTGCCTCAACCTTATTTCCACCAAACTCTGACCACTCAGTATTTTTCACGTGCCAGTATCTTTATCCTCCATACTTAACCTGCGGATTCTGCAGTTCACCTCATGACTTGGTTTCCCAGTTGTCTTTGCATTGTCTGCAGACTTAGATATGTTATACACAAAATAATCCGCAGATGCTGGGGTCAAAGCAACACTCACAACACGCTGAAGCAACTCAGCAGGTCAGGCAGCATCTGTGGAAAAGATCGGTCGATGTTTCGGGCCGGAACCCTTCGTCAGGACTGTAGAGGAAAGGTGCAGAAGCCCTATAAAGAAGGTGGGGGGAGGGTGGGAAGGAGAAGGCTGGTAGGTTCCAGGTGAAAAACCAGTAAGGGGAAAGATAAAGGGGTGGGGGAGGGGAGGCAGGGAGGTGATAGGCGGGAAAGGTGAAGAAAGAATAGGGGAAAACACAATGGGTAGTAGAAGGAGGCGGAACCAAGAGGGAGGTGATAGGCAGCTGGGGGAGGGGGCAGAGTGACATAGGGATAGGGGGAGGGAATTACCGGAAGTTGGAGTGTTCTATGTTCCTACCAAGGGGCTGGAGACTACCTAGACGGTATATGAGGTGTTGCTCCTCCAACCTGAGTTTAGCCTCATCATGGCAGTAGAGGAGGCCATGTATGGACGTAATCTGAATGGGAGTGGGAAGCAGAGTTGAAGTGGGTGGCTACTGGGAGATCCTGTCTGTTTTGGCAGACGGAGCGGAGGTGCTCGATGAAGGCGGTCCCCCAATCTGCATCGGATTTCACCGATGTAGAGGAGGCCGCACCGGGAGCACCGGATGCAATAGATGACCACCATTCAGGGCCCAAACAGACCTTACAAGTGAGGCAACACTTCACTTGTGAGTCTGTTGGTTTACTGATGTCTGCTATACGCCCACGGACTCTCTCAGCTACCTGGACTATTCCTCTTCCTACCCTGTTACTTGCAAAAATGCCATCCCCTTCTCTCAATTCCTCCATCTCCGCTGCATCTGTTCTTAGAATGAGGCTTTTCATTCCAGGACAAAGGAGATGTCTTCCTTTTTTAAAGAAAGGGGCTTCCCTTCCTCCACCATCAACTCTGCCCTCAAACGCATCTCTCCCATTTTACGCACATCTGCGCTCACCCCATCCTCCCGCCACCCCACTAGGGATAGGGTTCCTCTTATCCTCACCTATCACCCCACCAGCCTCCATATCCAACAAATAATTCTCTGTAATTTCCGCCATCTCCAACGGGATCCCACCACCAAACACATCTTTCCCTCTCCCCTGCCCCCCACTTTCTGCTTTCTTCAGGAATCGCTCCCTACGCGATTCCCTTGTCCATTCGTCCCCCCCATCCCTTCCCACCGATCTCTCTTCTGGCACTTATCCTTGTAAGCGGAACAAGTGCTACACCTGCCCTGACACTTCCTCCTTCACTGCCGTTCAGGGCCCCAGACAGTCCTTCCAGGTGAGGCAACACTTCACCTGTGAGTCTGCTGGTGTGATATACTGCGTCCGGTGCTCCCGATATGGCCTTTTATATATTGGTGATACCCGACGCAGATTGGGAAACTGCTTTGGTGAACTCCTACGCTATGTCCACCAGAGGAAGCAGGATCTGCCAGTGGCCACACATTTTAATTCCACCTCCCATTCCCATTCTGATGTGTCAATCCATGGCCTCCTCTGCTGCTGAGGTGAAGCCACACTCAGGTTGGAGGAACAACACCTTATATTCCGTCAGGGTAGCCTCCAACCTGATGGCATGAACACTGATTTCTCTAACTTCCGTTAATGCCCCGCCTCCCCTTCTTGCCCCATCCCTAATTTATTATTTATAATTTTTTCTTCTCTCTCTTCCCCTCTCACAATAACTCCTTGCCTGTTCTCCATCTTCCTCTGGTGCTCCCCTCCCCCTTTTTCTTCCAAGGCTTTCTGTCCCATGATACTCCCTCTTCTCCAGCCTTGTATCCCTTTTGCCAATCAACTTCCCAGCTCTTGGCTTCATCCCTCCCCCTCCTGTCTTCTCCTATCATTTTGGATCTCCCCCTCCCCCTCCCACTTTTAAATCTTTTACTGCCTCTTTTTTCCGTTAGTCCTGATGAAGGGTCTCGACCCAAAACGTCAACTGTACTTCTTCTTATAGATGCTGCCTTTCCTGTAGCTGTTGATTAGACCTGCCCAGCGGCGAGGAGGAATTTTAGACAATTCCTCCAAACAAAACCATTATAGTTCGTCAATATATCTGGGATGGCTTGCATGAACAGACCTCTTCAGGTTAAGCCACAGATTCACAATTGGGTTAAGATCTGGACTCTGGCTTGGCCATTCCAAAACACAAATTTTCTTCTTTAAACCATTCTATTGTTAATTCACTCTTGCATTTTGGACTATTGCATTACCTAATTTTTTTTAAGATGCGGGTGACAGACTGCTACCCTGTGAAATATCTTAATATAATTTTAAATTCATTGTTCCGTCAACGATTGCAAGCTGTCCAGACCTGAAGGCAGCAAAGCAGCCCCAAGCCATGATGCTCCTTCCACTGTGCTTCACAGTTAGAATGAGTTTTGGTGTTGATGTGCAGTGCCCATCTTCCTCCAAACATATAGCGATGTGCATTTCTGCCAAAATGTTCAGCTTTTGTCTCATCTCTCCACAAAACACTGTCCCAGAAGCATTGTGATGCATCCAGGTGGCCTTTTGCAAATTCGATGTGCAAAAATGCTTTTTTTTTTGGCGAGCAATGGTTTCTTCTGTGGTGTCCTTCCATGAACACCATTCTTGTTCATTGTTTTTCTTATAGTGGACACGTGAACAAAGACTTCAACACTCAGGTCTTTTAGAAGTACTTCTGTACCCTTTTCCGGCTTCATGCATCTCTACAATTCTTCTTCTAAGGTCCTCTGAAAGTTGTTTTGATCGAGGCATGGTGACATAAATAGATCTTTCTTGAGAAGAACAGGCTCTGTCGGTAATCTGACTTAGTGTGCCTTTTTTATAGGCAGAGCACCTCCAGTCTCATCTCATTTTATCCAAAGAGCTTTTGTGGAAGGCATTATCCCAGAGTTTCACATACTCTTTTAACCAAGACTGATTGTTTAAATGGTGTATTCAGTATTGATGAGAAGTAGAATTGTTTGTGTGTTATTAATTTAGGCAGATTGCATTTGTCTCATATTGTGTCTTAGATGAAGATCAGACCACATTTTATGAGCAATTAATACAGAAATTGCAAAGGGTTCACAAACTTTTTCTTGCCGATCAGTCTGCTGATCTTTGATTTTGATACTTTATTTCGTACATAGCTGTGTGGAGTGGAATACTTGATGCATTGTTGTGTACCCAGTGGGGCACTGGAGCTTTAAAAAAATTTTAATATAAAGAAATTCAATCATTTGGATACTAAGGGCTTATTTTGTTATTGCCAAGGCCAGATTATGGCAGGTGGCAACAATGACGGAGCAAGACAAGCTGAGGATGGGGATGGGGATGGTGGCAGGTGTTGGAATAAATGAGTCTTGAAGGAAATGAGAAAGCACCAAAATCAAATCGATGACACACTTTTCTGATTAGGAAATTGACAGATTTTGCATCTGTCAAATGTCTATAAATATGGATATAAATATGCTTTCATTTTTATAAGAAGCATTGATTGAATTGGTCAATTTTCAGATGGTGGTATTTAAGTATATTGAAGACAAAGATGTGTTTCAAAAGTTCTATGCCAAGATGTTAGCTAAGAGATTGGTTCATCAGAACAGTGCAAGTGATGATGCAGAAGCGAGCATGATCTCCAAACTAAAGGTCAGTTCAGTTTTCTTCAAACTTTATTTTTCCATTTGTGTTCTTGCTAATTTTAAGATTGAAAATTAGAATGTTCTTGATTTGTTTCACTTTCACAGCAAGCACTGAAGTTATCAGTGGAGCTTTATCAGCTTTTTTGTCATTAATATTAGGACAATTGAGTTGATAATTTAGAATTGATGTGTAAAGCCTTGTCTTGCCCAAATTCATGATGCAAGTGCTTCTGACAGTGTCTTATTTTCATGTTGCTGTGAAAAATTACTGAGTCAGTGGCACAGTTTTGATGTTCTGACAATGAAATTGACCAAGGTTTTGCTGAATGAAGTCAGGTGCCTGAGCTTATTGCTGAAGCATATCAACTGTAAAATTGTCCTTAACCAGAATGTCAAGACCAATGAGATTTTCTGCAAAGCAACTCTGGCATATGGGCAGGCCTCCCATTAATCTTTCGTCAGCTCTGACAGCAAAAGCACTCCCATCTTTGTCATATCTCTTAACTGTCCAGGTGTTTTTGTGCCTCTGAATGCTTTGAAGTTGGGAAACATTTTAGAGCCATTAAATATAAAGGTATTTAAAAAAAATTAAAGCTTTAACCAAAGTAAAAAAAAGAAAGCTAAAACACCTAAAGTATTTAAATAATTAAAGACATTATTGCAAACACAAATAATTAAAGAAAAAGTAGCTTGCCTTATGTGCTACCTTCATGTAGATGTAAAATCTTCATTTGCGGGGGAATAGGTTTGTAGATTGTGAATGGGTTTAACCCAGAACAAAATCTGAGGCTACGTCTACACTACGCCGGATAATTTTGAAAACGCCGGCTTCGACAGGCGTCCACACTAAGTGTTTTTCAAAGTATCTCCATCCACATTAGGCAGATATTTGGGCGAATCTCCTCCTACTGGGCATGCGCAGGGCACACAGAAAACAAGCGAAGAGGAAACGATATACTTGGTGCGCGTTTGTCCAGTTACAGAGTAGAAAAACTTAAAAGGAATTGCTCTTGGCTGTCGCGCAGGAGGACTTGAAACTTAAAAAAAAACAAATACTGGAGTGTATGGAGGCAGCCGATAGGGAATTCACAGGCAGTATGACCCGGCTGACAACGAACATTGAAAAACTGACTGTTGCATTAATAAAGCACCTTGTTAAATGTATAAAACATGACTGCTTCAGTGTTATCTTGTATTTCCATACAATGTTACATTAGGCTGTTACCCATCTATTTTCAGAGAAGTACTTGCATAAGTAGGTAAACCACCTTGGTTCTTGGTTCTTGATCCTCGATCCTCCAAAATATTCCGCATGGAATTTAAACTGGAGGTGGCGCAGTGTATTTTCTGTCCTTATCTTCATACAAGCAAGGACAGAAAACAGGGCAAAGTGAGTATACTTATTTATTCAGTAAGCTATGGGTCGAAGTATTTGGTGAGTACATTTCCAACTCTCCTGGCTTCAGTCTCGTTGCCATCTGTTCTGAAATTGTTAGGTTCTGCGAAGTGCAGAATCAAATATCGCTGTGATGATTATGCACTCTAAACAATAAAGTAGTAATAATAAGGATAAAAATAATAAGAAGAAAACAATGAAATACCGCGCTGCCGCCATCTGTTCCGGCACGTCATGACAGCGGTTTTAAAAAGCTCCGGTTACCCCGTGTACACTGCAACGGATAGTAGGCGTTTTCAGATTTATTCACTCTGGAGACCGTTTCTGAAAATCTCCATTTTCGGGGGCTAAAAACGCCGGTTCAGTGTGGACAGAGGGTCAAAACAAAGAGAAAAAGCTTTGTTTTCAAAATTATCCGGCATGGTGTGGACGTAGCCTCAGAGTAGATTTCCAGCGTGGACTCCATGAGTAAAGCAGGAGCTGCAAGCAAACCAAGACCAGCATGTTTAAGATCTCCAGTTTTTGTCAGGAGTCACAAACTTGAAGAATAAATGCTGACAATTCCATGCAGAGATGCTGGCAAAGCCTAGTAAAATCTGAGCTGTGTGTTCAGTGAACACTTGAACTACTTGCTGACTTGGGAGTTGCTTTGAAATACACTGACACGTGATAATTTTTTTGATTGCCTCTTTCATGGCACAATCTTTTGGCTGAGGGGTTTATCATTGCTGTTGGCACTTTTTCTTATTTACAGTTTTGTAGCATGTATTTAATTGCAGTGTAAAATTTGATTAGTGTTACTGTTCGACAGATTTTGTAGAATTATAATATAAGTAGGATTGCCTAGAAAATATTTATTGAATGGTGTATCTGAACACTAGGATTAATTAAAATTACCTGATTATTTGTTTCCTTTCTACTTAAGCAAGCCTGTGGCTTTGAGTATACCTCTAAACTACAGCGGATGTTTCAGGATATTGGTGTGAGCAAAGACTTGAATGAACAATTCAAAAAACATTTGTCTAATTCAGAACCACTTGATTGTAAGTATATGTTGTGGGTGATAATCTGTGAAGTTTGTTCAGTACACAGAATGTTTATGTAGTCTCATTTTACAGTGGGTAACGGAAATTTTTTCTCATAGAATTTGCAGACTAAAACAGATTAAATACTTGTTCCTATAAAAGTAGTCTGAAAGAAAAATAAATAAAACACTTTTCGGTATGCATTTCTTGGCACATGTGTAGATGACGTACATGGCTTTGCATTACAGAAGATCACGAAGACTGTTTTCTGGTAATATACTCTCCCTCCCCCAGTAATACAGAAATGAAGGTGTAACAAGGTCAAAATATAAAGGTCAAACTTTCATTCCGAATTCAGAACTTTTATTAAGAAATGTGCAGGTGGAGAATTAGTAATGTGGGAACATTTCAATTTGTTTCAGAAATCTTCATATCTACAGTTTAGCAGAATTTTTAAATGGATAGAATCTGCTTGTGGATTATTGCCACTTTTAAAACTTCAACAAATGTTATTTCATTTAAAAAATTTTTAGCATCTGTATTGCACCTACATAAATCTAGGGCCTGCATATTTGAGGTTTATTTCCTTGTGATTTTGCTGTCTTTCTTCAACTTGGTTGTAGTTTAATGTTTTAATTCAATGTTTTTGTCTTTTTGTTCCCCTTCAGTGGATTTCAGTATTCAGGTTTTAAGCTCCGGCTCTTGGCCATTTCAGCAGTCTTGTACATTTGCACTTCCGTCTGAGGTAAATTTGATTTTTCTTTGTTGGCTTATTTTGCGTTATTGTGTTTTATAAACAATAGTAAAAATTAATAAAATTATCAAATAAATACCAGCTTTGTGTTATTGCAGTTGGAAAGGAGTTACCAGAGGTTCACAGCATTCTATGCCAGTCGGCACAGTGGTCGGAAATTGACCTGGCTCTACCAGTTGTCTAAAGGAGAGCTAGTCACAAACTGCTTTAAGAATCGATATACTTTACAGGTGAGGTGTGAGAAATAGTTTTAAGTAACAATGACAAGTGTTGAGTATTGGCACAAAATTTATTTCGCACTAGCTAGGAAAAAAGATTCAAGTGAGCTAATTTCAAAGATGTTGTAATTCCTATAATTTCTTTTTCAGAATGGAAATGTTCAAATGAGGTGTATAATGCATCTTCCTGTAGAGAAAGGAGGCTCTTAGGTTGACAGGGCGTGTTACTTTTTCTTACATTTAACTAACTCTGATGACAAGACCATAGAGGGCAATTTCCAAAATTGTGATTGTCAGCAGTTTGTTGGACAGAAGCCTGTTTACACACAAACAAAATATTTTCCAGAATAATGCCTGTCTTCCTTTCTTTTTGAAAGTCTTTACTTATCATGTCCTTCCAATCAGTCTCAATAAATATAAAAGAAAAATATATCAAATTCTGGATATTTGAAATAAAAACCAAGTGGTCAAGCAGCATTGTGGAGCAAAAAACAAATGGAAGATTGTTGGTATGGAATGTTGACTCTTGTTTCTTGCTGTACAGATGTTGCCTAGCATGCTATTTTTAGCATTTCACCTATTTCAGTAAACATATTGCTCTTTTGAATGTTTTACTATTGGGCTTATTAAACTCTTCAGCCATGAATATGGGCCTACTAAACCAAACGTACTGTGTATCATCTGTGTTGCTACTGCAAATATCGGTTTGCCTGCTCCATCAGTATTAGCAGGAAGTCGATCTTTTGTTAGAATACACTGATTCAACAGGTCCTTTGGATAGTGTTTCTTAAGTAAATGAATCTGCAATTAGAAAATGAGACTTGTTGCTTTGTGTGCCATGTATGTCCTTCTCAAGATTACCTTTGTATTACAAATAATCCAATTAATTTCACTGGAATTTACTGGCATGAAGTTTTGAACAGATTCTGCCAAAGTTCATCATTGGAAATACCCGTGGTGTTTAAGTTTTATAGCTCTTGGGTTATGCAGCTATGAGTACAATTGCAGGTAAGATGCTATTCCATAATTGAGAGCACGAAATTTGTTTGTACAAACTTTTCTCATAATCCAGTTGGAAAAGATGGTGATAACAGAACTACATTGGCAAGGACAGCATTTGTCATCCTTCTGTGGGAGTCGTTAGTAATTTGTTTCCTGTTGACCCATGTCAATGGCAATTGAGCAAGTTTAAGTCATGAATTAATTCCTGTTGATCATTTCATCCTTGTTGATATTTAATAAGGCATTATAGAGAAAGGTGACCACAGCTAACAGTTCCTCCACAAGCACCCCTCCTCCCCCTCATCTAGTGACTTGACCATGCTCGATTAATGAACTTATGTAACTATTTCCATCTATGATGTCTCCTTATAAAGCAAAGGATTTGTATTATGTGCAGTAAAACTACATCAATTCAATGTGCCGAGGACTTCAGTGATGTTCGACTTGCAGATTTTCCAGACTATTGACTGTTACTCAATTATCCCATTAGTGCCCCAACAGACTTTAAATCACTTTCTTTTAAGATACTACGCAGTAGAGTAATAAATTTTCGGTCAACAAGTGAGTACAGAAAGCATGTTTCAGGGGAAAACAGGAACAGGACTAGGTGAATTTTAAGGTCACGTCCCTAATGCATGAAAGGGAGTGTGGTGACCCATATACAGACTGGAATTTCTAAGTAGTTGGTAATAGATTATTGGAATTGTGAAAGCACATAGTATATGTGGATCACAGCACAATCCTGGTGTTTTATTATGAACATGTACATCCAGATTTACTCACTTGACATAAATTTTCATTTTAATGTTTTCCTTTTTTGTTATGGCCTTTCTGCATGGAATTCTTTTTGATTTTTCTGATAGCTAAGGTTAAGATAACATGTGAGTTGGCAAGGATGAAGTTTTTGCCTGAAATTGTACACGTTGCAAATTTAATCTGTCCATTTAGTAGCATATTCAAATTTAGCCAAAACAGTTGTTCATCTGTTCATAGATGTTGTTTGTGTTGCGACTTCTATGCTTGTTTATTTATTAGACTAAAGAAGAGTCTTGGCTCAAAACGTCGACTGTTTTCCCTTTTCCACAGATGTTGCCTGGCCTGCCGAGTTCCTCTGTCATTTTGTGTGTATTGCTTTGGATTTCCAGCATCTGCAGAATTTCTCGTGTTTGTATTTATTAGACTTGTATTGTAAACTGTTGTGGAATTGAATCTGAAGAACACTATAGTGGCCACATGAGGCTACCAAAGTATGAATAATAGTAGTTTCTGTCATGCCTTGTGACCTTGACAGCCATTAAAACGAACAAGGATGATAATACAAGGCTGAATTGTGCGCTCAGCAACGGCGGTAATTTACAGGACTCGAGTATTTAATTATATGGTTATGGTTTTGGTTTTCAGAGTTCAGTTTTACACTATTTTAAATAACAATTCTTGCTGAATATTCAAAGTTGTTGCTGAAATGGGTTTTGCAATTTCCAATGTAAGCACTAAGGGCGTGGTTGTTGAGATTTTGTATGGATAAGGCCATGAATTTAATGGGAATTAAATCTGAAATGGATCAGATTGGATCCATGTGAAGCAAATCCTAGAGAGGTGTGTAACAAAGAGAGGTGTTGGAGGAACATTACAAGATTAACTTTGAGGGTATTGGTGTAACGTTGATGACATTGCAGTCTGAACTCTGTTGTTAATGACGTTAAGTGTTGATTCAGTGCCATTGGGGTGTGGAAGGTAGATTGGAGTGATGAAATGGTTCTGGGAAATGGCAAAACTAGAATAAGATTCCATATATTGTATTTCTCTGTTATTATGACCATTTAGCACAATCTTCACCCAACACCTCATAATAGGAGGTGTTTGGAATACCTATAACTTGCAGAATCCATGCAGAAAACTTGGTAATTGCTTGGTCAAATGATTTTCTGCCTGTTCTTATATGTACATGTGGTGGGGTGTCAGAGGTCTTTATAAATCATTAGTTGTTCATTTGATAATTTTGGTCCTAGGGAACTTGATCAGTGAGCAAAAATCTAATCCCATCTCCCCAGCTAATCAGTTTATTTGGAAAAGGACATCTGACGTAAATATCAAGGTATGACTTCTTACTGATCATTTTGGCAAAAGAGCAGGTTGTATATTATTTCTTTTTCTTAACTTTGCCATTTTTGTATGAGGTGGCCATACATTATTGACTCACTTCTTGACCCACACCATCTGTCAAATTTTCTTTGAAAGAGTACTGTTAACCAGACTTGATCTTGACATGATCTTCCTGCATCGTTATTTTTAATATTTTGAAGTTTTCTGATGTGTTGTTAGTTCAGAAGTTAAGGTCTTTGTATTACAGGACAAATGGCTAAGAAATTTTAAAATCAAAAACTGTTATAGTTTACTTGCATTTTGAATCAGAATATTTGATAATGAATCAGTAATTAAAAGATGCAATTGATAGAACAAGTTGATCATGGTTAATAAGTTTGAAACAGGAACAATGGTGGGCTGAGCATTCATTAAGCAATAAACTAGTAGAATGAATGTTTTGCATGAGAAAGATTATGAGGCAGGTATCCAAATATCACAAGGCTTCTTTTCTGATGGTTAGAAATAGAGAAATGGTCTTACAGTTTTATATGTGGCACTCTCAGTTTACTTGATTGTCTACTTTGTAGTCTTGCCTTCAAAGGACAGGATCCTGAAAGTAATGGAAGTGATTAGGGAGTACACACGGAATGCTGGAAGAACTCAGCAAGAAAGATGGCATCTATGGAAAGGAATCGAGTTGGTGATTTGGGCCGAGATCTTTCATCAGGACTCCAGTATTGGGGGTGGTGGGGGTGGTCATGGCTGAACTATTATTCTTTATTCCTATTCAGATGTTCCCTGTCCATCTGAGCTCCTCCAACATTTTGTGTGTTGCTCTGGATTTCCAGCACCTGCAGAATGTCTTGTATTTATGAAGAGATTAAGAGCTTGTTAATCAACACCTAGAAAATAGGCATCGCAGCTCCAGCGATTTAGGTTCAGTTCTGATTTCTGGTGGAGTCTCTGACGGCTATGCATTACCTCTGGGTGCTGTGATTTCCTGCTTGTCCCAGTGATATGCGGATTTGTAGGTTAAATCTCTCTGGTGTTGATTGGTAGAATCTTGGGCAGTGGGGTGGGGGTGGACATAACAATAAAATAAAATTAGTGCAAATGGGGTTTTGATGATTAGTGAGCTAAAGACCCTGTTTTTGTGAAATATGAATGCTGATTTGTTACGCAAATGCAAGTGTTCATTCTTTGCAACAGATCCAGATTGTTTGGTGTGTGGGATATTCAGTAACAATTATCTGGATACATAAATTAGTTGGTGTTGCCCTTTTTTGGATGGGATCCAGGCACGTGTGTGCACGTGTGTATACGTGTATAAGTAATTTCTGCGCTGAATCTGTGCAGTAGCATATTTATTCCCATTCATACAAGTCAGTTCTGCCCATTTTACACATGTCAACTGCCTGTCTGAAATCAATTTAAACAGACAAGGACAGATACCATGCCTATATGAAGATCACTGAGAGATAGGTACAGTACGTGACATTTGTGCTGCAGTTAAATTTTCCAGTTCTGCTTTGGCCCTTAAAGGGATATCCTGAACCCATATAAGAATTGGCAGTGTTTTTAAACTTCTCCCTTTAATGGAAATTTGAAGAGTAGTGTTAGCCAGAACCTTCAGTGCTTATTTGTCCACAGCAATAAACCCACACTAACTTTTCTATAAAGCCGCTTATGGCCCTGTTACGAGAATTTAGGGTTGGGAAAAAAGATTAAATGGCAGGACTGCAGAGTTGGCAAACTGGGGACTTCTGCCAATGCTAATTGTTAAAAAATACAATAAGACGGTGCAAATCAATGTGCAGGCAGAGAGATGGAGCTTTAGTTTAGCTTTCTCAAGCATTGGCACCATTTTTGGGTGAGACCTATACAGATTGAATGAGGCTATAATTATTATCTCAGCAACAGGGTTTGTTGTGTTTTTAGAAGGGTTTAAACTTAGCTTGCCAGAAATATGGAACCTTAAAATAATTCCAGAAGTGAGAAACAAAGCAGGAATAAGCAGTTACAAATGCCTGTAAGCAAAATAAATAGGTGAAAGAAACAAAGACAAAGCAGAAAAGGTGATCAGAGTTCTGAAGAAGTGTTACAAGGACAAAAGTGAAGGTAAACTTCCCAAATGCACATAACATTCACAAGGTAAATGAATAGTATAAATCAATATTACTTGATATGACTGATTTGTCATTAATGAACCATGGTTTCAGAGTGACCAGTGATATACAGTGGCAAGCAAAAGTTTGGGCACCCTGGTCAAATTTTCTGTTACTGTGAATAGCTAAGCGAGTAAAAGATGACCTGATTTCCAAAAGGCATAAAGTTAAAGATGGCACATTTCTTTAATATTTTAAGCAAGATTACTTTTTTATTTCCATCTTTTACGGTTTCAAAATAACAAAAAAGGAAAAGGGCCTGAAGCAAAAGTTTGGGCACCCTGCATGGTCAGTACTTAGTAACACCCCCTTTGGCAAGTATCACAGCTTGTAAACGCTTTCTGTAGCCAGCTAAGAGTCTTTTAATTCTTCTTTGGGGGATTTTCGCCCATTCTTTCTTGCAAAAGGTTTCTAGTTCTGTGAGATTCTTGGGCCGTCTTGCATGCACTGCTCTTTTGAGGTCTGTCCACAGATTCTCGATGATGTTTAGGTCGGGGGACTGAGAGGACCGTGGCAAAACCTTCAGCTTGCGGCTCTTGAGGTAGTCCATTGTGGATTTTGAGGTGTGTTTAGGATCAATATCCTGTTGTAGTAGCCATCCTCTTTTCATCTTCAGCTTTTTTTTACAAACGGTGTAATGTTTGCTTCCAGAATTTGCTGGTATTTAATTGAATTCATTCTTCCCTGTACCAGTGAAATGTTCCCTGTGCCACTGGCTGCAACACAAGCCCAAAGCATGATCGATCCACCCCCCGTGCTTAACAGTTGGAGAAGTGTTCTTTTCATGAAATTCTTCATCCTTTTTTCTCCAAGCATACCTTTGCTCATTACGGCCAAGAATTTCAATTTTAACTTCATCAGTCCACAGGACTTGTTTCCAAAATGCATCAGGCTTGTTTAGATGTGCCTTTGCAAACTTCTGACTCTGAATTTGTGGTAAGGACGCAGGAAAGGTTTTCTTCTGATGACTCTTCTATGAAGGTCATATTTGTGCAAGTGTCTCTGCACAGTAGAAGAGTGCACCACCACTCCAGAGTCTGCTAAATCTTCCTGAAGGTCTTTTGCAGTCAAACGGGGGTTTTGATTTGCCTTTCGAGCAATCCTACGAGCAGTTCTCTCAGAAAGTTTTCTTGGTCTTCCAGACCTCAACTTGACCTCCACCGTTCCTGTTAACTACCATTTCTTAATTACATTACGAGCTGAGAAAATGGCTACCTGAAAACGCTTTGCTATCTTCTTATAGCCTTCTCCTGCTTTGTGGGCATCATTTATTTTAATTTAGCTGGTTAGAGGAGTCCATGGCTACTGACTGTTGAGACAAGGTTTGAGGAGTCAGGGTTATTTATAAGGCTTTGAAATTTGCATCACCTGGCCTTTCCTAATGATGACTGTGAACAAGCCATAGCCCTAACAAGCTAATGATGGTATGAGACCTTGCTAAAAGTTGTCTGAGAGCTCAGATCTCTTGGGGTGCCCAAACTTTTGTATGGTACTCCTTTCCTTTTTTTCACTCTCACATTGTACAAAAGGGTAGGGCAAGGAAGAGGAGGGCAGTTGTGATAGGGGACTCGATAGTAAGGGGGTCAGATAGGCGATTCTGTGGACGCAGTCCAGAGACCCGGATGGTAGTTTGCCTCCCTGGTGCCAGGGTCTGGGATATTTCTGGTTGAGTCCAAGATATCCTGAAGTGGGAGGGTGAGGAGCCAGAGGTCGTGGTACATATAGGTACCAATGACATAGGTAGGAAAAGGGATGAGGTCCTGAAAGGAGAGTATAGGGAGCTAGGAAGGGAGCTGAGAAAAAGGACCGCAAAGGTAGTAATCTCGGGATTACTGCCTGTGCCACGTGACAGTGAGAGTAGGAATGCGATGAGGTGGAGGATAAATGCGTGGCTGAGGGATTGGAGCAGGGGGCAGGGATTCAAGTTTTTGGATCATTGGGACCTCTTTTGGCACAGGCGTGACCTGTACAAAAAGGACGGGTTACACTTGAATCCTAGGGGGACCAATATCCTGGCAGGGAGATTAGCGGGGGCTACTGAGGTGACTTTAAACTAGAATGGTTGGGGGGTGGGAATCAAATTAAAGAGGCTAGGCGTGAGGAGGTTAGTTCACAACAGGGGGATGGGAACCAGTGCAGAGAGACAGAGGGGTGTAAAGTGAGGGTAGAAGCAAAAAGTACTAAGGAGAAAAGTAAAAGTGGCAGGCCGACAAATCCAGGGCAAGCATTAAAAAGGGCCACTTTTCAACATAATTGTATAGGGGCTAAGAAAGTTGTAAAAGAGCGCCTGAAGGCTTTGTGTGTCAATGCAATGAGCATTTGTAATAAGGTGGATGAATTGAAAGTGCAGATTGTTATTAATGATTATGATATAGTTGGGATCACAGAGACATGGCTCCAGGGTGACCAGGGATGGGAGCTCAACGTTCAGGGATATTCAATATTCAGGAGGGATAGACATGAAGGAAGGGGAGGTGGGGTGGCGTTGCTGGTTAAAGAAGAGATTAACGCAATAGAAAGGAAGGACATAAGCCGGGAAGATGTGGAATCGATATGAGTAGAGCTGCGTAACACTAAGGGGCAGAAGACGCTGGTGGGAGTTGTGTACAGGCCACCTAACAGTAGCAGTGAGGTCGGAGATGGTATTAAACAGGAAATTAGAAATGTGTGCAATAAAGGAACAGCAGTTATAATGGGTGACTTCAATCTACATGTATATTGGGTGAACCAAATTGGTAAAGGTGCTGAGGAAGAGGATTTCTTGGAATGTATGCGGGATGGTTTTTTGAACCAACATGTCGAGGAACCAACTAGAGAGCAGGCTATTCTGGACTGGGTTTTGAGCAATGAGGAAGGGTTAATTAGCAATCTTGTCGTGAGAGGCCCCTTGGGTAAGAGTGACCATAATATGGTGGAATTCTTCATTAAGATGGAGAGTGACATAGTTAATTCAGAAACAAAGGTTCTGAACTTAAAGAGGGGTAACTTTGAAGGTATGAGACGTGAATTAGCTAAGATAGACTGGCAAATGACACTTAAAGGATTGACGGTGGATATGCAATGGCAAGCATTTAAAGGTTGCATGGATGAACTACAACAATTGTTCATCCCAGTTTGGCAAAAGAATAAATCAAGGAAGGTAGTGCACCCGTGGCTGACAAGAGAAATTAGGGATAGTATCAATTCCAAAGAAGAAGCATACAAATTAGCCAGAGAAAGTGGCTCACCTGAGGACTGGGAGAAATTCAGAGTTCAGCAGAGGAGGACAAAGGGCTTAATTAGGAAGGGGAAAAAAAGATTATGAGAGAAAACTGGCAGGGAACATAAAAACGGACTGTAAAAGCTTTTATAGATATGTAAAAAGGAAAAGACTGGTAAAGACAAATGTAGGTCCCCTGCAGACAGAAACAGGTGAATTGATTATGGGGAGCAAGGACATGGCAGACCAATTGAATAATTACTTTGGTTCTGTCTTCACTAAGGAGGACATAAATAATCTTCCAGAAATAGTAAGGGACAGAGGGTCCAGTGAGATGGAGGAACTGAGCGAAATACATGTTAGTAGGGAAGTGATGTTAGGTAAATTGAAGGGATTGAAGGCAGATAAATCCCAGGGCCAGATGGTCTGCATCCTAGAGTGCTTAAGGAAGTAGCCCAAGAAATAGTGGATGCATTAGTGATAATTTTTCAAAACTCGTTAGATTCTGGACTAGTTCCTGAGGATTGGAGGGTGGCTAATGTAACCCCACTTTTAAAAAAGGAGGGAGAGAGAAACCAGGGAATTATAGACCGGTTAGCCTAACGTCGGTGGTGGGGAAACTGCTGGAGTCAGTTATCAAGGATGTGATAACAGCACATTTGGAAAGCGGTGAAATGATCGGACAAAGTCAGCATGGATTTGTGAAAGGAAAATCATGTCTGACGAATCTCATAGAATTTTTTGAGGATGTAACTAGTAGAGTGGATAGGGGAGAACCAGTGGATGTGGTATATTTGGATTTTCAAAAGGCTTTTGACAAGGTCCCACACAGGAGATTAGTGTGCAAGCTTAAAGCACAATGTATTGGGGGTAAGGTATTGGTGTGGGTGGAGAATTGGTTAGCAGACAGGAAGCAAAGAGTGGGAATAAACGGGACCTTTTCAGAATGGCAGGCGGTGACTAGTGGGGTACCGCAAGGCCCAGTGCTGGGACCCCAGTTGTTTACAATATATATTAATGACTTGGATGAGGGAATTAAATGCAGCATCTCCAAGTTTGCGGATGACACGAAGCTGGGTGGCAGTGTTAGCAGTGAGGAGGATGCTAAGAGGATGCAGGGTGACTTGGATAGGTTGGGTGAGTGGGCAAATTCATGGCAGATGCAATTTAATGTGGATAAATGTGAAGTTATCCACTTTGGTGGCAAAAATAGGAAAACAGATTATTATCTGAATGGTGGCCGATTAGGAAAAGGGGAGGTGCAACGAGACCTGGGTGTCATTATACACCAGTCATTGAAAGTGGGCATGCAGGTACAGCGGGTGGTGAAAAAGGCGAACAGTATGCTGGCATTTATAGCGAGAGGATTCGAGTACAGGAGCAGGGAGGTACTACTGCAGTTGTACAAGGCCTTGGTGAGACCACACCTGGAGTATTGTGTGCAGTTTTGGTCCCCTAATCTGAGGAAAGACATCCTTGCCATAGAGGGAGTACAAAGAAGGTTCACCAGATTGATTCCTGGGATGGCAGGACTTTCATATGAAGAAAGACTGGATGAACTAGGCTTGTACTCGTTGGAATTTAGAAGATTGAGGGGGGATCTGATTGAAACGTATAACATCCTAAAGGGATTGGACAGGCTAGATGCAGGAGGATTGTTCCCGATGTTGGGGAAGTCCAGAACGAGGGGCCACAGTTTGAGGATAGAGGGGAAGCCTTTTAGGACCGAGATTAGGAAAAACTTCTTCACACAGAGAGTGGTGAATCTGTGGAATTCTCTGCCACAGGAAACAGTTGAGGCCAGTTCATTGGCTATATTTAAGAGGGAGTTAGATATGGCCCTTGTGGCTACGGGGGTCGGGGTATGGAGGGAAGGCTGGGACGGGGTTCTGAGTTGGATGATCAGCCATGATCATAATAAATGGCGGTGCAGGCTCGAAGGGCTGAATGGCCTACTCCTGCACCTATTTTCTATGTTTCTATGTTAAAAATAATACACTAATCTTGCTTAAAATGTTGAAAGGTATGTTTCATCTTCTTAACTTTGACTTTTGGAGATCAGTTCATCTTCTACTCACTTAACTATTCACAGTAACAGAAATTTTGACCGGGGTGCCCAAACTTTTGCATGCCACTGTAAGCTGAATGTTCAATTCCATTTTACTTGTAGGAATGGTGAGAAATGATATTGGCTCATTGGATCATTGTGGAAAATTTGAATCACTCTGGTAGAGCTAAGAAACAGCAAAAGGCAAAAAACAGTAGGAGCAACATGTATTAGAAAACTGGAGAAATAGGGTGCATGTACACAAAACAGGTGCGATGTTAATATGCACAGATTGGTCAAGTCAAATTAGCAAATTTATGGGGTGCATTGAGACCAGAAGACCATATCAGACCTTATATTTTGCAGCAAAGAAGAGTTAAAGGAAACAGTTGAAAAGATGTCCTTTGGTAAGAATGACCAGAAAAGAGAGAATTTTGTATTAAGTTCAAAAATTATGCAGTTCAGTCTGAAACTAGGCTCCTAAATCTAAATTAAGAAAACTATGATTGTATAAGGCCGAGTTGACTTTGATTGGGAAATTGTTTTAAAAGATCTGACGGTGGATGGGTACGGGCTAACATTTTAAGTAAAATATGATTTGTAAGAAGATCATTTAATGCACAAAAAAATCAACATGAAATGTGGTGCATTGGGATTGACAGAAGAAATTAAAGTATTTAATCAAAAGAAGAGGCTTATAAAGTTGTTACAGCTCTAGGCAGAGCATATTGTAACTCCCAATTCTATAATAAAGGTGGAATAAGAAAGGCAAGATAAACAAAAATGAACTGGTGAATAATGAGGAAAAGATTAGAAAGTCAGTATTGATCCCTACTGCAGATGTGTGAATTTATTTTGGGAAATACAGAGATGTCACTGAAGTTGATAATTATGTCTGTCTTTTTGAAGGAAGAAGTAAGATAACACATCAGAAACTCTAGAGAACCCAGGAGAATAAGGAAGTAAAGAAAAATTGTTAATAAAATTAATACTAGAGAAGCTGATGACATTGAAGCCAATAAATCCCAAGGATCTGATGAACAGATCCTTTGGACATTCTGGTAGACATTTTAATCCTTACCACATTTTGAGTGGTTTTGTGTTACTGGATGTAAGAAATACTCCACACCTGGAGTATTGTGTACAGTTTTGGTCTCCAAATTTGAGGAAGGACATTCTTGCTATTGAGGGAGTGCAGCAGAGGTTCACGAGGTTAATACCGGGGATGGTGGGACTGTCATATGTTGAAAGATTGGAGCAACTGGGCTTGTATACACTGGAACTTAGAAGGATGAGAGGGGATCTGATTGAAACATATAAGATTATTAAGGGATTGGGTATGCTAGAGGCAGGAAACATGTTCCCGATGTTGGGGGAGTCCAGAACCAGAGGCCACAATTTGAGAATATGGGGTAGGCCATTTAGAACGGAGTTGAGGAAAAACTTTTTCACCCAGAGAGTTGTGGATCTGTGGAATGCTCTGCCTCAGAAGGCAGTGGAGGCCAATTCTCTGGATGCTTTCAAGAAAGAGTTAGATAGAGCTCTTAATGATCGCAGAGTCAGGGGATATGGGGAGAAGGCGGGAATGGGGTACTGATTGTGGATGATCAGCCATGATCACAGAGAATGGCGGTGCTGGCTCGAAGGGCCAAATGGCTTCCTCCTGCACCTATTGTCTATTATCTATTGTCTAAAACAGAAAGTACTGGAAGTACTCAGCAAGGCATTTGGGGAAAGAGAAACAGTAAATGTTTCAGATCTAGGACCCGTTCTCAGAATTGGGGAAAGAGAGATCAAGTTAAATTTCCTGTAGCAAAGAAAGTGAGGGAGAAATGGATTGAATATAGGGAGTAACCCTGGTATTAAATGAGCTAATTAGCATTTGCAAGCACACTGTGCTTCTTTGTGAATGGTGTCACTAAGAGCACAGCTCTGGGGCACGCCCAGCCAGCCAAACTATACTAATAAACAAAGAAGCAGTCAAAATAATGAAAGAAAGAAATGGCCCGTTGAAATACAGACAAAGAGCACATTACTTGGAGAAGTCGGAGAACACAATATTGAGTGTGAAAGACTACATCATGGCTAGATGGCAGATGAGGTGTTCCTCAATTTTGCCTTCAACCTTGTATCAAGAGGTTATAGAGAAAGGTCAAAGTGGAAGTGACATACAATGACAGCTGGAAGTTCAGGATGCCCTCTGCAGCACAAACGCTAGTGTACAATCTGCATTTGTTTTCTCCAGTGTAAAGGAGGTCACATTATGAATACCAGATGCAATTTGAAGTCACATTGTGAATACCAGATTCAAGAAATGCAGGTGAATTGTTACCTCACCTGGAAGAAAAACTATAGGTTAAATGTTTACAGCCAAACAAAATTTGATGGAACAGATTTCTTGGACGTTTGTACAGTTAGAAGTATAGTAAGGATAAAGCCATGGTTTTGAAATCAAATATAAGAATTTTAAATTGAAAAATTGTTTAACAATGTCAGTAGACAAAATGGTGTAAGGTGAATGGGAGTAGTACAGTTACAGTAGTGGAAGCTTCTTTGAGTGGTTAAGCATCAGGTAAACTGAGGCAGGATCAGAATCCAACAGTGTTTTAGAACAGAAAATAAATTATTGTGGTTTGCATACGAGGGCTGAAATTTGACTTAATTTCAGATAGTTGAGAGGAAGTGGGATGAGTCAGTGGTTGGGAATGAAATTTGATGGAAACTAAGTTGGGTGGCTGTGCTTGGCCCAGAATTTAGGTGGAAGATGTTTTCTATTTGGATGAATAATCTATATGGAGTCATTTATTGTGATGGTGACATGAAGCTGAATGTAGTTACAAGTATGTGGTAACCAGCAATATGGTAAGGAATGGGAAGATATTAGGAGAAGACCCCTGGGAGAACACCAAGAGTTTTTTAGAGTGATTGGGAAGACCAGCAGAGCAACTAATCCTCTGGCTGCAGATCATTAGCCAAGATAGAAATAGGCAATCAGCAATGCAAACAGCTGGTTTATGCTGCTCAGTCACTTAAGGAAAGGCTGCAGTCAACTATGATGGTATAATTTGTCTCACAATCACATTAATAATAATTTTGGTCATGTTCTGAAGTCATGACAGAGGTATTATTAATATTGTGGGAGATTCAAACAAGGAAATTGACAAAGAAGGACATGAACTTGTGATGTCATGTTACCTAGGAAAGGAAAGTGATAATTTGTGAAAGTAAGGGTCATGTGACTTGCTGAGGACAGGGCTGAGATGCAGACTTTGTGGAGAGGGGTGCGATAAAGCTTTGAAGAAGGAGGAACCACTAGAAATATCGGCTAATGACGAATAAATAGAGGAAAATAGGAGTTGGTGGACCATGATATTTGATCAAAATGAGCTCAGAGGGAAAGTGGGAAGATTGGAGAGAAAGTAAGGGCGTAATCAGCAAAAAAAAGACCTGAAGAGTTTTAGCTCACTGGGCAGGAGAAAGGGAGCAGAGACAGCTCGTACTTTGTCCTCGTTCATCTTTTGCATCTTTCTATGCTGTAGAAGATTATTCATAGTCATAGTCATATTTTATTGATCCCGGGGGAAATTGGTTTTCGTTACAGTTGCACCATAAGTAATAAATTGTAATAGAACCATAAATAGTTAAATAGTAATATGTAAATTATGCCAGTAAATTATGAAATAAGTCCAGGGGACTAGCCTATTGGCTCAGGGTGTCTGACCCTCCAAGGAAGGAGCTGTAAAGTTTGGCCACAGACAGGAATGACTTCCTATGATGCTCTGTGTTGCATCTCGGTGGAATGAGTCTCTGGCTGAATGTACTCCTGTGCCCACCCAGTACATTATGTAGTGGATGGGAGACATTGACCAAGATGGCATGCCACTTAGCATCCTCTTTTCAGACACCACCGTGAGAGAGTCCAGTTCCATCCCCACCACATCACTGGCCTTACGAATGAGTTTGTTGATTCTGTTGGTGTCTGCTACCCTCAGCCTGCTGTCCCAGCACACAACAGCAAACATTATAGTACTAGCCACCACAGACTCGCAGAACACCCTCAGCATCGTCGGGCAGATGTTAAAGGACCTCAGTCTCCTCAGAAAATAGAGATGGCTCTGTCCCTTCTTGTAGACAGCCTCAGTGTTCTTTGACCAGTCCAGTTTATTGTCAATTCGTATCCCCAGGTATTTGTAATCCTCCACCATGTCCACACTGACCCCCTGGATGGAAACGGGGGTCGCCGGTACCTTAGCTCTCCTCAGGTCTACCACCAGCTCCTTAGTCTTTTTCACATTAAGCTGCAGATAATTCTGCTCACACCACGTGACAAAGTTTCCTACAGTAGCCCTGTACTCAGCCTCATCTCCCTTGCTGATGCATCCAACTATGGCAGAGTCATCCGAAAACTTCTGAAGATGACAAGACTCTGTGCAGCAGTTGAAGTCCGATGTGTAAATGGTGAAGAGAAAGGGAGACAAGACAGACCCCTGTGGAGCCCCAATGCTGCTGATCACTCTGTCAGACACACAGTGTTGCAAGCACAAGTACTGTGGTCTGCCAGTCAGGTAATCAAGGATCCATGATACCAGGGAACCATCCACCTGCATCGCTGTCAGCTTCTCCCCCAGCAGAGCAAGGGCGAATAGTGTTGAACACACTGGAGAAGTCAAAAACTTTACCCTCACAGTGCTCGCTGGCTTGTCCAGGTGGGCGTAGACAGGGTTCAGCAGGTAGACGATGGCATCCTCAAACTCCTAGTCGGGGCTGGTAGCGAACTGGAGGGGATCTAAGATTCATTCTTGGTCTCTTTCTTTTGACACCTTCTGCAGATGGTAGGAATCTTTCACTATTTGCCCAATTATTCAGTTACCAGTTGCTTGTGGTTTGGCAGTAAATGCTTGACCCTAAGCCCATTTTACCATTTATCATTCTTTTTCTCCCTTCTGCTACCTCTACCATCTCCGCTCTATTTAAAATGTTCTCTACGTCTATTCCCTGTTCTTCTGTTCCCACCTCTCCTATTTCTTCCATTTGTTTTCTCAATCTAATGTTTCCCTTCTGAGTCGACTGCTCCAGCAAATATTTCAAGCATGTAGTTTCTCTTTTTTTTCTGGAAGCCCAGAAGATACGACACAACAGTTAATTGTATCACCACACAGCTCCAGCAACCTGCCTTCAACCCTAACCTCTTGTGCCTTCTGCATGAGTGTATTTGTTTACTTTTTGACCACATGGATTCAGTACTCCGATTTCACTCACATCCCGAAAGTGTGTATGATAGTTGCTTAATTTGCTTAACCATAAATTTCCCCAGTTGTACATGGGTGACAGAAGAATCAGGGCTGTTGGTGGATATGGAAAGGGGAATAGGATATGGCGAAATAACCGGGGAAGTGGGATTTATAGTCTCGCAGCATACCATTGACCTGATGGGCTGAATGGCTTCCTACTTTGTAAACAAAAAGAGTAAAGAAAATCTAAAGACTGAATAGGTTATTGGTAACTGTGTTATGAACTTTAAATTTGAAGTTCCTGTTCTGTAAAAACTTCCTAGTTTTTAATACACTATTTAGAATATAACATACTACAGCACAGTACAGTACAGGCTTTTCGGCCCATGATATGTGCTGAACTTTCAACCAACTCTGAACTCATTTAACCCTTCCCTCCTACATAGCCCTACATTTTTCTATCATGCATGTGCCTATCTAAGAGTTTCTTAAATGCCCCGAATGTATCTGCCTCTACCATCACCCCTGGCAGGGCGTACTAAGCACTCACCACTCTTTCTTTTAAAAAAAAAGTCCTAGAAACCCACCTCCCCATACTTTCCTTCAATCACCTTAAAATTATGTCCCCAGGCATTAACCATTTCCAACTTGGAAAATTATCTTTAGCTATCCACTTGGATCTGTGCCTCTTACCACTTTGTACACCTCTATCAGGTCACCTTTCATCCTCTTTCGCTCAACCTATTCGCATAAGACATGCTGTCGTATCTAGGCAGCATCCTGAAGAGCTAAGTCTCCTCTTCTCCCTCTCTAAAGCTTCTTCATCCTAACTGTAATGATGAGATAAAGCCTCCGTTAGTCAGGGTTGATCACGAATGTTGTGTCCTAGCTGTCTAGATATGCAAGCTAGGGCAGTACAATATGGACAGCAAGCTCCCCCTCTCCAAGCATCTGATGAACGCGGAGAAAAATGAGGTACGAAGGTAAACTAGCCAAGAATATAAAGGAGGATAGTAAAAGCTTCTTTCGGTTTGTGAAAAGGAAAAAAAATAGTTAAGACCAAAATTGGGCCCTTGAAGACAGAAGCGGTTGAATTTATTATGGGGACCAAGGAAATGGCAGACGAGTTGAACAGGTACTTTGGATCTGTCTTCACCAGGGAAGACACAAACAATCTCCCAGATGCAATAGTGGCCAAAGGACCTAGGGTAATGGATGAATTGAAGGAAATTTATATTAGGCAGGAAATGGTGTTGGATAGGCTGTTGGGTTGGAAGGCTGATAAGTCACATGGACCTGATGGTCTGCATCCCAGGGTACTGAAGGAGGTGGCTTTAGAAATCGTGGATGCATTGGTAATCATTTTCCAATGTTCTATAGTTTCAGGATCAGTTCCTGTGGATTGGAGGGTAGCTAATGTTGTCCCTCTCTTCAAGAAGGGAGGAAGAGAGAAAACAGGGAATTATAGACCGGTTAGCCTGATGTCGGTGGTGGGAAAGATGCTGGAGTCAATTATAAAAGATGAAATTACAACACATCTGGATAGCAGTAACAGGATGGGTCCGAGTCAGCATGGATTTACGAAGGGGAAATCGTGCTTGGCTAATCTTCTGGAATTTTTTGAGGATGTAACTATGAAAATGGACAAGGGCGAGCCAGTAGATGTAGTGTACCTGGACTTTCAGAAAGCCTTTGATAAGGTCCCACATAGGAGATTAGTGGGCAAAAATAGGGCACATGCTATTGGGGGCAGAGTACTGACATGGATTGAAAATTGGCTGGCTGACAGAAAACAAAGAGTAGCGATTAACGGGTCCCTTTCGGAATGGCAGGCGGTGACCAGTGGGGTACCACAGGGTTCAGTGCTGGGACCACAGCTGTTTACAATATATATTAATGATTTAGATGAGAGAATTAAAAGTAACATTAGCAAATTTGCCGATGACACAAAGCTGGGTGGCAGTGTGAAATGTGAGGAGGATGTTATGAGAATGTAGGGTGACTTGGACAGGCTGGGTGAGTGGGCGGATGCATGGCAGATGCAGTTTAATGTGGATACATGAGAGGTTATCCACTTTGGTAAGAACGGGAAGGCAGATTATTATCTAAATGGAGTCAAATTAGGAAATGGGGAAGCACAATGAGATCTAGGTGTTCTTGTACATCAGTCACTGAAAGCAAGCATACAAGTACAACAGGCAGTGAAGAAAGCTAATGGCATGCTGGCCTTCATAACAAGGGGAATTGAGTATAAGAGCAAAGAGGTCCTTCTGCAGCTGTGCAGGGCCCTGGTGAGACCACACCTGGAGTACTGTGTGCAGTTTTGGTCTCCAAATTTGAGGAAGGACATTCTTGCTTTTGAGGGAGTGCAGCGTAGGTTCACAAGGTTAATTCCCGGGATGGCGGGACTGTCATATGTTGAAAGATTGGAATGACTGGGCTTGTATATTCTGGAATTTAGAAGGCTGAGAGGGGATCTTATTGAAACATGTAAGGTTATTAAGGGATTGGACACACTGGAGGCAGAAAGCATGTTCCCGCTGATGGGTGAGTCCAGAACCAGAGGCCACGGTTTAAGAATTAGGGGTAGGCCATTTAGAATGGAGTTGAGGAAAAACATTTTCACCCAGAGAGTGGTGGATATATGGAAGGCTCTGCCCCAGAAAGCTGTGGAGGCCAAGTCTCTGGTTGCTTTCAAAAAAGAGATGGATAGAGCTCTTAAAGATAGTGGAATCAAAGGTTATGGGGATAGGGCAGGAACTGGATACTGATGCGGATGATCAACCCTCGAAGGGCTGAATGGCGTATTCCTGCACCTATTGTCTATTGTCTATAACGCAAAGGACCAGCAGAGACCAGTACAGTGTGGCACCAACAGCATCACAGGAGTTGCCAGTCAGTGTTGAACTCAACGTAGGACTGCCTTAGGGCTCCAGCTCTCGATTTTTCCCTTGGGGTTTACTCCCGAAACCTTCCCCATGAGTGAGTAGAGCCACAGGGCAGCAGAGGTTTGAGAACAGAGTTTTCCTTCTAGATGAGCTGCCAACCACAGTTGACGAGCTCCATCTACCCAAAGTGACTGGTTTTAAGGCGCTAGTAACTTGCCTTTGCCCCTTCTCCTGTCAGTAGAAATGGTTCCTCTGTGCTTAGTAGCTGAACCATATGTGAAGGCCAGGAGCTGGACTTGATTGTCAGAAGCTATTTGAGTCGCACACCATTAGGAGCATGTAATAAGTAGTGGGAATTTGTCCCCACTATGACTCCCGGCTATACAGCCTTAAGGAACCTATAATGATGTAACCAGAATTGAACACAATATTGCAAGTGTGCTCCCTAAACAACGCCCACATTTCCATTGATCATATCCCTGAGTCCATCTGTTTCCAATTTACGCAGGTTCCCGTCTAATAGCATCATTATTCGCCCCCCCCCCCCGAATTAAATACTTTCCCATACTCTTCCATTTCGAGGCTATGGTAAAGGTTAGGGTGTTATAGTCCTTGTCTCTGAAATGCTTGTGCACCTAGATACCTAGCACCTGATATGCTTCTGCCCTTTCCTTCTCATTCCCATCCCCTGCTAAACTAGTTCAATCTCTCTCCATTGGCTCTAGTAAACCTGCCTGCAAGGATTCAGCTGTGACCCATCTTTTTTTACAGGTCATGGCTTCCCTAGTAGAGATCCCAATGATACACATATCTGAAACCCAGCCCCTGCACTAGTTCCCTCAGTCACACATTCTTCTTCCAAATCATCCTATTCTTACCCACACTGGTACATAGCACTGGCAACAATCCAGAGACTTCCACCCTGAGGTCCTGCTTTTCAGCTTCCTATCTAACTCTGTATACGCTCTCTTCAGGACCTCTTCCCTTTTCCTACCTATCTTGTTGTTACCAGTATGTATCATGATTTCTGGCTGCTCAACCTTCCCCCTTTAGCATGCTATGGACCCACTAGCAGGTGTTGCTGACTCTGGGAGGCATCTGAACATCCAGGTGTATCTCATCCACAGAATCTCTTGTCTGCTGTCTGTACTATTGAATCCCCTATCATCGCTGCATTGCTTCGCTCCCTTTCCCTTCTGAACCACAAGCCAGAGACCGAGTCACTGTGGCTTTCCCTGGTAGGACGTTCTCTCCAGCAGTATCCAAACTGGATATACCTGTTACTGAGGGCAATGGCCACAGGATTCAGGATTACAAGCCAACAGCTCTGCCAATCTCAAGAGTGCCAAATGACCTGACTGACTCCCCTCGCTTTGTTCAAAACTTGTGTTCAAAATCCACAAGCCAACAGTTTTGCCAGTCACAAGAGCACCAAACTACTTTCTTGCTGAATTGCTAATTTTGAAATCCTGGAACTAACACTTCAATTTGAACTTTTCAACACGTGTTTTTGCCAGAAATATCACAAGTAGTTTGTTGCAACTTATTTCTTTTGATACATTGTGAATTTTTATTTGTTTTGTTCAGTCAACTGAACACTGGTTTTACTACAGTTCAGTGCTTTTGAATTAATTTATAACAACCATTCTTTATAAAGTTTGAGAAGTTTCCAAATATAGTATTAAAGTTTTGAAATGTGAGAAGGAGGATGTGGCGCGTTAATAATACAAGTTATCATGCAATTGGCAAGACAGTTACTTGTCTGGAGCTTCAAAATAAATCCTCAGGATTGAATTTACTTTTGTATTCAAAGGCATCCACATTCCAGATGGCAATCCTACTTCAATATAACACAGAGGATGCCTATACTGTTCAACAGTTGACAGACAGCACTCAAATCAAAATGGTGAGAAGACATTTGACACCTTTTGAATAATGTCAGTAGATAGTTATATTGGTAATCAGCAGTGAAATTTAAAGTTTTTTTTAGTTTAGCTGGTTTTTATCTGCTTCATTTTGTTGACTGTACAGGAGACAATATCTTCAACTTTGAAATTTTGTTCATACTTTGAAAATGTTGATTTCAGGACATACTGGTGCAGGTTTTACAGATACTCTTGAAGTCCAAACTACTGGTAAGTGCTGATTAGTTATTTGGAAATCAGATATTAAACAATAGACTACATGGCTCACTTTAATAAGCTACATTTTTTTAAACTTAGGTATTGGAGGATGAAAATGCGAATGTGGATGAAGTGGAAATGAAGCCTGACACATTAATCAAACTGTACTTGGGGTATAAAAAGTAAGTTCAAAGTTTATTACCAAAGTGCATATATGTCACCATATACAATGCTGAGATTTGTTTTCTTGAGGGCATATTCAATAAATACATAACCATGATAGACTCAGTGAAAGACCACACAAACAAGGCAGACAACCAGTGTGGGTCAGTGGCGGGGAGGGCTTTACCAATGATGGACTGGGCCTTACCTGCTGCTTTTTGCAGGATTTTCTCTTTGACGAGCATTGATGTTTCCATACAAGGCTGTGATGCAACCAGTCACTATATTCTCCATCATACATCTATAGAAGTTTGTCACAGTTTTAGATGTAACTTTCATTGTAAAAGATGTAACTTTCATTGTAAGTGATAAAGAAGTTGTGAGAATTAGAGCTATTGAGCTTTTCTTTAGGTATGCTATTTTCTAAACTGAACTGTTTCTTATAGTAAAAAGCTGAGAGTAAACATTAATGTGCCAATGAAGACTGAACAAAAGCAAGAACAGGAGACCACACACAAAAACATTGAAGAAGATAGGAAGTTGTTGATTCAGGTAGGTCCTTTGTAATAAAAGAAATTGATCTGTGCATTTTGTTTTCTTAACTATTTTGTAATCAGCCAACTTAGCAACAGACATTTGGTTTTATAATGTTCTATGATTTCTTGAAAATGGTTAGTTATGGATGATTTAGGCAAATTATGGAAATGCCTTCACTGTTAGGACAAGCCAATGATTGGGTACAATGGCAGACAGAGCAAAGAGTTAAATTGTACCATAGAGGCAAAATTCAAAAGGTTGATGAATGCAGCACTGAAGGTGCTGTATTTAAATGTACATAGCATTTGGAATAAGGTGGGCGAACTCGTGGCGCAATTAGAGATTAGTCGGTATGACATTGTGGGCATCACTGAGTTGTGGCTGAAAGAAGGCCATAGTTGGGAACTTAAGATCAAAAGATATACTTTGTATTGAAAGGACAGGCAGGAAGGCATAGGTGGTCGTGTGGCTCTGTTAGAAAGAGATGGAATTGCATCTTTAGAAAGAGGTGACATGGGGTCAATGAATATTGAATCTTTGTGGGTGGAGTTAAAAAAAACTGTAAGGGTATAAAAAAACCATTATGGGAATCATATATAGGCCTCAAAATAGTAGGCAAGATGTGGGGTTGAGATTGCAAAGGGAGCTGGAAATGGCACGTGTAAGAGTAATGACACAATTGTAATTGGGACTTCAGTATGCAAGGGGACTGGGAAAATCAGATTGGTGTTGGATCGCAAAAGAGGGAATTTTTTGAATGCCTATGAGATGGCTTTTTAGAGCAGCTTGTGCTTCAGCCTACTCAGAGAAAAGCTGTCTTAGATTGGATGTTGTCATATCTCAGGGAGCTTAACATAAAGGAACCCTTAGGAGGCAGTGATCATATTGTGATTGAATTCATGCTGCAGTTTGAGATGGAGAAGCATAAGTCAGATGTATTAGTACTGCAATGGAATAAAGGGATTACAGAGGCATGAGAGAGGAGCTTGCCGAGGCGGATTGGAGGGGGATACTGGTGGCGATGATGGCAGAGCAGTGACGGCTAAAGTTTCTGCGAATAGTTCACAAGGCGCAGGATAGATATGTCCCCCAGGGGAAGAAGTTCTCAAATGGCAGGGGTAGGCAACTGTGGCTGACAAAGGAAGTTAGGACTGCATAAAAGCCAAAGAAGGGGTACTTGGAGACTAATGATAAAATAAATCAAAAACAGGATGGTTTCTGTAAAGGGAAATCTTGAGTGACAAATCTGTTGGAGTTCTTTGAGGAAGTAACAAGCAGGGTGGACAAGGAGAGGCAGTGGATATCATTTTCCTAGATTTTCAGAAGGCATTTGATAAGGTGCCACATGTGAGGATGCTTAACAAGATAAAATCCTATGACGTTACAGGAAAGATACTGGTGAGCGGAATGACTGACAGGCAGGAGGCACGAATGGGAATAAAATGGGCCTTTCTGGTTGGCTGCCAATGACTAGTGGTGTTCCTCAAGGTTCAGTATTGGGACTGCTACTTTTCACATTGTCACTGATTTAGATAATGGAGTTGATGGCTTTGTGGCAGAGTTTGCAGATGATATGAAGATAGGTGGAGTGATGGATAGTGCTGAGGAAGCAATGTGATTGCAACAGGACTTAGACAAATTGGAAGAATGGGCAAAAAAGTGGCAGATGGAATGCAGTGTTGGGAAATGTATGATAATGCATTTTGGTAAAAGGAACAATAGTGCGGACTGTTATCTGAAGGGGGAGAAGGTTCAAGCTTCAGAGGTGCAGAGGGACTTAGGAGTCCTCATGCAAGACTCCCGGAAGGTTAATTCACAGGTTGAGTCTATGGTAAAGAACGCAAATGCAACGTTGGTATTTATTTCAAAGCGAATAGAATATAAAGCAACGAGATAATGCTGAGCCTTTATAGACACTAGTCAAGCCACAGTTGGAGCATTGTCGACAGTTTTGGGCCACATATCTCGGAAAGGATGTGTTGTCATTGGGGAGAGTCCAGAGGAGGTTCACAAAGATGATTCCAGGAATGAAGGGGTTAACATATGAGGAGTGTTTGGTAGCTTTGGGCCTGTACTCACTGAATTGTAGAAGAAGGCGTGGGGATCTCATTGAAACCTACTGAATGTTGAAAGGACTAGATAAGGTGGATGTGGAGAGGATGTTTCCTGTGGTAGGGGTATCCAGTACTAGAGGGCACAGCCTCAAATTTGAGGGGTGACATTTTAGAACAGAAGCAAGGAGGAATTTCTTTAGCCATAGAGTAGTGAATCTGTGGAATGCTCTGCCACAGACTGTGGTGGAGGCCAAGTCCATGGGTATTTTTAAAGCAGAAGTTGATAGTTTTCTGATTGATCAGAGGATATGGCAAGAAGGCAGGTGTATGGGGTTGAGTGGTGTCCGGGATTAACCATGATGGAATGGTGGAGCAGATTCAAAGGGCTGAATGGCTTAATTCTGCTCTTGTGTCTTATGGTTAGCTGTTGTCAGGATCAAACCATTAATTCCAGTCTGCATCTTCAATCTTTTTTCCCTTTTGTATGATGGTGGTTGTACAAAGTTTGTGCCTCCCATTATTCACATTCCATAAATTTTAGTTCTTCCAAAACCAATTATCTGAATGAGCATTTGAATTTCAAGACTTGGTAGGCTATAAAGCAAGTACTGGTAAATGTAATAGTGTACAGTTGCAAGAAAAAGTTTGTGAACCCTTTGTAATTGCCTGGTTTTCTGCATTAATTACTCATAAAATGGGGTCTGATCTTCATCTAAGTCACAATAGTAGACAAACACAATCTGCCTAAACTAATAACACACTAAAAATTGTACTTTACATGTCTTTATTGAACACATTGTTTAATCATTCACAGTCCATACTGGATAAAGTATGTAAACCCTTGTATTTAATAACTGGTAGAACCTCCATTAGCGGCAGTAACCTCCACCAAATGTTTCCTGTAGCTGCTGGTCAGACCTGACCAACAGCAAGGAGGAATTTTGGGCCATTCCTCCATACAGAACTGCTTCATTTCATCAAAATTTCTGTGCTAACTTGTATGAACAGCTCTCTTCAGGTCATGCCACAGCATCTCAGTTGGGTTAAGGTCCATACTCTGACTTGGCCATTCCAAAACACAAATTTTCTTCATTTTAAACCATTCAGTTGTTGATTTACTCTTGTATTTTGGATGAATGCCTTGTTGCATCCTCCAACTTCTATTAAGCTTCAGGTGACGGCACACTACACTGACATTTATCTGTAAAATGTTGTGATGCAATTTTGAATTCATTGTTCCCTCAACGATAGTAAGCTGTCCAAGCCCTGAGGCAACGAAGCAGCCCCAAACCATGATGCTCCTTCCACCATGCTTCAGAGTTGGGATGAGGATTTGGTATTGGTATGCATTGCCCTTTTTCCTCCAAGCATAATGGTGCACATTTTTGCCAAAAAGTTCAACTTTGGTCTGGTCTGTCCACAGAACATGGTCTCAGAGGCATTGTGGAGCATCCAGGTGGTCTTTTGCAAACTTGAGACATGCACTAATGTTTATTTTTTGGAGAGCAGTGTTTCTTCTGCAGTGTCCATCCATGAACACCATTCTTGTTCAGTTTTTTTTCTTATAGTGGACACACGAACAGAGACTGTGGCAAGTTCTGGAGATTTCTGCAGGTCTTTTGCTGTTACCCTTGGGTTCATTTTCACCTCCTTCAGCATTGTACATTGTCCTCTTGGTGATCTTTGCAAGATGCCCATTCCTAGGGAAAGTGCTGAATTTCCTCCATTAGTAGACATTTTCTCTTACTGTGGACTGATGAATACTTGTGTCTTTAGAAATGCTATTTTAGCTTTTCCCAGCTTCATGTAACACTGCAATTCTTCTTCTAAGGTCCTCTGAAAGTTGTTTATATGGAGACATGACAGACAAACAGATCTTTCTTGAGAAAATCAGTCTCTGTCAGTAACCTGACTTTGTGTGTCTTTTTTATTGGGCAGGGCACCTCTACAACTCACACCTCCGATCTCATCTCATTGATTGGAACACCTGACGCCAAATAGCTTTTGTAGAAGATATTATCCCAAAGGTTCACATTTTTTTGAAACTAGACTGCGATTGCTTAAATGGTGTACTCCATATTGATAAGAATTACAATTGTTTTTGTCGTTAGACAGATTGTATATTATTGTAACTTAGATGAAGATAGGACCACATTTTATAGGTGATTAAGCAGAAAACCAGATAATTGCGAAGGATTCACAAATTTTTCTTGCAACTGTAAGTTTATTGTCATTTAATTACATATATGCATATAACATATAACCATATAATGTATATTGAAACGAGACAATGTTTCTCGAACCATGGTGTAAAGCACAGTAGTACTCATAATACACGATAACTTATGAAGGCAAGGATAAAATCTACAGATGAATCACACATAAATAACAAACTAAAGTGCATTAATATTACATATTGTAAGGTATGGAACAGATGAACCAGTGACACTTCAAATACATGCGGCGGGGAGTTCAGAAGTCTTAATGGCCTGGAGGGAAAAAACTTTCTTATCCTGACCGTCTTGGTTTTTATGCATTGCAGTCTCCTGTCTGATGGTTGAAAGTCAGAAGATGCTAGATGGATAGGTGGGATCCTTAATAATACTAAGGGCCCTGCATATGAAATGCTCCTGATAAATGTCCTCAATACACCTATGATTCTCTGAGCTATTCTCATAGTCCTTTGTAGGGACTTCAGGTCTGATGCTTGTCTGCTGCCATACCACATGGAGATGCAACTTGTCAGGATGTCTCAATGGTGCTCTTGTAAATCGCAGTTAAATGGGTTTTTCTTTCTCTGCTAGCCCCATTTACTGATTTTCTGCCATCTTACATCAAGTCTCCCTTGCTAATCCTCTTTGGCTTTTGCTCTTATATTGCTTCCATTTAAAAATTCTCATTTTTATTTCCAAATCCTTCATGTCCTTAGCCCTGTTTCTTTTCACTATGAAACTCTCAGAATTCTGTGCTTTACTTCTGGTCCAGCACACTTCTTTCATTTTAATCTGTGCACTGCTGGCTGTTCTACCTCATCTCTGGAATTCCTTCCCAGTTTCTGTGTTGGATTTTAAGGGAATCAGGGGATATAGAGTTGGTGCAGAAAATTGCCTGCTCCTGAGCACCTCACCAAATGACAGAGCCGGCATATTTAGTCGAATGGTCTATTCTTGCTTCTGTTCTTTGACATTCCTTAAAATGTACTAAACCTTCATGCATCTAATCTGATTTCTTAAACCTTGTTGTAAGATTGCATGCAAAATCTTGATTATATAGTGAAATCTGTTGGTAGTATTTAGAATCTTAAATTTTCTTACAGGAAAAAAAACAGATTTTATTAAACTTAAAATATTTAGAATCTAGCTTTTCAGGCTGTCTTTAGGGACAAAAAATGTTTTTGAGTGTAGCATGGAAGCCTTCTGTAACATATACAGATAAAACAAAAAAAGAGCACGGGATTCAAAGCCTTCATCAGACCACACCAAGAGTATCAGCTACAATTCTGGCTGACTCATCTAAAACCATATTAGATGTGACACAGATTTACCGGTTTAATTCCTGTGATTAATGTGCTGACTATATAGTGATTTAATAGAATGCCCTTTGTTCTCTGGAATTCAGAAGTAATGAGGTGATCTTTTTGAAATGTATGAAAGTATCAGTGAGGTTGATGAGGGGAAAGTATTAGTGGGTTTATTTGCTCTAATGAATGTAGGCTGCATGGGCCTCAACTCCAGATAAAGGATTGTCCATTTAGGGGTGAGGTGTGCATTATATGAATTATTGTAATTCAAAGAGCTCTCAATGTTTGTTGGAGTTAATTGGGCCATTCATTACAAAGCCAGCAATACTGTAGCAAAAGTCCTCTTTCTATGCTATACCATCATATACTTCCAATTTGCTCCAATGAATCTCGCTTGCAACAAGTTAATCCCATTCCTTGATCTTCTTGCTATCCCCAAGGCTGCAATTGTACGAATAATGAAGATGAGAAAAGTTTTGAAACATCAGCAGCTACTGGCAGAAGTTCTGAACCAACTGTCCTCCAGGTTTAAACCCAGAGTCCCGGTCATTAAGGTATGTTCATCAAATATTTACATATCATCCAATCTGATCCAATAAAATCTGGCATTAAAAGTATGTACGTTGGGGGATATGCGAAGATGTCAATTGGAAGGAAGTTATTTATGACTTTCATAAATTCTTTTGGGAAAAAAGATTTTGAAGTTCATTTAGTTTTATCTTTCCTGGTATGTTTTCAGTCAGCGTCTAGTTATTCCTTGTGCCTTGAGATGTTAAATGGCATTATTGGAATTTTACAAAAAATGATACATTGGATCATATAAGATACATTGTATTCTGGGATGATGAAATTATCCTACTCACTGTTGTATTAAGCCTTACATCTGCTGCAATATTTTGCAAATTTTATGTTTAGTTAATTATGCCCTATGAAGTAATTTCAAAATAAGATCATGAACTGGTCAGTTCTTGCAGTTGAGGGATATTGTAAATTTACAATGCTGTCACACAGGAATTTGGAGCAGAAAACCAGAAAAATCAGTTTCGAGAAAAACATTTTGTTTTGAATTCCAAAAATGAATTAAATCAAAGCAAGTAAAACTCAGAAACAGCAGATGCAGAAAGTCCAGAAAAGAAGCAAAAATGCTGAAAACACTCAGCGGATCCACAGTAATCCCTGGAAAGAGAAACAGTTAACATTTCAGGTTTATGTCCTTCAGTTGTACTGTACAAGTGTCTATCTTGGCTTTAATTAGGGCAACACATGCAACATCTTCATTCTCTTCACTTAAACTACTGAGTAAAATCTGTTCATTGACTTAAAAGTTTGCCTCAATTTTTTTCGCTCTCCAAGGAACTGCCTGTTTTACTTGTTTTTTTTAAATTTTATGCCTGCTTTTTTATCTTAAACGTTTTGTAACACTTTTATATTATCCTGTTATCAAAGTGACAATCTGGAGTTAATTAAGGCAGTGATAATTAAATGTGTAATATTTTGGACAATATTGAAGGAAGGAATGGAGCTCAGCATCTTTGAAATGAAGCAAACTTGTCGTTTGAAATTTTTGAGCAATATGTAATTTATCAGAAAACACTTCACCTATTGATTTCCTACTTCATATTTAATTTCCTTTTAGATGTTGGTCAAAACCACATGCTATAGTTGAAATTGATTTTCCTGTTACTGAGTAAATAGAAGGCAGATGCCACATCAGCTATGGATCTGACTTTTGGAGGCTGCTGTGATTTTTGTCACTTTTTATTGTCAGGAACTGCAATTTGCATGAGTTATTGGGCTAATAGATTTGCACAACATAAAAGAAGAAATTGAAGGAAAAAATAATTTGTATGTCACAGTATGTTTTAAAAAAAATCAAAATTTATATAGGTACTAAAGGCCAGCGGCTTCCAATTGTTCCTAGAAGACCAGTGAGTGCTCTTGGAACAATGAAATGTTAGTTCAGATTTAATTAAGTATATGCAGCGTATATGGCCCTATAAGATTAAGTTACATTAACAAATAAAGTCATCACAAGCAATTCATTTTGAATGGTTTCTGTGTACTGTTCTCCTTTAATTATCCAGCTTTGAATTTTAAATTCAGATTTATATTTGATGTAGACGAACATAATTTGTCATAAACCGATTCTTTTGCTGTTAGAACATTACACTGGCATTGAGGTTTTATGCATGATTTTGAGGCACACTTGATGCATTGCTTCTACATACTTTACAAATGTTGTAATTAGACTGCAGTTTTCAGTCACATCTTATTTTGTTAACTAAGATCAATTTTTACCTGTAGTTTTTTTTTACGATAAACTATAAACAGGTTTACCTTTATTTATGTCCCTTTGTTAAATGGAGAAAATGAAACGCCAATATGAATACAAGTTTTCCGTCTTAGTGGGTTATCACCCAGAGTCTGAAGTACGAATTA
Source organism: Mobula hypostoma (assembly GCF_963921235.1). NCBI lineage: Eukaryota > Metazoa > Chordata > Chondrichthyes > Myliobatiformes > Myliobatidae > Mobula > Mobula hypostoma. Next base: position 160,903,822 of record NC_086099.1, on the reverse strand, counting down.
TGGTAGTAGAATACCCTTTAGACCTGGTCTTAACCATGATTATTGAATCAAATTAATGGCTGAGCTATAAAATGCAACATTTGAGTATTCCAGTGGAATTTGGACCTTTGGTTGACAATTTAGCCAATTAAACAACTTCAGAAAGCCACTAGATTGAGTAAGCAATTGTTTTAATGTATTTTTTGCAAATATTTTAACTTTATGCATCTGTGGTAAATGTATTATCACTTCATGCAAATATAAAATTAGTGTTCACTGATATGCATGTTCATTAAGCTGATGAAATTTAGAATCCTGCCATTGGAGCTTCCTCTGATATGACAATAGTGAAATTTCTTCCCAAGCCCTCTACCACCTGTAAGGTTAAGGGCAGTAAACGAATATGAAAGCACTGTCTCGATGTCACAAGCTGTATTAACAGCAATCTTTCATCTTCCGATGAACTGCAGGCTCTTAAACTGACAGTTTACAACCATTTTCAGGGGCTAGCCATGTCTCCATCCTACTACTAATTAAATAGACAGTACACTTGCATTTTTATACTTAACCTGTACATTTATAAAATCTTAACTGGAGTTGAACTAAAAAACCTCCATTTGTCTTTTGCTGTTTAGTTGTGAACTGTTGCTTTATTTCAAAATGTTAGTTAGTCCAAATTTGCAATTTTAAATTTACTTGTTATATTGTATGTTTTTTAAAAAATTAACATGTTGGGTTAAAATCTGCATGTTTCTATTGTCATGTACTTGTTTAATGTACAAGTTTTTGTTCTATACTAAAGTACTTTTCTTTTGCAGAAATGCATCGACATTCTGATAGAAAAGGAGTATTTGGAGCGTGTGGATGGGGAGAAGGACACATACAGTTATTTGGCTTAAATATTATGTGTCTGAATAAAAACTTCATTCCTAAGACATACAGGCTCAAATACAGAGAATGCTACTAGTTTTATGATAAAGATGGGAATGTAAAGGATTGCATTCTTGAACTCCATTGTAGCTTATCTGCTGCCTGCTGGGCCTCTCCTCAACTGAGAGGAAACACCAGCCAGTCATATTTACTTTACCCAACTGTTCTCAGGATTGCTGCATTTCACTATGTAAATATTTAAAAAAAACCCCTAACCTTAATCTAGCAAGTGAGAAAGGAATTGAACCTTCAACGTCGGGGTTGCATGCTACTGCCTATCTGCATTAAAAAAAAATTTACTTCAGCTATACATGGCCACTACTGCTCTGAAAATACCAGGCAGCAGGACAAACTAATTTATGAATGCAATGTTGGCAGCACTTTCCAAAAGCATACTAGTGAATTTGAACAAGCCCTTTAGAAATTGTGTAATCTGCATTATCTGCTACAAGAGAAACCATTTGTATAGTGTGGTTCATTTTTTAAATGTGTGATAAATAAAAATTTAATGATTTCTGTAACAGTTGTGACTTGGTACAGTTTGATCGGTGTAAAAGTTGCTAGCTATTAACCATTCGTTGCAAGGATCAAATCTAATTGAATATCTATTTATCTGCTTTCAAAACTATCCAGCTAAAATGTTATGATGGACTGTTTAAAAATATTAAGGTATTCACTATGCATCAGACTTTAATACAACTGACCACTAATTTAGTTACATAGAACTTTTGGAGCATAAACTAAGGATAAGTTACCCTCTGGCTTTGAATTGGTTCTCCTTTGTCTATATTTTGTACACATCCTAGTAATTATCCTCTTTCCACCTGTTTCGTAACGTGCATCGCTTTATTGTTTTGTGGCATCTGTGATGTTGCATATACAAAGCAAAGCTGCAGGAATCTGTGAGACACAAGGGATTGGTTTAATTGGAATCATGTTCAGTTTGGGCATTGATTGAGTGCTGTATTCTATATTTTAATTTGTTAAGAGAGTAATTATCAGCTATGCATTCCTATGATTTAAATGCTCAGCATAGCATCTGAATTATAGTGACCTACAGAAAACTTTATGGAATTCATAGGTGTTAAATTTGCCATGTACCTGCAAGTTCCCCATTTTCATTTTCTACTTGAAAGGAGGTGTGCTGTCTTGATATACTGCTAAAAAAGTTTTGTGGCTATTACATACTGCTGTAAGTAGCTTTTAAGACGAGTGCCTGACAGAAATCCATAACCACGTGTACAAAGCTACTAACAATATGATAGTTGTTTGCATATTCAGTGTGGAAATTATTTTTAAAATGTATTTTAGTTACAGTTCCTGTACCACAGTTCATATATGCATGACTAATTAGTTTTGGAATCTGGCTTGTTGATGGCCTTGCAGCCTCTAGTGCAGTTACATGCTAAAGGATATCAGTTTGAAAATTGCATTGGGAAATTAGATAACTATTTGTATCATTTCAATATTAGTGCAGAAAGAATGTGGAGGAATCTACTGAAAGTTAACGACGTATCAAAATCTCAATTGATAAATAATTTTGGAACATCACTTTTAACAGGAATTTTTGTCTCTGATGTGAATGCCATTTAAACAAAAATAATTTCTTAATTATACTTCAAACATTTGCATAATGCACCTTATTTAACTTTGTAATTATCTGGAGCCAAATTCAAAGGATGTTTTCACTTCCCACTGCAAAAAAAAATTGTTTATGTAGATCCCTCTCAGCATCTAAATATTGGATCTACATTCAAAATTCTTTTCCCCAGGTGTAGACAAACTTCTTGGGCACTAATTTATACCTTTGATTAAGAAGTGCTGACTAAATCTTGTATTATAAGCTTTTAGATTCTAACTGTTTGAATCTAATTGTAATATTAATAGCATAACTAGTTTCAATATTCATATTGCAACTTGGTTACATCTTTTCTGCGCATGAGTTTTGCATATTTCTTTTAGAACCAACAGCTTATAGAATATTTATGACACGGAGTTGTATAGTCCCCTTACTCTTAGCTGGGAATTACCTCAGATTTTAAATTGATGTTGCTTCTATGGTCATTACTAGATTTGTTATAAGATTTGCTCCATCATTTAAAATGAGTAACGTCCTGTGGTAGGTATATTTGCATGGAGAGAAGCCACATTATTTCATTAAAAAGGCACGTCAAAACAAAAACATTTTGATTGGGTTCTGGAATATTATATGGAAGGTGTTTTGTGCAAGGGTCATATCACCCCAGAATCCTGGTATCTACTATAGTACTCTTTAGTCATAGGACAGAACTCTTTCCATCTTACAGGCTTTGATTAGTTTATTTTGACCTTGTTAGAAAATAGTGAAGTTCAAAAATTTCAAGTCACTTTAAAATTCAAGTTTTTTAATTGATGTTATAATTGCACCAACAGCTCACCACACAGGTGTATAGCAAAAGGACACATATAAAAACTGGCAGCTTTTGAAAAGATAAAAAGCTTAATTTTTTTTTTACAGTATAAATTATTGTCACAGTAGTTTTCAAATCGAGTTGTTTCAAATGTCTGCATACAGTACATAATCCTGAAATATAAAATCAGCTGCCTATGCTTTGAGGCAGTTTAATTTCAGGGAATTTCCATCTCTCTTTCTATACCAACATATTTCAGGGCATCAGCTTGACTATACCTAAAAGAAATACAAAAGGTAAATGAGTTAAGTAAATCAATTTTGTCCTGCTGCCAACAAATTCTCTGCTAAAATGTAATTAATTTACACCTAATCTGCAGCAGGTAATTTTACTTACAACTTTTTAAAATGGTTCTCTCCATGTTCCCAACAGGCTGTTACATTAACAAACTCTACTGTTATTTCAGTAGAACTTTCCAACTTTATATAATAAGTCTTAACTATTAAAAACAGAAAACATGAATAATCTTTTGCAGTTTCTGTCCAAAGGGTAATGGAAGCATATAAAAAGACGAGTTCAACCCTTATTTTACAGAGCAGGTTCATTTTGACTTGGAAACCAGACACTGCATCTCTGCCAAAATTTGACTATCAAAACTGAAATATTGAAGTGAATATAACCTGTTTCCTGATTTGAATGCTTTGTGTAAGGAAAAGTTAATAACATACAAAATTTGGGCTTTTATAAAAAATGTTCCCATATTTTATTGCTAATGTTAGACAATTCTGCTTTCAGTGTTTTAGACCATAAGACAAAGGAGCAGAAGTCAGCCATTCAGCCCATTGAGTCTGCTCCGCCATTGTATCATGAGCTGATCCATTCTCCCATTTAGCCCCACTCCCCCGCCCTCTCACCATAACCTTTGATGCCCTGGCTACTCAGATACCTATCGATCTCTGCCTTAAATACACCCAATGACTTGGCCTCCACTGCTGCCCGTGGCAACAAATTCCATAGATTCACCACCCTCTGGCTAAAAAAATTTCTTTGCATCTCTGTTCTCAGTGGGCGCCCTTCAATCCTTAAGTCATGCCCTCTCATACTAGACTTCCCCCATCATGGGAAACAACTTTGCCACATCCACTCTGTCCATGCCTTTCAACATTTGGAATGTTTCTATGAGGTCTCCTCTCATTCTTTTAAACACCAAGGAATATAGTCCAAGAGCGGACAAACGTTCCTCATATGTTAACCCTCTCATTCCCGGAATCATTCTAGTGAATCTTCTCTGTACCCTCTCCAACGTCAGCACAGCCTTTCTTAAATAAGGAGACCAAAACTGCCCACCGTACTCCAAGTGAGGTCTCACCAGCGCCTTATAGAGCCTCAACATCACATCCCTGCTCCTATACTCTATTCCTCTAGAAATGAATGCCAACATTGCATTCGCCTTCTTCACCACCGACTCAACCTGGAAGTTAACCTTAAGGGTATCCTGTAGGAGGACTCCCAAGTCCCGTTGCATCTCAGAACTTTGAATTCTTTCCCCATTTAAATAATAGTCTGCCTGTTTATTTTTTCTGCCAAAGTGCATAACCATACACTTTCCAACACTGTACTTCATTTGCCACTTCTCTGCCCATTCTTCCAATCTATCCAAGTCTCTCTGCAGACCCTCCGTTTCCTCAGCACTACCAGCCCCTCCACCTATCTTCGTATCGTCAGCAAACTTAGCCACAAAGCCATCTATTCCATAATCCAAATCGTTGATATACAATGTAAAAAGAAGCGGCCCCAACACTGATCCCTGTGGAAGACCACTGGTAACTGGCAGCCAACCAGAATAGGATCCCTTTATTCCCACTCTGTTTCCTGCCAATCAGCCAACGCTCTATCCACATACGTAACTTTCCTGTAATTCCATGGGCTCTTATCTTGTTAAGTAGCCTCATGTGTGGCACCTTGTCAAAGGCCTTCTGAAAATCCAAATATACAACATCCACTGCATCTCCCTTGTCTAACCTACTGGTAATTTCCTCAAAAAATTGCAATAGGTTTGTCAGGCAGGATTTTCCTTTAAGGAATCCATGCCGAGTTCTGCCTATCTTGTCATATGTCTCCAGGTACTCTGTAACCTCATCCTTGACAATCGACTCCAACAACTTCCCAACCACCGATGTCAAGCTAACAGGTCTATAATTTCCTTTTTGCTTCCTTGCCCCCTTCTTAAATAGCGGAGTGACATTTGCAATCTTACAGTCCTCCGGAACCATGCCAGAATCTACTGACTTCTGAAAGATCATTGCTAATGCCTCCACATTCTCCACAGCTACTTCCTTCAGAACATGAGGGTACATTCCATCTGATCTGGGAGATTTATCTACCCTTAGACTATTCAGCTTCCTGAGTACTTTCTCTGTCGTAATTGTGACTGCGCACACTTCTCTTCCCTGCTACCCTTGAGTATCCGGTATACTACTGATGTCTTCAGTGAAGACTGATGCAAAATACTCGTTAAGTTCCTCCGCCATCTCCTTATCTCCCATTACAATTTCTCCAGCATCATTTTCTATCGGTCCTATATCTACTCTCACCTGTCTTTTACTCTTTATATACTTGAAAAAGCTTTTAGTATCTTCTTCGATATTATTTGCTAGCTTCCTTTCATAGTTAATCATCTCTCGCTTAATGACCTTCTTAAGTTTACTTTTGTAAGCTTTTAAAAACTTCCCAATCCTCTGTCTTCCCACTAAATTTTGCTTCCTTGTATGCCCTCCCCTTTGCTTTAACCTTGGCTTTGAGTTCTCTTGTCAGCCACGGTTCCATCCTTTTTCCATTCGAAAATTTCTTCATTTTTGGAATATACCTGTCTTGCACCTTCCTCATTTCTTGCATAAACTCCGGCCACTGCTGCTCTGCTGTCTTTCCCGCCAGTGTCCCTTTCCAACTTTGGCCAGTTCCTCTCTCATGCCCCTGTAATTTCCTTTACTCCACTGAAATACCGACACATAGATTTCGGCTTCTCTTTTCAATTTTCACGGTGAACTCAATCATGTTATGATCACTGCCTCCTAAGGGTTCCTTCACCTCAATCTCTCTAACCACCTCCGGTTCATGACACAATACCCAATCCAGTACAGCCGATCTCCTAGCGGGCTCAACAGCAAGCTGTTCTAAAAAACCAACTCGCAGACATTCTACAAATTCTCTCTCTTGAGGTCCAGTGCCGACCTGATTTTCCCAATCCACTTTCATGTTAAAATCCCCCACAATTATCATAACACTGCCCTTCTGACAAGCCTTTTCTACTTCCAGTTGTAATTTGTAGTCCACATCCCTGCAGCTGTTTGGAGGCCTAATAGTAACTGGCATCAGGGTCCTTTTACCCCTGCTATTTCTTAGCTCAACCCATAAAGATTCTGCACCTTCCGATCCTATATCACCTCTTTCTAATGATTTAATATCATTTCTTACCAATAAAGCCACGCCTCCCCCTCTGCCTACCTTCCTATCCTTCCGATACACCGTGTATCCTTGGACGTTCAGCTCCCAGAGCCATGCATCCTTTAGCCACGTCTCAGTGATAGCCACAATATCATACCTGCCAATCTGTAGCTGTACGACAAGATCATCCACCTTATTCCTTATGCTGCGTGCATTTAAGTATAACACCTTAAGATCAGTATTTGGTACTTTTCGCTTTGATTTCACTGCAACTCATCCCAATGGCTACAAATATATGCCCCATCATCTGCCTGTCTTTCCTGACATCTTTCTGCACACTATCTTAGATTTATTTCTGTTTTCCCCTTCCTCCACTCTATCATTCCGGTTCCCATCCCCCTGCCAAATTACAAACCCCATTTCCAGAAAAGTTGGAATATTTTCCAAAATGCAATAAAAACAAAAATGTGTGATATGTTAATTCACGTGAACCTTTGTTTAACTGACAAAAGTATAAAGAAAAGATTTTCAATAGTTTTACTGACCAATTAATTGTATTTTGTAAATATACACAAATTTAGAATTTGATGGCTGCAAAAGTTGGGACAGAGTTAAAATAAGATTGAAAAGTGAACAAAATATTCAAGTAACGCCAGTTTGGAAGACTCCACATTAAGCAGGCTAATTGGTAGCAGGTGAGGTATCATGACTGGGTATAAAAGTAGCGTCCATCAAAGGCTCAGTCTTTGCAAGCACGGTTGGGTCGTGGCTCACCCCTTTGTGCCAAAATTCGTGAGAGAATTGTTAGTCACTTCAAAAGGAACATTTCTCAATGCAAGATTGCAGAGAATTTAGGTCTTTCAACATCTACAGTACATAATATTGTAAAAAGATTCAGAGAATTCGGAGACATCTCAGTGCGTAAAGGGCAAGGTCGGAAACCACTGTTGAATGCGCGTTATCTTCGAGCCCCCAGGCGGCACTGCCTAAGAAACCGTCATGCTGCTGTTGCAATTATAGCCACCTGGGCTCGGGAGTACTTCGGAAAACCATTGTTACTCAACACAGTCCGTCGCTGCATCCAGAAATGCAACTTGAAACTATTACGCAAGGAGGAAGCCATACATCAACTCTATGCAGAAACACCGGCGAGTTCTCTGGGCCCGAGCTCATCTCAGATGGACCGAAAGACTGTGGAACTGTGTGCTGTGGTCGGATGAGTCCACATTTCAGCTAGTTTTCGGAAAAAATGGGCGTCGAGTTCTCCGTGCCAAAGATGAAAACGACCATCCAGATTGTTATCAGTGAAAGGTGCAAAAGCCAGCATCTCTGATGGTATGGGGGTGCATCAATGCCCATGGCATAGGTGAGTTGCATGTATGTGAAGGTATCATTGAGTCTGAGGCGTATATTAGGATTTTAGAGAGACATATGTTGCCATCAAGGCGATGTCTCTTCCCGGGACGTCCGTGCTTATTTCAGCAGGACAATGCCAGACCACATTCTGCACGGGCTACACCATCGTGGCTTTGTAGACACAGAGTGAGTGTGCTTGACTGGCCTGCTGCCAGTCCAGATCTGTCTCCTATTGAAAATGTATGGCGCATCATGAAGTGGAGAATCAGACAATGGAGACCACGGACTGTTGAGCAGCTGAAGTCTTATATCAAGCAAGAATGGACAAAATTTCCAATTGCAAATCTACAATTAGTATCCTCAGTTCCAAAACGATTAAAACGTGTTATTAAAAGAAAAGGTGAATGTAAGACAATGGTAAACTAGTAGGATGTAACTAGTAGAGTGGATAGGGGAGAACCAGTGGATGTGGTATATTTGGATTTTCAAAAGGCTTTTGACAAGGTCCCACACAGGAGATTAGTGTGCAAACTTAAAGCACACGGTATTGGGGGTAAGGTATTGGTGTGGGTGGAGAATTGGTTAGCAGACAGGAAGCAAAGAGTGGGAATAAACGGGACCTTTTCAGAATGGCAGGCGGTGACTAGTGGGGTACCGCAAGGCTCAGTGCTGGGACCCCAGTTGTTTACAATATATATTAATGACTTGGATGAGGGAATTAAATGCAGCATCTCCAAGTTTGCGGATGACACAAAGCTGGGTGGCAGTGTTAGCAGTGAGGAGGATGCTAAGAGGATGCAGGGTGACTTGGATAGGTTGGGTGAGTGGGCAAACTCATGGCAGATGCAATTTAATGTGGATAAATGTGAAGTTATCCACTTTGGTGGCAAAAATAGGAAAACAGATTATTATCTGAATGGTGGCCGATTAGGAAAAGGGGAGGTGCAACGAGACCTGGGTGTCATTATACACCAGTCATTGAAAGTGGGCATGCAGGTACAGCAGGCGGTGAAAAAGGCGAACGGTATGCTGGCATTTATAGCGAGAGGATTCGAGTACAGGAGCAGGGAGGTACTAATGCAGTTGTACAAGGCCTTGGTGAGACCACACCTGGAGTATTGTGTGCAGTTTTGGTCCCCTAATCTGAAGAAAGACATCTTTGCCATAGAGGGAGTACAAAGAAGGTTCACCAGATTGATTCCTGGGATGGCAGGTCTTTCATATGAAGAAAGACTGGATGAACTGGGCTTGTACTTGTTGGAATTTAGAAGATTGAGGGGGGATCTGATTGAAACGTATAAGATCATAAAGGGATTGGACAGGCTAGATGCGGGAAGATTGTTCTCGATGTTGGGGAGGTCTAGAACGAGGGGTCACAGTTTGAGGATAGAGGGGAAGCCTTTTAGGACCGAGGTTAGGAAAAACTTCTTCACACAGAGAGTGGTGAATCTGTGGAATTCTCTGCCACAGCAAACTGTTGAGGCCAGTTCATTAGCTATGTTTAAAAGGAAGTTAGATATGGCCCTTGTGGCTACAGGGGTCAGGGGGTATGGAGGGAAGGCTGGGTTCTGAGTTGGATGATCAGCCATGATCATAATAAATGGCGGTGCAGGCTCGAAGGGCCGAATGGCCTACTCCTGCACCTATTTTCTATGTTTCTATGTAAACATGCCTCTGTCCCAACTTTTGTTGAGTGTGTTGCAGCCATCAAATTCTAAATTTGTGTATGCTTACAAAATACAATTAAGATGGTCAGTAAAACTATTGAAAATCTTTTCTTTGTACTTTTGTCCATTAAATAAAGGTTTACCTGAATTAACACATCACAGATTTTTGTTTTATTGCACTTTGGAAAATATCCCAACTTTTCTGGAAATGGGGTTTATAGTTTAAACCCTCCCTAACAGCTCTATTAAACTTCTCTGCCAGGATATTGGTCCCCTTCGGGTTCAGGTGTAACCTGTCCATTTTGAACAGGTTATACTTCCCCCAGAAGAGATCCCAATTATCCAAGAATCTGAAGCCCTGCCCCCTACACCAGCCTCTCAGCCACATATTCATCTGCCTGATCCTATATTCTTGCCCTCGCTAGCACGTGGCACAGGTAGCAATCCCGAGATTACTACCCTGGAGGTTAGTTTTCACTCACTTAATTTATTTTCATCAACTAATTTCAATGATTTGTTGCATCTTTTTATTGTTCTGAAAGTAGACGGAGGGTTTGACTGTATTGTTCAGTGAGAGAGTGAATTCTAGGAAAAGACATCTTGATAAGACGTTAGAAGATATTTGCATTGTCAAATTGGAAAGAAAGTGAACAGCTGAAATTTTAAAAACAAAATGGAGAGAGAACGTCAGAAGCAGAAAAACATGTTGGGACAAGGACTGACAGGGTCGCTGATTAATTTTAATGATGCAATTCTTCACATTTCTCGGGTGGTGTTAATTTTCACAAAGTAGGACAGGCTTTGAGTTTGTAGCAGGATCAGTTTCACAAAACGGTATTTCCAATTATCTCCTTCAGAATTACTCACAAACTCTACTTCCAGGGTTCTACAGAGTTCCTGTGGGAATTCAGCCATATTTAATCAATTTTGCTTTGGAAAATATGAGAGCTCTCAAAGAGGAAAAAGAAAATCAGTTTCTTATGGAGCAGATCTTGGAGAGAATTGGAAACTGTTCCTAGTGGACATTACATGGTTGTTTTTAAAAGTGAGCTGGGCCTATTGGGACTTTTCTGTGGAGCAGGAGATTACTTGGGTCACTAGTACTTAGCAAGAGCCATTAAAAATTAGTTAGGTTTAAGCGGAGCAGCCAGTGGGAGTGGACCATGGGTTAGAAACATAGAAAACTTACAGCACAATACAGGCCCTTCGGCCCACAAAGCTGTGCCAAACACGTCCTTAGAACTACCTAAGATTACCCATAGCCCTCAAATTTTCTAAGGTCCATGTATCCATCCAGGAATCTCTTAGAAGACCCTATTGTTTCCGCCTCCACCACTGGCAGCCCATTCCACACACTCACCACTCTCTGCGTAAAAAAAAAAACTTACCCCTGACATATCCTCTGTACCTACTTCCAGGCACTTTATAACTATGCCCTCTTGGGGCAGCCATTTCAGCCCTGGGAAAAAGCCTCTGACTATCCACACGATCAATGCCTTATTATCTTGTACACCTCTATCAGGTCACCTCCCATCCTCCATCACTCCAAGAAGAGAAGGCCGAGTTCACTCAACCTATTCTCATAAGGCATGCTCCCCAATCCAGGTAACATCCTTGTAAATCTCCTCTGCATCTTTTCTATAGTTTGCACGTCCTTCCTGTAGTGAGGCGATCAGAACTGAGCACGGTACTCCCAAGTGGGGTCTGACCAGGGTCCTTTATAGCTGCAACATTACCTCTCGGCTCTTAAACTCAATCCAACAATTGATGCAGGCCATTGCACCGTATGCCTTCTTAACTACAGAGTCAACCAGAGTAGCAGCTTTGAGTGTCCTATGGATGTGGACCACAAGATCCCTCTGAACCTCCACACTGCCAAGAGTCTTACCATTAATACTATATTCTGCCATCATATTTGACCTACCAAAATGAACCACCTCACACACCGCCACTTCTCAGACCTGTTTTGCATCCTATCAATGTCCCGTTGCAATCTCTGACAGCCCTCCACACTATCCACAACACCCCCAACCTTTGCCATCAGCAAATTTACTAACCCATCCCTCCCCTTCCTCATCCAGGTCATTTATTTAAAAAAAAATCACAGAGTAGGGGTGCCAGAACAGATCCGAGGCACATCATGCAGAACCTCCATGCAGAATATGACCTGTCTACAACCACTCTTTGCTTTGTGGATCCAGAACTGGCTTGCCCACAAAGGGCAATGTCCCCTTGGATCCCATGCCTCCTTACTTTCTCAATCAGCCTTGCATGGGGTACTGTATCAAATGCCTTGCTGAAATCCATATATACTACATCCATGGCTTTACCTTCATCAATGTGTTTAGTCACATCCTCAAAAAATTCAATCAGGCTTGTAAGGCACGACCTGCCTTCGACAAAGCCATGCTGACTATTTCTAATCATATTATGCCTCTCCAAATCTGCATAAATCCTGCCTCTCAGGATCTTCTCCATCAACTTACCAACCACTGAAGTAAGACTCACTAGTCTATAATTTTCTGGGCTATCCTTACTTCATTTCTTGAATAAGGGAACAACACCTGCAACCCTCCAATCCTCCAGAACCTTTCCCGTCCTCATTGATGATGCAAAGACCAGAGGCTCAGCAATCTCCTCCCTCGCTTCCCACAGTAGCCTGGGGTACGTCCTGTTGACTTATCCAACTTGATGCTTTCCAAAAGCACCAGCACATCCTCTACATGCTTAAGCTTTTCAGTCCACTCACTGCAAGTCATCCCTACAATCACCAAAATCCTTTTCCATAGTGAATACTGAAGCAAAGTATTCATTAAGTACCTCTCCCATCTCCTCTGGTTCCATACACACTTTTCCATGTTACACTTGATTGGTCCCATTCTCTCACATCTTATCCTCTTGCTTTTCACATACTTGTAGAATGCCTATCACTCTTAAGCTCCTTCCTGCTAGGCTTATAATCTTCTAGATCTCTATCATTACCCAGTTTTTGAACCTTTTGTAAGCTCTTCTTGACTAGATTTACAACAGCCTTTGTACACCACGGTTCCTGTACCCTTTCCATCTCATTGGAACGTATCTACGCAGAACCCCACACATTTATGCTTCCAAGTTTCAAGAGTGGAAAGTTTTGGCTCAACGGGCAAAGTCCAAAGGTGCCCGGTCTTTTGGAATCATTTATTTCGTTTTGGAACATAAGCTTGAGAAATTTAGGTCAAAGGTTCAACAAAGTATAGTCAGGATAATAATTAAGGCAGTGAAATGCCCCTCCTGTAAGATGTGGGATTTAGGAAGCTAGAATCAAACAGAGTTTTGAGGATTATAAAGAAGCCAGAAAAGAACTCAAAGGAATCAGGAAAGCCAGGAGAGGCCATAAAAATTCCTTGGATAGTAGGATTGAAGAAAATCCCAAAGTATTTTATACATGCATTAAGAGGGAGAGGGTAGGCCCACTCAAGGATAAAGGGGATGCAGAAAATGTGGGCAAGGTCCTTAATGAGTACTTTTACATCAGCATTTACCAAGGAGAAGGATGTAGAGGATAGGGAGATAAGTGCCAATTGTATTGGCATACTAGGGTGTTTTGAGATCTTAAAAAAAAGAGGTAGTATTGGGTCTCTTAAAGGACTGGCAAGTAGCTAATGTTCAGTTATTCAGGACTACCAGGGATAACCCAGGAGACAAAATACTGGTGCGTTTTATGCCAATGCTAGGGAAACTTAGAGGGGGGTTGTGAGGAGCAAGTTTTTTTTTTAACTTGGAGAGTGATGGGTGCCTGGAATATGCTGCTTGGTGTGGCAGAAGAGGCAGAAACATTAGAGACTTTTAAGAGGTGTTTAGATAGGGAGATGAATATGAAGAATATGGAAGGTTATAAAGATTGTGTAGGCACAATAGATTAATTAGTCATTTGATTTCTAATTTAATTGATTTAGCTCAATATTGTGAGCTGAGGGGCTTTGCACTGCATTGTGCTGTGCTGTTCTATGTTCTAGTTGTTACAGATGACAGTGAAACATGATGTATTATCAAGGCTTGACCATTTTGAATGAAAGTCAGTTTTGAATTATTCAGGCCACCAGCCCTTAAACAGGATTTTATGTCCCATTGTCACCACAGCAACAAGCTATTCTGCTAATGGCCAGCATTAGTACCAGGATATGAATATTTTCTTTACGGGCAGTTTTTATTTAGCTAAGAAGTGCCTTCAGAAGTAACCAGCATTTTTGTACTCATAACCATAACAATGTTACTCATTGTGTAGTAAGAAACTAAATTTTATACAAATTCAAAATTTTGGAATGTGTAACAATGTAAGTATAACTGAATTTAAAAGAAACATTATTCAAAAGTACACTTCATCTAGAAGTTCATCCTGCTCATACCTGTAATCGAAGAACAACTCCTCGCCAGTTTGGATTGCTCTTTTGGCAAATATGCCTATTCGATGGTCTCCATTAACCATCATTACTAAATATCAAAGGAGAAAATAAAATATATATATATTTAAGTGGCATAACTTCAAGCAAATTCTACTCAAACTTTCTTCATGGACAGTCTATAGACAAATACAAACCTGGTAATTTCTCATCTAACTATTATCTCAATTATGCCTAATTTTATTAAACTTGGTTTAAGCAGGTTGACCTTTTTATTTTCGAACAATCAACAATAAAGAATCACAATACAATTATTTTTATACCAGTGACCTATTTGAGGTCTTTACGTTGGGAGACACAGATAGATTACAGGTGTAAACTGTTATGGTTCCCATTAATTTGCAAAAAAGTGGTAAGTCCAAAAAGCAAAGTGGTATTTACCTTTGGCATAACAGTTGGGATTGACAGAATGGTTTGCAAAACGTATTTTGTTACCTTTGCGTGTTGCATCAACAACAAAGTCTGGAAACAAAAGAAGAATTAGGGTTATATTTGTAAGTACACTTAACATATGTGACTTTTATTTACAGATTTTGTCTGAATTGAGAATATTCATACCATTATTCAGGTTAAAGAGGAAGCTGCACATATATTTGTCATAAACTTTGCCACGGCGATCAGCTTCATCCTGAGATATAATCTGAAAATGATTAATAATTGAGATAGTGAAACAGAGAAACCCTCACAACAAATGCCAATGCACTGTGTTAACATATGTATCGAGCAGCCTTAGACTTAAATATTAATAATTGGGCTAGCAAAATTTGTTGAAGAGTTCCAAAGTTCTATCACAATGCAGAAGCATTTCTCAGCTTTACTTTTGGAAAAGGTCTGGGTAATATGTTGGACCATGCCGACTATTTCTAGACTGCTACCAATCAAATACTGATTGTTTATTTTTTGGACTTCATTTCTGAAGAGGCAGAGAAGGAAAAAATTTTTGTTGCTTTATTAAACTGGCAATAGAAAGCACAAAAGAGGCAAAATAGAACCTGAAAAGGCATCAAATAAAACCTCAAGACACACCGATTCATGCCCAAATTTTAAGCTTCTGAAACAACAGTATTTTTTCACTTTTGTATGATTTTGGCAATATAGATAGCTGGATTGCAGAATTTTAAAATTAATTAGGATGAGATTAGAACGTAATATTCTGACAGTAATAAATACTAGATTTAGATTTTAAGCAAGCAAAAGATATTTATATTTTTTCAGCTTTCCAGCCTTCTGAAGGATTATCATTGCTAATACCAACAAAACATTTTTTAAAACACTTAGCTGTGAAAATTACTCAGAATACTGTAAAATCTAGGGGTAATTAGCTCATTCTTTCGATACATATTCTTCCTGAGTTAGATATCCCTAGCATTTTTTTAATTTCAAACCTACCTTACCACATACATATACAGTAAAAAGCTATACGTGCCTCCTCAAAAAGAAAACAATTCCAAAACTTAAAGCTTTATTTTCTTTCCTCCCATAACTCCCTTCTATTTCTCAAAACCTCAAAATTCTTCCTAGGTATCTGGCCAACTCTATTTTATACATCTCAATTACATGCCCCCTTCAGGCTGATTTATTCTTCTACGTCAAATTGACACTGTAGGTACGGCGTAGCCACAAACCCTACGCAGTGCCTATGTGGATCCCTACGTCGTAGCCTGACGCGCACCTCTCCCAAAATGTAACTACGCATCGCGGCAACGCAGACCGCAACAACAGTGATTGGTCCGCTTCGTAGCATCGCATTTCCTCCTACGCTGCAATAGCTCCCCAATGGGCAACTGAAGGGTAGGGAAGGAACTCTGGCTCCAATGCTTTCCATAAAGCTTTACAGCCCTCCGAAATTATGGAGGAAACATTTCGCTCTTACGAAAAAAAGACGCTCGTTTTAAACTTGTTTACCCCGAGAAAGACTGCCATGACCATGAAGCCTTGCACAGGCAGGAGTGTGCACAAGCGTTACGTGCGCAAATTGCAGAGCGATGCAGACACACCCAACGCATAAGTATAAATGCTCACAACGGCGTTGCCCACTTGCGTAGGCTACGGTGCAAGCTTGACGCACAAGTATAAATCAGCCTATAGTCTTCTCTTTTTCAAAAACAAACCCTGCTTACTCAACCTTTCCTCAAAGCTACAACTTTACAGTTCTAGCAAAATTCTTTCAATCCCCCACATCTTTTCTAGAGCAATCTCATCTATCCTGTAATGAGCTGACAAGAACTTTATGCACTGTTCAAAAAACTGGTCTAACTATAGCATAAACTCTCTGCTCTTTACATTCTAATGACGTAAAGCTGTTTAATTCACTTTACTGAACAGTGCATGACCTTTATCTATTTATTCTAGGGGTTTTTAACCCAATATCTTGCCTTTTCACTCCAAAATGCATTAGCTGACACTTTTCTAGAATAAATTCTATTCATCATTTTACAACCCAACTAAACAGAACATCTTAAATTCGATTGCAATTTTTCTCATTGTTACTACATAGCCAATTTTTTTGTATTGTCTATATTATGCCACTTTCTGCTAGTTACTGTCTAAAACATTAATTTAACAGTTGAAATCTGCAGTGAAACCAGAAATTGCTGTGAGCTTCATCTGACAAATTATGAGCATTAGCAGCTCTGGCCAATTCAGATATTTATTTCAGTCTGAATTCAATCATCTGCTAAATACAATTTGTATTATGATTTTCTTCTAACTTCGGTTCCACCACCTTCACCAAACTGCTGGAACTATTTGTCCTTCTGTAGTCATAAAACAGCACAGCACAGAAACAGGCCTTTCAGCCCAACTAGTAAATGCCAATTAATCTGCCTAGTCCCATTGACCTGCATCCAGACCACAGCCCACAGCCCACCATACCCCTCCCATCCATGTACTAATCCAAATTTCTCTCAAATGTTGAAATTGAACCTGCATTCATCATTTCCCTCTGGCAGCTTGTTCTATGCCTCCCCCCATTGAGTGAAGATCCCCTTCATGTTCTCCTTCAACATTTCACCTTTTGCCCTTCACCTCTAGTTATAGTCTCACCCAACCTCAGTGGAAAAAGCCTGTTTGCATTTACCCTATCCATACCTCCATAATTTTGTATACATCTATCAAATCCCGCCCCCCCGCCCCGTTTCCTATGCTTCAGGGTATAACGTCCTTTAAAGTTTAATCATTTAAGATAAGTTTTTTTTTGTCCTCGTCTACATTAAGCTGTACCCGCTACGTATCTGTCCATTCTATGAGCATTATTATAGTGTTCAAAGAGATCACATGGGTATGTCCATGTGATTCATTTCATTATTTATGCTTGGCTAAATCTCTACTTAATCTGTTAACATTAATATGTAACCAATTGCAGACATCTTGCTCCATTATTTTGACATTTGTAGCATTTTTATATCCAAAACAACACATACCACTGAACAATAAATCTCCAAAAAAATACAAAATCTAGCTCAAATATGGATTACAAATCTTAAAAGGATAAGAATGTAGCCTTAAACAGTAACACCCCCGCTATGCTAAATAAAGACTGCTGGATATACCTTGCACCACTCTGAATCAAGTCTATTTTAAAATGGACTAGGAAGTCTGAAGTTACTTGCAATTACAAATCAAGGCGACATGCTGTGCAAACAACACGTTTTTACCATTCATCCAATACACCATTGTTAATAGAAGTTATTTTTGACTAACCTCTCCACAATATTCAGAGATGAATTCATTTTTCTGTACTGGTTCTTTGATGAAGATGCCCCATCCTGCCACATCAGATGGAGCAAGCAGTAAATGCTGTTATGTAGAAAGCAGAATTAACATTACAAGAGGTAATAATCACGGAAGATTTCAGTTGCTGACCCTTACCCCATACCCCAACAAAATTAAACTGACAAAGAAAAAGATTACTAGGATAAAAACAGAGAAACTCTTTTCATGGGATTTAGGACTTTGCACATACTCCATTTTAATACCCATTCTTCAAGAATGGAACCAACTTACAAAGCTTTGTTCATTGTAACAAAAAGCATGTCAATTCCAGCCAACAAAATAATTTGTACTTGCTCTCAAATCATTTCATTTCACACATCAAGGAAGCATATTCTTCTGCCCTCCTTGTCCATGCCGACCTAAGCTAATCCCTTTTGGCCATCGTTGACTCATGTTTCCCTAACCCAAGGTTTCCCAACCTGGGATCCATGGACCCCTTGCAAAATGGTGTTCGTCCACGGCATAAAAAAGGTCGGGAACCGATGCTTCAACCTTTCTTAATGTCTTTTATATGTTGTTATTGTACTTGCCTCAACCTCTTCCTCTGGCATTCAACATAGGTACCACCCTGTGTGGAAGAAGTTGTCTCTCATGTCCCCATTAATTTATCCCCCCGTCTAAAACCTGTGCCCTCTTGTTCACAATTCCCCAACCATGAGAAAAAAAATTAATGCATTCACATCTATGCCCCTCATTTTAAAAAAACCCTCCATCTCGATGCTCCAATGAATAAAGTCACAGCCTCCCCAGTCCCTCCCTATAAGCAAGCCCTTTCAAGTCCTGGCAACATCCTTGTAAATACTTACTGCACTTTTTTTTAAGCCTAATGGCATCTATCCTATAGCAGGGTGACAAAACCCAAACGTGGCACCCCAAGTGAGGTCTCACCAATGTATTGTAAAAGCACAACATAATATCCCAACAACTAGACTCAGTGCCCTGACTGGCCAGTGTTGCAAAAGCTTTCTTCACCATCTTTTCTACCTGTTTTTGCTACTTTCAGGAAACTGTGTACTTGCACTCCTAGATTCTTCTGTTCTACAACAGTCCCTAGGACTCTACCATTCACTGCACAAGTCCTATTTTGTTCGATTTACCAAACTACAACATCTAGCACTTAAGTGAATTAAATTCTATTTGTTAGTCCTCAGCCCACTTACCCAGCCTGATCAAGATCTTGCTGTAATTCCTGATAACCTTCACTGTTGACAATACCACCTACTTTAAAGTCATCTGCAATTTGTGTGACCTTCAAGATGATTTAAAATGTCCAGCAATTCTGAGGATTGCACAAGAAAACCATACACATAAATACTATGCTGACTGTAATTAATAAAAATTGAAAAGGGTGAGGGTTTGGTTGATATCATTCATTCTTTCATTAAATCTTAGATAGAACCCTGCGGCCCACCTTGTCCATGTCCACAATCCCACATATATATGCTTATCCCAATTCCCCACATTTAGTATGTAGCCTTCAATGCCTTGGTGATTCAGATACTGGGTCTACGCCTCTTAAGTTCAACTTTTTAAGCTCCACTATTGTATCTGCTTCCACCATTCTCCGTTCCATGCATTTACCTCTGTGAAAAAAAAATCACCCTGTACATTTCCTTTAAACTTTCACCACCCCTTTCCTTCACTGCCTGCTCTCAAGTAATTGACATTTCAAAGATTCTGACTGTCCAGCCTATTTACACCTCTCAATCGTATGAACTTCTATCAGTTCTCCCCTCAGCCGTCAATGCTCCAGAAACAGCCAAACTTTTATCCAACCTCTCCTTGTAGTTCATATCATCTACCCCGAGCCACATCCTAGTAAACCAGTTCCGCATCCTCTTCAAAGCCTCCACATCTTCATGTAACGTGGTGGCCATAATTGCACACAACACTCCAAGAATGGCCTAACCGAAGTTTTATACAGCTGCAACATGACCTCCTAACTCCTGTACTCAATGACTTGACAAATAAAGGTAAGCACTCTTAACACCCCACCCCCCATCTACTTTCAGTGAGCTATGCACGTGGACCTCAAGATCTCTCTGTACATCAATACTTTAAGGGTCCCCTTACATTAGGCCTCCCAAAGCGTAACACCTCACATTCACTCAGATTAAACTCCAAATGTCATTTCTTCACTCAAATCTGCAAATGATCTACGTTACTTGACAAGCCTCTACATTGTCGACAATTCCTATCATTGTTTCACGTGCACCTTCTATCCACCAACTACATTTTTATCCAAGTCATGTGTATACAAAATAACATTCAGTTGCAAGAAAAAGTTTGTTACCCCTTTGCAATTATCTGTTTATTTTTGTATTAATTACCCATAAAATATGGTCTGATCATCTAAGTCACAATAATAGACAAACACAATCTCCCTAAACTAATAACACACAAAAAAATGTACTTTTCAATGGTATTACTGAACACATTTTTAATCATTCACAGTCCAGGCTAGAAAAAGTTTGTGAACTCTTGTATTTAATAACCGGTAGAGCCTCCTTTAACAGCAATAACTTCCACAAAATGTTTCCTGTAGCTGCTGATCAGACCTGCCCAACAGCGAGTAGGAATTTTAGACCATTCCTTCAGACAAAACTGTTTCAGTTCATCATTATTTCTTGGATAACTTGCAGGAACAGCCCCAGGTCATGCCACACCATTTCAAAGTGGTTAAGGTCTGGACTCTGATTTAGCCATTCCAAAACACAGATTTTCTTTTTAAACCATCCTGTTGTTGACCTACTCTTGTGTTTTGGATCATTGTCTTGTTCCATCATCCAACTTCTATTAAGCTTCAGCCGACAGACCACTACCCTGACATTTCCTATAAAATACAATGTTATAGATACAATGTTGAATTCATTGTTCCCTCAACAATTGCAAACTGTCCAGGCACTGAGGCAGCAAAGCAGCCCTAAACAATGATGCTCCTTCCATCATGCTTCACAGTTGGGTTGAGGTTTTGGTGTTGGTGTGCAGTGCCCTTTTTCCTCCAAACATAGCAGTGTGCATTTCTGCCAAAAAGTTCATCTTTCATCTCATCTGTCCACAGAAAATTGTCCCACAAGCATTGTGAAACATCCACGTGGTCTATGCAAACTTGAGATGTGCAGTAATGTTTTTTTTTGGGGAGCAGTGGTTTCCTTCGTGGTGTTCTTCCATGAACACAATTCTTGTTCAGTGTTCTTCTTATACTGGATACATGAACAGAGACCTTAGTAAGTTCTAGAGATTTTAGCAGGTCTTTTGCTGTTACCTTGGGTTCTTTTTCACCTCCTTCAGTATTGCTTGTTGTGCTCTTGGTGTGATCCTTGCAGGACACTCACACCTAAGAAGAGTAGCAATAGTACGCTCAGGTCTTTTGAAATGCTTCTGTATCCTTTTCCAGCTTCATGCATCTCTACAATTCTTCTTCTAACGTCCTTTGAAAGTTGTTTTGATCAAGGCATGAGCAGACTCTGTCAGTAACCTGACTTTGTGTCTTTTTTATAGGCCAGGACACCTCCAATCTCATCTCATTGATTGAACACCTGGCTCCAAATAGCTTTTATAGAAGGCATTACCCCAGAAGTTCACACACTTTTTTGAACCACAACTGTGTTTGTTTAAATGGTGTATCAGTATTGAAAAGTAGTAGTACAATTGTTTGTGTTATTTTAGGCAGATTGTGTTTGTCTATTATTGTGACTTAGATGAAGATCAGACCATATTTTATGCGTAATTAATGCAGAAAAACAGATAATAGCAAAGAGATAACAAACTTTTTCTTGCAACTGTAAGTACCAGCACCAATCCCTGTAGAACACCACAGGTCATGGATACCGAGTCAGAATAAAACCCTCCATTACTACCCTGTCTTCTTTACGCATCCAAATTCTAAATGAAAACTATGAAATGACTGTGGATCCTAGACATCTTAACCTGCATCAGCCTATAGGAGGGATCATATGAAAGACCTTACTTCAATACCCAATGCTTTGTTAACCCCTGGTCTTTTCAACAGTATATTAAAATATACCCAATTCCCAATTCTGAACTAAGGTCTGCATTAAAAGTTGGAATTTAATTCTGCTTAAGCTAATGAAATAATACAGCATTTTAGTTTAGTAGGAGATAAATGACAAACGTTTAATTATCACCTTTTTGGATCCCCTCTGGATGCTGCAGTTTTTGCAGGACACATTCTTACTATCCCAATGATCAGCAGCTCCACAGGTCTGACACAAGTCAGGATCACACTCACGTACAGCAAGGTAACAAGGACATTGCTTGGTGTTACATTGTGCCTTGCAACGACAACCGGGAAATCTGTTCTGACCTAAAAGAAAAAGATGTAGCTGAGTTAACTTTTTGCTGTGGAATTTAAAACTAATCAAGATCAATATATCCTATGTTAAAACTTCACTATACATGCTCACCTTCGGTTTGAACATAAATGGTTAACTCCAATTAAGTACAGGATTTGCTTCTCTGCTCCTACTTGTATAACATATGAATGCAAATCCTGCAATAGGTTGACCTCAACAAACTTTCATAGGATAACAGTTAATAAATGGTTCGAATAATAAGAAATAGTGGTATCTAGTTTCTTTTTCTATCTTAAAATATTAGCCTGATACATTGAAGAGAAATTATTTAGTACATTAAAAAAGTACTTTATGATTTAGCAGTCAGAACTGCACATTAAAAGCTGGCTAAGACTGTGCCAACACATACAGTTTACAGCAATGCACCCTACTTGTACCGTGTCAAAAATTCGGTATATTGATTGTGACAGTTACACTTTTGCAAACAAGTACACCCTTCTGTAGATCTATTATTAGTGAATAGCTGCCGATTGAATATCTGACAGCTGACGAGCCCAAAGTGACTGATTTTAAGATGCCAGTAATTTGCCTTCGCCCCTTCTCCCTGTTAGTAGAAATAGTTCTGCTGGGCTTAGTGTCTAGGCCACATATGAAGACCAGGAACTAGACTTGATTAGCAGAGGCTATTTGAGACGCATGCCATTGGGAACACTTAATAGGTAGTGGAAGCTGATCCTCACTACCTCCCCAGCTATGACAACCTTAGGAACCCCTTTGGAAATATAGTATTTTTTCTGCCCCTTAGCCATTGTTAAAGATGGATATTGCCCAGTTAACCTTTCAGATATCTTATTGGTAATACCTTACATCTGCTGCCTGCATTTGTGGCTGCCTTCATACTGCCGACAGATAAGTTGTTTTTTTTTGAGACAACAATTGTCTGCCACATTCACAGGATGTGAGTTTCCACTGGGTTAAATGACAGAGAATAGAAGATGCCATAAGACCATATGACATAGGAGCAGAATGAGGTCATTCAGCCCATCGAGTCTGCTCTTTGATCATTGCTGCTTTATAATCTATCTCAACTCTATTCTCCGGCCTTCTCCCTGTAATCTCTGACACCCTTACTAATCAAGAATCTATCAACCACTGCTTTAAAAATACCCAATGACTTGGCCTCCACAGTTGTCTGTGGCAATAAGTTCCAAGGATTCACCTCACCACCTCTGTCCTAAAGGGATGCCTTTATATTCTGAGGATGTGCCCTGTGGTCCTACACTCCCCCACCAAGGGAAACATCTCCTCCACATGTACTCTAGTCCTTTCAATATTCAATAGATTTCAATGGGATTTTCCACCCCCTCCCCGAATACTTCTAAACTCCAGTGAGTACAAGCCTAGAGCCATCAAACTACATTGGCAGTTAATAGCCCCTATTCATTCAAACAACCTACTAACCTTTCCCCGGCAATGTTTTAATCTTAATTTCAATTATTTAAATTGACTAATTTTTGTCATTTTTAAAAATGCAACAAAAATGTTTTACCCATCTTTGTAAATATCCAAAGTTTAACTGATAGTATCAAAGATATTCAATTATTCCATTACTCCACCACAGTAATATTGCTACCAATGAGAAGTAGCTATCAAAAGTGATTCTGCTGTTCTGTGAGTAGCCCATGCCAAGAAAACCACAGCAAAGCATGCCCACAGAAGGTGATGGCAATGATATGTTGAGATAAAGAACATAGGACAAGAAAAAAGTCTGTTTCATTATGTTCATAAGAGGGCACAGAGTGCAATTAAGATCACAAGATCTAAGTATACAGAAGATTGACTATGAACATGTTCAATGAATGAAGTACGTGGATTGAAACTGGTTGGAAATTTGAACCTCCAGGTCAGCATGATATTTGACAAAATACTTCGTTTAGTATTTGTCAAGTTAGTAAAACTCTGCTTCAGACTAAAGTTTCCAAGCTGGTGGGATGGAGTGCATGTAGAAGGGTGCAGTTAGCAGTTTGGGAATCTTTGTACTGAACCACTCATTCGAAGTCAAATATAAAATCTGCTGTGTTGCTAAAGATTTTTCATAGAAAGGCACATTATACGTAGAGTACATTTACTATTTTGCTGTTAAAAGTATATACCCATTAACAATACAAAGTTTAATAATATTAAACAGTACTTTGACTATGTTACTTTGCATGTATTTTTAGGAGGAGTTGGCCACCTAGGCCTCTCAAGTCTACTTGACCATTCCATACAATTATGCCTGATCTGACTGCAACCTCAACTCACTCACCCTTCTAACCACAGTAAGCTCTCACCAAACTTGCTTTTCAAAAAAAAGTACTTCAATTTGTCTAAACAATAATCAATAACTCTGCTCTTTGAAGAAGAATTCCAAAGACTTGCTGCCCTACACTACGACCCTAGATAAAAATCCTCATACCGAAAACACTCCACAACCTCTTCTACTCTTGCTACCCTTAACGATCTCTTAACTCCTCCAATTCTGGCTTGATATTCCTGAATTTAATCACACTAGCAATAGTATCAGTCCCTCTAATCCCTTCCCAGGCCTGGAATTCTTTCTTTCACCTTTTTTTGACATACTTAACATATAACTTGCGATCAGGCCTTTGGCCCACAATGTTACACTGAATCAATTAAATCAGCATTTAAATGATTTAATTGATTCAGTGTAACATTGTGGGCCAAAGGTAAAAAAATGTAATTAGTTACATTTATTATTTATTACATTACATTACACAAACAGTGTAACTAATCTCTTCTGCCTACAGAATGTCCA
This sequence comes from Mobula hypostoma, assembly GCF_963921235.1. Classification (NCBI taxonomy): domain Eukaryota; kingdom Metazoa; phylum Chordata; class Chondrichthyes; order Myliobatiformes; family Myliobatidae; genus Mobula; species Mobula hypostoma. The sequence goes on along the minus strand of NC_086099.1, from coordinate 160,878,709 downwards.
TTTCCCTCACATTTACATGCCTAGCTAAATATGCCTTAAAAGTCTCTGAAGTCTCTGTTTCTACCAGCACCCCAGGCAGTGCATTCCAGACACCCAACACTCTATGTACAAAACATACTTACTTCTCAAATCTTCTTTGAACTTACCCTCTTACCTTAAATGCATGCCCTCTAATTAGACATTTCAATAATAGTCTGCCTGCTCTATCTATGCCTCTCACATATATAAATCTCAATCAAATCCTATCATCTTCCAGAGAAAACAACCTAACCTCCCATTGTAGCATATGCCCTCTAAACCAGGCAACATCCCGGTAAACCTCTTCTACGCCCTCTCCAAAGTCTTGACATCCTTCCTATAATGGGTTGACCAGATGCGACCCAACTAGAATTTTATAAAGCTGCAACATAACTTCCTGACTTTTGGATCTAAAGTCTTGACTAGTAAAGGTAAGCATGCCATATGCCTTATTAACCACTTTCAGGGAGCTATGAACTTGGACCCCAACATCCCTCTGCTCATCAACACTTTTAAGGATCTTGCATTTAACAGGGTACTATTTGCATCTGACTCCCCCAAGGTGCAATATTTAACATTCAACTGGGTTAAACTCCATCCTGCTATTTCTCTGCCCACATCTGCAACTGATCTATATCCCATTATATTTTTTGCCAGTCTTCTATCCATAACACCACCCATCTTGCCACAAAATAGAAGGATGTTCCTTTAGAACAGATGAGGGAAAATTTCTTTAGCCAGAGGGTTCTGAATCTGTGGAATTCATTGTCATATACGGCTGTGGAGACCAAGACGGTGAGTATATTTAAAGCAGAGGTTATAAATTATTGAATAGTAAGGGTGCCAAAGGTTATTGGGAGAAAACAGGAGATTGGGGTTGAGCGGGAAAAATAAAGCCATGTTCAAATAATGGAACATAGGAGCGGAATAGTCCAATTCTGCTCCTATGTCTTAAGGTTAGCACAGATATCATGGACCAAAGGGCCAGTTCCTGTGCTATATTAGTTTACAGAAAGAATATCAGATCCCTTACATTTGTCTAGAAAGGATCTACTACCCATTCAAATATAATCTCTGCAAGCCTATGCTGCAGTCTTCACAGTTCTGTGGACTACATGCTTCTGGCATGGATCATGCACACAGATAATTCGCCCATCATAGTGGTCAATCATCTCTCTCGTGTCTACAATTGAACTGTGGCAATGACCTAGCAGGAGGAGGCAAGAAAAACCGAATATAGGAGCAATAGCATTTGTAATAAGCTGGGTAGTAGTAAAAAAAAAGGAGAACCATGCCTCATAGTTATGGTGCAACATCAAAGGTACAACTATAAATAAGGCAAAAAAAAGTACCCTGAAACCAGATAACCTTCGACATCATGTGAGCTGCAACACCAGCGAAAGGAACAATCATAAAATTATGCTCCTCTAATAGCAGGTCACTTTAACCCTGTACTGATCAGTGGCTAAGTTAGTTGCTTAGAGAAATCCAACAGCGTTGAAACTTTAGCATTGACAACAGAAATAAACTGCCGTGTTTTCTCCTTTCAAGTCTATATGCTAAAGCCAATTTGGTCAGGTGTTTGAACACAAACGTCATTACAGCAACAGTCAGTTATTTCAAGATGGCTATTGTACAATACCATCTCTGGTCTCTGCAGCAAAGTCAGATGTATGAATAGATGGTCAAATCAGTTGGCTCCTGCAGTGAAGAGTCAATATAGACATGACATTGCAAATTACTAAGTATCAATGTTTTAATAATGGCACAGCTTTAAATATTTCAGAACTAAAATCAAAACCACCATAGGGTCACTTAAAATGGTGGTGTGGTGTCCAGGCAATAATAGAAATTGTTATGCTCGAATAACTTGGATGGTAACAGTCAAAACGTCATTTTGCCTAGCCATGGAATACATAATCAAGATGGATTTGGTGGGGAGAAAACTCAATAAACTCCCCTCCAAAATGACATCATTGCTGTACATTATACATTATACCTACATTCAGAGCTGCACTGACAGAACTTTTCACAGAAGTTTTGAGCCATGACACAAGGACAGGAGCTGTCACAGGGCTGACGTGGGTGATCACAAGGCTGGTAGTTGTAAACATGATTGGATGAACCATCTAGGTAAAAGAACCAAAATAAGAATCAGCAAACTGAGTCTTTTTATACAGAATGTCATACTTTAATGATTCAAATTAATTACCAACCTTTTTTCAGTTGTATTTTTCTACAGTGTGCTGCCCACAATCTGAAATAAGTAGAAAATCATGATTAGGTAGTAATATTTAACAAAAACCGTATCGTAAATACCATCCCATTTTATCCCATCTCAGACATGTGACATTCTGCTATTCAGATGAGTAAACGTAAAGGACAAGTTTTCCAAGGTTCTTCACCAAAATGAAAAGCAATTTTCTATATTTGCAAGTGCCTATGGTTCCATCCACACAAAACTAAGGCACTATAATATTTGATAAAATAGTTCCAGGAAATGCTCAGCCGTTTAAAAAAAACCTTTGAAAAGTAAATGCAATTTTCAATGTTAAAATATCCCATTTTAGAGGACTTAGTTAAATCCCAAACCATACAAAAGATCTGAACTAAAAAGCAGGTTGTTAATTGCCTGTGAAGAAAAATAGTCAGAGGAAAGCAAAAGCATTGCAATTATACAGAAACATCACATAACTAAAATACTTTTACAGCCAGTTAAGTTTTCTAAATACTATACATGTAGATGCAGAAAAAAAAGGTTCCAATTATCACTGTATGATTACCGACCAGATGATATGATTTTAAAAGATACTTATTAAAGAGTAAATATCGACAAAAACCTTGGGGTGGGGGGGAATGATTGTTGCTTTGCTTCAAAATAGTGCTTTGTGTCTTCCAGGGAGGGTGAGGAAATTCAGTTTATTGTTCAACCAAAAGATATCACCTCAGAATGGCCTGACAGCCTAGATTTTGGTGTTCACATCTTTGAAGTAAAACTTGCAAACTTTGATTCTGAGTGAAAGGACTGATCAAATACTGAGTTATGTCCATCGAGAACACCCGCCAACCAGGCCACGGTCTCCTCTTGCTGTTGCCATCAGGACGATAGTACAGCAGCCCCAGAACCCACACCACCAGGTTCAGAAACTGGTGATACCCCTCAACATCAGGCTCCTGAACCAGAGGAGATAACTTCACTCACCTCATCACTACACTGTTCCCACAACCTATGGACACATTCTCAAAGACTCGTCACCTATGTTCTTGATATTTATTGTTTATTCATTTATTATTTCTTCTTTTTGTACTTGCACAGTTTGTTGCCTTTTGGATATTGGTTGTTTGTCTGTCCTACTGGGTAAGGCCTTTCATTGATTCTATTGAGTTTCTTATATTTGGGGTGCTTGCCCACAAGAAAATTACTCTCAGGATTGTGTATGATGACATACGTGTACTTTGAAAATAAATTTACAAGTAAAATATGGCAAGTTCAGACCATTTAAATGATTACTTCTTTGGCCAAATGCTTCTTATGAACCAAAATATCAATTAAACCAAATTTCCTTTCTTTCCACATCTTTTTATTGTTATATTATACAGAAAAAATAACATGAGTACATTGAAGTAACAACACTTCCAATGTCTCAAAAAAGACATTATCTTAAAGATTGAAAAAAAAATTGTGATAACAAAAAAAACTAAGCAGAAAAGTGAGAAAAAGAACCCATTAGGTGTACAACCCCAGAGTCATGCGTCACACAAAAAGCTTCTAAAAATAAACATCAAACCGCCAGCAAGAAAAGAAAATATACTAAAAAATTTACAATTAGATAGTGGAAAAATTATATCAATTAGCGAGCAAATGAGCCCCATCTTTTCTCAAAATCAAATAAAGGTTCAAAGGTTCGACTTCTAACTTCTTCCAAACTAAGATATAGCATCACTTGAGAGAACCATTGTGACAAAGTGGGAGCTGATGTATCCTTCCATTTCAACAAAATGGCCCTCCTAGCTATCAATGTAACAAATCCAATAACATGTTGGTCAGATACAGAAATACCATGAATATTTTGAGTAACTATTCCAAAAAGCAGTTAATTTATCAGGTTGTAGATTAACTTTAAGTGCTTTAGAAATTGTTGAAAAAACCGACTTCCAGAACTGTTCCAATATAGAACAAGACCAAAACATATATGTCAGTAAAGCTATCTCAGTTTTACATCTATCACAATGACTATCAACATTAGAAAAGATTTTAGAAAGTCATTCCTTCATCAAATGATAACAATGTACAATTTTGAATTGAATCAATGAATGGCTAGCACAAGTTGAAGAAGAGTTAACCAACTTCAAAATCCGCATCCAATCCTCCGTCATAAAAGTCAAATTAAGTTCCTTTTCCCAATCCTGTTTAATCTTAGATAAAGGACAAATTTCCAATGCTATATTAATCATCCTTATAAATGTAGCCGTATGACCAAGATAAATGATTTTAAGGTCTGAACTACTGAAACAGGTTGAAGACAATTATAACCACTATACATCCCTGGATTATTTCAATCATTCTGGACAAACCAACTATCTTGCTTACAACTTTTTAATTGTGATGTCAATATCTACAACCCAATTGAGAATTTTTTCCAATTAGGCCTAGTTCTCTGATGGGATAATCCATGAAATTATAAGCAAGGAGCACTGTGTCACATATGACTCACCGCCTGTGACAATAGGTTCTGTTTTGAGGTTGACCAACACTCAACGTTTAATGGCCTGAGAACCAAGTCTTCCTCAGCCAGTGTAGGGTTATAAGCATTACAGCTCTTGAATCTTGCAAATAATCCAAGCTATAAAAGGAAACAGTAGGAATATGACAATTTGTTTGTGTTGGCTTTTACTGCTGATTTGCAGCAATCCTGTTTTGAAACTCTCCTGTGAGATTTGTGGATAACCACATGTTCATATTTTCTCTTGGCAAAGATCCATTCTTGAAGCAGCATTGCGAATATTGTGCCTGCTAGACTTCTACATCTAGGTGCGCATGTGCCGGTCGTGCATGCAGTCTGTTACAGTTGCTCTGTCTATTTCTTACTTTTTAACTGAGGTTATTTGTTGTATTTTTGTTTCTCACGGTAACACGTTGAAGCTGCACCCTTTCTAACATGCTGGTGGAGAGAGTTTTCCTTGTTTTTTTAGCGCTGGAAATAGTTACATTCGGACACGTCTCATTAGCGTGGTAACAGTATGGTCGCATTGTTTATTCCAGGGACCAGTTGATTGAGCTTATTCCGGCCGGTTTAGCCAACAGAGCAGCGGACACCCCTGCTGAAATCTGGAGGAAAACACACAGAGGATGCAGAGGGGGATCAAAAAGGCGAGGGAAGAGGACCGGGTCGAGACAACAAAGGTTTATGGAGAAGATAAGTTATAAGCCGTGTCTCCTCTCTCTCATCATGGGCAACGTGAGATCGCTGGGTAATAAAATGGACGAATTGACGGCGCTTGTCAGGAGTCAGAGAACATTTCGGGAGAGCAGTGTCATGTGTTTTACTGAAACGTGGCTGCATGAGGACATACCCGATCAAAACGTTCCCATAGAGAGCTTCCAGACCGTTCGGGCTGACCGGAATTGCACTGAGAGCAGTAAGCGTAAGGAGGGGGACTTGATGTTCTGGTAAACAACAGGTGGTGCAATCCTGGTCATATTACGATCAAGGAACGTGTTTGTAGCCCGGATATTGAACTTTTCGCTGTTGGACTCCGGCCATATTATTTGCCAAGGGAAATCTCGCATGCAATTGTGGTTGTTGTGTACAGCTCTCCCTCTGCCAACCCGACGTCGGCGTGTAACATCATTTACACTGTCATAGCCAGATTACAAACCCAGCACCCGAGTGCCCTCAGTACCATCTCGGGTGACTTCAACCATGTTACCATGGCTAGAACACTGCCCAACTTCACGCAGTATGTGAGCTGTACAACCAGAGGGGAGAGGACTCTGGATTTGATGTATGCTAACGTTAAGGATGCATACACCTCCTCTTCCCTCCCCCCATTGGGAAGGTAAGATCACAACCTGGTGCATCTAAAACCCTGCTATGTGCCTCTGGTGAAGAGTAAACTTGCAACCTCGAGGACAGTGAGGAAATGGTTGGAGGAGGCTTATGAGGCGCTCCAGGGTTGTTTTGAGGTGACAGACTGGCAGGCACTCTGTGAGCCACATGGAGAGGATATTGATGGGCTCACAGAGTGCATCATTGATTACATCAGCTTCTGTGTGGACTGCAATGTTCCGACAAGAACTGTCCTTTGTTATTCAATTAACAAGCCATGGGTAACAAAGGACATTAAGGACACCCTGAATGCTAAAAAGAGGGCGTTTAGAGATGGAAATAGGAGCTGAGGGCAATACAGAGAGACCTGAAAGCCAGGATCAGGGAGGCTAAAGACAGGTGCAGGAGGAAGCTTGAGTGGAAACTCCAGCAGAACAACATGACAGAGGTCTGGAGTGGGATGAGGACCATCGCCGGGTTCCGGCAAACTAGCAACAGAGGAGCTGAAGGCAGTGTGGACAGGGCCAACAAACTTAACCTGTTCTTTAACAGATTTGACATTGTGGCCCATGCCCATCCCCCACGAGTCATCTGTTGTCGGCCCCCAACCAACACATATTCCACTCTCCCCTCCTACCCCTCCTCACAGTCCCCCACCCTGCTCTCATGACTATACCCCTCCCCCGCACAAAACCACCACGGTGGGCTTCACAGCTGAACAGGTGAGAAGACAGCTGAAACGTCTCAACCCAAGCAAGGCTGCAGGACCGGATGGGGTCAGTACCAGGGTGCTCAAAGCCTGTGCCCCTCAGTTATGTGGAGTACTTCGCCATATCTTCAACCTGAGCCTGAGGCTCCGGAGGGTCCCTGTGCTGAAGACGCCGCGCCCCAGCGGCCTCAATGACTACAGACCGGTGGCATAGACCTCCCACATCATGAAGACCCTGGAGAGTCTTGTTTTGGAGCTGCTCTGGCCTCTGGTCAGGCCACACTTGGATCCCCTCCAGTTCGCCTACCAGCCCCGACTAGGAGTTGAGGATGCCATCGTCTACCTGCTGAACTGTGTCTACGCCCACCTGGACAAGCCAGCGAGCACTGTGAGGGTCATGTTTTTTGACTTCTCCAGTGAGTTCAACACCATCCGCCCTGCTCTGCTGGGGGAGAAGCTGACAGCGATGCAGGTGGATGCTCTCCTGGTGTCATGGATTCTTGATTACCTGACTGGTACAGTACGTGTGCTTGCAACACTGTGTGTCCAGCAGAGTGATCAACAGCACTGGGGCTTCACAGGGGACTGTCTTGTCTCCCTTTCTCTTCACCATTTACATCTCAGAGTCTACTGCACAGAGTCTTGTCATCTTCAGAAGTTTTCGGATGACTCTGCCATAGTTGGATGCATCAGTAGGGGAGATGAGGCTGAGTACAAGGCTACGGTAGGAAACTTTATCACATGGTGTGAGCAGAATTATCTGCAGCTTAATGTGAAGAAGACTAAGGAGCTGGTGGTAGACCTGAGGAGAGCTAAGGTACCGGTGGACCCCGGTTTCCATCCAGGGGGTCCGTGTGGACATGGTGGAGGATTACAAATACCTGGGGATACGAATCGACAATAAACTGGCCTGGTCAAAGAACACTGAGGCTGTCTACAGGAAGGGTCAGAGCCATCTCTATTTTCTGAGGAGACTGAGGTCCTTTAACATCTGCCGGATGATGCTGAGGATGTTCTACGAGTCTGTGGTGGCCAGTGCGATCATGTTTGCTGTTGTGTGCTGGGGCAGCAGGCCGAGGGTAGCAGACACCAATGGAATCAACAAACTCATTCGTAAGGCCAGTGATGTGGTGGGGATGGAACTGGACTCTCTGACGGTGGTGTCTGAAAAGAGGATGCTGTCTAAGTTGCATGCCATCTTGGACAATGTCTCCCATCCACTACATAATGTACTGGTTGGGTACAGGAGTACATTCAGCCAGAGACTCATTCCACCGAGATGCAACACTGAGCGTCATAGGAAGTCATTCCTGCCTGTGGCCACCAAACTTTACAGCTCCTTCCTTGGAGGGTCAGACACCCTGAGCCAATAGGCTGGCCCTGGACTTATTTCCTGGCATAATTTATATATTACTATTTAATTATTTATGGTTTTATTACTATTTAATTATTTATGGTGCAACTGTAACGAAAACCAATCTCTCCCGGGATCAATAAAGTATGACTATGACTATACGCAAATCTTTGATGATTGACTGGAGTAGTCAGCACTGAGCATTTTTAGACCATAAGACATAGATTCAGAATTAAGCCATCTGGCCCATCAAGTCTGCTCTGCCATTCAATCATGACTGATCCTTTCTTCTATCTCCTCCTCAACTCCAGTTCCCGGCCTTCTCCCTGTAACCTTTGATGCTATGTCCAATCAAGAACCAATCAATCTCTGCCTTAAATACAGCCAAGAATCTGGCCTCCACAGCTGCATGTGGCAACAAATTCCACAAATTCACCACCCTCTAGCTAAAGAAATTTCTCTGCATCCCTGTTTTGAAAGGGTGCCCCTCTATCCTGAGGCTGTGCCCTCTTGTCCTAGACCCTCCCACCATGGGAAACATCCTCTCCACATCTACTCTGTCTAGGCCTTTCAACATTCGAAAGGTTTCAATGAGATCCCCCCTCATCCTTCTGAATTTCAGCGAGTACAGGCCCAGAGCCATCAAATGTTCCTCGTATGATAACCCTTTCATTCCTGGAATCTTCCTTGCAAACCTCCTGTGGACTCTCTCCAATGCCAGCACGTCTTTTCTAAGATGAGGGGCCCAAAACTGTTCACAATACTCAAGGTGAGGGCTCACCAGTGCCTTAAAAAGTCTCAGCATCACATCCTTGCTCTTGTATTCTAGACCTCTTGAAATGAATGCTAACATGGCATTTGCCTTCCTCACCACCGACTCAATCTGCGAGTTAACCTTCTAGGTGGTTCTGCAAGATTCTCGAGTCCCTCTGCATCTCAGATTCCTAGATTTTCAATGTTCCTGTTACGTTTTGTGCTGAGTGAGGGGCGTTTTGGGGGCTGAGGATATCAGGATACCATTTTTTTTGTGCCATGGGGGGAGGTTGACTTTCATGTTCATCTTTGTCTTGTGGCTATCTTGAAAAGGTGAATTTCAGAGCTGTACATGGATACATGCTTCAATAATAAATGAACATTTCAACCTGTGAACCAGAATATTTTTGCAGAATAAATTGGTAAGTTTAATTTGGCACAGCAAACAAGCAAATAAGGTAAGCTCCATTTCATTTTAAGGTTAAGAATGCATATCAAAAATTATCCTTGCCTATGCTTTCTCTTCTTTTTTCTTGGAGGCGTATCAGCATCCTCAGCAGGGACACGAGCAATAATATTAGACTCCTTTACCGCAAACTCGTATACCTAAATGAGACAATAACTTATGTCAAGAAATGAATGTGATACAAATTACATTTCCAGCCAACTATTCTACACCCATACTGAACCCCTTACAATTCCCCTACAGACACAACCGATCGACAGATGATGCAATAGTCACAGCTCTACACACCGTCCTTACACATCCGAAGAAGAGGGATGCTTCTGTGAGAATGCTGTTCTTGGACTACAGTTCAGTACTCGACACCATAATTCCCTCCAGGCTCGACAAGAAGCTCAGAGACCTTGGCCTTCACCCTGCCTTATGTAGCTGGCTCAAGGACTTCCTGTCAGGTCGCTGGCAGGTGGTAAAAGAGAGCTCCCTCACCTCTGCCCCTCAGGGCTGTGTACTAAGCCCCCTCCTTTACTCTTGGTATATCCATGGCCGTGGCACCACCCACAGCTCCAATCTGCTAATTAAATTTGCTGATGACACTACACTGATTGGCCTCATCTCAAATAATAATGAGGCAGCCCAGAGAAGAAGTCATCACCCTGACACAGTGCTGTCAAGAAAACAACTCCCTCAATGTCGCAAAAACAAAGGAGCTGGTTGTGGATTACAGGAGCAATGGAGACAGGCTAGCCCCTATTGACAGCAATGGATCTGGGGTTGAGAGGGTGAACAGCTTTAAGTTCCTCGGCATAATCACCGAGGATCTCACATGCTCTATACATACTGGCTGTGTGGTGAGAGAGGCACAACAGTGCCTCTTTCACCTCAGATGGTTGAAGAAGTTTGGTGTGGGCCCCCAAATCCTAAGAACTTTCTACAGGGGCACAATTGAGAGCATCCTGCCTGGCTGCATCACTGCCTGGTATGGGAACTGTATTTGCCTCAATCACAGGACTTTGAGAGAGTGGTGTGGACTGCTCAGCACATCTGTAGATGTGAACTTCCCATTATTCAGGACATTTACAAAGACAGGTGTGTAAAAAGGGCCTGAAGGATCATTGGGGACCCAAGTCACCCCAACCACTAACTAACTGCTCCAGCTGCTACCATCTGGGAAAAGGTACCACAGCATAAAAGCCAGGGCCAACAGGCTCCAGGCCAGCTCCTTCCACCAGGCCATCAGACTGCTCAACTCATGCTGATACAATTGTATTTCTATGTTATATTGACTATCCTGTTGTACATCCTACTTATTATAAATTACTATAAATTGCACATTCAGACAGAGACATAACAAAGATTTTTTACTCAAGTAATAAAGTCAATTTAATTCAAGTGCCTGTATGAGGAAAAAATATAACTTTGTTTCAGATGTGGTCAAAATTGAAACCATCAGAAATCAATCAGAACTATTTTTAATATAGCTACTTTTTAAAATATGCTTCTATTAAGAATCTGTTCACTTTTCAAAACCATTTGGTGCTGAATATCAGTCCACTGAATATCCTTATTGTACAAGGATTGTATTTATTTTCCATAAGACCATAAGACACAGGAGCAGAATTAGGCCATTTGATCATGGCTGATCCATTTCCTTCCCAACACTATTCTCTTGCCTTCTCCCTGTAACCTTTCATGCCCTGACTAATCAAGAACCTATCAACTTCCGCCTTAAATAATCTTAATGATCCGGCCTTCTCAAGCAATGAATTCCAGATTCAGCACCCTCTGGCTAAAGAAATTCCACCATTCTAAATACAGATCTTTCTTTTCTGAGGTTGTGCCCTCTTATCTGAGACTCCCTCACTATAGGAAACATCCCCTCCATATCCACTCTATCTAGAACTTTCAACATTCAGTAGGTTTCAATGCGATCCCATCTCATTCTTCTAAATTCCAGCAAGTGCAGGCCAACGTGATAAGCCTTTCATTCTCAGAAACATTTTTGAATGGATTAACTACTCAAAATATCGGCATTTCATAAATATATGCAATTTGCTTTGATTACTCAAAAAATGAACGGAATCACTTATTTCTTTCACCAAATGTACCCAACATTGATTAGAGTCCCAATATACTGTATTTCACCTGTCCACATGTTTTGGTTCCCAGCAACTTGGCTATAGCACAGAAGTTATTGTAGTAAGTGCCATGCAGAACTCTGAATAAGGAGGCTTCAGCTCCACTCCACTCTACATCAGAAAGATCAGAAGTGAGCTTCATCTTAATAGGAGTTTGACATCTGGAGTTCGCCTCTGAAAGAAATGACCTATAATTAGCAAAACCGTCTCAAATGGAAAACAAAGTCAGAATGCAAAAAGAAACTAAATATATTCAATATCCATTACATCTACTTATATAATTCAATTCTTTAACATAATACTAAATTAAACTAGGGCGCAATTAATCGAGTCATTCAATTTGAATGGAGATATACAGTATAGTTAGGATACTTCTGAATTTTATAGTTTATTAGGAGAATAAAAGCAAAGTATAGCAGTTATGATTACTCAAGTTTTTCAGGCCATTGGTTTGTGACTATTGTATTTCCTTCCAATTGAGATTTTTGGCCTCTTCCAGTTCTGTGTTTTTTATTGCGTCCTCACCTATTCTTTCTTGCTGCCGATTGGCAGGCTGGGGTCATATGATCTGTTTTTGTGACAGGGAGGGGTTGGGGATTTGAGGTTTGCTAGATTTTGCTTATTTTTCTTTTTGTGCGGGAGGGATTGCTGTCTTTCTTTCAACTACCTCTATGGTTTTCTGTATTTCATGGCTACCTGGAGAAGACAGACGTCAGAGTTGTATCATGCATACCCCATCACTGAACTATTCCCACAACCTTTGGACTCGCTTTCCAAGACTCTTCATCTCATGATCTCAATATTTCTTGCTTAGTTATATTATTATTTTTCTTTCTTTTAGTATTTGCAGTTTGTTGTCCTTTGGGCATTGGTTATTTGTCCTATTGGGTGCAGTTTTTCATTGATTCTATTGTGTTTCTTGTACTTACTGTGAATGGCCACAAGAAAACAAATCTCAGGGTTGGATATGGTGATGTGTATATGAACAGAAGTTGTCAGCAATGTTAACCACATGTTGGGCTTGCACGGTCAACCAAGTTTTTTCATGCATCATGAAGGGGAAGAGGAATGATGTGATAAAACCTCGGGAGATGCATCCTCATCCAGGCTTTGCTACTAGATAATACATCATTGGTCCTTCTTAATACCCGACATACTTCTAGTGATAATATTCTGTTACAACTAATAGGAATCTATTTCCAATGGCAATTGTGTCAATAGTGAATAGGTGGACTCTTTTCAATAGGTACTTATGTCAATGGTCTGTGTAAACAGCACTCTGTTATAGCTCATCTGTCATTCTGGTAGATAGTTCTGTTCAGTCACACCTAGAATTCAATGCAATTTCCTCCCTCCACCCCATGCCACCAAACCTCCAGCCCGCACACCACCATAAATGATTGTTTGTTAATCTATATTCCAAACTCATCTCCAAATTCCTAGACCTAGTACTCTGCACTGCCCTTAGCAACTGGATCCTTGACTTCCCGACCAATAGACTGCAATTGGTAAGGATATGCAACAACACCTCCGCTGAGATTAATCGCAATACAAGTGACCCACAAGGCTACATCCACAGCCCCTTACTCTGCACCCTATACAATCATGACTGTGGAGCCAGATTCAATTCTAATTTCATTTGCAAATCCACAGATGATACCAAAGTCAGTTGGATCTCAAACAATGAGCATAGAAGGGAAAAGAGAGCCTAGGCATCATGACGTCAAGCCAACAAACTTTCCTTCAATATTAGCACAAATGCAGGGGCTGGTCATAGATCTTTATTTGTATCAATGGTACAGATTTAGAGATGGTTGAGAACTTCAAGGCCCTATTTTAAATATTTCTACTAGAAACATCATGTGTACACTACAGTTTAGGAAGCACACCAATACCTCCATTTCCTCAAAAGGTTAAGAAAATTTGGCATGTTCCCTTATTGACTCTTGCCAATTTTTATAGATGTACTATAGAAAGCATACTATCACATGCATCACAGCTTGGTATGGCAATTTCTCTGCCCAAGATTGCAAGAAATTGCAGAGAGAAGAGAGAAAACGTGAGACTACAGGTGCTGAATCTGGAGCATCACAAACAGCTGGCGGAACTCAGCAAATCGGGTAGCATTTAGGGAAGGAAATGGACAACTGGCATTTTGGATTAAGACTTCACCTGGGCTCAGCTTGTTAAACCAATCCAGTCCACCATGTAAACTAAACCTCCCTTCCACTGACTCCACCTACACTTCCCATTACCTCAGGATAGCAGACAAAATAATCAAGTGACCCCTTTCATCCTGGTCATTCTTTTTTCTCCCTATCCTGTCAGGCATAGGATACAAAAGCCTGAGAGTATGTACCACCAGGGTTAAGGACAGCTTCTATCCAGCTGTAATCAGACTTCTGAACAGACCTTTCATGCACTGGAAAAAAAGGGAACTCTTGATCTTCCAAGTCTACCTTGTTGTTACCTTTGCACTTTCTTTACCTGCACTGCACTTTCCCGATAACACTTCATCCTGCAGTTTCCTTTTTACTACCTCAATGTAAATAGAATAATCTGTTTAGGTGCATACAAAAGCTTTTCACTGTATGTACATGTAACAATAAACTAACTGAGTATCAAAGTAAAATGTTGCAATTCAAACATTTAGAAATTATGTATCTTGCCTTACAGAAGTCCAAATATTCCATCAAATGGTTGATTGTTCTATCTTCCAAGATAAAATCTCAGAATTTTTCCAGACTTGCTAAACGTGACTTGCCTTTCTGATTCAGACCCATGCTGATTCTGCCCAAATCCTTTCATTTTCTAAATATCCTGTTACCAATTACTGGACCTGGACCAATACTTTGATGCCGTGTGGAGGCTTGCGGCTTCAAGGACTCCAGCAGGCAATGCTACCTCAGGGCCATTCACGTTGGAATGCCTGTAGACGAGATGCCAGACAAAGACTGATCCAGTCCAGGCTCCCGAAAGGACAGACCCGCGTCTGCCCCTCACGAGCCACACTTCATCACAAATCAAGCCAATTAATTAGAAGTGTGAAGAGGAAGACACCGGACACACAAAACAACAATAAACAACTGGTAATTAATTTCAGTATTTTCCCTACCAGAGCATCAGGGTACCCGATCTAGTGATCCCGTTTCTTCTATTCCTCCTTTGCTAAATAGTGGGGTTACACATGCTACATTTCAATATGTGAAACTGTTCAAGTCAAGTGGATTCCTGGGCAACAGCTCTCAGTCCTGTTAATTTTACCATTAGCAATTCCTTTAAACTCCTCACTCACTTGATTTAGAGTTCTCCACTAATTTCAACAATTGTCTCTGTGAAGGAAATACAAAATATTGGTATAATTTTCTTCCATTTTCTTAATGTCAGCATTATTTATTCTGTTTTTCTATAGAGGACCCTCTCCTACTATAGGAAACATCCTCTTCACATCCAACGGGTTTCAATGAGATTACCCCCTCATTCTTCTAAACGCAAGTACAAGGCATCAATTGCTCCTCATACATTACCCATTTTATTCCTGAGATCATTCTGATGAACCTCCTCTGGACCCTCTACCCTGTCAGCACATCCTTTCTTAGAAAAGGGGCCCAAAACTGCTCACAATATTCCAAGTGCAGTCTGAGCAATGCCTTACGAAGCCTCAGCATTCTATCTTTGCTTTTATATTCTAGTCCTCCCAAAATGAATACTAAAATTACATTTTCCTTCCCTACCACTGACTCAACCTGCAAATTAACCTTCAGGGAATCCTGCAGGAAGACTCCCAAGTCCCTTAACACCTCTGATTTCTGAAATTGCTCCTGCGGAGCATCAAGAAAGCTCACCTCTGTCGCAGGATACTGACAGACTTTTACCACTGTACCACTGAGAGCATACTCACCAACTGCATCTCAGTGTGGTATGGCAATTGTCCCATATCGGACCGCAAAGCACTCCAGCGTGTGGTGAAAACTGCCCAGCAGATTATCAGCACCCAATTGTGCCACAGTGCCACAGGGATCAGTGCTAGGTCCATTGTTATTTGTCATCTATATCAATGATCTGGATGATAATGTGGTAAATTGGATCAGCAAATTTGCTGATGATACAAAGATTGGAGGTGTAGTAGACAGTGAGGAAGGTTTTCAGAGCCTGCAGACGGACTTGGACCAGCTGGAAAAATGGGCTGAAAAATGGCAGATGGAGTTTAATACAGACAAGTGTGAGGTATTGCATGTTGGAAGGACAAACCAAGGTAGAACATACAGGGTTAATGGTAAGGCACTGAGGAGTGCAGTGGAACAGAGGGATCTGGGAATACAGATACAAAATTCCCTAAAAGTGGGGTCACAGGTAGATAGGGTCGTAAAGAGAGCTTTTGGAACATTGGCCTTTATTAATCAAAGTATTGAGTATAAGAGCTGGAATGTTATGATGAGGTTGTAAAAGACATTGGTGAGGCTGAATCTGGAGTATTCTGTTCAGTTTTGGTCACCAAATTACAGGAAGGATATAAATAAGGTTGAAAGAGTGCAGAGAAGGTTTACAAGGATGTTGCCGGGACTTGAGAAACTCAGTTACAGAGAAAGCTTGAGTAGGTTAGGACTTTATTCCCTGGAGCGTAGAAGAATGAAGGGAGATTTGATAGAGGTATATAAAATTATGATGGGTATAGATAGAGTGAATGCAAGCAGGCTTTTTCCACTGAGGCAAGAGGAGAAAAAAAACCAGAGGACATGGGTTAAGGGTGAAGGGGGAAAAGTTTAAAGGGAACATTGGGGGGGGGGGGCTTCTTCACACAGAGAGTGGTGGGAGTATGGAATGAGCTGCCAGACGAGGTGGTAAATGCGGGTTCTTTTTTAACATTTGAGAATAAATTGGACAGATACATGGATGGGAGGTGTATGGAGGGATATGGTCCGTGTGCAGGTCAGTGGGACGAGGCAGAAAATGGTTCGGCACAGCCAAGAAGGGCCAAAAGGCCTGTTTCTGTGCTGTAGTTTCTATGGTTATGGTTCTAATTGCCCACCATTGAGAACATCTACCATAAACGCTGCCTGGGCAGGGCGAAAAGCATTATCAAGGATGCATCTCACCCTAACCATGGACTTTTTACTCTCCTCCCATCTGGTAGGCACTACAGGAGCCTCTGCTCCCACACCAGCAGGCACAGGAAGAGCTTCTTCCCTGAGGCTGTGACCCTGCTGAACCTCACATCACAGCGTTAAGCAGTATTGAACCCATATTGTACTGTCTCAGTACTTTTATATTTGTGTGCTGTAGCACTTACTTTTTTATTCGCAGTTATTCTGTAAATAACACTATTCTTTGCATTTCTGGTCAGCTGCTAACTGCATTTCATTGGCTTTGTTTCTGTACTTGGCACAATGACGATAAAGTTGAATCTAATCTAATCTAATTTAGAAAATGGTCTATGCTTTATTCCTTTGACCAAAGAGCATGTTCATACAGTTCCCTACACTGTATTCCACCTGCCACTTCTTTGCCAATCCCATTAACGTGCAAGCTCTCCTGCAGACTCCCTGCTTCCCTAGCACTACCTGCCCCCCCACCTATCTTTGTATCATCCACAAAGCCATCAATTCCGTCTCCCAAATCTTTGAAGTATAATGTGAAAAGCAGTCCTAACACTAACCCCTGCAGAATACCACTAGTCCCTGGTAGCCAGTCAGAAGTGGCCCCCTTTATTCCTTTCTATCCATGCTAGTATCTTTTTCGCAACACCATGGGATCTTGGCTTGTTAAACAGCCTCATGTGCGACACCTTGTCAAAGGCTTTCTGAAAACGACATTCACTGGCTCTCCTCTCCTGCCTGTTATTTCCTCAAATTTCAGCTACGTTAGGCAAGATTTCCCCATAAGGAAACCATGCTCCCTTTAGAATACTACTTCTTCTTTGCATGTATTAATCTTGTGCCTTATAATTTTCTTCCAGAAATTCTCACCATCATCCCTGCTAGTGCTCACTTCCATTCAGCTTTGGCCTGCTCCTCTCCCATGCTTGTACCAGTGCTTTAACTTCACTGTAATAGGTCTGATTTTACTGTTTCCCTCTCAGACTGTAGGGTGAATTCTATCATATTACGATCATTGTCTTCTCAGGTTCCCTTTACCTCAAGCTTCCAAATCAAATCTGGTTCATTACACAACAGCCTAATTGTCTTTCTCCTAGTGAGCTCAACCACCATCTACTCTGAAGAGCCATCTTGTACAAACCACTTTTCTTGGCATTTTCTTAATCTACCTGAATAATAAAAGTCTTTCTCATCTCCCATTGTAATTTGTACCCCACATCCTGCAGTTTGGAGGCCTGTATATAACTCCCATTAGGGTCTTTTTTTCCCTTGCAGTTAACTATATCCACAAGGATTCTACATTTTCTGATCCAATGTCATCTTTTCCTAAGGATTTGATTTTTTTTTTAAACTAACAGAGTCACCCACCACCTTTTGCTTACTGCCTGTTCTTTCGATATAATGTGTATCCTAGGACGTTAAGCTCCCAATTATGATCTTATTTCAGCCATGACTTGGTGATCCCACACATCATTACTACCAATTTCTAACTGTTAACAGCTCATCTACCTTATTCTGGATGAAGCGAGCTACCAAGGGAAAAATAATTGAGACATATATAATAACACCATTCAAAACACATTTGGCTAAGTCCATGGATGGGAAAGGTTTAGAGAGATTTGGGTCAAACACCAAATGGGTCGAGCCTAGATGGGCACCTGGATTAGCACGGGTCTGTTTGACTCTATGCTGCTTCCTCAATACGCCAAGTTAAAAAACTAATCTCTTATACACTCAATGAAGTCGTCCTGCACAAAATTTGCGCAGTCCATAATTAATCTTAACAATGCTTTCATCATACAACCATAGTTACATGATCCAAACATGAACATGAAATAATGGTGGGCCATTTAATGTTATGACCATGATTTAAATATGAAGAATTCTGGCATCAATTCTCAAGTTATGACTTTAAATTAAACACAAATGAAGACATCATTGTACTTTACACATCATCTGAAAGAGCACCTTGTCTGCAATTCATTTTTGTAGCACCTAAATAAATATTCTGATCACAAACCACTTTAGAAAAAAGATCTCAGTCTAAAATAAATCAACCCAAAAGGATAATTTAGACATGGAGCGCCACAATCCCATTATACATAGGAAATATTGCCACTTTTGTTAAAACTGGCAGATATCAGAAATACAAAGACAATGCCCAGCAATGCACACCAGGATCAATATACCCTCAGTTGACACTTTATTTATTACACCTATACACCTCATTATGCAAATATCTAATAAGCCAATCATACAGCAAGGACTCAATGCATTAAAAAAATGCAGATATGGTCAAAAAGGTTCAGTTGTTTTTCAGACCAAACACCAGAATGGGGAAGAAAGGTGGTCTAAATGACTTTCACTGTGGAATGATTGTTAGTGCCAGACGAGGTGGTCTGATACCTTAGAAACTGAAGATTTTCTGGGATTTTCACGCACAAGTCTCTAGAGTTTACAGAGAATGACAAAAAAACAAATAAAAGTGAACAGAAGCTCTATGCACAAAAATGCCTTGTCAATGAGAGAAGTCAGAGAATAGCTAGACTGGTTCAAGCTGATAAGTTGACAGTAACTCAAATAACCACGCATCACAACAGTGGTGTGTAGAAGAGCATTTGTGAATGCACTACACATCGAACCTTGAAACGGATGGGCTACAGCAGCAAAAGATCACAAACATACACTCAGTGGCCACTGTACAGGAGATACCTGAGAAAGTGGCTACTGAATGTATATGGAATAAACTATCCCCATTTAATTAGAAGGGAGAATTGGGCATTAACTTCAACACCTGATTGCCAAAAATATCAAAACCTCAATTTACACCAGCCTCTCAATACGTTAACAGATTAACTCACACGCTAGAGCAAAACAAGGTGATAGAAATATGCCGCACCCTTCTGAATGCTAACTAAACTCAGGACAGCACAACTGTTATGGAACACACAGTAGATTACTGTAATAATTAGGAAATCACTTTCAAAATGAATGCAAGTGAAAATTTGATGAGCTGTTGCAAAGAGCAACTTTGAAGATGTCTGCGTTTAGGAAAATCACATCATTTTCTACTGAAATCCTTAAAAGTTTGACCACTCATGTTTTCCACATTTTGCCATCATTCCACTTATTCATTATCCCAATGCTCATTAATCTACACTGGCTTTCATTCTAACAATGTGTCAAAATCTTTACAAGACTTTGTCTCAATATCATTTAATTGATCAAGGCAAATATAGTTTCCCTTACCAGAGGAGCTTGTAGTATCATCCTTTTTGTCTTCTTCATCTTTATCATTTATCTCGCCACCAGTGTCTGTCCCAGCCTCTCTGTCACTATCTGTATCCTTAGCCTCAGATGGGTTTATTGTTGGTGTGCTGGGCCGGCTTGTACCATTCGGATGGCGTCCTCTACGACGACCACCTGGACGTTTGGGTGGTGTTTTTATTCGCTCAGCTGTTAAGGCCACTGCAAAATCTTTTGCTCCATCCTAAACAACACAATTGTGATTATGATTATGTGTTAGTCACTGAAAATACATTTACGGTACACTTTGAATAAAAATATCACATTTATAAAATGCTTTGGAATACAAATATTACCCAATTGCCACAGGATGTAGGAGACAATAATTTGTCATCTGCAGAATTTGCAGTGGGCGTGCATGGATCATAGGGCAGGGGCAGATCAGGACCATAAGATTCATCAGAAACTACTGTCTTGGGGTCAGCTTGCGTCAAGTTGCAGCCTGGTGGACTAGGATGTTGTGACACTAAATGACAGTAGAATTCTTTTAAGTAGCCTGACCATAACTGGATTAATAAGCCGACTTCACTGCCGCAAATCGGATCAGGTTACTCCCCTTCAATTTGCTCAAAATTGATTTATCAGAAGTATTGGCAAAATATTTGATGCAAAGTAAACTTTCCCATTAGTGCAATGTACAAGGATTGTGTTTATGTTTCAAATCCAAAATAACTTACTTTGTGTAGCAGACCAAGAAAAAACGAGATAACAACCCCATTTAGTCTCCATACCATGGCATGTGTTTTTGGTGATAGCCCCTCACACTACAAGTTCTTTGTTCAGACTATGGGTAGAACATGCTGGTGAACTTTTAACATAACAAGTCGTGACATTAAAGTACCGTTATAAAAAGGATAATGTCTGTCATCCTTTTTATAAGGGTAAATGGAATCTTTCACATCACTTTCAGGAGATCCCAAGATAATTCACAGCATGAAGACACTCTTGAAGAGCACTCATTTCCGTAACGCAGAAAAAGTGATAGCCAATTTAATAACACCAAACACCCAAAGCAATGTTACAGTGTAACAGTGGGTAACGACTGTAGTACAAATATTGACCAGAACATTAGGGATACCACCCTCCTCTTCAAAATGCCGTAGGACGTTTATGCTCTTCCAGGAGAACAAACAGGGCCAGTTTAAAATATCAAACCATTGACATCTCAGTACTGTACTGAAATTAGCATAGTCCCCAAGAGGATCAAATGGTTCTCAAAGCATACTCTTCAGATTCAGAAGTGAAGTACCATCACAGGTGCTACAATGCACAATTTATTATAGATTTGCTCTCCACTTTAATACAAGATAGAAAAATGGATGGAAAACTTCTCACCAGAAACAAACAACAATCTGGTCCACATTGCTCTGTCTCTGCTCTGGTCTCAGGAGTTTTTCGTTTATATGTATTAGGAGTGGCGTGAAAAGCTGGATTAGAAACATAATCACTTGTCAATTTCTTGAACATTTAATATAACAGGTTTATTTCAAATCTTCAGAAATAAAATTTGAACATAAAATTTTTTTAAAGAATACCCAATTGTTATAGCACTCATAAAAAAAAAACAAGGCTCCCTCAACAGACTTCTGCCATTTGATGGGTCAAATAAAATAAGATTAGGTTTGCTGTCTGCACCTCAACACCTATCTACACTTACCTGGGCTACACCAGATGACTGGCCTTCCACTTTGTGATGGACTGAAGGACTCAACTCACTATCCTAAGCCACCCATATACACTCTACACTTACAAGTGTTCCTTCTCATTGTCAGAGATGAATAGGGAAGAAAAAGGCTCTTCAACCCACATGTCTGTGCTGACCATCCTGCTTATGTATAACCCTACATGCCTGTATTAATTCAATATGCCTCGATGCCTTGTTCATTCAAGTGTCTGTGTGGATGCCTCGTAAGTGCGCTTATATCTCCAGCACTTCCGATGACCACTGGTAATTTCCATAACGTGTTTGCTGATAGATATAGCTCACTTATTAGCATTACACTGGCCAAATTGACTATAATTCAATTTCAATCAGAAACTAGAGAACCACTAAGAAGTTATTTTGAATATTGACAAGCAGGAGAAAAAGTTTAAGGAATAAAACCTTGGGAATAAAACATTTACCCTTTCACAATAACCACAGCAGATCATTATGGGAAATTAATATTCATTTTTAACATTTATGAATGATACTTTATTAAACAGCGTAATGTACAATCTTTAGTATTTTTAGCTTTAACAGGATAAACCTACAATTATTAAAATACATTTAATTTTGAAAATTCTGGAGGAAAAATAATTTTGTTATTGTGAAATGACTCTCAAGCCCCCAAACCTTTTTATCTCATTGAAAGAATCATTTCTATAACATGGTTTTGTATAATATAAGGCCTCTTAGAAATGCAAATGTCACATACAAGCTATTTTGTTCAAAATATGTACCCCTCAGATCCCCTTTAAACCTCCCTCTCACCTTAAACATATGCCTTCTATTTATCCTAAACTAGTCATCATCTGTACATCCCTGTAATTTCTTTTCTCCACCTTCAGGACTCTAAGAAGAATACCACCGGTATCTCCAGTCCAACTTTATAGCCAAATCTTTCATTACTAACATGATCATAACAATCTTCTAAATTCCATGAGACATTAACATCCTTCCCAAAAGATAAGTGACCACAGTTCAAGTAGAATACTCCAGTTATAGCCTAGCCATTATTTTCTGTACAGTATATTCAGCATAAATTTTCTGCACACCATTTACAAATTCCTGGATCCTATAATTTATTTGATGCTTTTCCAAAACACCCTGCCATTTTCAAGGATTTATTCATATATAACTGCATACCTCTGTTCCTGCACACCTTTTAGAATTGTGCCATTTGATCTGCTTTTTTTCTGCTAAAATGTTTCACTTAAATAAAGAGTGAAATTTCATCTGCAAGTCTGCCCATTAGTGTCATCCTGCAGTCCAGTATTATCACCTCCAGTGCTTTATGTCATTCACAAACCTGGAAAATTTTACCTAATGCACCACATCCAAGTAGTGGTAGTGAAAAAAAACCAGCACAGATCTCAGGTAACATCTACCATCTAACAATCTGAAATAATCATTTACCACTAGTCTCTGCCTTAAAGCCAATTACATATCCACAGTGTGACTGACTTCTGATCAGCTTCTGAAAATCAAGCAGCTAACAATTATTTCATTTCCCTCAACAAATTTTAATTTTCTTGATGAAGGAACAATTGGGGATGTATTGTCATGTATTATTACTATTAGCACATCTGTCCCCTGTTCTCCTTTGTCAACCCAAATATCCAAGAGTGCCTATTAATGTTTCCCAATTATTCTTTCTAAAAGCTTCCTTCAAGGGAATTTAATCTGACTGGCTACATACCATTCCCTGTGCTGTTTTTTGAACATTGGTATTATATTTGCAATTCATCCTGCATGCAACTCCCATACACCCAAGAAGGATTTGAAGAATGGGACAACCATTTCGGCAACCTCCAACAGCACCTCCCTTGACAAAATGCGATACAGGACATATAAACCATGAAACTTGATTCTTCTCATACCTCTTCCTATTAAGGTTCACCCCAACTATTACCGCTAACCCTCTCATGACCACCACAAGGAAGATTTTGGCAATTGTAAAAAGTGCTCATTTAGGTATTCCAAATATCTCTTCTGCCTCTAGGCATGGATTATAAACATTATCCTTACAATTTACATCTAGAATTGAAATTTGAATATTAATTCCCATTCTCTCCTTATAGTCCTTGATCATTTTACTTTTCTTTTCAATCCCCCTTCTTAGCTTACTGTATTGTGTTATGGATAGGACATACCCATTGGTGAAATCTGGGAGTTGGTAAATAAAATAATAAATCCTTTAAACATGCTGCAAAATTGTCCATCAAAACTAAACTATAGTTTCTTTTACCTGTGCCACACTCATTTCTGAGGTTACTAAGGCCGAGAGGTGTGACCACCAACACCCTGTCCAGGTCCAACCACACTGATACAAGAGCCAAGCAAGCTCGCCAGCACCTCTCCTCAGGAGGCTGAAGAAACTTAGCGTGACCACTTTTGATCACATTAATTTTTAACCAATACACTATAGAAGACCCAGCTGGTGGCGTAGTGGCATCAGTGCTGGACTTCAGGACGAAAGGTCCCAAGTTCAAATCCAGCCGGCTCCCCTGCATGCTTTCCATCCATGCTGGGTTACGAGCTGGTGATCTCTTTGGAAACTCACCCTGCAGAAGGCAATGGCAAACCATTGCTGTAACTTGCCTCGTACGCAGTTCCCCACTACGTCATAGGGGTGTGGAGGAAAATCATCTGCTAACCGGAGAAACTCCGGATGTGACGTACCTACTACTACTACACTATAGAAAGCATTCTATCTGGCTCATCACAGCATGGTTTGGCAACTACTCTGCCAATGTCTGAAAGAAACTGCTGAGTTGTGGACACAGCTCAGCACATCACAGAAACCAGCCTCCCCACTGTGGACTCTAGCTACATTTCTTACTGTCTAGTAAAACAGCCAGCAGAATCAAAGATTCAATCTATCCCAGACATTCTCTCTTCTCTTGCTATTGAGCAGAAGATACAAAAAGCCAGAGAGCATGTACCACCAGGCTCAAGGACAGCTTCTATCCCACTGTTATAAAGACTGCTGAGTGTTTCCATAGTACAATAAAATACTCTTGACCTTAGAATATAACTTATGTGGCCTTGCACTTTATTGTCTACCAGCAATGCATTTTCTCTGTACTGTGACTTTATTCTGCACTGTCATTTTACCTAGAACAACCTCAAAGCACGGATGTAATAAATTCACACACAAGACAAGCTTTTCCACTGTATCTTGGTACGTGTGATAATAATAAACCAGTCTATCAATTTACTGATCTAATGTTGTTAAGACAGCTAATCCTGTTATAGATATACAATATTTATTGATATGATACATATAAACTGCATTCAAGGTACTTACGATGCAGAAAACAATCATATTTGAAGCAACGTCTGCAGAAGAGAGTATGGAAAGAGTGCAAGCTCTGTTCACGTTGAACTGATTTAGCATTTGGTCCATCAATATTTGGTGTGCACTCTGGAGGAAGCGCTCCAGGAAGCTGTTGCTCAGTCAGTTCTTTGTACCTTAAAAATAACCAATTAAGCTCAAATGTTTACATTGTAAATCTTCATACATTCAATGGAATTCTTAACAACAGTGACAAATTGGAGGTTACTACATATTTCTATCTACCTTGTGCAAGAAATGGCAGGATGAATCAGTTTTCTTGGAAGGAGAAGCAATGTAATATCAATGATTTATTACTTTTGGGATGATAACTTTTCAAAGCACACCACCAAGATGTACTTTTCATTCAGGAATGCTTTGTTGGGTGTTTGCAAGAATTTCACCATTCTACGTAGATAATCCAACTGAATGTGTACTTGATAATCAAACATGTATAGACTTTTAGATGGATCTGATGTTAACCAGTTCAATTTTAACGCCTTCATCTATAGTTTCTTATCTGAGGAACTGAGATGACAGCTGGGATACTGGTATACTTAAAGGATCAGTTTGATGCAAGTTGCAAATATTGCCTTGATCATATACATTTAAATCACCATTGTAAATACAGTAAAACTCCAAAATCCCAGTGCCATCTGGAATAGCAAATTTTCTAAAACTACTGGATAATTATCTTTTATACAACAATACCTAGTAGCATAATAGAATTTCCAGGGAACCCAGTGAGTATAAAGGGAACAGGCAAATGAAACCTGGTAAACTTCAGCTTGAATGTTTCAGCTTGTAAATTTCAGACTGATCCCTGATACTCCTCATCCTGATCCCATTCTGAACATACGTCACTCACAACCAAACCATCAGGAATACTGAATAATCAGATACAGCAGTAGTCCCCAACCACCGGGCCGCAAAGAATGTGCGGGCGGGCCACAGGCCGCGAGGAAACGATATGATTTGGCGTTATGAAACGATACGAGTTAGCTGCACCTTTCCTCATTCCCTGTCACACCCACTGTTGAACTTTAACGCATGCAGGGTCTTCAGTGACCCAAGACGCAAATGACCCAAGACGTGCAAAGGAATGGGCCCATGACCCATTTGTGAATGCTTCCGGTGAATCTTCCATGTCAGCGCGGGAAAAAGATCAACTCTTCGAGCTTGCAAATGACGGTGGGCTGAAAAGTACGTTTGACATAACATCACTACCGGCATTCTGGATCAAAGTCAAGGCTGAATATCCTGAGATAGCAATGAAAGCACTGAAAATGTTCCTTCCATTTCCAACATCATATTGCTGCGAAGCGGAGTTTTCTGCGATGAATGCAACGAAAACTAAATTGCAGAACAGACTGGACATAAGGAACCCCCTTCGGGTATCGCTGTCTCCCATCACCCCTCGATGGGACCGTCTTGTTGCAGGAAAACAAGCCCAGGGCTCCCACTGATTCAGCAATATTAGTGTGTTGCAATGATTTTATACATTCATACGAGGATAGTATGCTCTGTGTGTTTAAAATCCAAACGTTACATAAAATGTTATGATGCTATTCACTTATAAGTAACTTATAATTCAGTTGCCTCCAACCTCTGGACTGCGAAGAATGCAGCGGTAGCCAGAACGCACCCAGTACATCTTTAAGAAAAAAAGCCAAAATAAACAAGCTAATTAATTAGGTGCCGCCTGGCATGTAAATGTCGGCCCAGATCAGAGGTGATTGCCGGCAGCACCTGATCAATTAGCTTGTTTATTTTGGCTTTTTTCTTAAAGACGTGCTGGGTGCGTTCCGGTCACTGCTGTACCACTGCATTCTTCGCGGCAATGTATCAGTCCATGCCCCGGAGGTTTGGGACCACTGTTATAATTGACTTATCACTATATTCATGTGAGGAAAATATGCGCTGTGTGTTTAATATTAAATTCGTTAGATAAACCTCTTTAAAAATGAAATTGAGTGTATTAGCCGCTTATAAGTGACTTATCACCTATATTCTGGCCGTGATTAACAACCCCCTGCGCGCCCCCCCCCCGGTCCGCAAGAATATTGTCAATATTAAACCGGTCCGTGGTGCAAAGAAGGTTGGAAACTCCTGAGATACAGGATTATTAGAGCTTTGCTGCACTTATTTCTATAATGCAAATATTCACTGAATGTATCTTCATTCAGCCTGCATGGGTTCGTGATGTAGAAGGTAAAGAGGAAGAAGGGGGGAGCCGTAGTGACAGGGGACCCGATAGTGAGAGGAACAGACAAGCGCTTCCATGGATGTGAACAGGATGGTACGGTGCCTCTCAGGTGCCAGGGTCAGGGACATCTCGGATCACATCCACAGCATTTTAGAAACGAAGGGAGAGCAGCCAGATGCCTTGGTACCTATTGGTACCAATAACATAGGATGGAAAAGCAATGTGGTCCTGAAGACAGAATTTGGAGAGTTAGGTAGAAAGCTGAGAAGCAGGACCTCCAGGATAGTAATTTCTGGTCTGCTACCTGTGCCACATGCTAATGAGGGTAGAAACAGGATGAGTTGGCATATTAATACGTGGCTGAGAAGCTGGTGTGGGAGCAGGGCTTCAGGTTCTTGGATCATTGGGATCTCTTCTGGGGGAAGTATGACGTACAAAAGGGACGGATTGCACCTGAACCCAAGGGGGACCAATATTCTTGTGGGCAGATTTGTTAGAGCTGATGGGAACCGGAATGAAGGGACTCAGGATAGGATGAATGGTAAAAGAGCAAAAATAGCATGCAGTCAGACTGTCAGCAAGGGCAGGCATATAGAAGGACAACATTACAGCCAGCAGGGCGAGTATCATTGTATTAGGGATGCAAAAATAAAAAAGTGTAGCAAATAAAGTATTCAAAGTGTTATATCTGAATGCATGGAGTACAAGAAATAAGGTGGATGATCTTGTTGCACTATTACAGATCGTTGGGTATGATGTTGTGGCCATCACTGAATCATTGCTGGAGGATGATTGTAATTGGGAGCTGAATGTCCAAGGTTCCACATTGTATCGGAGAGATAGGGAGGTAGGCAGAGGAGGTGGTGTGGCTCTGCTGGTAAAGAATGGCATCAAATCAGTAGAAAAATGTGAAAATATGATATAAGATTGGAAGATGTGAATCCATGTGGGTTGAGTTAAGAAACTGCAAGGGTAAAAGGACCCTGATGGCAGTTATATACAGGCCTCTCAACAGTGGCTGGGATGTGGATCACAGATTACAACAGGAAACAGAAAAGGCGTGTTAAGAGCGCAACGTTATGATAGTCATGGGAGATTTTTACATGCAGATCGATTGGGAAAATCAGGTTGGCAATGGATCTCAAGAAGGCGACTTTGTTGAATGCCTACAAGATGGCTTTTTAGAGCAGTTTGTCATTGAGCCTACCAGGGGATCAGCTATACTGGATTGGGTGTTATGTAATGAACCGCAGGCGAATAGGGAGCTTAAGGTAAAAGAACTCTTAGGAGGCAGTGATCACAATTTGATTGCGTTCAACTTAAAATTTGATAGGGAGAAAGTCTGATGTAGCAGTATTTCATTGGAGTAAAGGAAATTACATTGGTATGAGAGAGTTGGCCAAAGTAATTTGGAAGGAACTGCTGGCAAGGATGACCGCAGAGCTGCAATGGCATGAGTTTCTGGGAAAAATGAGGAAGGTGCAGGACATATGTATTCCAAGAACGAGGAGATACTCAAATGGCAAAATAGTACAACCATGGCTGACAAAGGAAGTCAAAGATAATATAAAAACAAAAGAGAATGCATGTAGCAAAGCAGAAATTAGTGGGAAGGTAGAGGATTGGGAAGCTTTTAAAAATCTACAGAGAGCAACTAAAAGAATCATTAGAAGGGAAAAGATGAAATTATGAAAGCAAGCTAATGAACAATATCAAAGTGGATAGTTAAAGCTTTTTCAGGTATGTAAATAAAAATATGAGAGGTAAGAGTGGATATAGGACCAGTAGAAAATGAGGCTGGAGAAACAATAACAGCGGACAAGGAGATGGCAAATGGACTAAATGAGTATTTTGTATCTGTGGAAGACACTAGCCTGGTGCCAGATGTTGTAGTGTGTGAAGAAAGCGAAATGAGTGGAGTTAATATTACAAGGAAGAAGGTGCTCAAAAAGCTGAAACATCTAAGGGTACATAAATCACCCGTACCAGATGAATTGCATCCTACAGTTCTGAAAGAGATTGCAGTAGAGGTTGTGGAGGCATTAGAAATGATCTTTCAAAAATCATTGGACTTTGGCATGGTGCCAGAAGACTAGAAAATTGTAAATGTCACTCCAGTCTTTAAGAAAGGAGGAAGGCAGCAGAAAGGAAATTATAGACCAGTTAGTCTGACCTCAGTGGTTGGGAAGATATTGGAGTCAATTGTTAAGGATGAGGTTATGGAGTACTTGATTACACAGGACAAGATAGGATAAAGTCAGCATGGTTTCCTTAAGGGAAAATCTTGCCCAACAAACTTGTTGGAATTCTTTCAGAAGATTACAAGTAGGATAGATAAAGGGAATGCAGTGGATGTTGTATATTTGGACTTTCAGAAGGCCTTTGACAAGGTACCACACATGAGGCTGCTTACCAAGTTTAGAGCCCATGGTATTACAGGAAAGTTACAAACATGGTTAGAGCACTGGCTGATTGCTAGGAGGCAGTAAGTGGGAATAAAAGGAACCTTTTCTGGTTGGCTGCCAGAAACTAATGGTGTTCCACAGGGGTCGGTGTTGGGACCGCTTCTTTTTATGCTGTATATCAGTAATTTAGATGATGGAATAGATGGCTTTGTTGCCAAATTTGCAGAAGATTGGTTGGGGGGTGGGGGGGGCGGAAGAGAAGGTAGTGTTGAGAAAACAGGTCCGTGGCAGAAGGACTTAGACTGATTAGGAGAATGGGCAAGAAAGTGGCAAATGAAATACAATGTTGGAAAATGCATGGTCATGAACTTCGGTAGCAGAAATAAATGTTGAGACTATTTTCTAAATGGGGAGAAAATCCAAAAATCTGAGAGGCAAAGGGACTTGGGAGTCCTTGTGCCAAACACCCTAAAGGTTAACTTGCAGGTTGAGACAGTGGTGAGGAAGGCAGATGCAATGTTAGCATTCATTTCAAGAGGTCTCGAATACAAGGGCAAGGATGTGATGCTGAGGCTTTATAAGGCACGAGTGAGGTCTCACCTTGAGTATTGTCAACAGTTTTGAGCTCCTCATCCAAAAGATGTACTGGCTTTGGAGAGTGTCCAGAGGAGATTCACAAGGATGATTCTGGGAATAAAAGGGTTGTTATACAAGGATCGCTTGATAGCTCTGGGCCTGTACTTGCTGGAATTTAGAAGGATGGTGGGGGGACAGAGTAGATGTTTCCAATGGTGGGGAAGTCTAGGACAAGTGGGCACAGCTTCAGGATAGAGGGGCATCCAATTAAAACAGAGATGCGGAGAAATTTCTTTAGCCAGATGGTGGTGAATTTGTGGAATTTGTTACCACAAGCAGCTGTGGAGGCAGATCATTAAGTGTATTAAAGGTAGAGATTGATAAGTTCTTGATTGGACACAGCATCAAAAGTTACAAGGATAAGGCCAAGGAATGGGGTTGAGTAATGGAAAAATGCAGCAGCATGATTGAATGGCGGAGCAGACTCAATGGATCAAATGGCCTAATTCTGCTCCTATGTCTTATGATCTTAATCCTCATCTGCAAGGAAAACATCAATTCTCATCTTGAAATTTTCAATTTACCTGGCATTAACACAAGTAGACCAAGAACCACACAAGAAAATAGGAGAGTGGGCACAAGAAAATTGAATCTCTCAAGCCTACTTTGCCTTTGAAGTTGATCGTGGCTGATCTGCCCCAGGCCTCAGGTTCTCTTCCGTGTAGCCCTCAATTTCCCAATGCAGTGAATTCTAGATAATTGCGGCACATCAGGATCAGTACATTTTGTCCCAAATAAGCAGCTGCCTCAATAAGCGGAAGTTTCAAGGTATAAAAACAGACAAACTATCATTTAACTAAGTAACTAATTATGTATTTAAAAGAAATACAGAACAAATTAGAACACTGTCGATACTACTACAGTACTATAAAACTGTCCCTTGGTTCCTAATAGTTATCGATGGAGTAATTTAGTGTACACTGCCTTGCTCTTTTGATTGACTAAAATCAGCAGTGCAGACACCTGGTGCAGATAACGGACTGTCTCCATATAATGTTTTCAACGTTCGCATCTTCCAAATCTTAACTTTCATTGTAACATGATTATAGATACCTTCAAATTCTTTGCATTTCCTAACATGAAGTAGCAAAATAGTTTCATTTTCATTTCCAGTCGTTTCTACATCTCCAAGCCTGAATGCTTGAAACTGCAGTGAGCAAAACAGTTCTGAATTGTCTTACTGCTTATTTCTCGCCAACTATCAGAGACAAAAATGAATGCTTTTTAAAATCACAGACACAACTGACACTATTTTAAAAAACTGTTCACTCTAAGCACAGTGTAGTGTCTAATGTCATGCAAGTACGCATAATTTAAGATGGTGTACTGAATCTCAGCGACTTCTGGGTTGTGGCTAATGAAACAAAATCAACTAAGTACTTTGTTAATCACCCTTTCTCTGGTAAATGATCGTAGCAACAATAGCATGTAGCTTCCCTTTGGGCTTAGAGGCAATTCAATGTGGCAGAACCAAGAAGAGGTGAGGCAGCGGGCCCGTCACCAAGAGCGAGGAAGATCTGAGGTTCGATCGATTTAAGCAGTGCCAGGCCAAATCAGAAAGGTTGGGTACAGGCCAAATTAAGGTGGTGGGGTTCAGGTCTCAGAGTGTACTGAAGCAATTGAGCCCGATGTTTGGACGATTTAAATGCCAGGCCAGATTGAAAAGGTCAAGATGTCTGGGGCCCCGAAGTGGGCCAGTTCAGTTTGCTAGTCTGCTCCGATCCAAGGGACTAAGGACAGAATTGTCTTTGTGGACTTCAGTTCAGAACATTATTTGCTTGTGTTTATTGTTTGCATGATTTGTGTTTTTTTTTCCCCTCTGCACATTGCATGTTTGACTGTCTTTTAAAAAATTTTTTTTTGGCGTTTTCATTACTTTGCTCATTGTTCATTGCCTGTTAGGAGATGAATCTTAAGGCTGTAGAATGTATGCATATTTTGTAATAAATGTACTTGGTGAACTTTGACTGATGCTAGTTGGAAACTGTTCAGCAACAGTCTCCTGTCCTAATTAAGTGACATAGTGTTCCAAGTAGATGAAGAGAAAGTTTGCTATTTTCTCAACTAGTTTTTATTCTGTAAGAGTTGTCCCACATAAGTGGCTGTCTCAATTAACCAATGGCCCAATTAACCAGACTCCACTATATTAAAAAAAATACATAACCTTCTAATTACTTCCAGTGAAGTAACCTCCACGAAATGAGATAGGGGATTCCTGAGATTCACCACCCCTTTAAAGAAGAAATTCCTACATTCCTCCCTCCTTTTATCTCCTTATTTTGCATCTGTGTCCTCCTTATTTGAGACTCAGCCATTAATGGAAGCATCTCAACAACTACTTGGTGAGCAGGGTAGTCTTAGTTACAGGAAGATATCAATGACTTCATAAAATGGCCAGAGCAATAGCAGATGGAATTTAATTTGATGTGAGGTGGTTTATTTTGGGAGGACTTTAAAAAAGCTAAGATGTACACAATAAATGGCAGAGACTGAAGAAGCATTGAGCAATACAGGTAATCCAGCATTCAAGGATCTCTGAAGGCTGCTGTTTAGGTAAATAACATGTCAACAGCAATACACAGATTACTTGCCTTCATTACGAAGGATATAGAATATATAAGCGGGGATATTTCTGTGAAACTTTATAAACTAACTGGTCAGGCTACAGCTATTAGATGCCCACTACAGGAAACAAGTGATTGCAAAGGAGAAGAGACAAAGGAGATTCATCAGTTGCTTTGGATAAAGTTTTTCCAGTTACAAGGAGTGACGAGGTTTCTTTTCCTTATAGTGGAAAAGGGCAAGGGGAGTAATGAATGAGACATACAACATAAGAAGGGGCAGAGCTTAGGGTGATGGCACCTAACTGTGACTCTTTTACTTACATCTTCGGAAACAGGTCTATTTCTATCTTAGATATCTCTTTTTTTCTCCTTTCAAGGTTCTTTTGAAGACCCTGACCTGGAGTTACACGATGACTTCGGTTCTTTGTGGAAATGGGACCCACTCTCAGGGCCTCACAACCGGACACTTTTCAATATGGACACAGTCTTAGAAGACTAGCGTGCCTTCAGGGTGTCGGATTTTCGTGGCTCTGAAGGCGGGCAGTTTCAAGGCTGATGCCACCATCGCTGACTGATGTGTTGTGGGAGATAGAAGAAAAGAAGCAGCAAGCTTGCTGCTGTCTATGTGCCCAGAGACCAGAGTTCTTTGGGCACAGGGCTGGGAAAAAGCGACGCAGCAGACTTTAAACACCATAAATCAGCGAGTCGTTTTGGTATGTCTCTCGCTATGAAACGGGGATACCTCTTTTTCCCTTAATAGGGGAGAGAGAGAGAGAGAGAGAGAGAGAGAGAGAGCCTGTGGTATGTCATATTACCGGGTCTTTGGGGTACTGCAAGTCTATGTTTTTACTGATGCTTTGTTGCACGCTTGAATGCTCAATGGAGGGGCACTGATGCTTTTTTGTTGGTGGGGGTGGGGGGGTCGTTGCTTTGCTACTGCTTGTGCTTGGGAGGTGGGAGTTGGGGGGGGTTTGGGGTTCTAACATTTAACTGTCACTCATTCTTTGGGGCACTCCTCTTTTTGTGGATGTTTGCGAAGAAAAAGAATTTCAGGATGTATATCGTATACATTTCTCTGACGTTAAATGTACCTATTGAACATATTGAAGAAGCACAAATAGGGAAGATAATAAAAAAAAGTTTCACCTTAACAACAGTGTATAAATTAGAGAGCAAGTTTAAGAGAAGATGGAGGTTCAGAGGGGATCCAAGGAAGAAATATTTATGTAACTGGAATCTAGGGTATCCTGCCTGAGAGGGTGTTGAAGGTAAAAGCTCTCACATTTCAAGCAGCACTTGAATTACAAGGTATACGATCTATGAGCCAACTTGCTTGGAAAATAAAATTGGTATGGATGGTATTTAACGGGCACCATGGATATGATAGGTCAAGGAACCTGTTTCAGTGTAGCATTACTCTGTGATTTCATATGGTCCCTTTGGATCTTGTTTGGTTCAAGAAAATTACTATTCATTCTACTGAACACATCATAAATATTTATGAGCTTTGTGTTAGGACAGCCTTCTCATCCCAGAATCTAGCCTAGAAAAGCTTCTTTCTTAAATAAGGGGACAAAAAATTAAAGGTGCACAATAGTCTAGGTGCAACCTCACCACCACCCTGTACAACTTACTACTTTATTTTTAAACTCAAACTCACAAGCTATTGTCTTATTTTCTTGCACCTACATGCTAACTTTGTGCATTATGCACAAGAACATCTACCTGTAGGTCTGTATGTACTCTACCCGTTAGCAATTTCTATTCATTTAGATAATAGTCCAAAATTTAATAG
Source organism: Mobula hypostoma (assembly GCF_963921235.1). Lineage (NCBI taxonomy): Eukaryota > Metazoa > Chordata > Chondrichthyes > Myliobatiformes > Myliobatidae > Mobula > Mobula hypostoma. Next base: position 160,844,180 of record NC_086099.1, on the reverse strand, counting down.
TTCCTATCAAGTGCACATGCGCCGGTCGTGCACGCAGCCTGTTACAGCCGTTCTGATCGGATTCTTACTTTTGCTTCTTACTTTTTAACTTAGGTTATCTTTTGCATTTTTTTTTCACGGTAACATGTCGAAGCTGCACCCTCTGTAACATGCTGGTAGAGAGTTTTATTTGGGTTTTTAGCGCTGGAAATAGGTACGTCCCGACACGTGGGACAGAAGCATGGTCGCATTGTTCATTCCAGGGACCAGCTACTTGCGCTAATGCCAGCCGGTTTAGCGAGCAGAGCGGCGGACACCCCTGCTGAAATCTGGAAACACACAGAGGATGCAGAGGGGGAATCACAAAGTCGAGGAAAGAGGACCGGGTTGAGACAACAGAGACTTATGGAGAAGAGGAGTTCGGTGGGTACTAAAATGGACGAGTTCACGGCGCTAGCCAGGTGTCAGAGAACATTTCGGGAGTGCAATGTTATGTGTTTCACTGGAACGCGGCTGCACGAGGACATACCCGATCAAAACTTCTCCATGGACGGCTTCCAGACCGTTCCGGCTGACCGGAAGTGCACTGAGAGCGGTAAGCATAAGGAGTTGGGTGCTTACTGTTCTGGTTAACAACAGATGGTGCAATCCGGGTCATATTACGATCGAGGAATGAGTTTGTAGACCGGATATTGAACTTTTTAACTGTTGGACTTTGGCCACATTCCACCGAGATTCAACACTGGGCGGCACAGGAGGTCGTTCCTGCCTGTGGCCATCGAACTTGCAGCTCCCCCCGTGGAGGGTCAGACACCCTGAGCCAATAGGTTGGTCCTGGATTTTTTTTCCAACTGGCATAGTTTGCATTTTGTTGTTTGATTGTTTGTGGTTTTTGTATTGCTATATTTATGCTCTATTCTTGGTTGGTGCGGCTTTAACGAAACCCAATTTCCCTCAGGATCAATAAAGTACATCTATCTATCTAAAGTGAATAATCTCACGCTTTCTTACGTTAAACTCCACTTACTAAGTTTTTACCCATTCATTCAATTGACCTATTTTCATCTTCCTTGCAGCATGCCCTCCCTCTATTTTTATATTATCAGCACATTTGGAGAAAGAAGCAAGAGTATAAACTTTTGCAAGTTGTTAACTTGGGGCCAAGAACCCACTGTTGACAAAATCTTGGTAACAAAGAGGTGTAGATGAATGAGATAGTTTGGCTGGTTGAATAGTGACACAACAACAATTTCACACTGAACCATCGACAGGACTAAAAGAATTGAGTAAGTTGGGAGAACATGCAACATTCATCTACTGTGATGAAGTGCTTTGAGAGGTTGGTCACGGACAGAATCAACTCCTGCCTAAGCAAGGACCTGGACGCACTGTAATTTGACTATTACCATAATAGGTCTACAGCAGATGCAATCTCACTGGCTCTCCACTCATCCTTGGATCACCTGGACAAATGCAATACCTACATCAGACTGACTATTAATTACAGCTCAGCATTCATCCAAATCATACCCTCAGTTCTAATCAACAAGCTCTAAACCCTTAGCCTCTGCACCTCTCCCTGCAACTGGCAGACCACAGTCAGTGTGGATCAGAAATAACATCTCCTTCTCACTGATTATCAATACTGGTGCACCTCAATGATGCATGCTTAGCCCAGTGCTCTCTCTACACCTACAACTGCATGGCTAGGCACAGCTCAAACACCATCTATAAATTTGCCAATGTCACAACTATTTTCAGCAGAATTTCAGATGGTGACAAGGAGGTATACAGGAGCGAAACAGATCAGCTGATTCAGTATAACCATATAACAATTACAGCACGGAAACAGGCCATCTCGGCCCTTTTAGTCCGTGCCGAACTCTTACTCTCACCTAGTCCCACTGACCTGCACTCAGCCCATAACCCTCCATTCCCTTCCTGTCCATATAGCTGTCCAATTTAACTTTAAACAACAACATTGAACCTGCCTCTACCACTTCTGCTGGAAGCTCATTCCACACAGCTACCACTCTCTGAGTAAAGAAGTTCCCCCTCATGTTACCCCTAAACTTTTGCCCTTTAACTCTCAACTCATGTCCTCTTGTTTGAATCTCCCCCACTCTCAATGGAAAAGGCCTAACCACGTCAACTCTATCTATCCCCCTCATAATTTTAAATACCTCTATCAAGTCCCCCCCTCAACCTTCTACGCCCCAAAGAATAAAGACCTAACTTGTTCAACCTTCCTCTGTAACTTAGGAGATGAAACCCAGGTAACATTCTAGTAAATCTTCTCTGTACTCTCTCTATTTTGTTGACATCTTTCCTATAATTCGGTGACCAGAACTGTAAACAATACTCCAAATTTGGCCTCACCAGTGCCTTGTACAATTTCAACATTACATCCCAACTCCTATACTCAATGCTCTGATTTATAAAGGCCAGCATACCAAAAGCTTTCTTCACCACTGTCGCAACAAAAACCTTGAACTCAATTCAACATCATTAAAGCCAAAGAATTGGTTGTGAACTTCAGAAAGGGGAAGTTGAGGGAACACACACCAGTCCTCATCAAGGGATCAGCGGTGGAAAGGGTGAGCAGTTTTACGTTCTTGGGTGTCAACATCTCTGAAGATCTATCCTAGGCCCAATGTACTGATGAAATTACAAAGAAGGGACGACAGCAGCTATATTTCATTAGGAGTTTGAAGAGGGGTGGTACGTCACCAAAGAATCCTGCAAATTTCTACCAGAATACCTTGGAGAGCATTCTAACTGGCTGCATCAGTTACATCATATGGAAGGTCAATGCACAGGGTTGGAAAAAGCTGCAGAAAGTTGAAAACTCAGCCAGCACCATCATAAGCACACACCTCCCCAGCACTGAGGACACTTTCAAAAGGTGATGTCTCAAGAAGATGGCAGCCATCATTAAAGACCCTCCCATCACACACGATATGCCCTGTAATATATTTTACATATATTTATGTATCTTCTTCGGTTGTCCATCGAAATCTGATGACGACGTCCACTCCTTTAACGGTGAGATCTTTGATGACTATACAGTCCTATCCTGGACCCACAAGCTCTATTGCAGGTGGGACATGTATATGTGGTAGTGGTGGCAACCATGGCTGCATTTCTCCTGGCTCTCTTCTGCTGTTTTCTGGTTGTTCTTTCCATCTCCAGAATACGAACCCCATCCCTACACAGCTGTCGCCAAGTGGTACGGTCAACAACAACATCCTCCAGGTCCTCGGGTCTGATCTTGCACTTCCTTAAAACATTCTTCATCTGATCCTTATAGCGCTTCTTCGGCCCTCCAGCTGAGCATCAACCATGATGTAGCTGGCTGTATAACACTCTGCGGGGTAGCCGACATGGGGGCATCCTTATCACGTGCCCTAGCCACTGCAGCTGACGCTGGGTGATCATGGCCTCAATACTCCTGCAGTTGGTCTTTACAAGTATTTCAGTGTGAGGCACCCACTCACGCCAGCTAATTCCCAGGATGCGCTGGAGGCAGCTTATGTGGAAGCACTCCAAGGACTTGATGTGATGGCTGTAGGTTATCCAAGCTTCACAGCTGTAAAGGAGGGTGGTGACACAGACCATTTGGTTTATGACAACCTTTGGGGAGGGACAAAGGCTCCTGTTCTGAAAGACTCTACACCAAAGTCTCCCAAAGGCAGCCGATGCCTGTTTAATGTGGCTCTGGATGTCGTTGTTAATGCCCCTATCCTCAGAGAGAATGCTCCCCAGATATTTAAAAGACAGCACCACCAACAGTTTTTCATCACCAACAGTGAAGGCAGGTAGAGTGGGTGGGACACTGGTACTCCATTGGCAAACTACTTCTGTCTTGGTGGTATTGACAGTCAGCCCCATCCTGCTGTACGCTCTCACCGCCCCAGCAAAGACAGTCTGAAGATCCTCCAGAGTATGGGCCACAAGAGGCACAGTCATCTGCATACTGCAGCTCCAGGACCTGCTCTCTATGGAGTTTGGTGGTTGCGTGGAGCCTCCTGATGTCAAAGAGGTTGCCATCTAATCTGACATCCACTGCCACACTGCTGTGGTCTTCAATCTCGTCGTGGAGAAGCTTGGTAACACACAAGAGGAAGAGGAATTTATGTATACACACATACACAATCACCCTGCTTATTACTACCATTGGGGAGGTAGTAAAGGAGCATGAAGACCTTCACTCAATAATTTAGAAACAGTTTCTTCCCCTCCACCATCTAATTTCCGAACAGTCCATAACACTACTTCATTACTCACTAGTTATTTTGTAACTTATAATAACCGTTGTCTTTGCACTGTACAGCTACAACAATGCAAATTTCATGTCATAGAAGTGATAATAAACATGATTCTGAGAACCTGACGCCTTCTTGTTCTGTTCCAAAATGAAAATTTAATAATCATTTTCCCCTCAATCAGTTTTTGCCCTATTTGTATACCTAGATGCGACCAATTATTCTCCCTTCCTAAGACAAACACTAAATTAGGAATCTACAGGATTCACTTTGACAATTTGAATTACAGGTTTCCCTCACTATCCGAAGGTAGAGTGTTCCTATGAAACCTTTCGTAAGCCAAAATGGCGTAAAGCAACAAAGCAATTACCATTAATCTATACGGGAAAAATTTTTGAGTGTTCCCAAACTCAAAAAATAACCTACCAAATCATACCAAATAACACATAAAACCTAAAATAACACTAACATATAGTAAAAGCAGGAATGATATGATAAATACACAGCCTATATAAAGCAGAAATACATTTCTGCAATCATTGCAGCACTGTCAAGCGTAGTGAAAATCTCACTCAAGCGCTCTCTCCAGTAACCTTTAAGCTATGAAGCAGCCGTCGCCTCAAAAACCGATCAAACCACCCATGACTACCTTTAAATTCCACTTTCGCAACAATGTCTTTAATTTATATGGGAAAAATTTTTTAGCGTTGCCAGACCCGAAAAATAACCTACCAAATCATACCAAATAACACTAACATACGGTAAAAGCAGGAATGATATGATAAATACACAGCCTATATAAAGTAGAAATAATGTATGGACAGTGTAGTTTCACTTACCAGAATCGGGAAGAAAATGAGCACACTGATGATGGTTTGTTTGGCTGAGTCGTCAGAGGTTGGGGTGGTGGGAGGTACGTCTACATCTTCTTCTACATCTGCCTGCCTCGATGTCAAAGGTCGAGGTTCATCTGCTGTGGCTGATGTGGAAGGCTTGAAATACGACAGTATGTTTGACTGCTTAGCCTCACGCATTTTTCTAACATACAGTTCTTTGTAAGCACTCAAAGCATCCTGCAAACGTGCTCAAAACCTGCATGCCCTTTCAAAATTAAACTCATACTTTTCTGCAATCATTGCAGCACTGTCAATCGTAGCGAAAATCTCACTCAAGTGCTTCACGTTCAGTTCCTGGATGACTTCACTTTCACATTCTCTACTGCATTTGGTTTCGATTCTTATCTTTTCTTCTTGCAATTGCATCAGCTCTTCATCTGTCAATTATTGGTCATGGGATGCCAAAACATCTTCAACATCATCTTCGTCAACTTCCAGAAACCCAGCCTCCTTAGCCAAAGTCACTACTGACGTATTTATTGTTGGTTCGAAGCCTTTAAAATCGTTTACTGCTTCGGAACACAGTTTCCTCCAAACTCCATTTCTCATCGAGACTGTTAGCCTATCGAGAGCATCTCCAATGTTGGCAATTGCCAACTCTTTCCAGATCTCTCACAAAGATGCTTCGGAGTTGCCCTGTCTGTCAATGGCACTTACAATAAAACGCATCACATTTTGCGTATAGTAAGCCTTAATCGTGGTTATTAGCCCTAGGTCACACGGCTGTAGCAACAATGTTGTATTCAGCAGTAAGAACGTAACACGAATGTTACCACCATACTCAGTAATGCCAGATGGATGAGCAGCACAATTATTCACAATCACAAGACACCTATTATTGTGGTTATTTTCTCCACAGTATTTTTCAAAGGACTAACGTACTCAGAAAAAAATCACTTAGGTATTCCAACTGCTTGGATGTGAACGGAACACAACAGGAAATGTATTCTTATCAATGCCTTTAAGTGCCCTTGGATTTTCTGAATGGTACACTAGTAGAAGCTTAAGGACAGTATCACCAGTGGCGTTAATAATAGGCATTAGGGTAAACCCATCCTTCGATGCCTTGTGTCCCTTAGCCTGCTTTTCTTCTATCGAAATAAATGTCTTGCTCGGCAATTTTTTCCAATAAATTGCAGTTTTGTTACAGTTAAACACTTGCTTATACGAATAACCACCTTCTGTAATTATTTTCTTCAGTTCTGCTGGGAACTTTTCGGCAGCTTCAGTATCAGCCGAAGCACTCTCTCCAGCAAACGTTAAGCTATGAAGCTGCCCTCGCCACAAAAACCAATCAAATCACCCCTGACTACCTTTAAATTCCACTTTCACAACATTTTCATCACCATCGTCCAGTGCTTTGTTTCAGCTTATTAAAAAGACTGACTGATTTCTCCTTAAGTATAAGATAACTTAATAGCACACCACGCTCTGTACGCCCATCAATCCACTCAAGCAATACACTTTCCATTTTATCCATTACTGGATGCCAACCAAGAGACCACTTTGCTACTAGCAGAACATCGGCAGCTTTCAGGATTCTTTCTCTCTGCGTGTAAATAGTGCGAACGATGGACGCAGGCAAGTTCAACGCATGCACAATGTTCTTACTTCGATCACCATGATCAAAATGCTTAATTATGTTCATTTTTCATGCTAAGCGTAACACCCTTACGAGCTCTCTTAGGCCTTTGCGATACCTTAGAACTCATCTTGCTAATGGATGCACAAAATAAATCGAGATACTATACTGAAAAGCACAGATGCTCACAGACATGTGTTTAAGCTATGGTGGCTTGATGCTGAGAGCAGTTCCCAGGGGAGGAGCTTGGTGGCGCTGCTCGGGGCGTGCACTGCCTTTTTTTTTGGAAAAGCAAAAACCCTCTTGGTTAGCAAAAACAGGTACTAATGTAGGTCTTTCGTAAAAGCGAAGTGGCGTAAAGCAGGGGAAACCTGTATCTTGATAGTTTATCAAGGGATATCTGATACCCAACTACATCAGGAAGTAACAAGAACACAAGAAGATAGAAGAAAAAGCATACCACCTGGTCTTTCAAGTGCAATTTGCCATTTAATATGACATTGACTGATTTATACTGGCCTCATCTCTCCTGTGCCATTTCTCCATGACCTATTTAGTCTTTGATATATCAAATACTTACTCATCTCACTTTAAATCCTCCAAATAATCTAGCTTCCATCACCTGCAATGGCAGAGAATTCTAGAGAATCACTACCTTTTGCGAAAAGAAATTTCTGTGCATCTTAAACTTTTAACTAACTTCTAACTAACTAGTCTCTTCTCTTGTAGTTATGTTCCCTTGTTTAAAAGTCTTCCACCATAAAAATATCCCAACATCCACCCTGTCAAGCCCACTTAGGACCTTACATGTTTGAACAGTTACCCCACATTCTTCTAAATTCCAAAATCATCTTCTACTACATTAATTTTGAAGATTTCCAGTAAACACAGGAATCACACATTTCACTTTCCATTTGTTCTTACTCCAGGGCCAAGATGCAAAACATAGAACCAACAGTCACACACAACACATAGCACATATAAGATAGCAAGCACATAAGATATCAGTAAAATATAATCACACTAGAGAGTATAGTCCAAGATCTGGGGTCCATGAATGTTGCAGAAATCTGCAGTTCAACACAATACATCTTGTCTTCTGCTGAATGAACACTGTGGGCAGCACCAACTCCAGCTTGGACTCTGCACCACACCACCTCTGATGCTTCTCTCCTAAGCGGCTGTAACAGGTGACACCATGGCTTGAGGACTAAGGCCATGCAGCTCCCCCGCTGTCTGCCCGTCATCCACCAATACATCAGTGAATCGGAATTGTAGCATTTCACATTAACAATCTCCAATAGGGTCTTGCGATCACAAGAAAAGTGACGGCACACCACCTTCACACATTGATGTCTCTCTAACGCAGGCAGCATCACGGTCCACACCAAATCTAGCTCTTTCAGTTTCCCCGCCAACCAGCAACTTACTGATGGGGTAGAACTGCAATACTTTAAATTCTTATGTCCAGAAGAGCCTTGCCATCAAACAGAAAACACACTTAAAAAGGACACCACCACCTTTGGTTGAGCCCCTAAAAGCTGCTGCCATTGAGATCTTACTAGAAGTCTACCAAATGTTGTACTGATGCACTAGATAAAAAAAAATTCAGAGCCAATCATAATCTTACATGTTAATACATGGATGGAGTGCTGGACAAAAACATGGCTGGCTCAATGAACCTTACTACTTTCCATTTCAGTTCATACAGCAACAGGTCCAGAAATAAAAGCAATTAATTGGGAATCAACTGAAGACTTGGGAGAACTCATTTGAATCCTCCATTATTTTTCCTGAGCTGAATAACTACATGAGATTACCATGAAATTAAAGTTTGGCATTTACTACTTTCACGTTGTTTTTGACAACAAATATAACAGCCGTCAGGTTAGACATTCATCAACTAGTTATCACCACAAATTATCACAAAATAAACTGCAGGAAAGACTTTGATTGGGAGGACTTTCTGTTTAAAAATGTATTACCATGGTTTTATAACGGCTTCATTATCAATCTTAAATATCTAAATACAATTATACAAATTGCTGGGAATTTGGAATGTTTGGTCTAATAATGGCCATTCCATTAAATTAACATTCATCATGTATGGCAAAAATCACTAGGAGAGTAAAATAAAAATAACAATAAAAATCAATTACTAAAATGTCAATAAATTTCTTGCTCAGAATTAACTCCAAAAATGCTGGCTAGCAAATGAAATTACTTAACCAAAGTATGAACAGCAAATTAAACTGATAGTTATCACATACTTTTATTTGCCTTCAAGTTTAAATTACACTGTTCTACAAAAGCTCAATTATGTAACGATCCAAGAATAAAACAGATAACACTTACTTTTCCTTCAGCTCCTCTGGTGTACCTTTATCTGGGAACATAGATGAAATTGCTTCAAAGATCTTGTCACAAGGCTTTTTTTTCCCTTCATCACATTCTTTAACTATGGACAAAGGAACCAATGATACAAAATTTCATGATGATATTGCTTTAAGTATGGTATAAAATGAGTGATCAACATTAAAAAGCTATTATCATGCTAATGGCAAATCAAAAGTCAAGAAAAAGGACATCATCCAGTTGTGGCTAAAACAAGCTTAATCAAAGCCATAAGGATCCTTTGGCAGAAAATAAACTTCCTCTCTGCTCAAGACAGGTGAATTGACCACAGGGAACAAGGACACGGCAGACCAATTAAATAACTACTTTGGTTCTGTCTTCACTAAGGAGGACATAAATAATCTTCCAGAAATAGTAGGGGACTGAGGGTCCAGTGAGATGGAGGAACTGAGGGAAATACATGTTAGTAGGGAAGTGGTGTTAGGTAAATTGAAGGGATTAAAGGCAGATAAATCCCCAGGGCCAGATGGTCTGCATCCCAGAGTGCTTAAGGAAGTAGCCCAAGAAATAGTGGATGCATTCGTGATAATTTTTCAAAACTCTTTAGATTCTGGATTGGTTCCTGAGGATTGAAGGGTGGCTAATGTAACCCCGCTTGTTAAAAAAGGAGGGAGAGAAACCGGGGAATTATAGACCGGTAAGCCTGACATCGGTGGTGGGGAAAATGCTAGAGTCAGTTATCAAAGTTGTGATAATAGCACATTTGGAAAGCGGTGAAATGATCGGACAAAGTCAGCATGGATTTGTGAAAGGAAAATCATGTCTGACGAATCTCATAGAATTTTTTGAGGATGTAACTAGTAGAGTGGATAGGGGAGAACCAGTGGATGTGGTATATTTGGATTTTCAAAAGGCTTTTGACAAGGTCCCACACAGGAGATTAGTGTGCAAACTTAAAGCACATGGTATTGGGGGTAAGGTATTGATGTGGATAGAGAATTGGTTGGCAGACAGGAAGCAAAGAGTGGGCATAAACGGGACCTTTTCAGAATGGCAGGCAGTGATTAGTGGGGTACCGCAAGGCTCAGTGCTGGGACCCCAGATGTTTACAATATATATTAATGACTTAGACGAGGGAACTAAATGCACCATCTCTAAGTCTGCGGATGACACGAACCTGGGCGGCAGTGTTAGCTGTGAGGAGGATGCTAAGAGGATGCAGGGTGACTTGGATAGGTTAGGTGAGTGGGCAAATTCATGGCAGATGCAATTTAATGTGGATAAATGTGAGGTTATCCACTTTGGTGGCAAAAACAGGAAAACAGATTATCTGAATGGTGGCCGATTAGGAAAAGGGGAGGTGCAACGAGACCTGGGTGTCATTGTACACCAGTCATTGAAAGTGGGCACACAGGTACAGCAGGCGGTGAAAAAGACGAATGGTATGCTGGCATTCATAGCAAGAGCATTCGAGTACAGGAGCAGAGAGGTACTACTGCAGTTGTACAAGGCCTTGGTGAGACCACACCTGGAGTATTGTTTGCAGTTTTGGTCCCCTAATCTGAGGAAAGACATTCTTGCCATCGAGAAAGTACAAAGAAGGCTCACCAGCTTGATTCCTGGGATGGCAGGACTTTCATGTGATGAAAGACTCGATCGACTAGGCTTATACTCACAGGAATTTAGAAGATTGAGGGGGGATCTTATTGAAACGTATAAAATTCTAAAAGGATTGGACAGGCTAGATGTAGGAAGATTGTTCCCAATGTTGGGGAAGTCCAGAACGAGGGGTCACAGTTTGAGGATAAAGGGGAAGCCTTTTAGGACCGAGATGAGGAAAAACTTCTTCACACAGAGAGTGGTGAATCTGTGGAATTCTCTGCCACAGGAAACAGTTGAGGCCAGTTCATTGGCTATATTTAAGAGGGAGTTAGATATGGCCCTTATGGCTAAAGGGATCGGGGGTATGGAGAGAAGGCAGGCACAGGGTTCTAAGTTGGATGATCAGCCATGATCATATTGAATGGTGGTGCAGGCTTGAAGGGCCAAATGGCCTACTCCTGCACCTATTTTCTATGTTTCTATGTTAAGACAACTTATTGTCAAAACTACTTCTTCAGGAATGAAACTTGAGTACCTGAAGCGGAAAGAAACCAGGGAATATTCAAACTTAAAAAATATATCCCATTAAAATAATTGCAGTGAGGAATATTCAAAACCAGACTTTGCCTTGGAAGATATTTCCTCTGACTATCGAAAATTAACCCCACTCTCTTCATATTGCCTGGTTTCATTTGTTACAATTACTTATTAAAATTACTTGATAAAATGCAGTGGAACAGTCAACTGAGTCAGTTTTTTACATATATCCTATTATTCTTTGAGTAAACTGACCAACTTTATTAAACATTAGTTTTATTTATCACATGTACAGTGAAATGAGTTGTTTTGCATCAACAACCAACACAGCTAGAAGATGTACTGGGGTCAGACTGCAAGTGTTACCATGCCTCTGGCACCATCAAAGCATTCCCACAACTTAATAACCCTAACCAGTATGTATTTGGGAATGCAAGTGAAAAACGGAAACACACGCACTTACTTGCAGAAGATATGAGCATTTACACATAGCTGCAAGAATTTCACTGGCATTATGCTAACAGCTATGCTACTACAATGTTTAAAAGACACCTAGACAAGGGTTAAAATTTCCACTTATCTAGATAGCCCATAAACTTTGCTACTATGCCTGCCTCGGCCACTATTTCTGGGAGCTCATTCCAAATACATGCCACCCTTTGTGTGAAAAACTGCCCCGATGCCGCTTTTAATTCTCTCTCTCCTCTGATCTTAATCCTATGCCTACGTGTTTTTAGCAACCGCATCCTAGGGAAAAGGTGCCTCTCATGATCTTATATACCAATACCAGATCACCTCTCAATCTCATTATGCTCCAGGGAATAAAATCTTACTCTATGCTTACTGTCCTTGTAATTCAGGCCCCTAAGTTCAGTTAACATCCTCAAAAACCTCTTCTGTGCTTTTTTTAGTTTAATAAATTTTTTTCCTACAACCGAGTGACCAAAACTGTATTCAAAACCCTAAGCAAGGTCTCACCAACAACATAACTTCCCAACTCCTATACTTAATGTCTCAACTAATGATGGCTAGCGTTCCAATTGCCTTTTTCACTACCCTATCTACCCGAGATGCCAGTTTCAGTGAACTAGCCACTTGCAAATGTGCGAAGAGATTTAGCGCTTGCTCTCCCTATAGGCAGGTACAAATCATTAAAACAAATCTTTCAAGAATTAAAGGGCCCTACAGTACTGGGATGCAACAATATAGATTTACTTAGTTTCTTTAACTGTCAACATTATGCAATATTTTTGCTCCTGTACTTTACTATGTTCCTGAGTTTACCACTAATGCTAATACTAATTCAGAAACAGCAATGTACACACTTACCATCCATATTAATCTCCTGATAATCTTTTCTGGACTCATTGCTTTCTTCTTTGATATCACTTCCATCAGTCTTTTCAGATTTATTCTCCTGATCTTCCTCCTCATCTTCATCTTCCTCTTCATTATCGCTGTACTGGGTCAGTGCATTTACCAGCTCCACAAAGATCTCATCATTGATAAAACCACATTCTACAAGAATGAGAAAACATTACAACAGTTGCATGAGCCAGATGGCACCAATTTAAAGTTCAAATAAAATTATAAAAGAACGTACATGTTACCATATACTGCCTTGAGGTTCATTTTCTTGTAGGCATTTACAGGAATAAAATAATAGAATTTTACAAAAAACTATACATAAACAGACAAACTGACAAACACTAATGTGCAAGACAAACTGTTCTAATAAAAATAATACTGAGAACTTGAGTTGAAAAGAGACCTTGAAAGTAAATCTAAAGGTCATACAATCAGTTCAGAATAATGATGATTGAAGTTATCCACTTCAGTTCAGAAGCTTGATGACTGCATCATTCCAATGGGAGATAATTGTTCCTGAACCTGGTTGAGTGGGGTTAAGGCTTCTGTACTTCTTACCTGATGATTGAAATGTAATAGCTGCTTCTGAACCTGCAAGTATGGGACTGAAAGCTCCTGTATCCCCTTCCCAATGGCAGCAGCAAGAAGAGGGCAGGGGTCTATGATGCGGCTTTCATGTGGCAGTGCTCCTTGTAAACATGGGAAGAGTTTCACCTGTTATATTCAGCACTTTCTGTACTTTTTGCTGTTACTGAGCATTTGTATTTCCATACCAGGCTGTGATGCAACCAGTTAGGATACTCTCCGCAGTTCATCTATGTACGTTTCTACGCAATCTAAGCAAATTTCTAAGAAAATAGAGGTGCAGTCATGCATTATGTGCTGACCTCAGGCCAGAACCTCTGATATGTTGAAGCCAACAAATTTGAAACACTATACAAAAATGTTCCAATGTGCTTCACAAGAGCATTAAACAAACCGAAACACATAAAAATGCCACTTAAGAATTCAAGAGGACAGTTGATTAAATGCTTGGTCGAAGGAGAAATACTTTGAGAAATCACAAGGAGAAAATTCCATGACTTAGTCTTAGCAAATAAAGAAAATGGTGGTAACTAAATATGGAAACCACAAGAGTCTGAATTGAAGGTTGACACAAGGTCAGACTGTGGAGGATCTGGAAACACAAAATAGACTTTATTTTAAACAAATTGAACTGAGAGTTAAGTAAGAGCATTTTATATCAGTAAACATAGAGATGATCAGCAAAGAGATGACTTTATAGAGGGAACAAGAAAGGCCAGTTAGAAATGCATTGTAATAATCAAGTCTGCAGGTTGATGAGCGAGCCTCCAGATGACCATGGACCAACGCTGCTGGAACACAAGCCAGGGCATGATCAGCCCTGGCTGGGTCGCCTGGAGAGTGGCGTCTGTTATTTAAGACCCCCACCACCTGGGCATGCCCTCTTCGCATTGTTAGCTTCAGGAAGGAGATCCAGAAGCCTGAAGGCACACATTCAGCGATTCAGGAACAGCTTCTTCCCCTCTGCAATCTGATTTCAAAATGGACATTGAACCCATGAACACTACTTCACTTTTTATATATATTATTTCTGTTTTGCAATATTTTTAATTTAACCATTTAGTATACACATATACTTACTGTAATTGATTTACTTATTTTTTTCTTTCTATATTATCATGTATTCCAATGCTAAGTTTCTAAATAACTGCTGACGCTAAGTTAACAAATAGCTTGACCGGATTGGTAAGAGGAGCATGTGCTTGGCTGGGAGCTGGCCTCTCAATTCAGTGCTGCCCTCCATTGTTGGACCAGTGGAATGACAGGCTGAATGACCGGCAGCTGTACCATCAATTTTCATGCTGCTCAGGACTTAGACTAATTAAGATTAAGGCATCCGTTAGTCTTGCGAGACCATGGATCTGCACCTGGAAAGTCTTCACTCTCCAGGGCGCAGGCCTGGGCAAGGTTGTATGTATGGAAGACCAGCAGTTGCCAATGCTGCAAGTCTCCCATCTCCACGACACCAATGTTACCCAAGGGAAGGGCATTAGGACTCATACAGCTTGGCACCAGTGTCATTGCAGAGCAATGTGTGATTAAGTGCCTTGCTCAAGGACACAGCACGTTCCCTCGGCTGGGGCTCAAACTCACGACCTTCAGGTCGCTAGTCCAATGCCTTAACCACTTGGCCACATGGCCACACAGGACTTAGACTATGCATGTGTTTTCTTGCATAACTATGTGTTTTTTCCCTCTTTCGCTATTTTGAACGTATGTTTTGCACCTTGGCCTCCAAGGATTGCTGTCTCGTTCGACTGTATCCATCCATGTATGGTTTGAATGATAATTAAATGAGTTGATTTGACGTACCAGTGATAATAAACCTGATTCCAATGTTGAAAGACCTGAAACACCCAATAACCCCAGGTTACATCACTGATGTGTTCCTGTGCATCCTAGGATGTATCGCAGCATGCAGGACTCAAAGGCATGGACAAGAGTTTCAAGAGCAATGACCTATTGTGAGGCCAGATTTGGTGATGATGGCAATGGGGTGGTGTGGTTTTTTAGTGGAAAAAGGCCACTTCTGAAAGGACATATAGAATTTTGGGAAATTTAAGCCAGATGGATACTTCATTAATCCTAAAGGAAATGACAATGTCACAGTAGCATTACAAGTGCCTTGATACACAAATATTAGAAGAGGAGTAAGGAGGAATAAAAAAATAAAATACCTCAGTCTAACAGGAGGGGATCATCACTTCCACGGCTTTAGGTTGACTCATGATGAGGTCATTCTTACCCTTGGCCATTAGGCTCTACATAGTACTCTTTGGAGTAGTGAAGTTGGCTTAGTCTATTACTGAAAGTGTTCCTCTGTCAGCCAAGGTGGCATGCAGAGGGTAAGAAACATTGTCCAGAATTACCAGGATTTTCCATAGGGTCCTTTGTTCTACCACAGCTTCCAATGTGTCCAGTTTGATTCCTATAACAGAGCCAGCATTCTAATCAGTTTATTGAGCCTGTTGGCATCTCCGGTGTTGAAGCCTTTGCCCCAGCACATCACTGCATACAAGGTTGTACTAGCAAAAACAGACTGGTAAAACATGTAAAGGAGAGACCTGCATACTCCAAAGCACCTCATACCCCATACTCTACTAGGAGGGAAACTGAAAATCTGGTTGAATGGTGCCACAACAGCCAATATCTCACTCAACATAAGGAAAATCAGAGTTCAATGAACCAGTCATTAGGAGATCAGAGGTGAAGACTGTGTGGCTGGGTATAGCTCAAATGCCATCTGATGATACAACCATTTATGGCAGCATCTCAGATGGTGATGAAAGGGCACTAGAGAGCAAGATCTACTAACTAGTTGAGTGGTGTCATAGCAACAACCTTGCACTCAGTGCTAGCAAGACTAAACAGCTGATTGTGGACTTTAAAAGGGTAACACGAGGGAACAGAAACCAATCCACAGAGACATCAGAAGTAGAGAGATAAGCTATTTCAAGTTCCTGGGTGTCAATATCTCCAAAGATCTAACCTGGTCACAACATATTGATGCAGCTCTAAAGAAAGCAAGACAGCAGCTACATTTCATTTGGAGTTTGAAGAGATTTGATTTATCACCTGAAACACCCAAAAACGTCTACATATGTACCATGGAGAGCATTTAGACTAGCTGCATCACTGTCTGGTATGGTGGGGTGGGGACTACTGCACAGGATCGAAATTGCAGAAAGTTGTAAAATTAGTTATCTCCATCATGGCTACTAGCCTCTGCAGTATCCAAAACATCTTCAAGGAGCAGTGCCTCAGAAAGGCAGCGTCCATCATTAAGGACTCCTCCCTCCACCACCATGCAGGACATGCCCTCTTCTCATCGTTACCATCAGGAAAGAGGCGCAGAAGCCTGAAGGCTCACACTCAACAATTCAGGAACAACTTCTACCCCTCTCCCATCCAATTTGTAAATGGACATTGAATCCATGAATGCTACCTCACTACTTTTCATTATTTCTGTTTTTGCACTACTTATTTTAACTATTTAATATACACATCTATAATTGCTCTAACTCAGTTTTTTTTAATATTTATCATGTATTGTACTGCTGCTGCAAAGTTAACAGATTTCACTACAAATGATGGTGGTATTAAACCTGATTCTGAAGAGGGTCAGTAACATTAAGTTCCTTGGTGTTATATCGGAGGATCCATCCCGGGACAAACATGCAAATGCCATTATAAACAAGTACTTTTTTCAAAGACTGCGCAGATTTGGCATGTCACTTAAAACTTTCGTGCACAGTGGAGAGTATCCTGACTGGTTGCATCACAGCCTGATATGGAACATCAATGCCCAAGAACAGAAAAGCATACAAAAAGTAGTGTGCGCTGCCCAGTCCAACACAGGCAAAGCCCTTTCACCATTGAGCACATCTACAAAGAGCACTGCCACAAGAAAGCAGCATCTATCAAGGACTTACACCATCCAAGGACATGCTCTCTTCTCACTGCTGCCATTGGGAAGGAGATATAGGAGTCTTAGGTTCCACATCGCCAGGTTCAAGAACAGTTTACCCCTCAACCATCAGGCTCCTGAACCAGCATGATAACTTCACTCCTCTCTACTCTGAACTGATTCCATAACATATGAGCTCACATTCAAGGACCCTACCACTCATGTTCTCAGTATTATTTATGTACTTACTTCTTTTTTGTATTTGCAGTTTTGTCTTCTTTTGCACATTGTCACTTGTCAGTGTTCCTTTCTATGCCCCTCAATTTTATAAACCTCAGCTTCTTCCATTGCAGTGAGAATAAAACCAACCTATCCAATCACTCCCAACTACCACACTCCATTTCAGGCAACACCCTGGTGAAATCTCTTCTGCACTTTCCCATTGTTAATCAGGAAGTCAGGAAACCTCACATTAATGATAATTACATTTACGAAAAATGTACCCAGCTGCAGCTCCTGAGAGTCTGTCAAGGAACTGGTGCAGTTGGATGTGCTAAGGCTCATCCAGGAGGCTGAGATATCATAGGTAAGAGTTTTCGTGAAGTGGTCATACACAAGGTCTAAGCTACTGATAGATGAGTGCCTACCAGGAGAAGCATGGTGAACAGGCAGACAAGGTTCCCCTGCGGTCATTCCTCTCAGAAGCAGGTATAATCCTTTGGATACTATTGGGATGAGTGGAGGAAAATGACCTTCCAGAGGCTAGCAGCAGTAGTCGGGACAGTGGCAATAGGCCCACCTCTAAGGTAAAGATGGAAAGGGTCAAATCAGGCAAAGCAGTGATAGATAGGGGTGCAGAAAGGCATTTCTGTAGCCACAATCAAGATTTCAGGATGGTGTGTTGCTTCCATGATATAAAGATGAAGAGAGTCTTGCAGCAGGTATAGAAAATTCGGAGAGGGGAGGGTGACCAGCCAGAAGTCATGGTCCATAGAAGAACAAATGACATAGGCAGGCGCAGAGATGAGGCCCTGTAAAGTGTCTTTACGGAGCTAGGTAGGAAGTTCAAAAGCAGGATTTTCAGGGTTGTAATCTCAGGATTAGCATTGTACCACATGCTTGCGAGGTAAAAAAAAAATGCATAGTGAAGTTCACGTGGTTAAGACCCTGGTGCAGGAGGGAAAGCTTCAGATTTATGGATCATAGGGTTCTCTTCCACATCAGATGAGATCTGTACAAACAAAACTGCATCTGAACTGAAGAGGAACCAATATCCTCACTCAGAGGTAAGCTAGTACTGTTCAGGAAGGTTTAAACTAGTGGCAAGGGAATAGGAACCACAACAACAAAGCAACAGATGGCAAGATTGAGAGCAAGAAAGATGGTGTAACAAACAAGACTATAAAGAAGGAGCAGACTAATAAATGTGGTGGGACTGATGAGGTGAAATGTGTTTATTTCAAAGCTAGGAGTATTATGAGTAAGGAGGATGAATTTACAGCCTGGAAAATGGAATTACCGTTGTTGCCATTACAAAAACTTGGTTGCGTGAGAGACAGGGCTGGCAGCTGTGTTCCTGAATTTTGTTGTTTTAAACATGATAGAAAGCACCATAAATCAGATGTGGGAGTTGCCTTATAGACAAGGGAGAACACCACAGCAGTATTCATAAGGCATACTACAAGGCTCATCCACAGAGACAACTTACATTGAGCTCAAAAATAAGAAAGGTACAATTATGCTGGGACTGGAGCTACAGCACACCCCACTCCCAATAGTCACAAAGGAGGAACAGATATATAGACAGATTATGGAAAGGTAGAAAAATTACCACAGTTGTCATAGTGAGGACTCATTGATTAGAACTTCCTTACTACAAGAGGCTTAGATGCGACAGGATTTCTTCAGTGCATCCACTGGACTCACCACATACTGTTCTTAGAACGATGTGTAGGGTCCAGTTGGAGAACATACTGGACCCAGAACACAAACAGAAAGCGCTGAAGGAACTCAGTAGGTCATGACCAAGGTCTGGGAAATGACCCAGGCTAAGTGACAGACCCAATAGCAGATGAACATTTTTGGAATAGTGACCACAACTCGTTATGTTTTAAAATAGTTATGAATGAAGATAAAAATCAGATCTTGTGGGAAGGTATGCAGTGTGGGGTGGTAAATTATGATAGAAGCTAGGGGCTGCTAGTTGGGAGCTGCTGCCATCAGACTAGCTAATCATTGTTCAGGATTGGCATGCTCTAGTAAGAAGCAAGAAGAATGGCAAGTTCAGGAACCTTGGATGTCCCAAGAGATCCTAATTGTTTCCAGGACAAAGAAGGAACCATATGCAAGGTTTAGGAACCTAAAATTAGACTGGGCTTTAGCAAATATAAAGATAGCCTAAAATGCTCAAGCAGGCAATTGGGAAGGTCAAATATAGACATAGACTTTAGTACAATATTTCATAAGATACCTCATGGTACATTGAATCAGAAGATTAAGACGTATGAGGTCGAGGTTGAACTGAAACTTGTATTCAAAATTGGTTTGCCCACAGAAAACCGAGTAGTGGGTGGAAGGCTGCTTTCTGGCTGGAGGTCAGATCAATAGTCTTTCCAAAGGATCGGTGCTGGTACCTCTGTTGTTTGTATTATAGATCAATGATATGGATGAAAATGTAGTTGGGTAGATTAGCAAGTTTTTAAATGACACCATAGTTGGTGGAGTTGTGGATAGTTTGAAAGACTATCAAAGAATAAAGTGGGATATATACTAGTTACAGACAAGGGCCAAGAAGAGGCAAATGGAGTTTAATCAGGACAAGTGCAATTTGCTGCTGTTTGGGAAGTAAAATAAATGAGAAAATAAACATTTAATGGTAGACCACTTAACAGTATTAAGGTAAGGGAGGTCTTGGGGCCCCAGTCCATTATTCACTAAAAGTGGATATACAGATGGAAAAGGCAGTTAAGAAGGCATACGACTTACTTGCCTTTGTTATTAGAGGGGCTGGGTACAACAGAAAGTAAGTCATGCTGCAAAAATATAGAACTTTAGTCATATGCAACACAGACAAAGAATTCAGCAGGCGAGACAGCATTTAAGGAAAAGAGTACAATCGACGTTTTGGGCCAAGATCCTTCATTTGGACTGGAGAAGTCAGAGTAACAAAGTAGGGGAGGGGAGGGAGAAACAAAAGGTGATATGTGGGATCCCCCGCCCCCCAGAAGTTTTTGTGTTTTATTGTTTTACAACATCGAATCACAGCGGATTAAATTTGGCTTCTTTTGACACCGATCAACAGAAAAAGACTCTTTCATGTCAAAGTGAAAACATATCTCTACAAAGTGATCTAAATTAATTACAAATATAAAACACAAAATAATTGATTGCATAAGTATTCACCACCATCAAGTCAGTATTTAGTGGATTGAGGTCTGGACTCTGGCTTGGCTACTCCAGGACATTAACTTTGTTGCTTTTAAACCATTCCTGTATAGCTCTGACTTTATGCATGAGTCATTGTCTTGCTGGAAAACAAATCTTCTTCCAAGTTGCAGTTCTCTTGCAGACTGCATCAGGTTTTCCTCCAGAATTTCCTGCATTTTGCTGTATTCATTTTATACTCTACCTTCACAAGCCTTCCAGGGTCTGCTACAGTGAAGCATCCTCACGGCATGATGCAGCCACCACCATGCTGCACTTTAGGAAAAGGGTGTTTTTGATGATGTCCAGTGCATGGCTTACTCCAAACATAGCATTTAGTCTGATGGCCAAAAAGCTTAATTTTGGTTTCATCAGACCATAGAAACTTCTTCCAACTGACTTCAGAGTTTCCCACACGCCTTCTGGCAAACTCTAGCCAAGATTTCACGCCAAGTTTTTTTTCCCCCCAACAGTGGCTTTCTGTTTGCCACTCTCCCATAAAGCTGTGACCTGAAGTACCTAGGCAACAGTTGTTGAGGACAGCCTGTTCTGGGTAGATGTACAGCTATGTCATATTCTTTCCATTTCTTGATGACTGACTTAACTGAACTCCAAGATTTTCAGTGACTTGGAAATTTTCTTGTATCCATCTCCTGTCTTGTACCTTTGAATGACTTTTTCGCAGAGTTGCCTGGAGTGTTCTTTTGTCTTGATGGTGTAGTTTTTGCCAGGATACAAACTCACCAGCAGTTGGACCTTCAAGATACTTGTGTATTTTAACCACTATCAACTGAAACACCTTGACTACACATGGTGACCTCTATTTAACTAATTATGTGACTTTGAAAACCAACTGACTGTACCAGTGATGATTTGGTGTGCAATGTTAAAGAGGGTGCATATTTATGCCATCAATTATTTTGTGTTCAAAACATGTAATTAATTTAGATTACTTTGGAGATATTTGTTTTTACTTTGTCACGAAACAGTCTTTTTCTGTTAATCAGTGTCAAAAAAAACCCAAATTAAATCCACTGTGATGCAATGTTGTAAAACAATAAACCAAGAAAACTTCTAAAGGAGGTGAATACTTTCTATAGGTACTGCATTAAAGGAAAAGTTGGACAAACTTGGGTTGTTCTCTCCATCTCTTCCAACCCCTTTCAGCTGAAGGGAGACCTGATAGAGGTTTCTAAAAGTATGAGAGACATAGATAGAGTAGATTGTCAGAATCTTTTCCCTGGATTAGAAAGGTCAAATACCAGAGGACATGCTTCTAAAGTTTGGAGGAGTAGTGGGCTCAGGGAACTTTTTTTGGTAACACAGAATGGTAGGTGCCTGAAATAGGTTAACAGGGGTATTAGTGGAAGCTGGCAGTTTGGTGGAGTGCAAGGGGTTTTAAAAATAATACCAATATGAAGGGAATGGACAAAGGGTATGCAGGAAGGCGACATTTAGTATGAACTAGCATCAAATTCACCTGCCCAGTGCTAAACTGCTCTGCGTGAGAAAAGCAAGGTCAGTGATGGAAAGGCTAACACCTTCAAAGGATCTATCCTGAGCCCAACTCATTGATGCAACCATAAAGAAAGCACGCCAATGTCTATACTTCATTCCGAGTTTGAAGAGATTTCGTATGTCACCAAGGCGCTAACATATTTATTCAGATCTATGATGCAGAGCATTCTGCCTGCTGATATGGAGGCTCCAATGTACGCAATCGAAAAGAGACTGCAGATGGTTGTAGACTCAGTTAGTTCCAACATGGGCACAAACCTCCCCATCATCAAAACATCTACAAAAGTTGCCACCTTAAGAATGCGGCGCAATCATTGAAGACCCTCATCCCGAGGGTATGTCCAAAACCCAGGCCCCAGTACCTTCCTCTGCAACTGGATCCTTCACTTCCTCATTGGGAAACTTCAGGCAGAGCAGATAGGAAATAACATCTCCACCTTGCTGACAATGAACTCTGGCATACTTCAAGGATCCCACTGCTCTTCTTTTTCTACAGCGTGACTACGTATCTCTCAAGCACCATCTATAAATTTGCCAATTACACAACTACTGCTGGCAGAAATTCAGATGGTAACGAGGAGGCATACAGGAGTGAGATAGATCAGCTGGTTGAGCAGTGTCAAAGCAATAACCTTGCACTCAATGCCAGTAAGATCAAGAAAATGATTGTGATTTTCCGGAAAGGGAAGTCGAAGGAACACATGCCAGTCCTCAGCAAGGGATCAGCAGTGGAAAAGATGAGCAGTTTCAAGTTCCTGAACATCTCTGAAGATCTGTCCTGGACACAACATTGATGCAATTACAAAGAAGGCACAACAGTAGCTACATTTCATTAGGAGTTTAAGGAGACTTGGTATATCACTAAAAACTTGTGCAAATTTCTACCAAAGAACCGTGGAGAGCATTCTGACTGGTTCCATCACCAGTTGGTATGGCCTCCTCCTTCCGCCTGCGGACATGTAAGACACAGCGTCTTTCTGTCTGCCTTTAATTTCTCCCTTTCCCGACTTAAACTTTGAAATTTTAACTTTATTCAGTCAGATCTTTCAAAGTGATAATTATAGTTATGGCTACCTTGAGAAGCACTAAAAGGAATCCCGATACAGGTAATGGTAAATCTAAAAAAGCTGACGAAGCTTCTGAAGAGCCAGCCTGGGTTAATAGATTAGAGACTCAAATGAGCTCTATTGTCGCTGAACTAACTCAACTAAAAGAAAGTCTTCTCCCTTCAGAGGAAAAAATTAATTCTTTGAGCTTGGATCTTAAAGAAGTAACTTGCAATGCGGCCGATATTTCTTCTCGTCTGGAAAAGGCTCAACGACGAGTTGCTGATTTGGAAGCTCGATCTCATCAGAACAATATTCAAATTGTTGGATTGAAAGAGAAATCAGAATCTGCCGACATACTGGACTATTTCGCCAAAATGTTTCAATCTCTATTTCCTGAGGCATTTTCACAATTGTCCGACATTGAAATAGCTCATAGGATTGGAATTTCAATTTCGGGACAAGGTAAAAACAGACGTGTTATTGTGCGTTTCCTTCGTATTCAAGACAAAGACCGTATTATTAAACTGGCAAGAAAACAAAGACTATTTGAATTTCAAGGCTCTGAGATTCATTTCTTTCAAGATTTTCCGCGTGAAATTGTTCAGAAACGTTCTGGATTCGCGGCCGCACTGCGAATGGCCTTTCAAAAGCAGATGCATCCCTTTCTTCTGTATCCAGCTAAATTAAGGCCTTTCACTAAAGACTCTGGGGTTCGTATCTTTGAGGATCCAGCCGATGCAGTGCATTTTATTAATTCTCCCCCAGATGAGTCTGAAGCCTGAAGTTTAAAAGACTTACAGTTATTCGATCGTTTCACGATACAAGGAATGATGAGATTGGAAGAATTGAGAAGTACAGAAAGTCTTGGTATTAAAAAGTACCTTTACCTTTGAAAGACTGGTTTGGATGGTTTTAATTTTAGAAGATATCTCATGGGATCTGTTGGAAGACTGTAGAAATGTTAAACCATTTAGAATTTCTTTTTGTTTGCTACATCTAAGAATTAATCGTTTTTTTTGTGCTTTGTTTTTGTTAAGAACTTCTAACTCACTATTCGGTTTTTTTTTACGTTTTATAGATAGATGTAATGAGTTAAAAATGGTGATGTTTTCTCTTCTGTGCAACCATTTCAAGAATTTGTTTTGGAAGTGTTTTTTCATATCTAATGTTATGAAGGTTACTTTCTAAATTGAAGGTAATTTCTGTTAGCTGTTTTTTCTAATTTAATTGTAATGAGTTGTATGTCGACTGTAATGAGTTGTATACTTGGGAGAGGGAGACAGATTACCTTTTTTCATCTGTACCTTTTATTTAGGCAGGTGGATTTCAGAATTGCTTCTTATGCATTCCTTGGGGCTTGCGTCGATTGATATTGACTTATTCCTGGGCTTTGTAGGTTGGATGGGTTCTTTTCTTTTTTTAAAATTTCTATTTTTTATTCCCATTATGGATTCTGGAGCATACGCAAATTGTTATCATTGTTGCTTATCACCGCCATTCACGACAACCTTATCCTGACACGCATTTGTTTTCTTTAGATATAAAGTTTCATGATGTTATTTAAACAGTTAAATGTTTTCAGTTGGAATGCCCGTGGTTGGAATCATCCTATTAAGCATAAGAAAACATTTAAAATTATTAATCGATTCCAACCTGATATAATTTTTGCACAAGAGACACATGTCAGGTTATCTGATAAAAATCAATTTTTTTTTTAATTTTGGAAGGGCCCTCAGATTCACGCAAACTCTTAAAGTAAAATTAGGGTTGTTTCCATTTTTATTGATTCTAATATTCCCTTTAATCAGGAGGATATTATATCTGATAATAATGATAGATTTTTGATTGTTAAAGGAACAATTTAAAATAAGAAAAAGGTTTTGGTTAATATATATGGACCAAATGCTGATGATTCTTCATTTTTTAAAAGATATTTTCGCTCTATTACCTGATTTAAATGAATCAATGTTATTAATGGGTGGATATTTTAATACTTGCTTAAATCCCTTATTAGATAAATCATCATCTAGACATCAACTCCCTAATCGCTCTGCATCACTTATTAATTCCTTTTTAATTGAAGTCTGGAGACATATGCATCCTACTGATAGAGAATATTCCTTTTTTTCACATGTTCATAATAAATATTCAAGAATCGACTATTTTATAGCCAACCCTTAACTTATATTTAATGTTCAGAAATATGAATATGATGCAATTGTTATTTCTGATCATGCTCCTTTAAATTTAATACTTGATTTGAAAGATGTTGTTTCTACAAGACTACCTTGGCATTTTCCAGAACATTTGTTACAAAGTTCAGATTTTGATGAGTTTATTGAAACTCAGATAAAAGAGTTTTTCTCTTTAATAATAAAGGAAACATCTCAAAGTTAGTAATTTGGGATACGTTAAAAGCTTATTTACATGGTCAGATTATTTCTTATTTAGCTAAGTTGAAGAAACAGACAAGAATGGAATTAGATAAAATTGCTAAACAAATTAAAGAATTAGATAATATCAACACAATCTTTCCAAATCTTGATTTGTTTAAAAAAAGAGTGGAATTACCATCACAATATAATTTATTAACTTATCCTACTGAAGGATATTTGCTTAAATGAAAAAGTCAGTTTTATATTTTTGGGGATAAAAATAATAGGCTTTTAGCTTCCCAATTGAGGGCTGCTAAAGATAAAAGACAAATTTTAAAGATTTGTAAAGACAATGGAGATATATTAAGTAATTATGAAGACATTAATAATATTTTTCAGGCTTTTTATTCCGATCTTTATAAATCTCAGTTTCCTGCAGATCCCTCCAAAATGAAGGCTTTTTCATATAAGATTAAATTTCCTCAAATTACTGCT
The DNA here is from genome assembly GCF_963921235.1 of Mobula hypostoma. NCBI lineage: Eukaryota > Metazoa > Chordata > Chondrichthyes > Myliobatiformes > Myliobatidae > Mobula > Mobula hypostoma. Next base: position 160,818,244 of record NC_086099.1, on the reverse strand, counting down.
GAAGATCAACAGACCCTTGATGCTCCAATTGTTGAACATGAAATTCAGAAAACTATATGGTCAATGCAATCAGGTAAAACTCCTGGACTCGATGGCTATTCGGTACGGTTTTACAAAAAATTTCAAAATTTACTTTCTCCATACCTTTGGAAATATTTCACAAATCTTCTGAGAAAGGTAATTTACCTTCTTTTTAGGAAACTTCTGTTTCTTTAATCCTTAAGAAAGATAAAGATCCTACTGAATGCTCATCTTATAGACCTATTTCACTATTAAATGTGGATGCTAAAGTAAGATAATAGCTAACCGTTTGGTAAAGACTTTATCTAAAATTATCTCTATGGATCAAACAGGCTTTATTAGAGGCCGCTATTCTTTTTCTAATGTTCGGAGATTGATGAACATTACATATTCACCATTATCCAAAACACCCCAATGTGTTATTTCTCTGGATGCAGAAAAGGCACTTGACAGCGTTGAATGGACTTATTTGTTTAATGTATTAGAGCGATTTGGCTTTGGTAATAATTTTAATAAGTGGATTCAAATAATCTATAAGAACCCTATCACTACCGTTATTACTAATAATCTTAGGTGTCCCTTTTATTCACTTTCATGAGGTACTCGACAATGGTTTCCATTAAGTCCTTTATTATTTAATCTCGTACTGAAGCCTTTGGCTATAACAATTCGTGAAGCTAAAAACATTCATGGTATTTCTATAAATGGGACCATACATAAGATCTCTCTTTATGCAAATGATCTTCTGGTTTATATCTCGAATCCTGAAGAATCTATTCCTAATCTTTTGGAATTATTAAATGATTTTGGAAAATTTTCAGGATATAATCTTAATTTAAATATAAGTGAACTGTTCCCTTTAAATGTTCCTGTTTTTATATATAATGATATTCCATTTAGAATTGTGAATTCTTTTAAATATTTGCGTATTATCATTACAAAAAAATAAGGATCTTTATAAAGCTAATGTAGTTTCTTTATTGGACTCTATGAAATAATTATTTTCTAGATGGAATCCTCTTACACTTTCTTTAATAGGTCGTATTCATGCCCTGAAAATGATGATTTTACCTAGATTTTTATATATTTTTCAAAATATACCCATTTTTCTAACTAAAAAATTGAATCTACTATTTCGTCCTTTATTTGGAATAATAAAAAACCAAGAGTTAACAAGTTTCATTTACAAAAATCCAAAAAAGACGGTGGACTCGTGCTACCCAATTTAAGGTTGTATTATTGGGCTGTTAATATTCGACAACTATGTTTTTGATTATATTGGCTCAATAAGAGCCAAAAACCAGCTTGGATTGATTTGGAATTTAAAGCTATTAATCAATTTTATTTAACTTCATTATTAGGAGCTTCATTACCTTTACAGCTTGCTAGAATTTCCAATTTAAATCTCTACCGTTATTAAATAGTCCTTACGGATTTGGTTTCAGTTTCGCAACTCTTTTAATTTTAAACAATTTAAATTGTCTAGCCCTGTATTTCGAAATTTGCTATTTAAACCTTCAATTACTGATCCCATTTTTCTTTTATGGAGAAAGGGGATCTGTTCTTTTGCAGATTTATTCAGTGATGGTCGATTGATGACGTTTGAAGAGTTAATTAGCAAATATTCTCTCTCTCATACACATTTCTTGCAATAATTTCAGGTTAGACATTTTTTACAAAAATATGTTTCTACGTTTCCATATATGCAAGAATCTGATTTGTTGGATACTATTTTGAATATGAATCCTTTAGTGAGCGGTTCCATTGGTAGAATTTATAATTTACTTTTACTACAAAAAGATAACCTCTCACTAAAGATTAAACAAGATTGGGAGAGAGAACTTAATATGACTTTTGTTAATGAAGATTGGTTGCGAGTTCTGAAAATGGTTAATTCTTCTTCGATATGTGCCAATCATTGTTTAATTCAATTTAAAATTGTTCACCGCTATTATTTAACAAAGGGAGAGGCTATCCAAAATATTTCCCAATGTAGATAATTATTGTGATAGGTGCAAAAAATAAAGTAGCTATTTTGTCACATATGTTCTGGTCATGTTCCTCATTGAAATCTTTATTTTCTACAATTTCTAAAGCTTTGAAAATAAATTTACAACCTAATACATTGACTGTTCTATTTGGAATAGTTCCACATCATATACAGGGCATTTCATTTTCAAACCAACATGTAATTGCATTCGTTACATTGTTGGCAAGAAGAGCTATTTTATTGAAGTGGAAAGATACCTCTGCTCCTACAGTAATTCAATGGTTTTCCCAAGTAATGTTATGTCTTAGTTTGGAAAAAATTAGAAGTAGAACTTCTGATCCCCGATTCGATTTTGAGAGAAGGTAGGGCTCTTTTGCCAAATATTATTCTTTCTTCATCTATTTCATATATACACACACACATATATATATCTGTGTGTGTGTGTGTGTGTGTGTGTGTGTATATATAAAAAAATTGTAAGACGTATTGCTCCGGGAGTTGGTTCCTAATGTTTTTTTTTCTTTTTTTTTTGTTTTGTAGTTAATGGGTTTTTTTTTCAGTTAGTTGGGGTTCTCTTGTTTCCCTCTTTTTCTTATATAATTTTTTTTCATTAGCATATACAAGTTTTTTTCTTCAGCTTTATTAATTATATATATATATACTAATTTGCTGAACTTTTGTATTTTATAGCTGTAGAAGATTATAGATCAATAAAATATTTTAAAAATGAAATGAAACCATTTGGTATGGAGGGGCCACTGCACAGGAGTGGAATAAACTCTACCAGCTCCATCATGGGCAGTATCCCATGACGACAGCATTGACGACATCCTCAAAAAGGTGGCATCCATCCTTAAGGACCCCCATCACCCAGGGCATGCCCTCTTCTCATTGCTACCATTGAGGACATACAGGAACCTGAAGACACACACCCAACATTTCAGGAACAGCTTCTTCCCCTCCGCCATCAGATTTCTGAATGGACAATGAATGCATGAACAATATCTTGTACTGCTATTTTGTACTATTTATTTACTTCTTATTGTCTAGTAATTTTGCATTGTACTGCTGCCGGAAAGCAAAATTGATGACATATGATTTTGAGAGAAAGCAACAATTTCAAAGGACAGATAATTTGTGCTGCTTTTAAATGACAAGAGCGATAATAGAATGTTTGAAAGAGTCTCTAAGAACAAAACACTAACATCCTTAAAAAGTGGCCCGAAAGAGAACTTGGGGATACAGTAGATTAATGGGAATAAGAACAAACCAAAGTTGCAGGCAGTATACGGAGAGATAAGGAGGATACAAATTTTGGACAAGGGTTCCGGCAAACAATTTTAAATTAGCCTAGTGGTCTGAGAAAGGGAAACTAGGAAAGGTAAAAGATGGATGCTTTCAACCTGGAAGATGAAGAATTTCATGACTTCACTATTTTTGTTATTGGAGCTAGAAAAATGCTGCACATCACAAATAAATCCCTGGATATCTAGAGAAATTACTGCAATGAATGTTGTTGGATGTTTTACCTGTAATTATTGCTTTACAAATCACACTGCGAGAGGCATGATGTCAGTTGCAGATTTTAAGCCCTATGGATACTCCAAATGTTCCTGCATTCCTTGCTTTGAAAATCCAAAAAGTAGCATGGCAGAAATAAGATCGCAAAATGGACCTTATTCTGAAGTAGCAGATAGAAAATCTTACCTCTGTCACCATGTACCTTTCCATCGTAGTTTTTTATGAGCTCTTCAATGAAAGTCCCATCTTGATCCAAGATTTCATCACCCATGTAAGGAATGTTATGTAGAACAGTTTCATCTTCCACCTTAAATTTAAGAGAAAGTTCCTTTGGTACAAGTGTAAAAGAGTATACCAAACATCGCCATCAACCTTGCACTTCTAATTAGTGCAAGGTTCAGACAACTATTACATTTTTTGTGTACTATCCCCCCATTGTCATTGAATACCCATTAAGTTTAAAAGACTTAGGAAAGTGTGACTTGTATGTAGTTCACTAAACCAAAAATTACTACTAGTCCAACATACTGCCTAGAAAGTAAACATCTTTCATTGGCAACAGACACTAGCCAAGTTTTTTTTTCTGCTTCTTTAATTCTATCATGTTTGTTACAAAATTTAGCTTACATGAAAATTTTCAATCACTATTAATTACTGTAAAAACTAGCACTTAAACTTAACGTTTCGGGATAAAAACAGGATTAAATATTCTCATCCCACCCTTCCCCCCCACCCAAATAAGAATAAAATTTGTGAATGCATTCCAAAAGGAAATTGTAAAAAGATTACTCACATGTCTGGATCACATACCATGAAATTTTGCTGAAGAGGAGACCAGGAATACATAACTGGGATAGAGGCCACTGCATTTAAAGTCTTAAGGGGAATAATCTGCTTTGGAAACTCAGGGAATCCACTCTCCACAGCACACTGGAAATAAAGAAAATATGAGTTACTAAATTATTGTTTGAATTGAGCCAACAGTGCATTCTAAAGCCAAGAAAGCAAATTTTCTAAAGAGAGGATAATGTCATTAGGGATCTGAGCAGGAGTATTTCCACCCCGCGCACCCATCCCCAGGGTAAAATCTGCAACAAGGGACTGATGTAGACAGCACCTGGCAGTTTAAAAAAGTATCCAGACAAGCACTTGAATTGCCAAACACTGATTGTTACTGACAGCACTGGATTAAATGGCGTTAGAGTAGGTAGGTGCTTAACGGTCATTATAATCATGGTGGGTTGAAGTTCTATTTCAGTACTTCATGCCCCTATATAATATGTGTATGCATATGCAGTGTGAAACTTACAATTGTTCTCGTGCAGCAAAGTTTGAATTTTTGATGTGCAATTTTTAGAGTTTGATACATTTTTGCCATAAGGCCTGGTGCCATTGCTCTTTATTTGTTGCATTTGCTATAATAGCAACCAGCTGCATGATATGCTTGTGTTTTCACCATGTTGCACAACTAAGGGATTTAAAGAAAGCACTTCTAAAAGGAGTTTGAAAATATTCTACTGAGGCTTACGATAAAAAATAATTCTAGTTTATAATTAGAAAGGTTTATTTCAAGATTATTGATAGAAAAAGTTAAATTTAAATAAGACTCTTTCAAATAAATTGAGAAATATAAAATGTTTCCCTTTAATGGTCCTCCCAAAGTAGATCAGTTCATATTTTACAGGATTAAGTTCCACCTGCCATTGCTCTGCCCATTTAACCAAATGATCAATATTAACATGCAGTCCAAGACTACCTTCCTCACTATTAACACCACCAATTTTCATACCAAACTTCTAAACATTCAAACAAATAGATCCGGTCATAAATGTTTTCTAACTCTTTTTAATAAACATTTTTCACACTATTGTTTACATTGAAAAATCATGATTTGGCTGGCCCTGCTTTCACCTGTGACTTTGTATTTGGGTTGAACATGATTTTTTTTTTAAAGTTTGAATTCATCTGTTTAAGACAAATTACAAAGATATGGTATTTAACCAGTTTGATCTATGATGTTTAAACCACAACAACTACAATCCATTAAGACCAAGGACCCAGATTTAAAGTGATGAACAAGAGAGACAGCAATGTGAGAGAAAAATATAGCTTCGATCTTGAGTTCAGTTCTTATAAGGAGTGACTCTGCTTTTAACAGCCAGAGCTTAAATAAAAAGGGAGGGAAATCATAGCTCTTGAGGGAAAGAGTAACACAGGACTAATTATAGTGCACAACAGAGGCAACAATGTTATAATTCTAAATAAAAATATCAGGAAAAAGTTATTTGACAACTCATATCTGCTCCCCTATTCTGAAGATCAAAGTTGCTCTTACCTCAGCATCATTTTCCTATACTAATTCCATTTCCTTTCAGTAACTCTAGAATATTTCAACTTCCTTCCAACAATATGTTAATTCTTAACATCTCAACTAAAATTACCACTTTCAATCCATAAACATGTCACTTTAACCTTTATTTTTCACTGATTTGTACAGTAGTGTTTTCCATTAGTCTATCTGTTACATTATATCCGATTTTGTGCATCTCTGGTATCCTGCAACTTCAGTTGTTTACACAATCCACTGTGCCCTACAAACTACATAACAATTAAAAGTAACTGATAAGCTGGAATTGGCTTGCAAGACAAACAGTACTGCCTCTGGTGGCCTACGTCATCTTGCAAATTATGAAGAAATGATTTAATCTTTACCCAAATAAACAGCAGCCTCTGCCATATAGTAAAAGCTACTAAGAGAAAGGCATATTAATTTATAGCATATTTGTATTTATTGCAGAAACCCACAATAGCTTATACGGTTTTACAGTTCTTGTTCCAAAATGTGTGTGAAAAAAGGCAAACAGAATGTAGCAGCCAAATAAGAAACACAAGGAAAGGAGAAAGAAAGACTACTGTGGCAAAGCATTCGCAGATGATCAAATGGCATTATTGTACTGGAAGAGATAACGTTCAGGCATTATAGCTGTACACCCAATTTGTTATTGTGTTAATTTTAATGATATGTTAACATGTTTAACTTTATAGAGTTGAAATGCTTTGGAAGTGTGATAAAGACATGGTTCAAACAGCACAAAGCCATTCTCCAAACACTTTGGATAAATTTGGTATGAAAAGTGTACTGTATTACAAGAATAACACTTCAGGAATACTTTAATGGGCACAAAGCAATAAATAAATACTCCCTCTAATGTTACAGCAAAGAATAACATATCTATTTACACATTTAACTTTGCTAATACTTTGACGCTAGTACTTTAATATCAGTTTATCTGAAAAATTCTAAAATATTTTAAAGTACACACATAGCAATACTTAGAATAAAGGAGTCAGAATTACTTGAAATTAGCCAACTGTCCCTATTTAGCAATTTAACAGCACTATTTGTTTCATAATTAGAATCAAGTATGACATAAAAAGAGATCAATTCATTGGCTGTGAAGAAATATATGCAACTAAATATACAATAGCTTTCTACAGAAAAATAGCATTTAAAGAGTCAAACAATCACTAACAAGCTAAAATGATTACCAAATATCCTTTACCCTTTCTTATAAATATATTATACCTCTCTTGTACCACGCATTGTGCTCACTGTCATAATGTGAACAGGTTGGATCCTGTGCTGCTTCCAATCCTGATTCAATATTTCTGTCTTTTCTTTGATTTTCTGCCGATTTGCGCTGAACATGCTCTACGAAGAAAACCAAGGAGTTCATTTTAATTCCATATATATGGATCCAGACCACTAATGAAACTTGAAAAATGCATAATCCTTAACATTACATGCATCCGTCTCATTGCAACTTAGTTAATGGAAAAATAGATAACACACAAAAAGAAAGCATCATTTAAAAAAAGTATTGAACGCGAAGATAACATGCTTGCAAGAAAAATGTAATTCAGAACAAATCCAGCTCCATGGAATCTAATCTAAAGCCAGAAAATAGCCGAAAACATTCCACAAATCAGCCAGCAACTGCTTAGAAAAAGGGCTAATGCTTCAGTTTGGTAATTTTTTTTAATCACAACTGAAATCTAGTTCACATTACTAAATTTCAGAATTGTGTTTTCCAAATCATTTCTTAACCCCAAGTACTAAATTTGGTATAAAATAGACTGTAATCCAATATTTTCAATACATCTCCAAATCTGGCAACATCCATATCACAACTTTCTTTACTACTTCTTCATAGTCCAGATGAGTGGAATTGCCTTGATCGTCTATGTACATGAAGCAGCAGAATTTTATTTCAATAGCTTTCCTTCCAGCACCTTCATCACCCACACATGAACACTCCCCAAACACGATTCTGGGTCACCTTATATTTCTCCTCCACTTGATAGTGTTAAGTGAAGTCAACTCCATTTTAAATTCAGCCCTAGACTGTGAGCAATATTGACACATGGTATTCAGTTCCTTGTTACACATTTACTTACAGGGCTGAGGATATCACAGGCTGAATATATTGCCCATCCTCAGTTAACTCTAAACTGAGAAAATCATTGGGGAGGAACCACGTAGGCAAATCTAAAATCACATACAGGCCAGATGAAGTAAGAGTGATAGATTTCCTTTCCCAAAGCACCAAGTTTCTTTTAAAAAAAAAACTTGGAAAATAATGAGGCTCAACAGCCATAGTGGGCAGCTTATGTAGGAGAAGGAAAAATCTCATTTTAAACCTCCACAACCTTGTGGCTATAGCCATTCTTGGGGAGGGCCTCAGGAGTCAACAACGGGGAAAAATCCAGAGCAGGAATCCCTAAGGCAGTTCAATGTTGACTGGCAACTCCTGATAAACTGTAATTGTTTGCCATTCCTTTGCATTCATCAGCTGCTTGGAGAGGGGGAACCTGCTGCATGGGCAACAGCTTCCTCCCCGTATTGTAGTGTCCTAGTTTTGGTACCGGCTTGCATAGCCACATAAACAGCTAGGATGCAATATCCATGATTGACCCTAGCTGACAGAGGGGGCCCTCACAGATCACTTGGAAAATCAGAAGGGAGACATTTGGCTCTTTAAACCAAAGCCATTCAGTTTGATCATGGCTGATGCTTTACCTCAATACTATATTAGTTTTCTTTCATCATGCATCCTGATGCCTGCTGCACCTAGAAACTCATATCCTTAAATATATATAGAGCCTCCAGAATTTTCCATGTTAAGACAGTTCCTGAGGTTCACCGGCTTCCAAGGAAGAAATTTCTCCTCAGTTCGAAGCATCATACCCAGTATCCTGTGATTGTGTCACTGGTTCCAGCTAGGAAAAAATAACCTTCCTATCATACCCTTTAATATTTTTTGGTTAGTCCTGCTCTCAGTCTGAAAGGCCAAGTTAATCTAACCTCCTCTTATATAATACACTCATATTCCAAATCTCAGGCTGGAAGACTTTTCTTGCACTCCTTTCTGAAGGAAGATCAAAATTGCATGTAATATTCCAGCTGTGGTCTCATGCTCTTGAACAACTGTAGCAATAAATCCTTGCTCTTGTACTCAAAATCTCGAGATGAAAGGCAAAATACCATTTGCCTACTAACTTACTTGTTTCAGCTACCTACTTTTTTTTTGGTGAAAGGTAGACAAAGATAGCATTGGCATCAACATTAGTGTCATTTAAATACCATCCCGCCTTGCTTTGCTAACAGAATCCATTCATCCATGTCTTACTGCATCTACTATGTTCCTGCACGTTTACTCAACTCATCTGAAAATCTTTCTACAGCTTCTTTGCGTTCTCAACAAACCAACATACAATCCACGTCACCAGCAAACTTAGCTATTTTAAATTAGGTGCACCCATCCAAATCTTTGATATTTATTGTAAATACCTATGAAAACATGGAATTATAAAGTACACTTTATGAAGTAGATTTGCTCAATATTGCAAGTTCAAATGTATTTTAAGTACTGTTTTGGAGATTAAATAGGAAATTATGCATTAGTTTCACTCAGTTTGCTGGATCTGGAACATTACCTGAAAAAGGTGGGGAAAATGATACCATAAATTTTAAACTTGAATTGAGATAAATAATACAGTTATGACTTTAACAGGATTAAAGACAAAGCACTGGACCTTGGGTCCAAGAAAGCGTTCCTTTAATGAGTCAAAAATGCCATAATCCTTTCCTATGTGGTTTCTGATATTCAGCCAAGTTAAAGAAAAAAACTGCAGCTTAAACATTAAGAATTTGAGTTCAGCAATTTTAGTTGAGCCACAGTAAAAGGTTTGCTAAGGTTAGACACTTTAATCTCGAAGCATGTGAATTTATCAATAACTAGTTTCCAATTGCTATTTTTCATACTTCAGTTATACAAGTCCATTCATTAAGATAATAAACTGAACTATACAAATGCATATTTTTTTTCTTAAAGTGGGTCATGGTCAGATATGACGGAACATAGGACCATAGAACATTACAGCACAGAAACAGGCCTTTTGGCCCTTCTTGGCTGTGCCGGACCAGTTTTTTTCTGCCTAGTCCCACTGACCTGCACCTGGACCACATCCTTCCATACATCTCTCATCCATGTACCTGTCCAAGTTTTTCTTAAATATTAAAAGTGAGCCCGCATTTACCACTTCATCTGGCAGCTCATTCCACACTCCCTGTGTGAAGAAGCACCCCCCCCACTGTGTGAAGAAGCCCCCTCCCCCCAATGTTCCCTTTAAACTTTTCCTCCTTCACCCTTAACCCATGTCCTCTGGTTTTTTTCTCCCCTAGCCTCAGTGGAAAAAGCCAGCTTGCATTCACTCTATCTACATCCATCATAATTTTATATACCTCTATCAAATCTCCCCTCATTCTTCTACGCTCCAGGGAATAAAGTCCTAACCTATTCAACCTTTCTCTGTAACTGAGTTTCTCAAGTCCCAGCAACATCCTTGTAAACCTTCTCTGCACTCTTTCAACCTTATTAATATCCTTCCTGTAACTTGGTGACCAAAACGGCACACAATACTCCAAATTCAGCCTCACCAGTGCCTTATACAACCTCTCCGTAACATTCCAACTCTTATACTCAATACTTCGATTTATAAAGGCTAATGTACCAAAAGCTCTCTTTATGACTCAATCTACCTGTGAGGTTACTTTTAGGGAATTTTGTATCTGTATTCCCAGATCCCTCTGTTCTACTGCACTCCTCAGTGCTTTACCATTTACCTTGTATGTTCTACCTTGGTTTGTCCTTCCAAAGTGCAATACCTCACACTTGTCTGTATTAAACTCCATCTGCCACTTTTCAGCCCATTTTTCCAGCTGGTCCAAGTCCCTCTGCAAGCTTTGAAAACCTTCCTCACTGTCCACTACACCTCCAATCTTTATATCATCAGCAAATTTGCTGATCCAACTTACCACATTATCATCCAGATCATTGATATAGATGACAAATAACAATGGACCCAGCACTAATCCCTGTGGCACACCACTAGTCACAGGCCTCCACTCAGAGCAGCAATCCTCCACTACCACTCTCTGGCTTCTTCCATTGAGCCAATGTCTAATCCAATTTACCACCTCTCCATGTATACCTAGCGACTGAATCTTCCTAACCTTCCATGCGAAACCTTGTCAAAGGCCATACTGAAGTCCATGTAGACAACATCCACTGCCTTCCCTTCAACCACTTTCCTGGTAACCTCCTCGAAAAACTCTAATAGATTTGTCAAACATGACCTACCATGCACAAAGCCATGTTGACTCTCCCTAATAAGTCTCTGTCTATCCAAATACTTGTAGATCCTATCTCTTAGTACTCCTTCCAATAATTTACCTACTACCGACGTCAAACTTACCAGCCTATAATTTCCCAGATTACTGTTAGAGCCTTTTTTAAACAACAGAACAACATGAGCTATCTTCCAATCTTCCGGCACCTCACCCGTAGATACCAACATTTTAAATATATCTGCCAGGGCCCCTGCAATTTCAACACTAGTCTCTTTCAAGGTCCGAGATTGTGGGAGGACAGATCTATAATTCCTTGAAAGTGGGATCACAGGTAGATAGGTTGGTAGAGAGAGCTTTTGGCACATTCGCTTTCATGAGTACAGGAGTTGGGATGTTTTGCTGAAGTTGTTTAACACATAGATAACATCAAATCTTGAGTATCGTGTGCAGTTCTAGTCACCTACTTACAAGAAAAATAGCAATAAGATTAAAAGACCACAGAGAAAATTTATAAGGATGTTGCTGGGTCTTGAGGATCCAAGTTATAAGGAATGGATGAAAAGGCAGGGACATTTTCCCCCTGGAGTGTAGGAGAATGAGGGGAGATTTGATAGAGGAAATACAAAATTATGAGATTACAATCAACACTGGCGCATTTCAAGAATGCGTGCTTAGCCCACTGCTCTGCTCTATACTCTACACTCACGATTGTGTGCTAGGCACAGCTCAAATGTCATCTGTAGATTTGCCGATGACACAACTATTGTTGACAAAATTTCAGATGGTGACGAGGAGGGATACAGGTGTGAGAAAGATCACCTGGTTGAGTGGTGCAGCAACAACCTTGCACTTAATGTCAGTATGACGAAGGAATTTTTATGACTTCAAGAAGGGGAAGCAGAGTGAACACAAGCAAGTCCTCATCAAAGGATGACAAGTGAAAAGGGTGAGCAGTTGTAAGTTCCAGGGTATCAACATCTGACAATCTATCCTAGGCCCAATACATTAAGGCAATCACAAATAAGACATGACAGCGATTGTACTTCATTAGGAGTATGAGAATAACTGGTATGTCAAGACACTCGCAACAGATGCAGTACTTATAAAAAGCATTCACTCCTCCCCCTCCCAGAAGTTTTTATGTTTTATTGCTTTATAACATTGATTTACAATGGATTTAAATTGTTTTTTTTATAGTTATTAACAGAAAAAGACTCTTGTATCAAAGTGAAAACATCTCAACAAAGTGAGCTAAATTAATTACAAATATATAACACAAAATAATTGATTGTAATACAAAAAAACACCTGTATCTAGAAGGTCCAACTGCCAGTATCCCGGCAAAAACTACACCATGAAGACAAAAGAACACCCCAAGCAACTTATTGAAAAGTACAAGTCAGGAGATGGATACCAGAACATTTCCAAGTCACTGAATATCCCTTGGAGTACAGTTAAGTCAATCATCAAGAAATGGAAAGAATATGGCACAGCTGTACATCTGCCTAGGGCAGGACATCCTCAAAAACTGAGTAATCATGCCAGCAGGGGTCTAGTGAGGAAGGCCAACAAGAGAGCTATAATAATTCTGAAGGAGTTACCACTCTTGCTGAGATGGGAGAGAGTGCGCATCTAACAACTGTTGCCCAGATGCTTCACCAGTCGCAGCTTAATGGGAGAGTGGCAAAGAGAAAACCACTGTTGAAAAAAACTCTCATGGGAGACTGAAGTCAGCTGGAAGAAGGTTCTTTGGTCTGACAAAACCAAAATTGAGCTTTTACGCCAAGAGTCTAACCGTACATCATTAAAAACACACCATCCTTACCATGAAGCATGGTGATGGCTGTATCATGCTAGGGATGCTTCACTGCAGCAGTTCCTGGAAGGCTTATAAAGGTAGGGGGTAAAATGAATGAAGCACACCTGATGCAGTCTGCAAGAGAACTGCCACTAGGGAGAAGATTTGTTTCCATCAAGACAATGACTCAAAACTTAAAGCCAAAGCTACACAAGAATAGCTTAACAGCAACAAGGTTTATGTCCTGGAGTGGCCAAGTCAGAGTCCAGACCTCAATCCAATTGAGAATCTGTGATTGGACTTGAAGAGGGCTGTTCATTCACTCCTGCAATCTGACAGAGCTTGAGCAGTTTTGTAAAGAAGAATGAGGAAAAACTGCAATGTCCAGATGTGCTAAACTGATAGAGACCTATCCACACAGACTAAAGGCTGTAATTGCTGCCAAAAGTGCATCTACGAAATACTGACTTGAAGGGGTGAATACTTAATGCAATCAATTTATATTAAGTTTTATATTTGTAACTAGTGTAGTTCATTTTGTAGAGATCTGTTTTCACTTTGACCCGAAAGAGACTTTTTTTCAGTCAATCAGTGTCAAAAAAAGCCAAATTAAATCCACTGCGATTAAATAATGTAAAACAATTAAACATGAAAACTTCCAATGGGGGGCGGGGGGAGTGAATACTTTTTACAGGCACTGTATATCATGGACAGCATTCTGATTGCATCACCATCTAGTATGGAGGTGCCACTACACATGATTGATAAAAGCTGCAGAAAATTGTAAACTTAGCCAGCTCCATCATGGGCACTAGCCTCCCCATCATCGGGGACGGCTTCAAAAGGCAACATCTCTAAAAGGCAGCACCAATCATTATGGAACCCCATCACCCAGTGCATGCCTTCTTCTCATTGCTACCATGAAGGTGGTGGTACAGCAGCCTGAAGACACACACACAACATTTCATCAACAGCTTCTTCCCCTCCACCATAGGCTTCTGAATGGACAATAAACCCAAGAAGACAACCACAGTATTTTCCCTTTCCTCTTGCACTACTTATTTAATTTTTATATATACAAAGTATAGCTCTTATTCTTAGTTATTATTATGTATTGCAGTGTACCACTGCCACAAATCAACATTAAACCAGATTCTGATTATAGATAGAGTAAATGCAAGGAGGCTTTTTCTACTGAGGTTGGGTGAGACTTCCACTAGAGGCCATATGTTAAGGTTGACAGACGAAATATTCAAGGGGAACCTGAGGGGGAACTTCTGCACTCTGAGGGTGATGCAAGTGCGAAAACAGCAGCCAGTGAAATGATGTATGCATATTCCATTGCAATATTTAAGTAAAATTTGGCTAAATACATGGGGATGAAGTACTATGGTCCAGATGCGGGTCAATGGGATTAGGCAGAATAACAGTTTATCACAGATTCCATGGGCCAAAGGGCCCATTTCTGCGTTGTAGTACTCTATGATTCTATGTGAACATTTCAAGATTTGTACATATAAATTAAGTAGGAGCACCCTCTCCTGGTCCTGGAAAACTTAGCAATTGCAGCTAGCAGGTGCCAACATTCTTTCAGTGTCAAACTGTGTTTTGAACTGTTCCAAGTCAGAAAAAGGAGTCCTTTACCTTAACTTCATCAGCTCGTCTAAAACGTTTCAGTTGTCGGAGACGCATATATTCAGACTTAACCCGTCTTCGCCAGCAAACTGGCCCTTTTGCGGATTTTTTGCCAGCAAAACCCATGGTTACTTGATAGATATCTTCCAATAAAATGTCCTGCAAGAAAATTGTAATAAAGATGTCACAAAACTTTATGACACACCTTCCAACATATTAGTTCTGTATATGACAAGGACTTCTGACTATACAAAATGCTCTAATCCATAGCAAATCCCCATGAAAATTCTTTCAAAAATGGATAAATCCACCTAATAGAGTCCATCATTCTGCAATTGAAATCATCTAGCATCTCTTATATTTCTTTTTTTTTATATCTAATTGGCTTTTAAATTGTCCAGAGTGTACTCTTTGATTTAATAGAAGACACATATACACTTCATTCAGTTTCAAGTCACCCTAGAGAGTGCTGATAAAGAGGGACCTTGAGGTCCAAGTTCACAGATCCCTGGAAGCAGGGGTACTGGTGAATAAGACGATGGAGTCATATGGGATGCACACCTTCATCAGCCGTGAAAAGAATAAAAGAGATCATCATGCTATAAAACATTAGCTAAGGCACACTTGTTAAATTATGTGCAGTTTTGGTCATCAAGCTTTCAGAAGGACATGACTGTGATGGCGTGGATGCATCCCATACAGGATTCACCACAATATTGCCTGGATTGGATTATTTCAATTACAAAGTGATAGTATAGTATGGGTTGTTGTCCCTAGAGCAGAGGAGGCAAAGGAGTGACCTAATAGAAGTATATAAAGATATGAGAGGCATAGAGAATGATCTAAAAGAAAGATAAACAATGATGCCTAGGACGGTGAGAATGGAGAACGCTTAACCATCCACCCAGAGGGGTTGGAATCTAGAACACACTACCTGAGAAAATGGTGGAGGCAGATGCTCACACATTTAAGCATCTATTTGAACACTTGAGTAACCAGGGAATACAAGGATACAGATCAAATATGGGCAAGTAGGATTAATATGGATAAGTACAATGAATGGTCAGCATGGACATGGTGGGCAGAAGAGCTTGCTTCTGTGCTGTTCTGAGAACTGAATAATTCAAGTGCTGGAAATATGATTAAAAATAGAAAATGGTCATTTCAGGCAGTAACTGTGGAGAAAAACAGTTAACATTACAGTATTATGACTATTTTATTTCATAACAGATCAACTGATGCAAAGGTACAGGTTACATCTGAACCCAAGGGAGCAGGTTGGCTACGGTTGTTTTGGGTGGGTTTAAACAAATTTGACAGGAGGATGAGATTCAGAGTGATAGTGCTGAAAATGAGTGAATTGGTTTATAAACAAAGGCAATGTGCAGTGAAGTTCCTAGCAAGGAGAGACTGTTGATAGGGCAAGATTGCAGTCAACAGGACGAGTTGCAACGTAAAAGGTGGACAAAATTGAGAAGAGTGAATACAGGACTGAAGATGTTAGATTTCAACGTGCACAGCTTATGGAATAAGGTAGAAGAACTTGTAGCACAGTTACAGATTGGCAGTAATGATGTTGTGGGCACCGCTGAATCATGGCTGAAAGATTATAGCTTGGAGATTAATGTCCAAGGGTACACATTGTATTGAATGGATAGGTAAGAAGGCAGAGGGGTGGCATTGCTCTGTTGGTAAAAAGTGAAATCAAATCATTAGAAAGAGGTGACATTGGGTCAAAAGGTGTTGAATCATTGTGGATAGAGCTAAGGAATTGCAAGGGTAAAAAGACTTTGCTGGGAGTTATATAAAACCTCCAAACAGTAGCAAGGATGTGGTCTACAAATTAGAACAGGAGATCGAAAAGGCAGGCCAAAAGGGCAATGTTACAATAGTCATGGGGGATTTCAATATGCAGGTAAATTGGGAAAATCAGGTTGGTGCTGGATTCCAAGAGCACACTAGAGGATCAGCTATTCTGGATTGGATGTTGTGCAGTGATTCAGAATTGATTAGAGAGCTTAAGGTAAAGAAGCCCTTTCGGGAGGCAATCATAATATGATCGAATTCACCCTGAATTTTAAGGAGAAACTAAAGTCAGATGTGTCAATATTACAGTGGAGTAAAGAGAATTACAGCGGCATGAGAGAGGTGTTGGCCAGAACTGATTGGAAATGAACACTGGTAAGGAAAACAGCAGAGCAGCAATGGCTAACATTTCTGGAAGCAAGTAAGAAGGCACAGGATAAGTCGAACAAGTCAAAGCCAACATGACAGCCATAGAAAAGGACATATAACAGAGCAAAAGTTAGTGGGAAGTAAGAGGATTGGGAAGATTTCAAATACCAACAGAAGGCAACCTAAAAAGTCATTAAGAAGCCAGAGGTGGAATACGAAAGTAAGCTAAATAATAATATTAAAGAGGATACCAAAGATTTCTTTAGATACATAAAGTGTGAAAGAGAGGTGAGAGTGGATAGCAGACCTCTGGAAAATTATACCGGAGAGGTAGTAATGGGGGACAAGGAAATGGCAGGCGAACTGAATAAGTATTTTGCATCAGCCTTCACTGTTGAAGACACTAGCAGTATGGTGGAAGGTCCAGGTGCCAGTGGTCATGAAGTGTGTGAAGTTATCATTACTAGAGAGAAGGATCTTGGGAAACTGAAAGGTCTGATGCTAGATAAGTCACCTGGACCAGATGGTGTACACCCCAGGGTTCTGAAAGAGGTGGCTAAAGAGATTGTGGAGGCACTAGGAATGATCTTTCTAGAATCACTAGATTCTGGAATGGTTCCGAAAGACTGGAAAATTGCAGATGTCACTCCACTCTTCAAGAAGGGAGAAAGGAAATTATAGACCAGTTCATCTGACCTCAGTGATTAGGAAGATGTTGGCATTGATTGTTAAGGATATCGTTTCAGGATATTTGAAGGCACATGATAAAATAGACTGTAGTCAGCATGGTTTCCTCAAGCGAAAATCTTGCTTGACCAATCTATTTGGAATACTTTGAAGAAATAACAAGCATGATAGACAAAGGAAAATTGGTTGAGGTGCATTTGGATTTTCAGAAGGCCTTTCACAAGGTGCCACACATGAGGCTGCTTAACAAGCTATAAGCTCATGGTATTACAAGGAAGATTCTAGTACGTATAAAGCAGTGGTTGACTGGCAGGAGGAAAAGAGTGGGAATAAAGGGAGCCTTTTCCGGTTGGCTGCCAGTGACTAGTGGTGTTCCACAGGGGTCTGTGTTGGGGCCGATTCTTCTTACGTTATATGTTAATGATTTGGTTGAAGGAATTGATGGCTTTGTTGCTAAGTTTGCAGACGATACGCAGATAGATGGAGAGGCAGATAGTTTTGAGGAAGCAGAGAGGCTACAGAAGGACCAAGACAGAGTAGGAGAATGGGCAAAGAAAAGGCAGATGGAATACAGTGTCGGGAAGTTTATGCTCACGCACCTTGGTAGAAGAAATGAAGGGGTCGACTATTTCCTAAATAGAGAGAAAATACAAAAAACTGAGGCGCAAAGGGACTTGGGAGTGCTTGCGTAAGATTCCCTAAAGGTTAATTTGCAGGTTGAATCTGTGGTGAGGAAGGCAAATGTGACGTTTGCATTTATTTCAAGAGGCCTAGAATATAAAACCCTATCTTTGACATGGTCAAAGTGTCATATTAATTCCTTCTGACACTGTTTTATTTTGTTTGTGCAAAACCCAACATCTGCAAATCAAAATTCAGTCTTTTTAAAAATATTTCTTGTCCTTACACTTATGACATTGTATCATAAGAGAGATCATATACCTAAAGGAAATACCATTGTTTTTCCACTCAGACATGTTTTTTCAAGTTAGCTCAAACATATCCCATGTAACTAATACAGCATCATGTAAATGTAAATTATTCAAAACTGAACCAGGCACAAACCACAGCAAAAACTTAATCCGGAGAAGAGTTCCTGGTGAAGCAATACCTAATTTTCAAAGTGTCACCCTCATTTTCATATGTTCCAGGCCATCCCCCCACCCACTATCTCTATCCTTACAACTTTCCAAGATAACTCTTGATCAAATTTAAATATAAACAACAGGAATTCTGCAGATGCTGGAAATTCAAGCAACATACATCAAAGTTGCTGGTGAACGCAGCAGGCCAGGCAGCATCTATAGGAAGAGGCGCAGTCGATGTTTCAGGCCGAGACCCTTCGTCAGGACTAACTGAAGGAAGAGTGAGTAAGGGATTTGAAAGCTGGAGGGGGAGGGGGAGATGCAAAATGATAGGAGAAGACAGGAGGGGGAGGGATGGAGCCGAGAGCTGGACAGGTGATAGGCAGAAGGGGATACGAGAGGATCATGGGACAGGAGGTCCGGGAAGAAAGACGGGGGGGGGGGTGACCCAGAGGATGGGCAAGAGGTATATTCAGAGGGACAGAGGGAGAAAAAGGAGAGTGAGAGAAAGAATGTGTGCATTAAAAAGAGTAACAGATGGGGTACCGTCTGGGTAGCCTCCAACCTGATGGCATGAACATTGACTTCTCTAACTTCCGCTAGGCCCCACCTCCCTCTCGTACCCCATCTGTTACTCTTTTTAATGCACACATTCTTTCTCTCACTCTCCTTTTTCTCCCTCTGTCCCTCTGAATATACCTCTTGCCCATCCTCTGGGTCACCCCCCCCCCCGTCTTTCTTCCCGGACCTCCTGTCCCATGATCCTCTCGTATCCCCTTCTGCCTATCACCTGTCCAGCTCTCGGCTCCATCCCTCCCCCTCCTGTCTTCTCCTATCATTTTGCATCTCCCCCTCCCCCTCCAGCTTTCAAATCCCTTACTCACTCTTCCTTCAGTTAGTCCTGACGAAGGGTCTCGGCCTGAAACGTCGACTGCGCCTCTTCCTATAGATGCTGCCTGGCCTGCTGCGTTCACCAGCAACTTTGATGTATGTTGCTCAAATTTAAATATTCCACTTTTGCCAGTCTGCTGTGAGCAAAACCTCTAGGCTCGGCAACCCAAGCCTCTCTACTTCTAAATGATCTTAACTTGCTGCTGCTGGTTACCCTCATATGAATTTGCATAATCTAGGTCTGTCGCTACTGGGCAAACGATTCCAGAAGCTGAATGCCAGCAGTGCCTCAAATAACATAATGGAGAAATCCCAACCTTCTAAAATGTCCTAACAACTGGGGTCAGCAAAGCTTTGACAACTGAAAATGCCAGGGAATGTTAAAGAGAGAAAAATAAATCAACATTAAAATAGGTAGTAACATTATGTAAGTCATAAGTAGATTTGAAAAAAACATCTTTACCTTTAACTTTGTGCTTCCTATAGCACTGACCACCCCAATCAAGATCAGTCAGTTTCTGATTATGCTACAAGCAAAACCTAGAGCTGATTCCCCAGTGAATAAAAGATGGTTTATTCAACGAATTCAACTCAAATGCTAAACTCCATGTGGATTCCAACACTAGATACTTTATACTTTATTGTCGCCAAACAATTGGTACTAGAATGTACAATCATCATAGCGATATTTGTTTCTATGCTTCATGCTCCCTGGATTACAAATATTAAATATTAAAAATAGTTAAAATTACTAAATATTAAAATTTTAAGTTATATATCATAAATAGAAAATAGAAAAATGGGAAGTAAGGTAGTGCAAAAAAACCGAGGGGCAGGTCCGGATATTTGGAGGGTATGGCCCAGATCCGGGTCGGGATCCGTTCAGCAGTCTTATCACAGTTGGAAAGAAGCTGTTCCCAAATCTGGCCGTATGAGTCTTCAAGCTCCTGAACCTTCTCCCGGAGGGAAGAGGGATGAAAAGTGTGTTGGCTAGGTGGGTCATGTCCTTGATTATCCTGGCAGCACTGAAACATACTGTACTGTCACTACAAATAGCATTGAACTGCTTACATTTGACTACACATGCATGGACGTCCTGAATTGGCTGACATTTAGATGCCAACAATTCCAAATATTTAAGAGCAAACTCAAAAACATCTTTAAGTGATTTAGTGCAGGATCTATTTGCTAATACCCCTCTGAAGTACTTTAATATGGCTTGTTATGCAAGTGCACAAATTCATTTCAGAAAGGCACCATTAATTACACCAATAGTTAATGTTTAAATACTGACATTAACATCCACCTAAATGCCATTGTATTCCACTATCCAACTGTATTAATGAAATTAAAACAAAATTGTCCTTCCTTAAACCCACCTAACTAAAACCAGGCATTATCAAAAGATCGCAGATAGGACAGGGAATAGGAGTGTATTATGGAGCCCTCAATATTGGAGACCATTACTAACTGTAAAAAACATACAGTACGTTCTGCTTTACCTAATCTTAAAGAGTAATAAGATA
Organism: Mobula hypostoma; assembly: GCF_963921235.1. Lineage (NCBI taxonomy): Eukaryota > Metazoa > Chordata > Chondrichthyes > Myliobatiformes > Myliobatidae > Mobula > Mobula hypostoma. Next base: position 160,797,222 of record NC_086099.1, on the reverse strand, counting down.
ACATAAATAGAGTACCAATTTAGATTCCACTGTTTCAAGCTCTTGAGTAGCTGCATGCAAATAGCTCCATGACCCATGCCACAATGGACAGATATTCTACTGCCAGAAAAAATGTGCACTTCCGATTTTCTCAGAATCTGATCCCAAAGAGGACAAGAAAAGACAAGGTAGAGCTGCAAGACACTTTCGTCAGACATTCAAAAAATACTTCTGAAAATTTATTTTCACAACATGGAGAAACAGCCACCAATCTACAAAATCCAGTAACAGCAATAAACTGATTTACCAGAAAAATCTGAGATTGGTGATTTAACTGAACTCTTTTTTTTGTAAAATCGATAGAACACCTAAAGAATTCCCTGCCACTTCTTTGAAAGGTAGCTTAGAATTTCATATGTGTATCTAACAGGTCAAATGAGACAGTGGGTTAACGCGCTATTAAAAAGACAACACCACTGAGATTGAATACTCCCTCAAGTCAGTATTAATTATGTTTCTGAAATTAGGTTTGAATGGTAAGCTATAGACCAATAAAAATTGTGCACTGAACTGGAGATTGCAATGATGTACATTATTTTTATTATAGTGTAAGACAGAGGCAGCAACGCATCATAAAATAGAGAAACTGTTGCAATCAAGAGAGCTAATCAACTTATGCACAGTAAGAGATCATTCATAAAATAGTTTGAAAACTTACAATTAAGAAAGTCAAGGAATAATGTCCACTCAGACACACTAGGAGCACCAATTCATCAGTTCTGGATACATTTGTTTTAATGGAAATACTCATAACCAATACTGAAATGTAGAAGTGAAGCTTTTAAATTAAAATGTATATTCCTGTTTGAAGCAGAAATACACTACAAGAACAGGTTATGTCGCAATGCACAAATGCCAAGCCACGTAGTTATAATCCAGAACTCACTTGACAATTGCCTATCTGTAGGCTTCAAGAACCTGTGAAACCATAATGAGAAAAGAAGTTAAATTTTTTACTGAGAAAATTAACAGCATTCTATTTCAGAAGCCATTCCCTCGGCTAGAAAAGGCAGGAGGACGTGGTTAAGATTTATAAAACTATAAGAAGCACAGATAGGGTGAACTGAACAGAAAGGATTTATTGGAGCACAAGGCTCGATAACCAAGGAGCAAAGATTGAAGATAATAAGCATTAGAGAGCATTTGGGAAAAATATTTCCATGCATGAAGGAGATGTGGAATTTACTACAGGTGTTTCTCCATTTACAAATGCTTATTATAATGTTTTACAATGCTATCACTGACTCTTCATGGTAAATATCCTTAAAATTAATATAGCAAATGTTATTTTTTGCTATAATGAATAGATTACCTGTCTGGTTACAAAAGAATATTAGGTTTCAATGATGTATTTCATTCATCCTTTTTGGGTAATGAAATTTCACTTAACCCTGTTTCCCAAGAACACAACACTTTGGTAAAAAGAGGATTACTGAAAGGGTGGTTGAGCGAAAAGTCCTCAAAACATTATCAGTGGCACTTGGATGAGTACTTAACATGCTGTCATAGCCATCAAGGACAAGGGTCCTAGAAAAGAGCCATTGTTAAGTTTTAATTATTCTTTTCAGCTAAGAGTACATAATGTGCTATAAATAGCTATGATTTAATCACACCTGTAGACTCTTTATAAAACACCTGCATACTCAATTTGTGAAACAGACTCCCCCCCCCCCCACCTCCTACTTCTTATAAACTTAATCTTTGCTTTTGAAAGATCCAATTATTTAATCAGGAAGACATTCTTGTTTGGTAACATTTGAAAGAGCATGACAACAAAGTCCAAACTAACCTTTAAAACAGGATGATCAACATATAGAAACCAACCGATAGTAATTATAATCCAAAGAGGATTGCTGAAGAAATATTGAGGAACATAATGTGTTTTGCTCAAAAACAATTTCAGTAGACAGCATTCAGTCATTGTACATCAATAGCCTCCTCTGCAACTGTGCAGGGGGAAACTGTGACTAATCATTATGCGAAAAAGTGATGAGCAGCAGTACAACTATTTTTTTTCCCTGCCTACACAGAACCATTTTTAACGTCTCAAGTCACCTATGGCATTATAAACCTTGTGCATATCAGCAGAAAGCAGCCCCCTTATCAACACGAACAACTACCTAACATCCAGCATAGTGCAGCATATTCTTAATCAAGCATGTGTTGCCACACTATAGCGGGGACATACCAAAGAAAATGCCAGCTTTAAATTACACTTAGAAATGTTTTAACCTAAACTCACTGGGTGCAGGTTGATAGGACGAGGGAGATTAATATTTAGCATGGGCTCGATGGGCCGAAGAGCCTGTTTCTGTGTTGTAGCATTCTTGACTATTGGGGACCACAAGTAACTTTTTCAAAATAATGGGAAAATAATTCAATAACTATTATGCAGCAATCTACCCTATTTTCCCAGAAAATCGAACAAAAATAACCATGAATTTGTAAAATACAGTTTACGCATAGTCCCACTGTTAGTGTTTCTTTTTCTTGATGCCCAAGCGATGTACATCCTGTGAACCCCAGCAGCTGGAAATAAGGAAACCATTCAGAACACTGACTAATTATAAAACAAGAGCAGCTTTCTTTGTCACATATACATTGAAAGTTGTAACATAATGAAATCTAATCAGCAAACGTTGTGCCTGGAAACTCGCAAGTGTTGCCACGCTTCCAGCACCAACATAGCATGCCCACAACTCACTACCCTAATGGTACCTCTTTGGAATGTGGGAGGAAACCCACACAATCATGGGGAGAATGTACCAACTCTTTATAGTCAGTGGCAGGAATTGAACCATATAAAGCCATGTGCTAACCGCTACACTACTGTGCTACTCCAATGGAGTGGAACTGACGGCAAGCCTGAAACTGAACCTCTGACCCGGGGAGTGAGGCTGTCAGAGACCAAGTCAGTCACTACTTTTACTTGGGGAATGGGGGCAGATAATAGCAGCCTGTTCACTTGACTGCAAGACTCAAATCCAAGCTGCAATCCCTATTTTGGAAAAGTAATGAACTAAATAAAAACAGTTATTTGTAGATTTTATGTTCTGACTCAGATTCAGATGTTATTTTCTTCATTGTTTAAAATTCTGCAAAACTCGTTTAGATCCAGAGAAATTTCAAGATTTTGATGGTAATAAGTTGTGTGATAAATGCAAAAACTAAAACAATTTTGGAATACAGATGACTAGTCTCTTTTACAGGTTTTAGTGTATGTTTTACTGAAATAATTCTATTAACCAAATTAAAATGTATCCAATTGCAATTACAAGGCATTATTAACCTTCAAATTACTTATCCTGACAGTATTCTTAAAAGACACTGGAGAATCACCTTTGATCTATCAATAGCAAAATTGATCTACCGGGCAGCACAATGTAACAATTAGTACAGCCATGCCTCATAGCTCCGGTAATCAAGTTCCATCCCGACATCAGGTGCTATGTCTATGAAGTTTGTACATTCTCCAAGACAGCTTTCTTCAGATATTCTAGGTACCTCCCGCATCACAAAAACATCTGGCTTGGTAGGTTAAACAGCTGCTGTACACTGCCCTAGTGTAGATGGGGGTACAATCTAGGGTGAGTTGACGGAAATCCAAGGATAAAATGGGACCAATGTACGTGGGAGTTTAATGGTCAGCATGGATTTGATAAAGTTACGGGCCAGTTCTGCCTGTGTAACTATGATCTGACACCAAGCACTCAAAACTTCAGAAGGGTATCACAATGTAATTTTTCAGATTCATTACTGAGACTACTTAATTTAAACTGCAGCTAACATCTTGGGTACTATTTCCACTCCGTACAATTCATATTCTTCCCATAACAGATCAATCTAAACATTTTTCTCATTTCAATAAATATCAACTTTGAGTCAAGCACTCGATGTACAAGCCTAATTATTTTCCTCTAACACACCAGTGAAATATCATTTAAACAGTTCCCATAAACCTTTCATACCAAGTCAACTAGCATATACAAAGATATCAAATCTTTTATTGTATGTGATGACATTTCTACAATAAACTTCAAGCTACTTTAGATTAAGATACTGGACAAAAAAAAAGTCACACATGAAAAATATACTTTATTTTTATTTATTCATTTACGGGATGTGGGCATCACCAGCTAAGCCAGCATTTATTGCCCACCCCTAGTTGCCTTTGAGAAGGAGGTGATGAGCTGCCTTCTTGAACCACTGCAGTCCCTGAGGTGTAGGTACACCCACAGTGCTGGTTGGGAGAGAATTCCATGATTTTGACCCAGTGAAAATGAAGAAACTGCAATATTTCCAAGTCAGGATGGGAGTGACTCGGAGGGGGATTTCCAAGTGGTGATGTTCTCAGTTATCTGCTATTCTTGTCCTCCTAGATGGTAGTGGCTGTGGGTCTGGAAGGTGCTATCTTAGGAACTTTGGTGTGTTGTTGCAGTGCATCTTGTACATAGTACACACTGCTACAACTGTTCATTGACGGTGGAGGGATTGGACGCTTGTGGAAGGGGCACCAATCAAGTGAGCTGCATTGTACTGGGTGGTGTCAAGTTTCTTGAGTGTTGATGGAGCTGCACTCATCCAGGCAAGTGGTGAGTATTCTATTACACTCTTGACCTGAGCCTTGCAGATGGTGGACAGGCTTTGGGGAGTCAGGAGGTGAGTTATTCGCCACAGGATTCCTAGCCTTAGACCTACTCTGGTAGTGACGGTGTTTATATGGCTAGACCAGTTCAGTTTCCTGTCATTGCTAACCACCAGGATGTTGATACGGGATTCAGTGATGGTGATGCCACTGAATGTCATGGGATGATGGTTAGATTATCTGAGTGGAAACAGGAACTAAACTTCACCAAAGGAGGACAGAGAGGTAAAAGGCATTTTGATTTCCAATCACACTGCCCAAAGAACGAGAAATAGTTTCCAATAATTTCCTTACATGATTACATGACTTTACACCTTAAGAATATTAGAAAAAATTCCATGGCAATTTTCAAAATGATATTGAATAAATAAATATTTTAAAGTCTTGTATGGCGAAGAAAAACAATGCAGTAAACGAACATGGATAGCTCTTTCACAGTCACAACTTGCTTTTGATGAAACATCAGGAACTTAAGGTATACTATCATTTTCCAAAGGGAGTCAAGAACTATAGTGTCAAAGCTACATTGGCATAAAAAAAAATGACTTTTGCATTGATGGCAACAAAATGGGTACTTAAAGCAATACTGCAGCCAAGTCTCATTTTCAAAGGTGGCCAAGGAGACTGAGTAAGTTAGACCTCTGCTTCAGAGTAGGTAAGATGTTCAATATTGTCACTTGCGTTGTCTTTATATAATAATAATAATTGTATGGTTTAGTAAAAACAGCCAATATTAGAAAGTTAGAACCAAAGAGGGTACTCATTATGGTAACACATCTTTTCATGACAGCATCCCCATCAATTGTGATTTTCTGACAGTCTCATCAGTATGACCTTTTCCTGAGTCAATCTTTCCTTTGACTAATTGCATTTAATTTCCACTTACAATCATTTTCAGCTGTAAAACTTACCTTGCTTACAATACGAGTAAAATATCAGTATTCTACATTATTTATTTTTTAAAGTTTAAAATTCAAACTGGAGTCTTGTTTCATCATCGAAAGCACGGTTAACCTGAACTGCTGCTATGCCATTAGCTGATTTGAAGATTTATAACAGATCACTCCCAAATTTTATTTTAAAAACTAGATACCATAGTGATAATCTATTAATTCTGGTACCATCCTTACACCATCAACTCATTTTTATTTTAAAGTTTATTTGTCACATAACAGTCTAGTTTTATTTTTTCCTGATATCACAACATTACATTACAGGTTTCCTCATTCTTAGCCATATTCCCAGTTTGGTGCCATCCACAATGCTAAATGAGAGGTATTTTGACTCTTAAGCATAGCAATAAATTATGAACTACAGTGACATCTGAACTGATCTTTCAACTTCCCGATCAAATTAAAAATCCTCCAACCCTTTATCTGTTTCTACCATGCTTACTTGATCCATATTCTCCAATCTTCACCAGAAACTTACACAAATGTAATTTAAACTGTCAATATACATTGTTATTATCATGATATATTTGTTGAAATTCTTTGAACAAACATGAGGATTTGTTAACCAGCACTTAGCCCTTCCATATTTTAATATTTTCTGTCAGTAAGTGTATATCCCAGTATTGTTTCTATAACTAACAATGAATTAGTCACTGCTAGATTCTATTCAAGCTTTCCAGAATCATGCAGCACAGGAGGATATCAACTCTACAGCAGTTCTCTCAAACAACTCTTCAAACAGTACCATGACTCTTTTCTCAAAACCATGCATTTTCCCATGCCCTAGATCGATTTTGACAACTCTGGAGATACAGGCGACTGCAGTAGTCAGAATCTGGAGCAACAAGCCGTTGGAGGAACTCAGCAGGTCCGGAGCATTTGTAGTGAGGGTGGTGAATGTTTCAAATCAAAACCCGGCATCTGTGTATTATCGTGAAACGTTGACAATTTTCCCTACTCTCAGATGCTTGTTCGACCTGCTGAGCTCCTCCAGCAGGTTGATTACTCTGGAGTTGGCTCATTACATCCCTCACTTTTACTCTTGAAATAATGAAAACAGTGACAAACATCTTATGGATTACTAGAAAGCAACTGAAAGCGCGGTTCGACTCTCAATGCATCTAGTTTACCATTTGTACAGATGCCAACAACTCGGCGGTTAACTGACATGAGCGCTCACTGCAATCACCGAACATACTCTGCGAGCGCAGATCAAAGGCTGAACGACCACTTAACCTGTCCAGTCCTCAAGTCCATGGGGGTTATCTGGCTGCCCTCGCCGGTCGCTCCCGGCCAGGCGGCTGCCAACAGCAGGGGTGAAGGGTCAGTGGAGGCTCGCGACGAGCCTCTGATGGGATCATCGCGCGCGCGCGCGCGCTCCTCACTCAAACAACCCGCGAGAGCTGGAGCCGCTGGCGGGCGGCTGCATCTCCAACCCCACCGTGGGCTCCGGACGTTCCGCTGCCTCCACCGGCCCCAACTTACGATGCTTACAGGGCTAGATCGTCGGCAGCGATCAGCCGGGAAATTGGGGGGGCCGGGGGGGGGGGACTCTCGCCGTCTCCTTACCGGGAGCGAGAAGCTGAGCCGTGTTCTTCTCCTCCTCCACCACTGCCGACAGGCATCGACAGTGGGGCCAACTTGGAGCTGAAACTTTGCGAGAGTTTTATCGGGTGAGTTTGACGCCCGGCTGCGTTGTTGCCAGTATCAACTGGGGTCCGGCAATCGTTGCCCTCGCTCTCCGCCTGCCTCTATTCCGCTACTGCTTGGCGCTGGGCTTTGACTCTTCTTTTCTTTCTATCTCTTTTGTCTTCCTTCTCCGCCCGGCTACACAGATAGAGCGCGAAATTAGTGCGGCCAATCTAATCAAACCTCACTGAACCCCCGAAACAAAGCCTCTTCCCATTGGCCGAAAGGCGACGACTTCCCTCCAACCAGCGGGTGCCTCGCACGGGAGTGTGGGATGTGACCATGTGGTGCTTCTTTGTGGGTTGGCTAAGCGTCGAGTAACTCGATTTTGAGGAATGAGGGTAGGGCAAGTTAGTAATATTAGTGTCAAACTGTTGTTAGATGTGGCATTGAAGTCTCTGAGCGTGTGTATGTGTGTCTGTATGTTGCGCGCGCGCAAAGCTCAGTCTACATAACGTGCAGTTTTCTATTTATAGTGGCTAGCCTTGCCTGAAACCCCGATGACCATTGGCTGCTGGGCACCGACTACTGCCGTCGTGTGATTCCAGTTTTGATCGCATTTTCTGAAAGACTGACTCTGGTCATCTCCTGATGTCACTCCATTTTGTACTGTAAATGTGCTTACCCATTTGATGATTGGGTGGGAGGAAGCGATACTTAGTGCTGTCTGGAACCGGGAGTTCCCACTCTTTCACGCTATCCAGTGACCTTCTGTGCCACAAGGTCAGGTCGTGACAGCATTAAGCTTGGCCGTGATCGGTAAAGCGATTCCATACTGAAATAGTTTGAACCTCTAGGCCCATGAATCACTATTTTGTTCAAGATAAGAGCGATGTAGGATGTGTTTAAACAGATTCCAGGATACCTTTGTTGTTTTCAGGAGAGAATGAGATGAGGAGTCGGCTTAAATATTCTTTCTACATTAAATATTTCTTTAGGAAACGAATTGCCTACCAAAATATTGCAGTATTATACAATATTTAATTGTTTTAATATATTTTACTTGTAATTACTTTTTCATGCTATAAATTCCCCTTCATATAATGGATGCGATCTTACGTAAAAATTGCAAGCAAATTGCTGATATAGAATCAGATGCTATGGACTTATGACTTACATTCAAAGATTAAAAGCATGCAGTACTAATATAAATAGCAGGAATAGGCTATTTGGCACTCAAACCTGTTCACCTATTCTACAACCTCATGCTAGTCTTCTACTTCAACAACATTTTCCTACTCAGTGTTTATATCTGTAATTCTGCTTTACCAAACTCAGGTTTTTAAAAAAAAAGCTATCTCTACACTACATACCACTAGTGAATTGCAAAGATTCACCACACTCTACAAGTTTTGAAATTCTGTGTTGTTTCACCAAAATGGCCTTTCTCTTATTTTAACCTCTTAGACTCCTCAGCTAAGTGAGAACAAATTTTGCATGAGATCACCTTTCACAAGCATGTTCAGTTAAAATTTCTGATGCATCTATGAAAATAAATAAGCAGTCAACACTTTAGGCCAAGACCTTTCTTTGGGACTGGATCAGGACCCTTATTAAGGACTTCTTTTTCCTTTTCCCTTCCCCTTTCTCTCTTCTGCCGTTCCCCACTTTAACCTCTTCTCACCTGCCTATCATCTCCCCCCTAATGCCCCTCTTTCTTGCCTTTCTCCCATGGTCCATTTTCTCCTATTAGATGCCTGCATTTCCAGCCTTTTACCTTACCCAGCCTTCAGGATTCACCCATAATCTTCTAACGTCCTCCTTCTCCCCCATCCCATCTACTTACTCTGGCGTCTTCCCTCTTCCTTTCCAGTGCTGAGGAAGGGTCTCTGCCTGAAATGTCAACTGTTTATTTATTTTCATATATGCTGCCTGGCTTGCTGTGTTCCTCCAGCATTTTATCTATGTTGCTCTGGATTTCCAGCATCTGCAGAATCTCTTGTGTTTATGATTTACTCTTGCTAATCTTTTGCTTACCTCTAAAATTACCACCTATTTTTGCATTTCTCATTGTTTTGATTGTGCTGTATCTGCCTTTTATCAATTTTGACTATTGAATTCTTAAACATACCCAATTGTCAGTCTTACTGTTTTATCCTCTCTGTAAGTTGTTTCCTTAAATGTAATACTATTTTAATATCTTTTATTTGGACCACTTTTCCCTTTGTGTTTTTATGGCTTAAAGGAATGTATGTCATAAATTAATTCCTTAAATGTCAACCATGTAATAGCATGTCACCTTTCATATCCTTTGATGTCATTTCCTGATTAATCACAGCTCATCTGCACCTCATATCTTTATAATTTCCTTGGTTTCCATCAGAAAGCCTGTACTGATTCCACAGCCTGTGAACTCACTTTCAAGGACTCTACAACTCATGTTCTTGGTATTATTTATTTATATATTTGTCAGTTTTTGCTTGTCTATAATTTTTCATTGATTCTATTGTATTTCTTTGTTCTACTGTGAATGCCTGTAAGAAAATGAATCTCAGGGTATATATGGTGACATCTGCATATTTTGATAATAAATTTACTTTGACTTTGAAACCTGATTTCAGATCGAAAGCCATAACTTTTGAAATTAAAGTGAAGTTGTATCCTATTATAGCTATTCTATCCTAGGAGGCCCATTGCAACAAATCTTTCATTGTACGGAATTCAGCCTAAAGTGGCTTGATCCCTGCCAGTTTTATCAACTTAGTGATCTAGAAATGTGGGGGGACTTAGCAGTGCTGCAGCAACCAGGTCCCTGGCATTGAGTCTGGCTCTGTGGCTCAGAAGGGAAGGGGGAGAAGAGGAAAGCAGTGGTGAAGGGGGTTTCAGTAGTTAGGGAAACAGGCAGGAGATTTTCTGGATGTGAAGAAGACTCCCGAATGGTATGTTGCCTTCCAGGTGCCAGGGTAAGGGATGACTCAGACTGGGTCAGCAGCATTCTTAAGGGAGAGATTGAGCAGCCAGAGTTGCAAGCAGGTTTGCTAAAGCTGTTGATGTGAGTTTAAACTAGTTTGGCAACCAGTTGGAAACCAGTGATAGGTCAGAGGGTGAGGCAGATGAAGCATGTAAGAGAGACTGAGGAAGGATAGGCAGTAGAACTGTCATAATTGCTGTCAGTTGGATGGGTTGAAATGTATCTCTTTTAATGTGAGAAGTATCAGGAACTAGGCTGATGAAAAAGCATGGACTAGTACATGGAACTATGTGGCTATTACAGAGACTTGGCTGTCACAAGGACAGGAATGGCTGCTGATGTTTCAAAAGGGACAAGGGAGAGAGCTAAAGGGAGTGGCATTGCTTATTACGGATGGTATCACAGCTGCAGGAAGAGGAAGTTGTAGACGGATTATCTACTGCATCTGTGTGGATGGAGTAAGAAACAGGAAGAGAGCAATCACTCTATTGGGAGTATTCCATAGACCCCCTTTCTCCCATCCACCCCCCCATAGCAACAGAGGTGCAGATTGAGAAGCAGATTTTAGAAAAATGTCATGGGTGACTTCAACTTCCCTTATATTGATTGGCATCTCTTTAGTACAAAAGGTTTAAATGGGGTAAAATTTGTTACATGTCCAGGAAAGATTCTTAACACGATATGTAGACAGGCCAACTAGAGGAAAGGTCATACTAGAGCTGGTACTAGGTATTGAACCTCATCAGGTGACGGATGTCTAAGCGGGTGAGCATTTTGGAGACAGTGAACACAACTCCCTGGCCTTTAACATAGCCTCGGGCAGGGATAGGGGCAAACGAAATGTTAAAGTATTTCGGGGAGGGTGAATTTGATACTGTTTTGGTTGCAACTTGGGAGAGTAAATTGAGAACAGATATACTTATGAAAATGTGCAAAAGAAATATGGAGGTTGTTCAGAGAGCATTTGGCATGGTGTTCTGGGTAGGTTTTCCCTCTCGCTGAGGTAGGGAAAAGATGGTAGGGAGAAGGAACCATGGCTGACAAGAGATGGAGAACATCTAATCAAGAAGGAAAAAGACACTTACTAAAGGTTTAGGAAGGAAACATCAGGCAGAGCTGTAGAGAGTTACCAGGAAGCTGAAGAACGGACAGGAGAGCTAGAAGGGGGCATGAGAAGGCCTTGGCTAGTAGAAATAAGGAAAACCCCAAGTCGTTCCACGCATATGTGAAGAACAAGAGGATGACTAGAGTGAGGGTAGGACTGATCAGGGATAGGAAACATGCCTAGAGTGAGAGAGACCTTCATGATTGTGAGGACTGTGTAAAACAGGGTGACACACTAGAACATGCCAACGTTAAGAAAGATGATGTGCTGCAGCTTTTGAAAAACGTTATGATAGATAAGTCCTTTGGGAGGAATGGGGGATACTGTATCCCATTTCTAAAGAAATTGCTGTTCCTTTGGTGATGATCTTTGTGTCAGAGGAGTAGTACCCAGATGATTGGAGGGTGGCAAATGTTATATCTTTGTGCAAGAAAGGTAATGTGGGTAAGCCTGGGAATGATAGACCAGTGTATCTTACGTCAGCAGTGGCAAACAGTTAGATTCTGAGAGACAGGACTTACGAGCATTTGGAGAAACATAGTCTAATGAGGGATAGTCAATATGGTTTTTTGAGGGACTAGTTGTGCCTCACGTGCCTGATTTGAGTTCTTTGAGGAGATGACAAACAAACTGATAAAGGCAGAGCAGTAGGTGTTGTGTATATGGATTTTAGTAAGGTTTTTGACGAGGTTCCCTTTTTTAGGCTCATTCTGAAAGTCAGGAGTCATGTGGTCTAGGGAAACTTGGCAGTGTGGATTCTGAAGACAGAGGGTGGTATTAGAATTAGTAATTAGATGGAGCATATTCTCCCTGGAGGTGACCAGTGGTATTCTGCAGGGGTCCATTCTGGGACATTTGCTCTTCATGATTTTTATAAATGACTTGGATGAGGAGGCAGAATAGTGGGTTGGTAAGTTTGCAGATGACACAAAGTTTGGTGCTGTTTTGATAGTGCATAAGGTTTTTGTAGGTTACAACTGGACATTAACAGGATGCAGAGCTGGGATGAGAAACAGCAGATGGGGTTCAATCCAGAAAGTGTGAAGTGATTCACTTTGGAAGGTCGAAATTGAAGGCAGAATATAGGGTTAATGGAAATCCTTCAAAGTTGCAGTGCAAATTGAGAGAGTGATTAAGGTGTATGGTGTGTTGGCCTTCGTAAGTCTGGGGGATTGAATTCAAGAGCAGCTCTATAAAACTGATTAGACCACACCTGGGGTATTGTATTCGGTTCTGGTCGCCTCATAGGAAGGACGTTGAAGCTTTAAGGCTGATTTATATTTCTGCATAGTGGCCTACACCGTTGTGAGCATTTATACTTGTGCTTTGGTGTGTCTGCGTTGCTCTGCAATTCACTGCCAAAACACTATTTGCCGGTGGGATTTCTATGCCACTGTGTTGAGTTTCTTCGTGTTGAAACTCAACACGAAGAAACTCAAACTTCAAACAATGGCAACTGAAACTGAAGGAGGGTGAATTTTCTGTGCTTATCCGGCCACTGAGAGACATGGACGAGGAAATGCATTTTAAAGGTTTTTGGATGTCGGCAGGTAGGTTTGACGATTTGGTTCATCGTCTCCAACCATTTATTTCGTATCAGTGTACGCACAGTATACTCAGAGACTGGCAAATCACCATTCGAGTTTTAGCTTCAGGTGGCAGTCAACTGGCGTCAAGCACAGGGTCCTCCATAATTTCGGAGGTCTGTAAAGCTTTATGGAAAGCATTACAGCCAAAGTTCCTTCCCTGCCCTTCAGTCGCCCAATGTGAAGCTATTGCAGCGTAGGAGGAAATGCGATGCTACCAAGTGGACCAATCACAGTTGTTGCGGTCTGTGTTGCGCGTAGTTACATTTTTGGGGAGATGTGCGTTAGGCTGCGGCATAGGGTACGCGGCTACACGATTTGACGCAGAAGTATAAATTGGCCTTTAGAGAGCGTGCAGAGGAATTTCACCAGGATGTTGTTTTATGATGATAGGCTGAGCAAGCCAGGGCCTTTCTGGAGTGAAGGAAGTTGAGAGGTGAATTGGTAGGAGGTGAGGAAGATGGTAAGAGACATAGTGGAAACCAGCACCTTTTTCCCCAGGTTTGCAGTGGCTAATATGAGAGGGCATCATTTTAAGGTGATTGGAGAAAAGTATGGCGGGGGTGGGGGTGTTAGAGACAGTTGTGTTTTTTTTAATCAACCTGCTGCCATGAGTGGTAGTGGAGACAAATGCATTAAGAACATTTTAGAGACTCTTAGGAAGGCAAATGGATGAAGAAAAAATGGAGTTCTATGTTGGAGAGAAGGGTTAGATTGATCTTAGAATAGTTTAAAAGGTTGGCACAATATTGTGGGCTGCAGGGCTATACTGTTCTATATTCTCCATTCTAAATCTACCTTGTGTACAATTCACACATTCATCCTTGATATAGTAGGTACTAATTTGATTTGCTCTATTTATATGTAAAGTCCCTAATGTTACAAGTGTCTTATCTCCTCATTCATACCTTAGTTACATCACCACTATCATAGAAAGGCCTGGAAATATTGTTTTCTCGCTCATATTACCTCATAGATCAAGAAAAACAGTTTCTAATTCTATACCATGACTTGCTGACCCAAGCTCCTTTGCAGTTACTATACAGATGCCACCCTGTACTGACAGCATTACTCTCTCACTCCTTTTCCAGTTTTTCTTTCTTTTCTACATCTTGAAGGTCTAGAAAAATTTAGTTTCCAGCTTTCTTCACACTTCCGCAATTAGATTTTACCCATTAATGATAGTCTGTGTCATTAATTCACTTTCTTGCTGCTGTTGCAGTATGCATTTAGATAAAGTGTCTTTAAATTTGACCCTTTACCTGTAATATTGTTTTCGTACATTGTCTTTTTTCTGGTTGCCTTTGTTTTTGTTACTAATGTACTTTGATTACTACATTTCCATCTTTCTATCTCTCCTAACACTTCTGGCTTTCCATCCCTTACCAAGTTAACTGGACACCCCCCTCCCCCCCCCCAGATAAAAGTTGCAAACATTTGATGATACCTGTACTGTTCTTGTTGAGATTAACCTTTCTAATTAGTCCAGAAACAGTCCCAAAGTTCCTGAAATTTAAAGTCTGCTTCCTGCACAACCTCAGCTACATTTTTTGATTTGCTCTATTCAACTAGGTTTTTTGGCATGTGACAGTAGGAGTAACTGATGTTACAACCATTGAGGTTCTGCTTTTTAACCTCTTTCATAGTTAGTTAAAACTTGCTTGAATTTCTCATCCTTCCTTGCACTTCCCCACACACGTAAATGTCAAACAAGGACTTATCTGTGCTAGGCTCATATTCAGTTAAGCATTACATATGAACTGTGTGGTACAGAAACTGAACTGCTGTACAACACGTAATTAAAACTGCCCACCACATCACTGGCACCAGACTAGCCCCCATTAAGGACATATATGCAGAATGGTGTTAGAAAAGGGTCAGCTATATCATGAAGGATCCCACCCATTCTGCTCATGTACTGTTCGTCCCACTTCCATTAAGGAAGAGGCCATGCAGCATTCACAGCAGGGGCAGGACTACAAGACTTAAAATCAGTTACCTCTCCCAAGCCATCAGGCTGATCAATGCCTCCAACCATTAAGCCAACCCACCACACCCCCCACAACTACTTTATCATTTCCTGTCAGTCACCTTACGTAGAGCTATTTCCATGCCTAGTGTCACTTCATGTACATACAATCAGTCTATGCATATAAGCTAATCTTGTGCATTGTCATTTATTGATTTTTATTGTGATTCTTATGCTAATTGGGTTTTTTTTTAGCTGCATCAGATCCTGAGTAACAATTATTTCACTCCCCTTTACACTTGTTTAATGAAGAATAACAATAGACAGTCTTGAATCTTGAAAGCTATTTAGGAGTTCCTGAAATTTTCTAGCAGAATGATCTATTGTATTTAGAGAATTGCTGTTTCAAGTTTGGAACTAAAGAAAGAAAATTCAGACATCAGGTCTTAATAACTGAGAGTCTTTTAAGAGTAAGGATTGGTTAATTTAAAAACATCAGGGTCAGTACATTTTGGCCCAGTTGGGCCATCATTTAAACAAAGCAGCCGCTTATTTGGGGCAACTCTTAAAAAATAAAAACTAACTGAGAAAGTAGCTGGGATTTCCTTCATTTATTTGCGACACTATGCCACTTAATTGGGACAGGAGACTGTTGCCAGTTTCTAATTAGCGTCAGGTGCATGCAGTTATAACCATATAACAATTACAGCATGGAAACAGGCCATCTCGGCCCTTCTACTCCGTGCCGAACTCTTACCCGATCCTAGTACCACCTACCTGCACTCAGCCCATAACTCTCCGTTCCTTTCCTGTCCATATATCTATCCAGTTTAACTTTAAATGACAACATAGAACCTGCCTCAACCACTTCAGCTGGAAGCTCATTCCACACAGCTACCACTCTCTGAGTAAAGAAGTTCCCCCTCATGTTACCCCTAAACTTTTGTCCTCTAATTCTCAACCCATGTCCTCTTGTTTGAATCTTCCCCACTCTCAATGGATAAAGTCTAACCACGTCAACTCTATCAATCTCCCTCATAATTTTAAACACCTCTATCAAGTTCCCCCTCAACCTTCTATGCTCCAAAGAATAAAGACCTAACTTGTTGAACCTTTCTCTGTAACTTAGGAGATGAAACCCAGGCAACATTTTAGTAAACCTCCTCTGTACTCTCTCAATTTTATTGATATCTTTCCTATAATTCGGTGACCAGAACTGTACACAATACTCCAGATTTGGCCTTACCAAATCCTTATACAAATTCAACATTACATCCCAACTCCTATACTCAATGCTCTGATTAATAAAGGCCAGCAAACCAAAAGCTTTCTTCACCACCCTATCCACATGTGATTCCATCTTCAGGGAACTATGCACCATTATCCCTAGATCCCTCTGTTATAAAGCATTCTTTAATGCCCTACCATTTACCATGTATGTCCTATTTTGATTAGTTCTACCAAAATGTAGCACCTCACATTTTTCAGCATTGAACTCCATCTGCCATCTTTCAGCCCACTCTTCTGTCCTAAATCTCTCTGCAAGTTTTGAAAACCTACCTCATCATCCACAACACCACCTATCTTAGTATCATCTGCATACTTACTAATCCAATTTACCACCCCATCATCCAGATCATTAATATATATTACAAACAACATTGTACCCAGTACAGATCCCTGAGGCACACCACTACACACCGTCCTCCAAACTAACAAACAGTTATCCACCACTACTCTCTGGCGTCTCCCATCTAGCCACTGCTGAATCCATTTTACTACTTCCATATTAATGCCTAATGATTGAACCTTCCTAACGGCTGCTAAATGCAACGCTATGCTCGGAGTGGAAAGTTTTCAAATAGCATCAATTTTGTGTGTTTGCATTCAAAAAGTGGAGATTTTTGTCACTCATAGTTGGCATCGTTGTCACTTTGGCTTGGAGGTACCTGAAATGGCTGGGAGTGAAAATGAAACGATTTCACTATATCAGCAGTTAGAAACTACAAAGAATTTGAAAGTATCAACAATCATCTTGAATGTTACAATGAAAATGAAGATTTGGAGGATGCATTGGATGAAGGCAATCCATTATCTGCACTCAGTGTCTTCACTGATTTTGTTTATTTAGAGTCAGTCAAAAGAACAAGACAGTGTATTCTGAATGAATTTCTCTGTTATGTTTTTATAGTACTGTAGTAGTATTGATAATGTTCTAATTTGTTCTGTAATTCATTTAAATACATAATTTGTTACTCAATTAAATAGTTTTTTAAATATACCTTTTTAACTATTTCCATGAAAGTTGGGCTAATTGGGGCAGCCACTTAATTGGGCCAAAATATACTGGTCCAGTTAACCTGAATCCACTGTTAAAAACGTGAAAAAAAAGACAAATTACAATAAATTACATAAAATGGTATAGCACAGAATCAGGCTCTTTGGCCCATGAAATTGTACCAAGCTAATTAACATAATGACATGAAATTAAACTAATCCCTTCTGCCTGTGCACGCCTCTCCATTTTCATGTGCCTATCTAGGTGCTTCTTTAGAACACTGAGGCTGTCTACAAGAAAGGTCAGAGCCGTCTCTATTTCCTGAGGAGACTGAGGTCCTGTAACATCTGCCGGATGATGCTGAAGATGTTCTACGAGTCTGTGGTGGCCAGTGCAATCATGTTTGCTGTCGTGTGCTGGGGCAGCAGGCTGAGGGTAGCAGACACCAACAGAATCAACAAACTCATTCATAAGGCAGTGATGTTGTGGGGATGGAACTGGACTCTCTCACGGTGGTGTCTGAAAAGAGGATGCTGTCCACGTTGCATGCCATCTTGGTCAATGTCTCCCATCCACTACATAATGTACTGGTTGGGCACAGGAGTACATTCAGCCAGAGACTCATGCAACTGAGATGCAGCACAGAGCGTCATAGGAAGTCATTCCTACCTGTGGCCATCAAACTTTACAACTCCTCCCTTGGAGGATCAGACACCCTGAGCCAATAGGCTGGTCCTGGACTTATTTCATAATTTACTGGCATAATTTACATATTACTATTTAACTATTTATGGTTCTATTCCTATTTATTAGTTATGGCGCAACTGTAACCAAAACCAATTTCCCCCGGGATCAATAAAGTATGACCATGACTATGACTAATGCCTCTATTGTATCTGCCTCCACTAGCACACGAGGCAGGGCATTCCAGACACCCACCATTCTCTCTGAAAAACAAACAAAAATTGACCCTCACATCTCCTTTGAACTTCACCCCCTCACTATAATTGTGTTTCAATATATATGTCCTCTAATTCAGGCAACATCCACGTAAACTTCTTCTGCACCCTCTCCAGAGCAAAAATATCCTTCCTATAATGAGATGAACAGAGTTAAATGAGGCCTAACCAAAGTTTTATAAAACTGCAGCATAACTTGCTGACTTTTGAACTCAGTGCCTTGACTACTAAAGGCAAGCACACCTTTATATGCCTTCTTTACCACCCTATCAAATGCTGAAATGCTGCAGTGAACTGAGGACTTGGACCTCGAGATTCCTCTGTACATCGGTCCTGCCATTAAATGTGTACTTTATTTTTACATTAGACCTCCCAAAGTGCAACACCTCACCTCTAGATTAAACTCCATCTCCTGCTGCATATTTTGGCAATCTTTCACACTTTCCACAAGTCTGTGTGATCTGCAAACTTACTAACCCCCATCCACATAATAAAACTACTGATTTTGATACAAATTAAACTGAAGTTAAAACAAAAGTGGCTCCCACGTGTGTATCTCAGAATGCTGAAAAATTGAGTTACAATATGTTCATGACCACTAGAAGTAAGGCATTTAAAAATTAATTGTAATTTATACAGATTCTGAAGATTAACTGATCCACGGACTAGATACTTCTGAAACTGTTATATCCCAAACATACTATGGTAGCCTTACATGATAGTATACAAGTGCTTCCAAAAGGCTCATGAAATACTATTCATCAAACACAGAGCGGTGATGTGCACAAAATCAAACTATTACATATATTTGGCATATGAAATAAAACCTAACTGTTTAATAGGCCAGCAAATGATTTGGAAAGAAAGAGAAAAAACGTGTGCTCTTGATCTTTCATGAAAATAGTGCAGATGGCAACAGAGTTATAGAAAAGATGCATTCATGAAGATAGTGTTTCCTGCCTTACCTATTGCTTCGATTTCAACACTAGGTTTTCTTATCAATGTTACAAATGCAAGGAACATAGAACTGTGCAGTACAGGAACAGCCGCTTTGACCCACAATGTTGTGCCGAACCAATTAAATTAGTAATCAAATAGCCAACTAAATTAATCCCTTCAGCCTACACAATGTCCATATCCTCCCATTTCTCTCACATTCCCGTGCCTATCTAAACTTCTCTTAAAAGTCCCTAATGTATTTGGCTCTACCACCTCCTCAGGCAGCACATTTCAGGCACACACCACTCTCTATATAAAAAAAATCTGTCCCTTGCATCTCCTTTCAACTTATCCCCTCTCACCTTAGCCCTCTCAGTACAAGAGTTAGGATGTCATGTTACAGCTGTACAAGATGTTGGTGAGATTGAATGAGCATTTCTGCTTGTCTGGATTTAGGAAATACATCATAAAACTGGAAATGGTGCCTAAAAAATTCTCAAGGATGTCACTGGGACTGCGAGGCTTCAGCAACAAGGTGAAACTGGATTGACTGGGGTTTTCCCCCCTCGGGTGTAAGAGGGGTCACCTTGTAGAAGTTTATAAAATGACAAAGGTCATAGATAACATGAATGACAAGAGGTAGTGTACCTAGTGCCCTGTTTCAGGGTCTCTCTTCAAAGTTAAGGTAAAATCTACAGGGTGTATGCATTGAGCAAGCTAGGGCAATCACATACATTTGTACAGTAGTTGTTAAAGAGGCCTCTTTAATGTCTTTAGCTGATGCCAACCCATTCTTAGCTATGTTACCCTCTGGTAATGCAGAAAATCCATGGTTTGCCAAGTTGTCTCTGTAGGTGTGACAAGTGCCAATTGCTCTAATAAAATTACTGACACCCAATTTTGGCTCTAACTACAAATTCTGCAAGATCCTGAGTAAAATGCTGATAGTCAAATTAAGCATGCTTAGTTCAGGATTATTTGTAGCTGTTGCTATGAAAATCTTCAGTCTTGCATCTCTCCTTGCTAACCAATTGCAAAAACTCTACCCACAATAAATCACTGGAATGTATTCGTTCTTTTATTACCAGTTCTACTCTCATTGCACGTTCACTCACCATATTATTGGTTGCAGTTTAAGAGGAAATGCTGGGCACCATGTTTACAGAATCCCATTTTAAAGTTCAAAGCAAATGTATTATCAAAGTACATTTATGTTACTATTTACTATCCTGAGGTTCATTTTCTTGCATTTACAGGATAAAAGAAATAAAATGGAATTTTATGAAAAACCATACTTAAAGATTGACAAATGATCAATACGCAAAAGACAAAATGCAAATAAAAATACTTAAGACATGAGTTGCAAAGAGTCCTTCAAAGTGAGTCTGTGGATCATGGGTTTAGAGTAGTGGAGAATGAAGTAATCCATGCTGGTTCAGGAGCCTGATGGTTGTAGGACAGTAACTGCCGGTGTGGGAGCTGAGGCTTCAATTCTCTTTCTAAGCTCCCTTTCCCAGTCTCTTTTCCTAAAAAAAACTTAATTCCTCTTGAGCTCCTCTCTCAACTCTGTTTCCAATTTCTTACCATTCTCTCCAATTTTGAGGCCTTTTATCTTTCATTGAACATGTCTTAATTTCAGGACTGTCTGTCTCATGCACCATAGTTCCTTTTCATTCAGCCCTGGTGGTCTGTCATTCCATAATTCCATATCGATCATTTCAGTTTCTGATCAATCCCGAGTAACCCTGTATTGGTGAGAATGCAGCTGCAGCATTCAAGTGATGCTGATGTAATGAAGTAGAATTAGTAGATAAGTAATTTTACAGCAGTGCTAAATTTAAACACTGACATATTCCAAACTGTTTCAAGTTTGTCAACCTTTATGTATGCAATGTGAGAAACTAAGTATGACAGCCTTGGCTTAGTATTAGCACTTAAACTTAATGAGATGCCAGTTAAAAACAACTATCTGCACAAACAAAAGAAAATCTGCAGATGCTGGAGATCTGAGCAATACACGCACACAAAATGCTGGAGGAACTCAGCAGACCAGGCACCATCTATGGAAAAAAGTACAGTCGACGTTTTGGGCTTAAACCCTGCTCATTGCCTCCCTCTGGTGCTTCCCCCCACCCACCCTTTTCTTTCTTCCATGGCCTTCTGTCTCTTCCACCAATTAACTTCCTAGCTCTTTACTTCATCCCTCCCCCTCCAAGTTTCACCTATTGCCTGGCGTATCTCTCTCCCCTCCCCGCACCTTTCAAATCTACTCCTCAGCGCTTTTTCTCCACTCCTGCCAAAGGGTTTCGGCCTGAAACGTCGACTGTAGTTTTTTCCATAGATACTGCCTGGCCTGCTGAGTTCCTCCATTATGACTCAGCTAGGTATAAGCAGACGTCATGATACAGTGATGTAACCAATATTTATCAAATTAATCAATTAAGTTGTATTGTAACTTAACTATTATTTGTAGGCTGTTACTGTAAGCAGTTCTTTACAGCACCCAGAAGTTACTTAATTGTTTTTAAAATATTTTGGGACATACTGTTTTCATAAAAGTGCAATAACTGCAAGTTAATTCTTTCATCATAAGAAATAATACCGACCTAGATAAGTCATACAGCTCAGTATCTTATTTTTTAAAATAAGAAATTTTATTCTTTGAAAAAATACATTACCAATGGAGGCAAATTAGCTTTTCCTGCAATTCCACAGCTCCCATCAAACTGAGTATTATGCAGTTCAGTTTTGAAAGTTAGCATTAGATCTACATCCAACACCATTGGTCAGTGCATTCCAGATTAAGACAATAAACAGTTTGGAAAACAAATCTTCCATTGAAGAAGAGAGGTTTTTCTATTTACTCCATCAAAAATTTTCATTATATTAAGCATCTTCAGTTCTACCCAAAACCTTTGTAGCTTTAAAGTGAATGGCAGATCGCAAATTTTCTGCGTGTAAACTGAGTTCTACATCCTTAACAGCATTCTCGTAAATCTTTGCACCCTTGTAAAGGCTTTAATATTCTTCTTAAAGTAGGGAAAAAAAAACTGGCCACAATACTTGAGTAAGAGCCTAACCAAAGTAATTTTAAATTTTAGTTTCTTGCATTGCCTGTGAAGTTTGATTACACATATCCCTTGTCTACACCAACTTATTGACATACAGGTTCAGTTTGGTTTGTTTAACATTTTTTCTAAATAACAGACAACATGCTTTTTGCAAGACCAGCTCAATAAATAGGCATTTATATTTTTATTTCGGTTCCTTAAGGTTGTTTTAGCCAAGGGTGATAATGGGGAAAAGCTCCCTCCCTATTAAATGCTCCCAATGGTGTGTGCCTCAAGTAGCCTCTGACAACCAAGTCCAGCTCCTGCCTTCATAATCATAGTCATAGTCATACTTTATTGATCCCAAGGGAAGTTGGTTAATCTCTGGTTCATCTGTGGTTTAGCTACTAAGCCCAGTGGAACTGTTTCTACTGGCCAAGGAAAGGGCATACGTGGGTTACTGGCACCTTAAAACTGGGCACTTCAGGCAGATGACACTTGTCAGCTATGGTTAGCAGCTCAGCTAGGAGAAGGTAAACTGGTCTAAAACCTCTGCTGCCTTGTGGCTGTACCCACTCATGGGGAATGCTTTGGGAGTAAACCCCAAAGGGAAAATCCAGAACTGGAGTCCCTCAGGCAGTCCTGCATTGGGTTCAACGCTGGCAATTCCTGTGAAGCTGCTGGGGTGCCTAACTGTATCGATCTCTGTCATTCCTTTGGGTTCATCAGATGCATGGAGAGGGGGAGCTTGTTCTCCAATATTGTGCTGCTCTTCCGTCAATATCTAGATAACTAGGATGCAACATCCATGGGCAACCCTGACCAACAGGGGCCTATGTCTGCAGTATCTCCTTGGATAATTACAAAGCCAAAGCTTCCCATCATGCCATAGAATTGCAATGGTTAAACTATTCATAAGTAAAAAATCAAAAAAGGTTTGTTTGACCCTTGGGCTTCAATGCAGCTAACAAGTCTACATAAGGTAAATGAGCCAATGTTGTTTGAAAGCCCAAAGGAATATCAACATTGTTGCTCTCATCAGTCCTTTTCATGACACCGTTAGCCTGCAAACTAATCATATTTCATCAATATAGGATCTCAGACTTCAAAAAGAAAAATAATTATGTATACATCCTCCAATTTTAATAAAGGTTATTTTTATTCAGCTTTGCTTTTTATGTATACAAGCATAGTTGTAAAAAGATACTGTATAGGAAAAAATTGCTGTGAGATTCATCAAAGTAAAAATTAAAATAATTCAATCAAAAACTTAATTTGTGGAACTTATAAATCATACTCTATTTCAATAAATTATACTTTTAACACACTGTGGTCATTTTGTTCTTCCTAATCTTTTTCCTCAATATAAATTGTTCTACTTGTTGGATTTCTCTTCAAATGCATTGTTTATAGCTCATTTGGTAGCAACTGCATTTCTTATGTCTGAAGCTTCGCAGTTTGGTTCCATTTCAGAGAATTTTGCATAAAAATATAAATTGGAGCTGTTGTGGGGGGGGGGGGGCGGTGGGAAGCAGTGCTGCTGGGGTCCCATCCTTTGGATGAAGCAGTAAGCAAAGACCTTGGTAGGTTTTCTAGATTGGATTTCATGCCTTGGCCTGTTAACACACTTGTTCCAGATTTATAATAACTTTAAATCAGGTGAATGACATGGGATCAGAAGTTGTACCTCAGGATAGTGATAGGAATATATTGGGCACCACACAAAATGTTGGGTTAGAATGTTGATCTAAGTATTTGATTATTTTAAAATAAATTTGTGGATTTTGTCTGTACTTAGAAAGAAAGACAAAGGCAAAATGGTCAGAAGTCTGAGTTTGGCTTTGGTTCTGTTATGTTTACTGAGAAAGATGAGTCAATAATGCATCAGGGAATGACACATAGAGAGTGAGAGGAATGTAGGAGATAAATGAATACTGTATTGTCAAAAAAACTTATATGTATATAATTATAACAGATGAAAAAAACACCAGAGCAGTATAATGAATTAAAGTGGGAAACTTGCATAAAATCTTAACAAAAAAGTAACATTTTGACCAAGATGGGAAATGATAAGACACCAAGTGTAAGCATCAAGTACCCTTTTCATAATTCACATGGAAATATATAGAAGCAAACACTGAAGCCTCACACTCACACAGAAGTCCGCAACTGGTGAGGCAGCTTAGCCATCTTATGGCATCTAATCTTTGAATTTTCATTCCTCGCCACTTTCTATGTATTTATTGTGTTTACTGTTGAAGTATTTTTGTTAATTTGTTCATCTATTTACCTATTTTCATCTTCGAACCATAACTTGGTTTTCTGCCCTTGTGTTTTGTTAACTTTTAAACTTTTAATTCTGATGTACTCCTGCCACCCCATCCCACCCGACTACGTTCTGTAAACTTGAAGTCATGCAAATTCATTTTCTAACTAGCAACAATTTCTCTGAACTTGTTATCCTACAGTGCTTCCCAATTGAGAATTATTTTGATTTTAAGCTGATCATGTTTATTTTAATTCCTTTCACAGAATTATCTTTTCATTTCACCAGTTTATCCTCTGGGGGAAAATATCTGCTTGACAAAATCAGTCCTCTTGATCAGTCATAGTTTCACTTGAGGATTCAGGGCTCTGTGGTTTAATTTTGGGCTAATAAATCCTGAATTTATTCTAAAACCAAAAAAAAATCATTTAATCTTATTTATAGTACCTGGGAAATTTTGATTCAGTTGAAATCTGAAATGTTAAATTAATAACTATTATTAAAGGTATGGTAATTTAAAATCTATCTTGTTCTCGAAGGTCTTTCAGAGAAGGACATCTGTCCTTACCCAATCTGGTCAGATAGTTTCAGATCACAACAATGGGATGAACCATAACTTCATACTGAAATGGCCTATTAAGTCATTCAGTTGTATCAAAATGCAAAATTAAACTAAAATAATAGTAACAACAAATACACCACCTGGAATTAATCTCAGCATCAGATCTAGACACAACAAAATTGCTTCCATGCACATTGGCCTTGCAAAACATTTAGAAACTGCTGTCTAAATTTGGAATGCAATTACACTGATCGCATAATTATCCCTGATGAATCAAGGATGGTTATGCAACCTTTACAATAACTGATGAATCATTTCAAAATGTTGAATAAAATTAGGAATAATGTACTGAAATCAGTAAGGCAAAAGATTTTTTTAAATGGGAGAAAGAGTGGTAGTCAGTGTTCATCATTTAACTGACACACAAGAGGAGATAAGGCTTGGATCATATTACATAGAAACATAGAAAATAGGTGCAGGAGTAGGCCATTCGGCCCTTCGAGCCTGCACCGCCATTTATTATGATCATGGCTGATCATCCAACTCAGAACCCCGCCCCAGCCTTCCCTCCATACCCCCTGACCCCTGTAGCCACAAGGGCCATATCTAACTCCCTCTTAAATATAGCCAATGAACTGGCCTCAACTGTTTCCTGGGCAGAGAATTCCACAGATTCACCACTCTCTGTGTGAAGAAGTTTTTCCTAATCTCGGTCCTAAAAGGCTTCCCCTCTATCCTCAAACTGTGGCCCCTCGTTCTGGACTTCCCCAACATCAGGAACAATCTTCCTGCATCTAGCCTGTCCAATCCCTTTAGGATTTATACGTTTCAATCAGATCCCCCCCTCAATCTTCTAAATTCCAACGAGTACAAGCCCAGTTCATCCAGTCTTTCTTCATATGAAAGTCCTGCCATCCCAGGAATCAATCTGGTGAACCTTCTTTGTACTCCCTCTATGGCAAGGATGTCTTTCCTCAGATTAGGGGACCAAAACTGCACACAATACTCCAGGTGTGGTCTCACCAAGGCCTTGTACAACTGCAGTAGTACCTCCCTGCTCCTGTACTCGAATCCTCTCGCTATAAATGCCAGCATACCATTCGCCTTTTTCACCGCCTGCTGTACCTGCATGCCCACTTTCAATGACTGGTGTATAATGACACCCAGGTCTCGTTGCACCTCCCCTTTTCCTAATCGGCCACCATTCAGATAATAATCTGTTTTCCTATTTTTGCCACCAAAGTGGATAACTTCACATTTATCCACATTAAATTGCATCTGCCATGAATTTGCCCACTCACCTAACCTATCCAAGTCACCCTGCATCCTCTTAGCATCCTCCTCACAGCTAACACTGCCACCCAGCTTCGTGTCATCCACAAACTTGGAGATGCTGCATTTAATTCCCTCATCCAAGTCATTAATATATATTGTAAACAACTGGGGTCCCAGCACTGAGCCTTGCGGTACCCCACTAGTCACCGCCTGCCATTCTGAAAAGGTCCCGTTTATTCCCACTCTTTACTTCCTGTCTGCTAACCAATTCTCCACCCACACCAATACCTTACCCCCAATACCGTGTGCTTTAAGTTTGCACACTAATCTCCTGTGTGGGACCTTGTCAAAAGCATTTTGAAAATCCAAATATACCACATCCACTGGTTCTCCCCTATCCACTCTATTAGTTACATCCTCAAAAAATTCTATGAGATTCGTCAGACATGATTTTCCTTTCACAAATCCATGCTGACTTTGTCCGATCATTTCACCGCTTTCCAAATGTGCTGTTATCACATCCTTGATAACTGACTCCAGCAGTTTCCCCACCACCGACGTTAGGCTAACCGGTCTATAATTCCCTGGTTTCTCTCTCCCTCCTTTTTTAAAAAGTGGGGTTACATTAGCCACCCTCCAATCCTCAGGAACTAGTCCAGAATCTAACGAGTTTTGAAAAATTATCAGTAATGCATCCACTATTTCTTGGGCTACCTCCCTAAGCACTCTAGGATGCAGACCATCCGGCCCTGGGGACTTATCTGCCTTCAATCCCTTCAATTTACCTAACACTACTTCCCTACTAACATGTATTTCGCTCAGTTCCTCCATCCCACTGGACCCTCTGTCCCCTACTATTTCTGGAAGATTATTTATGTCCTCCTTAGTGAAGACAGAACCAAAGTAATTATTCAATTGGTCTGCCATGTCCTTGCTCCCCATAATCAATTCACCTGATTACATATTGAATACTAAGGGACTGATTAGCCTACTCATGTTCCTTTAATGTTTTTAAGGCTGGCTTTGAGAACACTGATCTGGAGTTGCTCTTAGGTCAGACGGGGTAAGATGGCATTAATTAACCAAACTGAATTTTTCCACACTCTACTGACGCTTCATGGCCAAGTCCATCGATACTAGATTGTTCAGCTTTTTAATCCTCAAATTCACCGTTAATATCAAAACTTCATGGGCTATGGGTAACCCTAAGTAATTTCTAAAGTAAGTACATGTTCAGCACAACATTGTGGGCTGAAGGGCTTGTATCTATGTTTCTTAAATTTCACAGCCATGATAGGATTTGAATTTGGTTTCTGGATTGTTAGTTCGGATCACTGGATTAGATCAAGTTTTCAAGGGTCTTGTCCAAAACGTCGACTGTTTACTCTTTTCCATAGATTCTGCCTGACTTGCTGATTTCCTCCAGCATTTTGTGTGTTTTGCTTAGAATCAGAGTCTCCCTTGCTGACGGCCTGTCACGCCCCTATATCAAAATCCATGGATATGTCTTGCCCTGCTAGATGTATAGACAGGAGAGAGTAGCTCTTAGAGACCTCAATATCAACTCCAAACCTTATGAATTCTTGCAACATCATGTAAAGCATGGAGAAGGGAATCTAAAATTTAAAAAAATAGAAAATGCTAGAAATATTTAGCAGGCCTAACCACATTTGCTGGAACAGGAATAGAGTAAATGTTTCTGATCAGAGACCCTTCATCAGCTGATCCGAAACATTGACTATTTCTCTTTCCACATATTTCCACTAAGTATCTCCATAATTTTTAATTTTTGTTTTACATTTACAGCATTCTCAATTTTATTTGATTTTTCAAGGGCAAGAAAACAGGATTCCAACCAGCTGTCTTCCCTCAGCTGATCACTCATGTTGAATAACAGTTGGAAGAAGCACTGAAAGTAGTCAAATACAGCATACAAAAAGCAAAACGAAATGACTTCACAACCAGATGATCAGATCAGAGCTCTGCACTGCCACTACATTTAATTGTGAATGGTGGTGGACAGTTAAAAAGCTAATGGGAAAAAGAAAATCCTCATCCTCAACAATGAGGGCATACAACTACAAGAGCTGCTCCATCACAGTCTACCAACCTGTTGTATCTATAGAGTTTGCACTGATGATTGCATGGGTTTCCAACAATTTCTTCCTATCCCTAAAAGATGTGTGGTTTAATAAGTTAAATGGCCATTGTAAATTGCTGTAGTTTGAGAAAGAGTGATAGAGAGGATTTTATGGTTGGCATTGGAGTAAGGTTGCACCACTGTAACAGCAAGGCACAGCATGTACAGTAAGTGCTAAAGAAAGGTTGAAGCATTCACAAACATGTTCAGCCAGAAGTGATAAAAAAAAATGGTCTATCTCAGCCTCCTCCATTATTATAATCATGTTTAGCCAGTACTATTTACTGCACTCAAGAAACAGCTGAGAGCACTGTACACAGCATAGGGACTATGCACCAGTCAACAACCCACTGTGGTACTGAAGATCTGTGATCCAAAACCAAATGCATCTCGAGCCAAGCTGTTCCAGTATAGTTACAACTCTGGCATCTACGTAGCAATGTGAAAATTGCCCAGGTATGTCCAATTCACAAAAACAAAACAAATTCAATATGGTTAATTGTTAGCGACACACATAAAATGCTGAAGGAACTCGGCAGGACAGGCAGCATCTATGGAAAAGACTAAACAGTGGACTTTTTAGGCTGAGACTTGTTTGTGGTCATTTGACTAAGTATGGCATCAAAGTGCCCCAGTAAACTGAAGAGGTGTTAAAGGCACAAACAAGAAAATCTGAAGATGCTGGAAATCCAAAGCAACACACACAAACTGCTGGAGGAACTCGGCAAACCAGGCAGCATCTATGGAAAAGAGTAAACAGTTGATGTTTCAGGCTGAGACCCTTCGTCAGGACTGGAAAGGGACAGGAGAAGTCTGAGTAAGAAGGTAAGGGGAGGGGAGGAAGAAGTACAAGTGAAACCAGAGAGGAGGAGGGGGTGGTAAAGAGCTGGGAAGTTGATTGGTGGAAGAGATAGAGGGCTGGAGAAGGGGAAATCTGACAGAACAGAAGACCATGGAAGAAAGGGAAATGAGAGGAGCACCAGAGGGAGGTGATAGGCAGGTAAGGAGATAAGAAGAGAGTGGGAAACAGGAATGGGGAATGGTGAAGGAGGGTGGGGTGGCAATTAACAGAAGTTTGAGAAATCAATGTTCATGCCATCAGGCTGGAGGTTACCCAGACAAAATATAAGCTGTTGTTCCACCAACCTGAGAGTGGCCTCATTATGGCAGTAGAGGGAGCCACAAACTGAGATGTTGGAATGGGAATGGGAAATGGATGGCTACCGGGAGATCCCATTTTTTGTGATGGACAGGACAGAGGTGCTCGGTGAAGTGGTTGCCCAATCTGCATCAGGCCTCACTGACATACAGGAAGCCCACCGGGAGCTCCGGATACAGTAGATAACACCAACAGACTCACAGGTGAAGTGTTGTCTCATCTGGATGGACTGTTTAGGCCCTGAATGGTAGTGAGGAAGGAGGTGTAGGGGCAGGTGTAGCACTTGCTCCACTCGCAAGGTTAAGCGCCAGGAGCACCTAGGGAGTGATCCCTGCAGAGAGTGGGGTGGGCGGGGGGGGGGGAGGAGGGAAAAATGCACTTGGTGGTGGGATCCCACTGGAGATGATCGAAGTTTCGGAGAATTGTGGGCTGGACGCAAAAGCTACTGGGGTGGTAGGTGAGGACAAGAGGAGCCCTATCCTTGGTGTGGCGGTGGGAGGATGTGCACGAGAAGGAAGAGATGCAGGTGAGGGCAAAGTTAATGGTGGAGGAAGGGAAGCCCCTTTCTTTGAAGAAGGAGGACAATCTCAGTAGTTCTGGAATGAAAAGTATCCTGAGAGCAGATGGGGGAGAGATGGAGGAACTGAGTTAGGGGATGGTGTTAAAGGAAAACACTTGAATGATTGGGGTAACACCTCATATACAAAAGAAGATGGTTGACTGCCAGAAGGGAAATGTGCTACTTCCAGATTGCTGCAGAAGTTCCTTAGGGCAGTATCCTAGATGTATTCATCTCAGCTGTTTTACCAAACCTTTCTTCCACCATAAGATTAGAATGTTTTGCTAACGCTGTAGATTCAATTCCATCCCACATCTCCTTTGCAAAAAACCAATCTATTCCTGCATATATCATGTCCATGGGCTGACAAGTAACAGGTAATATTCATGCCACAAAAATGCCACACACTGACCATCTCAAATCATATAAAATCTTATTACCTACACTTGATATTCAATAGCCTGACCATCACCAAGCCCTATCATCAATAACCTATACATTAACATTGACCAGAAATTGAACTAGACTACCCATATAAAAATACTGCAGCTACTGTACAAGAACAGATCAGAGGCTGAGTTTGCTGTTATATGTAATTCATGTCCTGACACCCTAATTTGTTCCCTCTACCACTGGTGCATATTGACTGCGCTGTGTACCATCTACAAAATATACTGCATTTATTTGCCCAGACTACTCCAACAACACCACTCAAATTCTCATCCTCTATCATGAAAGAGGACAATGGCCGTAAGTTCCTGGGCAATTCATCACCCCCTTATTGAGGACCATAAGGTATCAGAGCAGAATTAGGCCATTCAACCCTTCAAGTATGCTCTGCCATTCCATCGTAGCTGATCCTGGATCGCACTCAACCCCGTACAATTAGGAACACACAATAAATGCTGGCATTGTAGCTGATATTCAAATGCCAAAAATGAATAAAAATGGAAATTGTATTTCATCTCAATTTGTAATCTCTGACCCAGCATATTCTTCACATTACTCTTAACGTCTAGCCAAGGCCAGTTGAATGTAGTGTATAAGGTCATTCTGAAAGCAGCCATTAAAATGAGATGCCAATCTGACAAACCTGCAGCAAAGGATAGTAAAATTAGAATGCAAAAGACAGAGCTAACAATCCTGCAAATTCAAAGTAAATTTATCATCAAAGTGCATATATGTCATCATATACAATCCTGAGATTCACTTTCTTATGGGCATACTCAATAAATCTATAATAGAATAACCATAATAGAGTCAATGAAAGACTGCACCAACTGGGCATTCAACCAGTATGCAAAAGACAAACTGTGCAAATACAAAAATAAAGTAATAATAATAATAATAAATAAATAAGCAATAAATATTGAGAACATGAAATGAAAAGTCCTTGAAAATAAGTCTACAGGTTGTGAGAACATTTCAGCGATGGGGCGAGTGAAGTTATCCACATTAGTTCAAGAGCCTGATGGCAGAGGGGTAATAACTACTCCCGAGCCTGGTGGCACGAGTCCTGCGGCTCCTGTACCTTCTACCTGATGGCAGCAGCGAGAAGATGGCCTGGATGGTGAAGGTCCCGGTTGATTGATGCTGCTTTGCTGAAATAACAGTTTGTGTAGATACGCTCAATGGTAGGGAGGGTTTTACTCGTAATGGACTGGGTAGCATCCATTACTTTATGTAGGATCTTCTGTTGAAAGGAATTTGTGTTTCCATACCTGGTTGTGATGCAGCTGGCTAATATGCTATCCGCCATAAATCTATAGAAGTTTATCAAAGTTTTAGGTGTCATGCTGAATCTTCGCAAACTCCTAAGGAACCTCCTCCACTTCAAAGAGAAAAGCCCTAGCTCACTCAACCTATCCTCATAAGACATGCTTTCCAATCCAGGTGGCATCCTGGTTAATGTCCTCTGCATCCTACATGTAAGCACTATCACAAAGAAGGCACAGCAATGCCTCTATTTTCTAAGAAGTTTGCGAAAATTCAACACATTATCTGAAACTCTGACAAACTTCGATACATAGGTGTGTGGTGAAGAGTACATTGACTGGATGCATTACAACCTGGTATGGAAACACCAATGCCCTTAAATGGAAAAGCCTACAAAATATATACAATCCAGTCCATCATGGATAAAGCCCTCCCCACCACTGAGTACATCTACAAGGCGCACTGTTGCAAGATAGCAGCATCCATCATCAAGGACTCCCACCATCCAGGCCATGCTCTCTTCTTGCTGTTGCCATCAGGAATGAGGTACAGGAGCCTCAGGACCCACACCATTAGGCTCAGGATCA
Organism: Mobula hypostoma; assembly: GCF_963921235.1. Lineage (NCBI taxonomy): Eukaryota > Metazoa > Chordata > Chondrichthyes > Myliobatiformes > Myliobatidae > Mobula > Mobula hypostoma. Next base: position 160,764,835 of record NC_086099.1, on the reverse strand, counting down.
GGTATTACTCCTCACACATCAGACTCTTGAACCCGAGGGGATAACTTCACTCATCCCAACACTGAACTCTTCCCAGAACCCATCAACTCACTTTCAAGGGCTCTTCATCTCAAGTTCTCAATATTTATTTCTTACTTATTATTTTGGTTTTTTTTGTACTTGCAGTTTGTAGTGTTTTGCACATTGATTGTCCATTTTGCGTGTGGTTTTTCATTGATTCTATTGTGTTTCTGTTTTTACTGTGAATGCCCGCAAGAAAATGAATCTCAGGGTTGGGATATGGAGACATACATGTACTTTGATAATAAATTTAATTTGAACTTCGAACAACCTGTATTGAGCCAGCTGTAAGGAGCAGTGTGTTTTAGGAAACAAAGGAAGGTTCAAATTCTGGCTGATTATAGCTTGTGAAATATCTTGGGCCTTTATTAAAGGCGATATAAAGTAGAAATAGATGTGGTGATGTGAATAATTATCCCATTTTGAAAATCATCTGAAAATATTGTTTAATCAATAAAAGCAACATTCCATTTTTGACTGAATAGGACAATTCTTGAAAAAAAATGTATTACATATGAAACCTGTGATGAAATTGCAGTGAATAGCTGAACCAGTCCTTCTTTATATATTTGTTCATTAGTTCACTAGGCTGTCACTGGCAAAGTCAGTGTTCATTGTCATCCAGGTGGGGTCTGGAGTCAAGTATACATACCCACTCCCCAACATTCAAATATCTGATTTACAAATGCCCAGGTGTGCACATGGCTACCCAGTGGCTGTGTTTTTTTCCTAACATTTTAATTCAGTGTAGGCATTCATAACCAGTGTGTGGAAATTGGAGAGCAAGACAGGTGCTGTAGTAGTGCAGCTGTCTCAAAGCAACAGCAATTCCTCTTTAATCCTGCCCTTTGATGCTGGCAGTGCAGAGATTGCACATTCTTCCTGTGACTGCATGAGCTTCCCCATGTACACTGGTTTCATCACATATACCAAACATGTGTTGGTTGTTAAGGTTAATTCATTGCTGTAAATTGCCCCTAGGGTAATTTAATAGTTAATATGAATGGCAGAAGGATCAGAGGGAGAAGAAGGGGACACAAATGAGAGAATAGTTTACAGGAAAGTCTGTGTGGGAATGGGACTGCATATTCAGCAGTGTCTTCTTTGTGTAGGTATACTGAGTGCATACCCTGAATGGGTACCCTGTTTTCTTTCTGTAGGTATACCGAGTGTGTACCCAGAGAGGGCACCATGTCTGCTTTGTGTAGGTATACTGAGTGTGTACCCTGAATGGACACCTTGTTTTCTTTGTGTAGGTATACTGAGGGTGTACCCTAACTGGGCACCATGTCTGCTTTGTGTAGGTATACTGAGTGTGTACCCTGTCTGCTTTGTGTAGGTATACTGTGTGTGTACCCTGAGAGGGCACCATGTCTGCTTTGTGTAGGTATACTGAGTGTGTACCCTGTTTTCTTTGTGTAGGTATACCGAGTGTGTACCCTGACTGGGCACCATGTCTGCTTTGTGTAGGTATACTGAGTGTGTACCCTGTCTGCTTTGTGTAGGTATACTGTGTGTGTACCCTGAGAGGGCACCATGTCTGCTTTGTGTAGGTATACTGAGTGTGTACCCTGAGAGGGCACCATGTCTGCTTTGTGTAGGTATACTGAGTGTGTACCCTGAGAGGGCACCATGTCTGCTTTGTGTAGGTATACTGAGTGTGTACCCTGTTTTCTTTGTGTAGGTATACCGAGTGTGTACCCAGAGAGGGCACCATGTCTGCTTTGTGTAGGTATACTGAGTATGTACCCTGTCTGCTTTGTGTAGGTATACTGAGTGTGTACCCTGAATGGACACCTTGTTTTCTTTGTGTAGGTATACTGAGGGTGTACCCTGACTGGGCACCATGTCTGCTTTGTGTAGGTATACTGAGTGTGTACCCTGTCTGCTTTGTGTAGGTATACTGTGTGTGTACCCTGAGAGGGCACCATGTCTGCTTTGTGTAGGTATACTGAGTGTGTACCCTGTCTGCTTTGTGTAGGTATACTGTGTGTGTACCCTGAGAGGGCACCATGTCTGCTTTGTGTAGGTATACTGAGTGTGTACCCTGAATGGACACCTTGTTTTCTTTGTGTAGGTATACTGAGGGTGTACCCTGACTGGGCACCATGTCTGCTTTGTGTAGGTATACTGAGTGTGTACCCTGTCTGCTTTGTGTAGGTATACTGTGTATGAACCCTAACTGGGCACCTTGTCTTCTTTGTGTAGGTATACTGAGTGGGTACCCTGAATGGGCACCTTGTTTTCTTTCTGTAGATATACTGAGTATGTACCCTGAGTGGGCAGCTTGTCTTTATCACCTTGAAAGGCAGTAAGTGTAGTGGTGAAAAATTATCTTAGGCTGATACATCATGTTGTAGAAATTTAATCAAATTGTGTCAAGCTAAGAAATATAAAAGGGCAGAAAATAAGATAAGAGTAAGAGTTATTTCTAGACCACATAGTAGTGTTTGTAATGTGCAACGTGGCCTAAATTGGGGTAATAGAAATGTGTGAGACAGGAGTAATACAGTAATCATAAAAGCCTTCAATCTGCTTAAAGACTGACATATAAAATTTATTGAAATAAATTTGGAAATAAATTCATGGAATATATACATGATGCTTTACTAGATCACTATTTTGAGCAACAATTAGGGAAATAGTAGGTTGAATCTTATTTTGTGCAACAGGAAAGGGTTAACTGATAATATAGTTGTCAAGGGTCCTTTAGGGAAAAATAGCCATAAAAATGGTAGAAGAAGAAATATGCCTGGGGATTATAAGTATTTTAGGAACCCAGCAAAGGAGGACCAGGAAGGGAAGGAGTACTTGCAGGGGGTTCTGATATGTTTGTTCCATTGAAGCAACAAAAGAATGATAGGGTGAAGGAACCAAGGAAGACAAGAGATGTGGAACATCTAGTCAAGAGGAAGAAAGGTGATTACTTAAGGTTTAGGAAGCAAAGACCAGACAGGGCTCTACACAGTTAAAAGGTAGCTCATTAGGAAACAGGTTAAGAATGGGCTTAGGAGAGGTTGCAGGTAAAGCTCTTGGCGAGTAGGATTAAGGAAAACCCAAGATGTTTGATACCTACGTGAAGAACAGAGGGATGCAGAGTGAAGGTAGGACTGATCAGGGATAGAAAATGTGCTTGGAGTTGGAAGAGGCTGGGGAAGACCTTAATGAAAACCTGGCTTCAGTATTCACCAAGAGGGCCACTGGCAACTGTGCAGCCAGCATGAAACAATATGATATCTAGAACATGTCGATATTAAGAAAGAAGAACAGCTGGAACTTTTGAAAAACATTAGGATAGATAAGTCCCCAGGACTGGACAGGATGTACCCCAATTTATTAGGGGAAGAAAAGGAAGAGATTGCTACAGTTTTGGCAATGATCTTTGAGTTCCTACTGGCCAAAGGTGTAGTACTAGAGGAGTGGAAGATAGCAAACCTTATTCCTTTCTTCAAGAAAGAGAGTTGAGGTATCTCTGGGAATCATAGATCAGTGAGTCTTACTTTACTGGCAAGATTCTTAGAGATAGGATTTACAAGCATTTAGAGAAGCCTAAGATGAGCAGTGAGCATGGCTTTGTGAGGGGCAGGTAGTGCCCCACAAGACTGATTGAATCCTTTGAGGATATGATAAAGCACATTGATGAAGATAGAGTAGTTGCTGTCATGTATATGAATGTTACTAAGTTTGATAAGGTTGCAAATGGTAGGCCCATTCAGAAAGTCAGAAAGCATGGGATAGAGCAAAACTTGGGTTGGGTGTGTGGATTCAGACTTGCCTTGCCCACAGAAGACAGGGTGTTTGGAGATGAATCAGATTTTGTCTGGGGACAGTGACCAGTGATCTATTCTGGTGCCCCTGCTCTTTGTGATGTACATAAGTGATTTAAATGAGTAAGTGTAAGAGTGAGTTAGTAAGCTTGCAGATGACATGAAGGTTGGCTGTGTTGTGGAAAGAGTAGACGTATGTTGAAGGGTACAACAGAACATTAATATGATGTAGGGCTGGGCTGAGAAGTGGCAATAGGATTCAACCCATAAAGATATAAGGTGATTCATTTTGGATGATCAAATATGAAGGCAGAATACACGGTTATAGCAGGATTTCTGGCAATGTAGAGGGACAGAGGAATCTTGGGGTTCAAGTCCACAGAACCTCAAAGTTGATAGGGTTGTTAAAAAGGCATGTGGAATGTTGGCCTTTATTAATCAGGGGACTGAGTTCAATAGCTACAAGGTAATGTTGCAGCTCTATATTAATATGCCATATTTAAGTTTGCTGTTGACACCACTGTCATAGAGTGAATCACAGGTGTTGACAAATCAGTATGTAGGAGGGAGATTGGAAACCTGGCTGACTGGTCCCATAACAACAAGCTCTCACTCAATGACAGCAAGAACAAGGAGCTGATTATTGACTTCAGGGGAGGGAACCAGGGGTCCATAAGCCAGTCCTCATCAGAGGTGGAGAGGGTCAGCAACTTTTAAATTCCTTGGTGTTATTATTTCTGGGCCCAGCATGCAAGTGCAATTACAAAAAAAGCATAGCAGCACCTCTACTTCCTTAGGAATTTGTGAAGATTCAGCATCACATCTACAACTTTGAGAACTTCTATAGATGTGTAGTGGAGAATGTATTGACTAACTTCCTCACAGCCTGGTATGGAAACACAAATGCCCTTGAATGAAAAATCCTACAAAGAGTAGTGGATATGGTCCAGTCCACCATGGGTTTAGCCCTTCCCACCACTGAGCACATCTACACAAAGTATCAGCGCAGGAAAGCAGCATCCATCATCAGGGACCCTCACCAATCAGGACATGCTCTCTTCCTGCTGTTGGCGTCAGGAAGAAGGTACAAGAGCCTCAGGACCCACACCACCAGGTTCAGGAATAGTTATTACTCCCTCAACTATCAGGTTCTTGCACCAAAGGGGATAACTTTACTTGCCCCATCATTGAAATGTTCCCACAACATTTGGACTCAATTTCATCTCAGGCTCTCGATATTTATTGGCTTATTTATTTATTATTATTATTTCTTTCTTCTAGTATTTGCACAGTTTGTTGTCTTTCACACACTGGTTGAACACCCAGGTTGGTGCATGCAGTCCCTCATTGATTCTATTGTGGTTATTATTCTATTACGGATTTATTGAGTGTGCCCATACTAAAGTGAATCTTAGGGTTGTAATAAATGTACTTCGAATTTTGAAACTGACCACACGAAGTTTTGTGTTCAGTTCTGGTTGCCTCATTATTGGAAGGGTACAGAAGCTTTGGAGAGAGTACAGAGGAGATTTACCAGGATGTTGCCTGGATTAGACAGCATGTCTTGTGAGGACAACTTGAGCAGGCTAAGGCTTTTTCTCTTTGGAGCAACAGAGGATGAGAAGTGACTTGATGAAGGATGAACAAGTGATGAGAGGCTACAAGATGATAGGAGGCATAGTTCGAATGGCCAGCCAGGGTGGAAATGACTAATAAGTGAGGCATAATTTTAAGGTGATTGGGGGGAAGTATGGTGGGGATGTCAGAGATTGTGAGATTGTGTTTTTTCCGCCACGCAGAGAGAATGGGAGGTGCATGTAACATACTGCCAGGAGTGTGGAAGAGGCAGGTACGTTAGGGACATTTGAGAAACTCTTAGTGAGACATTTGGATGGTATAAAAATGGAGGGCTATGTGGGAGGGGGGGATGGGTTAGGTTGATCTTAGAGTAAGTTAAAAGGTTTTCACAACATCTATGTTCTAAGAAGTAACCTAGAATGCAGCAGGAGACTGATGAGAATTTTTTTAAATGGCTTATAAGAGCTTTTAAATAAAAAAAAGGCTGAAGAGAGAAAGTGTGTCTTACAGTGACAGAGAATTCATAATGTGGGAATAAGGAATAACGAATAACAGGAACTAAGTAATTACTTTGCACCATCCTCACAAAAGACACACAAGACCTGCAATCTGTAATACAGAATCAAAGTCAGAGTCAAGTTTATTTGTCATACACACAAGTACAGGTATATACACAGGTGCAATGAAAAACTTACTTGCATCAGCAGCAGACAGCATTAGAGACAACATTCATAAAAAAGAACTTAAATTCAACATAAATTGTATGAAATTATAAAAGAAAGAGCACAATTAAAACAGAACAAGGGTACTCAGAGAAAGAGAAAATGAAGGATCTAAGTATTAGTCAAAAATAGGACCAGAGCTGACATAAATTTAGGATAAAAGTTTAGAGGGGATTTCTCACCCAGAATGTGGTTACAATCTGGAATGTACTGTCTGTGTGGGTGGTGGAGGCAGGTAGAAATGTCTAGAAAAGCACTTGAATCATCAATGCAAAGGAGACTGCTGATTAAATGCTGATAAATGACATTAATAATAGCTAGGCATTTGTTGTCCGGTGTGGACAGAATTAGCTAAAGGGCCTATTTCTGTGCTGCATATGTACCTGCGACTTTATCAATCGTGACCTTAATGAAAGGCACAGCAAGGCAGACAAGCCAAATGCCTACTCATGGTTCTATTTCCAGTGTTTTCATGTGCATTACCTGTGGATAAATTGAGCAGTATTGAACGTGGGCACATTGATCAACGTGTGTCTTGAACGTGTGTGTAGGGCGAGAGTGTACATAGTACAATGTGAACTATGTACAATTACATATAACAGTGTGCACAGGGCTGGGTGTACAGCAAGTGACTCATTGCACAATTGCTACAGTACATTTAAGCAGCGTGCACTGTGCCGGGGTAGTTGGGCTGCAGTACAGTAAAGCGGCGTTTACTGTGAAGGGCATTTGGGCCCTTCTGCTACAATAGGTACAGTACATTTAAGCAGCGTTTACTATTTGGCCCCTCTGCTGCAAATGTTACAGTGTGCACTGTGAAGAGTAGTTGGGCCCCTCTGTTGCAATCGCTGCAGTACATTCGATAGCGTGTGCTGTCAGCGGGAGTTGGGCCCCTCTGCTGCAATAGTTGCAACGCAGTAAGCAGCGTGCACTGTAAGGGAGGATTCAGTACCTTCTGTGCCTTGAGGATCCTTCCTGAGGCAGCGCGTTCTAAGGCGACATCTCGTGGCTTCATTTCGAATCCGGAGAAAACATAAACCGCTTGTCTCATATTTAAGGGCAAACACTGCTTTGCGAAAAATATAGGTCAAGCAATCATTGATTCCTTTTTCAAAACGTCATTCACAAATGTTCCACTCAACTCATGTTGAAGCCGTGCTCCGATTTTATATTTTCTTATTAGCATATTTCCCACAATGCATCACTTACTTAGTTTATTTCACGCGAAAGTTGGACAAATATACCTATTATTTCTTGTTATAAATGAATAAAGAACTTCTATTTTATCGTTCGCTTCAAAGTATATGGCAACTAAATATAGACATTAAAACTAAAATGTGTACTGAATGTTGGAGGTTTATATACCGAGGGAACGGTTCTTTCTTTCGACCGGTCCGATGGTAGTGGGTTATCGTTGATATTTGCTTACAAAGTCAGTTACAGATTTCCTTGTTCGCTCTCACCCCTCCCCTCTCACTACTGCACTTGAGCGGTCTTTTTATTGCCAGAAAATCCCTAAGTATGTTACTTTTCCTCTTGTTCAGCCTAAATATTTTTCTTACCATTTAAATCAACTTAGACCATTAAATATTATGAACACAATTCACTTGTACCTCTCCGTCCAAGATTCTGACAATGCGACGATGCTCCACAAGGTTGCGTCTACTTTACTCCCTGGACACTCGTGACCGGGTAGCGGGATTCTGCTCTGACTCCATCTACAAGTTTGTAGGCGGTAACGGCAAATAACGACGAGTCGGAGCAGAGGAAGGAGATAGAATTATTAATGTCACGGTCCCTCACTTTTCCCTCAAGGTCAACAAAGCAAAAGAGCTGGTTAACTTCAGGAAGGGTGATAGTGCTCATGCTCCTGTCTTCATCAATCGTACCGAGTTTGAGAGGGTTGAGAGCTCTATGTTCCTCCGAGTGGAGATCACTTTTCCTGGTCTAACTATGCAGATCTCAGGTCAAGAAAGCTCATCAACACCACTAATCCCTCAGGAGGCGAAAGAAATTATTACCAATTTTTTATTGATGCACCAGAGAAAGCGTCTCATCCGGACGCATTACAGTTTATTCTGCATTCTTTTGTTTTACCTTGTACTATCTCAATGCGCTGCGAAACAAAATGATCTGTATGAGCAGTATACGAGACAAGCTTTTCACTGTACCAATTATTTTCCCCTTAACTTATGCATTTTCTATCCTTTCCGTCTTTCTCCTTTCCCTTCTTTCTCCCTCCCTTCCTCTCACATCCTTCTGCTCCAGCTCTTTATCAATCTTCATCCCATTCTACCTCCACTCTAATTCGCCCTTCACTGCTCAACACAGTCCCTCCTCAGCAAGGTTTGGGTTAATAAGTCAAAGTCAAAGTCTGTCCCGAGCCTTTGTGGCGCATCAGGCCGGCGCTCACGCCCGTTTCTGTGGCGTGAAGCGACTGAGAGTACGAGACTAACTCCCCCCACCCCGCCCCCCGGATAGGACGCCAGTCTATCGCGAGGTTAACCCCCAGCATTTGCCGGTACCCATTTCAAGTGGGTGGACTGGAGCACTGTGTAATAAAGAGCAAACTAATTGAACCTTTGATACAAATCCCCCCGGATTGCTCATGGTCTTTCAGTGTGGAGCACGAATCTCTCCGTCACCACTGCTGTTGACTCAGTAAGTTTCATCCTCTCTTCGCAGTACATTTGCTTCCCACGCCACGATATCGTCAGCCATGTGAGACGGAAAACTTAATAATGCATAACATCTATTACTTGAACATAATGTGCAAGAACGGGAATAGTCTGTACAGCCCAGCAAATCTGTTTGACAATCCATAAAGATCACAACTGGCCTTTTATCTTAATTCTCTTTTCCCCATATTCTTTAATTCACAAAAAGTCCAAATCTCATCTAGGAATCTAATACTTGAATGTACTTCGTATCAGAATCAGAATCAGGTTTATTATCACTCACATAAGACATGATATTTGTTGTTTTGCAGTTGCAGTACAGTGCAGGGTATAAAATTACTACATTACAGAAGTGAATAACAAGGTTCTGCTGGTGGACACTGATAAAGGAGGGGAAAGCAGCGGTTCCTGAATCACTGAGGAGCCTATACCTCCTGCCTAATGGCAGTAGTAAGAAGGGGGCACATGCTGGATGGTGGGGATCCTTAATGATGGAAGCCAACTTGCTGAGGCACAGCATCTTGAAGATGTCAGGATTAAAGGCAAAGTGAATAGGAATAAGGAACCTTGATTCTCAAGGGATATTGCAACTCCGATAAAGAAGAAGAGAGACTTGTATGACATGTATAGGAAACAGGGAGTAAATAAGGTGCTTGAAGAGTATAAAAAGTGCAAGAAAGTACTTAAGAAGGAAATCAGGAGGGCTAAAAGAAGACATGAGGTTGCCTTGGCAGTCAAAGTGAAGGATAATCCAAAGAGCTTTTACAGGTATATTAAGAGTAAAAGGATTGTAAGGGATAAAATTGGTCTTCTTGAACATCAGAGTGGTCGGCTATGTGTGGAACCAAAAGAAATGGGGGAGATCTTTTTTGCGTCTGTATTTACTAAGGAAACTGGCATGGAGTCTATGAAATTAAGAGAAACGAGTGGTGAGATCATGGACACTGTACAGATTGAAAAGGAGGAGGTGCTTGCTATCTTGAGGCAAATTAAAGTGGATAAATCCCCAGGACCTGACAGGGTAATCCCTCGGACCTTGAAGGAGACTAGTGTTGAAATTGCAGGGGCCTTGGCAGATATATTTAAAATGTTGGTGTTTATAGGTGAGGTGGCGGAGGATTGGAAAATGGCTCATGTTGTTCCGTTGTTTAAAGAAGGATCAAAAAGTAATCTGGGAAATTATAGGCCGGTAAGTTTGATGTCAGTAGTGGGTAAGTTATTGGAGGGAGTACTAAGAGACAGAATCTACAAGCATTTGGATAGACAGGGACTTATTAGGGAGAGTCAACATGGCTTTGTGCGTGGTAGGTCATGTTTGACCAATCTATTGGAGTTTTTCGAGGAGGTTACCAGGAAAATGGATGAAGGGAAGGCAGTGGATGTTGTCTATATGGACTTCAGTAAGGCCTTTGACAAGGTCCCGCATGGGAGGTTAGTTAGGAAAATTCAGTCGCTAGGTATACATGGAGAGGTGGTAAATTGGATTAGACATTGGCTCAATGGAAGAAGCCAAAGAGTGGTAGTAGAGAATTGCTTCTCAGAGTGGAGGCCTGTGATTAGTGGTGTGCCACAGGGATCAGTGCTGGGTTCATTGTTATTTGTCATTTATATCAATGATCTGGATGATAATATGGTAAACTGGATCAGCAAATTTGCTGATGATATAAAGATTGGAGGTGTAGTGGACAGTGAGGAAGATTTTCAAAACTTGCAGAGGGATTTGGACCTGCTGGAAAAATGGGCTGAAAATGGCAGATGGAGTTTGATACAGACAGGTGTGAGGCATTGCACTTTGGAAGGACAAACCAAGGTAGAACATACAGGGCAAATGGTAAGGCACTGAGGAGTGCAGTAGAACAGAGGGATCTGGGAATACAGATACTAAATTCCCTAAAATTGGCGTCCCAGGTAGATAGGGTCGTAAAGAGAGCTTTTGGTACATTGGCCTTCATTAATCAAAGTATTGAGTATGTTACGTACCCCGTAACTGGGTTGCCAAACCAGCAGAAATGGATCACTCAGTTGGAGTCTGGAGTACTAGAACTAAGAAAGTTTTATTAAAGAAACAAGCAACACAGTAATCGAAAGGATAATAAATGCAACAATTCAACAATGATAACCACACATGTGCACAGAATTAAGATAACAGCATCAATCAAGCTCTACCGTTGTCTAGGGGTAAATGACCAATTTCAAAATGACTCAAAGTTCAGTTCACAGTAATCGTTGCCATGGCGATGGACAACGTGGGGGAAGAGAGACAGAGAGAACAGGAACAACTCAGCATTCAGCACGGCTTCACTCACAGATCAGCGAGATTGCTCACAAACAGCATTTGGGCGGGTCCTTGGTGATATCACCTGAGGTCACCGACTGTGACCCCTCCTCCAGATGCGGTCGATCCTCTGCAGTGAACCCGGCACCCAGGCAAGGGCGGACACACACCGGGTTCCCGCTGATCGTACCTTTCCACCCTGGTCGTTGTCTGGTACTTCTCACCCACTCGTGAGAAGCGTACCGCTTCCAGGGTCTCGTTACCTCGGGTGGCGTGTGTGTCTGTCTTAGCGAACCTGTCCCCTTTTTATCCCCCTGCTGGGGTATCGCCTGTCCATCACTTCAAACAGTTCAGGGTTCAAAGGGGGAGCCGCTCCAGACAGCTCCCTCTCCCACGTCCCTCCATTACACATCTCCAGACGCTGCTCCATTGTTCCTTATCTCTCCTTCCCCTGAGGGCAGGTGGCAGACCAACTGCTGATGCCACTGATGCTAGCCCAGGCCAGCAAACATCTTAACTTTATGTGTATTCTCGTAACAAGTATAAGAGCTGGAATGTTATGATGAGGTTGTATAAGGCATTGGTGAGGCCGAATCTGGAGTATTGTGTTCAGTTTTGGTCACCAAATTACAGGAAGGATATAAATAAGGTTGAAAGAGTGCAGAGAAGGTTTACAAGGATGTTGCCGGGACTTGAGAAGCTCAGTTACAGAGAAAGGTTGAATAGGTTAGGACTTTATTCCCTGGAGCGTAGAAGTTTGAGGGGAGATTTGATAGAGGTATATAAAATTATGATGGGTATAGATAGAGTGAATGCAGGCAGGTTTTTTCCATTGAGGCAAGGGGAGAAAAAAACCAGAGGACATGGGTTAAGGGTGAGGGGGGAAAAGTTTAAAAGGGAACATTGGGGGACGGGGGGGGGCTTCTTCACACAAAGAGTGATGGGAGTGTGGAATGAGCTGCCAGACGAGGTGGTAAATGCGGGTTTTTTTTAACATTTAAGAATAAATTGGACAGATACGTGGATGGGAGATGTATGGAGGGGTATGGTCTGTGTGCAGGTAAGTGGGACTAGTCGGCACAGCCAAGAAGAGCCAAAAGGCCTGTTTCTGTGCTGTAGTTTTTCTATGGTTTCTATGTCCTTCATGGTGGGGAGGGTTGTGTCTGTGATGGAGCTAGCTGAGTCAATAGTCCTCTGCAGCTTTTGCAATCCGATGCATTGGAGCTCCATACCAGGCTGTGATGCAGCCAGCCAGAATGCTCTCCACCATGCATCTATAGAAATTTGCAAGAGGCTTTGGTAACATACCAAATCACCTCAAACTCTTAACGAAGTAGAGCCATTGGTGCATAGAGGATATATGAGATACTTCCTTGATTTTGATGAGCATCTAAGTTTAATCAGCACTATTTAAAGTTATTTTAAAGGTTCAAAGTATAGAACTCTAAACTTCTGCAGATAGCCACAAAAGCAAGAAAAAAAGAATAGTAGCACAATCAGCAAACTCCAAATCCCTCCTCCCTCCCACCACACAAAATACAAATGAAAACAGAACAGGCACACCGACTCCCAAATCCACTTCCCCTGCACACAGAAAAATGATAAAGATCAGAAGAAAAAGGAAAACACAGGATATCAAAAACTTTAAGACTGAAAGAAAGTCTACAGTCCTAGACCATATCCAAAATGCAGAAAACCTGGGTAACATTCTCCAGGCAGCGGCAGCTCTTTTCCTTTCCACAAGCAAAGTGATCAGAAGCCAACCTCTCCTTTCCAGTAGCAGAGCAATCCCCCAGTGATCGAAAAACAGTCTCCCCTCTCCGGTAGCAGAGCAATTCCCCAGCATTCAAAAGGCTGTGTCCCCTTTCCATAGCAGAGTGATCCCACCAGCGATCAAAAGGCAGTCTCCCCTCTCCAGAGCAAAGCAATTCCACAAGTGATCAAAAAGCAGGCAGCCGGCCCTCATCTTCTGCATTCGCTTTGATGTTTCAATCTCCCTTGTTGTTTTCATCACTAAATAATTGAAGCTGTAATCGGCAAAATGGAGTCGAACATCAGCTCGCAGCCTTCTTGCCACGAGGTTCGTGAACGCTGCCTCTGCATCCTGGAATCCTCTCCGAGACTGCAGAGCGCTGGAACACCCAAACTGCAAATCACAGGCTCCAACAGTTCCGGAGTCACATTCAAGACGAAAAACAAACACAAAAGACATAAAAGAAGTGAAATATATGGTTTCATGATTTATCCAGAAGATGTCGACCAAAGGAGTGTTGTACACTGGAAGGTTTGTGCAGTTTCAAGGAATAACTGTTAGTGACTGATGGAATCAGCAGTCTTCACACCTTTCGTGAATCTCACACCTAATCACACTATCCTTTTTTTGTGCATTTGTGGGTGGCTTACAGGGAGCAGAACTTCTGTTAAAGTGATATACAGCAATTTATTACTTAATGATATGAACATATTATTGAGAAGTTCAACTTTAACCAAAAAGTTACTAAATGAATCTAATTTTCAATATTGATGTATAAACTGGTTCTTTTGGACATTTCTAGTTAAAAAAAACATTGTAAATTGAAATACTGTCCACACACAATATGCTACATACATAAATGAAATACTTTCAATGTAAAATAACTTTCCAAATATAAAAAAGGATACAAGTTTAAATATAGCACCAATGATGATCTGATTCTGATTGTGAAACTGTATGGCTGAATTGGGACAGCGCCTCAAGTTGTACGTGGGATTAATGGTCAAAAGGCCAGAACCATCTGCTTCTTCATCTAAGTATGAATAGGAATTCGGATAGCTGGCCACAAGGACTCTGAAGCCTATTCTGCTATTTTACAAAGATGACAGATAATCTGATTGCAACAACGTAAAGACCAGAATCAGAATTAATATCACTGGCATATGTTTAGAAATTTGTTGTTTTGCAGCAGCATAAGAAAAAACTATATATTACAATAAGGATATATAAAAAAATAAGTAGTGCAGAAAGAGAGGAAAAATAGTGAGGTAGTGTTCATGGATGCATTGTCCATTCAGAAATCTGATGGCAGAGAGGAAGAACCTGTTCCTGAAATGCTGAATGAGTTTCTTCAGGCTCCTCTACCTCCTCCTTGATGGTAGCAATGAAAACAAGGCATGTCCTGGGTGATGGTGGTCCTTGATTATGGATGCCACCTTGCTAAGACATCACCTTTTGAAGGTGTGCCCAATGCTGGGGGTGCTAATGCCCATGATGAAGGTAGCTGAGTTTACAACCTTCTGTGGCTTTTCCTGATCCTGTGCAGTGGCCCCTCCATGCCAAACAGTGATGCAACCAGTTAGAATGCTCTCCACAGTACATCTGTTGAAATTTGCAAGTGTCTTTGGTGACATACCAAGTCTCCTCAAACTCCTTTATAATTGCATAAATATGTTTGGGTCAGGATAGACCTTCAGAGATGGTGCACCCTAGAACGTGAAACTTCTCACCCTTTCCACTGCTGATCCCTCAGTGAGGACTGGTGTGTGTTTCCCTATCTTCATCTTCCTAAAGTCCTCAATCAATTTCTTGGTCTTACTGATGTTGGATGCAGGGTTGTTTTTGTGACACCACTCAACCGGCTGATCTACCTCGAGCTGTGGGCAAATTAGTAGATGGCGTTTGAGCTGTGCCTAACCACACCGTCATGGATGTAGAGAGAGTCGGGCAGTAGGCTAAGCACACATCCTTGAGGTGTGCTGCTGCTGATTGTCAACAAGGAGGAGACGATATTTCCAATCTGCACAGACTGTGGTCTCCTGGTGATGAAATCAAGGATTCAGTTGCTGAGGGAGGTCCAGGTTTTGGAATTTGTTGACAAGTACTGAGGATATGCTGATGTTGAACACTGAGCTGTAATCAATAAACAGCAGCCTGACATGGGTATTACTATTGTCCAGGTTATCCAAGGTCAAGTGGAGAGCAGTGAGCTTGCATCAGCTGTAGACCCATTGTGGCAATAGGCAAACTGCAGAGGGTGCAGGTCCTTGCTTAGACAGCAGTTGATTTTAGCTATGACTAACTTCTCAAACCACTTCATCAATCATTGAGGCAGCTCGCCTTTCTCTTCTTGGGCACTGGTATGATTGTTGCCCTCACTCATCAAGACCTGTGTGGATGAATGTGTGCCTTCGAGTACATATCGGACATACCCAAACCAAAAATGAATGAGGAGATTCATAGTCTTCTGAGGGCTAGATCTGTGGCATTCAAAACCAGTGATCCAGAACCATACAAGAAGTCTGGGTATGACTTATGGAAAGCTACTTTACGAGGAAAAAACAATTCCGATTGAGGTTAGAGATGGAATTGGATGCACATCAGCTCTGGCATGGTTTGCGGGCCATTGCTTTCTAGAAAGTGAAACCTAACACCATGAATAGCTGTGATGCTTCAGTCCCAGATGAGCTCAACACCTCCTATGCACACTTTGAAAGAAAAAAACAACTACAGTTTCCAAATACCTGCAGCGTCTGATGACACTGCGTCCTCTGTCTCTGGTTATTCCTAGGTTAAAGTGGGTTCTGACATCTTCAATCTTTCACTGACCAAAGGGGGTAGTATAGAGTAAATTTTTAATCCCATAAACAATACAAATTATTCCTAGGTTATAGTGGGGTTCTATTTCCGTGAACTTTTAATAACGTGGACAGTTCAAAGTTGGAAATGCAGCCGTGAATCAACAGAAAATGATTACTTCTTTGTAGCAGCTGGCAGATCTGTCCTGCTATTTCCAAAAGCTTATTTGCATGGATTGACCATACAGTGTGACATTCATAACCTGTATGGAGGAGTGGGAAAAATTTAAATTTATTTCCTCAGGGTTTTGGAGTCTGCCCATACTGCCATATCTACAAAATATGGCATTACCCTCCTGGTGTAGAGGATTAGAATCTTAATGCAGTGGGACCGAAGCTAATGTCATCAACACTAAGAAGTTCAAATGGCTATTTAGGAAACAGCACCAGATGAAGGTAAAATAAAGTATAGAGGAGGGAAAGGGATGAACATGGGTCAGAGGGTAAACTGAACTGAGGATAGTTAAAGACTGATGACATTTGGGGCCAAATTGGGTTAGGGGACAAATGGAGTCAAGAGAAAGGCAGGTAGATGATAAGAAGCAAATTAAAAAGAGGACAGATGCAGATGGGTTTGGGAGAGGGAAGGGAAGAGAAAGGAGAGTGAAGGTGGAGGTACGGAGAAGGGTGATAAATAGGAACATAAAGGATACTGGTGCTAGAATCTGGTAAAAAGATGAGTAAGGAAGATAATAATAGGGATGATACTGCAGATGCTGGAATCTGGAGCAACAAACAATTTGCTGGAAGTACTCAGTGGGTTGAGCAGCATCTATCTGTAGGGTAGATGTGAGTGGTTAGGAATTATTGACATTTTGGGTCAAAAGCCTGCATCAGAACTGCACTGCTACACTGCCATCAAGAATGTCTACTGTTCCATTCCTCAACTGCATTTCAGGAAATCTGACCATCAGGCTGTCCTCCACTTACCTGTATTTAGGCAGCGAGTAAAGAGCAAGGCACCAGAGGAGTGGCTATGAGACTGCTTCGAGTTGGTGGACTGGGCCATGTTCAAGGATTCGGACGACCTGAATAAATGTGCCACGGTTGTCACTTAAAGACACTCGTGGATGAGCGTGTCCCTCAAAATCATTCAGTCTTCCCCAACAGCCCTGGGTGAACCAAGAGATTCATAATTTGTTGTGGGCTAGATTGGTGGCATCCATGAACGATGATCCAGGCAAGTACAGGACATCCAGCTATGACTTCCAGAAAGCCATCTCACATGTTCTTGAACCAGAGTAGATAACTTCACTCACCTCAACTCTGAACTAATTCCACTATCTGCAAACTCAGTTTTAAGGACTCTATACTTTTATGTTCTCAGTATTTTCTTTTACATCGGTTCAAAGTTTAAAGTACATTTATAATTGAAGTATGTATACATTATACAACCTTGAGTTGTGTCTCCATACAGGTAGTCACAAAAGAAAGAAACCCAAAAGAACACATTAAAAAAAAACCATCAAATGCCCTATGTGCAGAGAAAAAAAAGCAAATCATGCAAACAATGAACATAAGTTAATAGCAAATTATCAGCCTCTGCATAGCTTTTCATAAATTGCATTTTTTTTTATTCTCCTGTAAGTACCAGCAAGAAATGAATCTCAAGGTAGTTCATAGGGGCACCACAGTAGCGTCACAATTAAAGCTCGGGGTGTCAGAGTTCTGAGTTTAATTGAAACACCACCTGAAAGGACTTTGTTCGTTCTCCCTGTAACTGTGTGGGTTTTGACCCACAATCCAAAGACATACCAGTTAGTTGATTAAATGGTCATTGCAAACTGTATTGTGATTAGGCTCATGTTAAATAGTTGGGTTGCTGGGCAGCACAGTTCATAGGGTTGGAAGGGCCTGCTCTGCACTGTCTCTAAAATAAATATGTGATGTGCTCCAATCATAATTCGACAAAATTACTTGTCTATACTCAGAGTGAAGTACTGAATTAGAACTATGGATGTGAAAGTCCAAGACCAGAGGACACAGCCTCACATTAGAGGGGTGTCCTTTTAGAACAGAGATGAAGAGGAACTTCTTTAGCCAGAGGTGAATCTGTGGGATTTGTTGCTGCGGACAGCTGAGGAGGCCAAGTCTATGTGTATACTTAAGGCAGAGGTTGATAGGTTCTTGATTAGTCAGGGCATGAAGGGATATGTGGAGATGGCAGGAGATTGGGGCTGAGAGGGAAAATGGACCAGCCATGATGAAATGGCAGAGCAGACTATGGGCCAAATGGCCCAATTCTGCTCCAATGTCTTATGTCTGATGGAATCAATCTGCTTCATGCCTAGAGTACAAAATCCTCATTTCACTTGTTGTTCGGTGAAATTCTTTCATCGAAGTGGTTCTTCTAGCATGACAAGCAAGCATTCCAAATACCTACTGTATTTGTTTGCTCCGTTCTTTAGGTGACAAAGTCACAACACAATGAATGAGCAAGACAACAAAAAGTTACCCTAACAATTTCTGAACATGGATAGCATGTACAGGGCCTATAAAAGGTATTCACCCCTTGGAAGTTTTCATGTTTTATTGTTTTAGAACATTGACTCAGTGGATTTAATTTTGGCTTTTTTTGACACTGACTAACAGAAAAAGGCTTTTGTGTCAAAGTCAAAACATCTCAACAAAGTGATCTAAATCATTCCCTTCAAGTCAGTATTTAGTAGATACATCTTTGGCACCAATGAGTTTGTGGATTGGTCTCTATCACCTTTGCACATCTGGACATTGCAATTTTCCCCATTTTCCTTTACCAAACTGTTCAAGCTCTGTCAGATTGCATGGGTATCATGGGTGAACAGCTCTTTTCAAATCCAGCCACAAATTCTCAATTGGATTGAGGTTTGGACTCTGACTTGGCCACAGGGAACTTTGTTGTTTTTAAAGCAATTTCTGCATAGCTTTGGCTTTATGCTCGGGGTCATTGTCTTGCTGGAAAACAAATCTTCACCCAAGTTGCAGTTCTCTTGCAGACTGTATCAGATTTTCCTGCATTTTGGTGCATTCATTTTATCTTCTACCTTCACAAGCTTTCCAGGGCCTGATACAGTGAAGCATCCCCACAGCATGATGCAGCCACCGTGCTTCACGTTAGGGATAGTGTGTTTTTGATGATGTGCAGTGTTTGGCTTATGCCAAACATAGTTTAATCTGATGGCAAAAAAGCTTAACTTTGGTTTCATCAGACCATAGAAACCTCTTCCAGCTGACTTCAGAGTCTCCCACAAGCCTTCTGGCAAATTCTAGCCGAGAGTTCATGCCAAGACTTCTTTCCCCCAACAGTGGATTTCTCTTTGCCACTCTCCCATAAAGCTGTGACCTGAAGTACCTAGGCAACAATTGTTTTATGCGCAGTCTCTCCAATCTCAGCCAATGAAGCTTACGACTCCCTCAGAGTTGTCAAAGGTCTCTTGGTGGCCTCCCTCACTAGTCCCCTTCTTGCAGTCAATCAGTTTTTGTGGACAGTTGTACATCTGCCTAGAACAGGCTGTCATATTCTTTCCATTTCTTAATGATTGACTTAACTGAACTCCAAGGAATTTTCAGTGACTTTGAAATTAAGTGTATTTTAACTACAATCAATTGTACCTTAACTGCACACAGTGATCTCCATTTTATTATGTGACTTCTAAAACCAATTGGCTGCACCAGTGATGATTTAGTGTATCATATTAAAGGGGGTGAATACTTAAATGCAATCAATTATTTTGTATTTTATATTTATAATTAATTTAGATCACTTTGTAGACTTTTTCACTTTGACACAAAAGTCTGTTGATCAGTGTCAGTAAAGCCAAATTAAATCCACTATGGATCAATGTTGTAAAACAATAGAACATGAACACTTCTGTGGGGGGTGAATACTTTACTTTATACTTTATTGTCGCCAAACAATTGGTACTAGAATGTACAATCATCACAGCGATATTTGATTCTGCGCTTCACACTCCCTGGATTACAAATATTAAATATTAAAGATACTAAGAATTGTTAAAATTAGTAAATATTAAAAATTTAAATTATAAATCATAAATAGAAAATAGAAAAATGGGAAGTAAGGTAGTGCAAAAAAACCGAGAGGCAGGTTTGGATATTTGGAGGGTACGGCCCAGATCTGGGTCGGGATCCATTCAGCAGTCTTATCACAGTTGGAAAGAAGCTGTTCCCAAATCTGGCCATACGAGTCTTCAAGCTCCTGAACCTTCTCCTGGAGGGAAGAGGGAAGAAAAGTCTGTTGGCTGGGTGGGTCGTGTCCTTGATTATCCTGGCAGCACTGCTCTGACAGCATGCGGTGCAAAGTGAGTCCACGGACGGAAGTTTGATTTGTGTGATGTGCTGCGCCATGTTCACGATCTTCTGCAGCTTCTTTCGGTCTTGGACAGGACAACTTCCATACCAGGTTGTGATGCACCCTAGAAGAATGCTTTCTATGGTGCATCTGTAAAAATTAGTGAGGGTTTTAGGGGACAGGCCAAATTTCTTTAGTTTTCTCAGGAAGTAAAGGTGCTTGTGGGCCTTCTTGGCAGTGAACTCTGCTTGGTTGGACCAAGTCAGGTCATTTGTGATATTGACCCCAAGGAACTTAAAGCTTTTGACCTGTTCCACTTGGGCACCACCGATGTAAATGTGTGGTCCGCTACTCCTTCTGAAGTCAACAACCAATTCCTTCGTCTTGCTGATGTTGAGGGATAGGTTATTGTCTTTGCACCATGCCACCAGGTTCTTAATTTCCTTTCTGTACTCAAACTCATCATTACCCGAGACAAGGCCTACAATTGTTGTGTCATCAGCAAACTTATATATTGAGTTTGATGGAAACTTGGCTACACAATCATGGGTGTACAGTGAGTACAGTGGGGGGCTGAGTACACAGCCTTGTGGGGCACCGGTGCTCAGAGTGATTGTAGAGGAGAGCTTGTCCCCTATTTTTACAGCCTAGGTCCTGTCTGTGAGGAAGTTGAAGATCCAGCTGCAGATCTGAGTGCTAAGGCCCAGGTTCTGGAGCTTAGGAATCAGTTTGTTTGGAACGATGGTATTAAAGGCAGAGCTATAGTCAATGAAAAGGAGCCTTATAGCCCGAATTAAGATAAATGGGGACCTCTCTGACTCCTTCATTTTAGAGAGAGGCACTAGACAGGGATGCCCAATTTCTCCTCTCCTTTTTGCGCTATATATTGAACCACTTGCCCAACTAATAAGACAGAGCGAAATCGTAAAAGGTATCAAGGTGGCAGGGATTGAACAGAAAGTGGCGTTATTCGCAGATGATGTTTTGGTCTATCTGAGTGAACCAGAAAAATCATTTATAGGATTGTTTACACTGTTGGATGACTTTGGGAAAATATCAGGTTATAAAATAAATGTAAAGAAAACGCAGGTTATGTCCCTAAATTATACACCATCCAAAAAATTGCAGGATACATACGATCTTAAGTGGGAAGCTAAATCATTAAAATATTTAGGAATAACCCTGCGGAAGAATCTTTCAACACTGTCACAGGTAAATTATGGGCCATTAATCTCAGAGATAAAAGCAGATATGCATAGATGGAATCTTATCCCCTTTTTAAGTTTAAATTCAAGGATAAATACTATAAAAATGAATATTCTTCCTTGGTTATTATATCTTTTCCGTACTTTACCAGTGGAGGTGGATGATAATCAATTCAGGGAATGGGACAAATGGATTTCCCGCTTCATTTGGCAAGGAAGGAAACCTAGAATTCGATATAACACCTTGCAGTTAGGGAAGGAAGGAGGAGGTATGGTTCTTCCTTGCCTGAGAAATTATTTTTATGCCTCACAGATAACCCCTCTGTTATATTGGTGTAATAGGGAATATAAGGCTAGATGGAAGGAAATAGAATTTGGATTAGTTGACAGTTTTCCTCTTCAGGCCTCAATAGCTGACAAAGGATTGATGGCCCAGTTGGAAAAATTTAATAATGCCTGGATAAATCTTACATTAAAAGTATGGCAGAAGGTGGTTAATTCATGTGGAATTAATAACATGTTAAAACTCTTTAGATGGTGTGCATATGATACCGAATTCCTTCCCAACAGAGGAGATAAAAGATTTGAGCTATGGATAAAGAAAGGTCTTACAACTTACCTCTCATTTATAGATAAAAGAGTATTACAAAGTTTCCAAATCCTGCAGGACAAACATGGCCTAGAACATAATGACTTTCTTAGGTACCTTCAAATACGAAACTATGTTAACCAGAGTTGTAGATATACAGACCTATCAACAGTAGAATTAGAATTTTTCAAGATTCTGAATTCGGCTTGCAGTTCAATACCTAGTAAATCAGTTTCTCGCCTATATAATGCACTCTCCCATGCTAAAAATGTAAATACACTGTATATTAAAGAGAAGTGGGAGAAAGAAGCGGGGTTGGTACTTTCAGAGGAGGCTTGGGGGAAAATCTGCAGCTTTCAATGGTCCTCGACTAATTCTTTGACTTGGAGAGAACATTGTTGGAAAAACATTATAAGATACTTCAAGACCCCATATCAGGAAAAATATAAAGATACAAATGTGATGTGTTGGAGAAGGTGCGGCTCCAAGGAGGCAAATCATTTTCATATTTTCTGGGATTGCCCTAAATTAAGTCTATTTTGGGAAGGTATTCATAGAACATTAGTTAAGGTACTTAGGTCCCAGATACCTCTGAACTTTGAGACGCTCTATTTGGGGCATGTATTGTTCCTTGAACAGAAGGAAGATATAAAGTTGCTGCAGGCCCTCTTAGCGGCAAGTAAGAAATCAATCACTAGAAAATGGCTAAATCCAATACCACCTACATTAGAAGATTGGTACGAAATTATCTTGGAAATATTTAAAATGGAAAAGTTGACTTACTCCCTGAGAACTCAAAAAGAAACATTTTATCAAATCTGGAATAAATGGATTGAATATATAACCCCAATGCGAGCAGACTTTAGATGACTCTCCTAATGATTTATATTGCTCTTCTCATCAACACAGTAATATTGCTAACGTAAGCACCCCTAGTCTAAATGTTTGTTTTTTTTTTGGAAAATAGAGAATTAACACAAGTAAAGGGAAAGATTTGGGAAAGGGATAAAAGAAAATGAAAAAATTAAGTAAATAAGTACATAGGGATTGGATAATTATGTCTGCGGGCAGGAAAAAACACGAACAAATTGGGATATAAACACCTACAATGGTTGGTATATAGGCTTGTATGCAACATTTTGGACCAGTGGAAATGGTCCAGAAGGGTTGTATGGAAACTATTATTACCATTTTTCTTAACAACTAATTTCATTACTTAGCCTAATAGGTTAGATTTACCACAGTACATAATTATCTATTTAAATGTTTATTTTCCTTTTATATCATCTCAATGTGTACTTAAGAATGTATAAATAATTGTAGTTTTATACATATAAAAAAATGGAAAAGGTTATATGTGTGAAAAAAGTACATGATAATTGTGAATTCCTTATCCAAATAAAAATAGAATTAAAAAAAAAAGAAAAGGAGCCTTACGTATGCGTCTTTATTCTCCAGGTGTTCTGAGGAGGAATGTAGGGCCAGAGAGATGGCATCTGCCATTGACCTGTTGCTCCGGTAGATGAATTGCAAAGTGTCGAGGTTGACTGGTAGGCTGTGGTTGATGTGTGCCATAACCAATCTCTCGAAGCACTTCACAGCAATTAATGTCAGAGCCACAGGTCAATAGTCATTCAGGCATGCCACCTTGCTCTTCTTCGGCACTGGGATTATCATTGCCTTCTTAAAACACGAGGGGATCTTAGACTGAAGCAAGGAGCAGTTGACGATGTCAGCAAACACTCCAGCTAGCTCGCTTGCACAGGCCTGGAGAACCTGTCCTGGGACACCATCTGGGCCCGTTGCCTTCCTTGGATTCATCTTCAGGAAGGCTCTTCTAACGTCCTCCTCGGTGACAATGAATCTTGATGCCACCAGGTCCGGTTCATTCGGAGGGAGCGGGACGCTCCTCTTCTGTTCAAATCTTGCGTAGAATGCGTTAAGTTCATCAGGAAGAGAAGCACCACAGTTATTGATATTCCCAGCCTTTTCTTTGTGCCCAGTGATCTCATTTAGACCCTGTCATAGTCTACTGGCATCCCTTTGGTTAGCCTGGGCTTCCAACTTGGCTCGATATTGCCTCTTGGCACCCTTAATGGCTTTCCGGAGTTCACGCCTGGATTCCGTGTAGCGACTGGTATCCCTGGACCTAAAAGCCACAGTTCTAGCCTTTAAAAGGGACTTGACCTCATAATTCATCCAAGGTTTCCGGTTAGGGAATACCCAGATCGTCTTGCGAGACACACAGTCCTCCATGCATTTCCAAATAAAGTCCATGACAGCTGAGGCATACTCATCGAGGTTAGCTGCCGAGTCCTTGAATACTAACCAGTCCACCGATTCAAAGCAGTCATGGAGGACCTCATCTGTTTCCTCCGTCCAACGCGACACTACTTTTGACACCATGACCTCCCGCTTCAGTTTCTGTTTGTAAGCTGGGAGGAGGAGTACGGCCTGATGGTCCGATTTTCCGAAGTGAGGTCGTGGGATGGAACGGTAGGCATCCTTGACTGCTGTGTAGCAGTGGTCAAGTATATTCGGGCCTCTAGTGGGGCAGGAGACATGTTGGTATAACTTTGGCAGCGCCTTTCTGAAGTTGGCCTGGTTAAGGTCCGCGGCTGTAATGAGCAAAGCCTCCGGATACCTGGTCTCAAGTTCACTGATGTTGGCATACAGTATGTTCAGAGCACACTCCACGTCCGCCTCGGGGGGGAATGTAGACCGCTGTTAGTATGACCGAGGTGAATTCCCGTGGCAGATAGTAGGGATGACACGTCACCGACAGGTGTTCCAGGTCCGGGCTGCAGGAACTTGTCAGTGCCACTGTGTCTGAGCACCACGCAGTGTTGATCAGTAGGCAGACACCACCTCCCCTTGTCTTGCCCGAAGACGCCGTGCGGTCCATCCGATGGATCGAAAATCCCTCCGGTCGGATGGCACAGTCGGAGGTGGCAGGGGAGAGCCAGGTCTTGGTGAAACAGAATACACAGCAGTTCTGCATCTCCCTGCAGTAGGTGAGTCTCCCTTTAAGATCATCCACCTTGTTCTCTATGGCTTGCACATTAGCTAGTAGGATGATGGGCATACGGACCCTGAAGCCCCTCAGCTTCAATCTGACCAGCAGCCCAGCTCTTTTCCCACGCTTCCTCGGTAAGTAGTGCATCTTTCCAGGTCTCCATCGATGCAGTGTGTTGTTGTCAGCTCTTTGATGTTGGCGGGTCGCGTCGTCATGCGCTCCGGCTCGGGCCGAGTAAAGGGGGAGGCTCCGCTGCCACTTCCAGCTGCCGGGGGCCTGTGCTGTCGATTGGGTTGGGCCCTGAAGCTGACACTTAATCCCGGGTGGCTGGGCTCCTTGCTGAAACAGGCCCTTAAGCCGAGTCAAAGTTGCGGAGGCCTCCGCTCCAGTTGAGCCTCGGGCTCGATTTCCGAGGTCGGCGGCGGAGGCCTCACTTCCGGCAACTGTGGATGGCCACCAACGGGGCTTTACGGTGGTCACTCCGGGGAAGCATCTGGGGCACCTTGAGGTCTCCGCCGTCACTTTACAGGCACCGTTGTAAGTGCCAGGGTTCAAAAGGGTGTTGGCAGAACACATTTGTAACATGAAGCCACAAGTTTGCAAATTCAGCCTCACCAATACTTTTTTCCAGTCAGGTCACTGCACAGTCAACTAGCTAGTTTCCATATTGCTTCCAGGTGAAACTCATTCATTTGCTGTGACAAAAAAAAAGCAGAAGTTGTAAGACTAGAAAAATCTACACTGAATAACATCTCCATAAAATTAACAGGACAAGACTACCTTGCAATAGAGCAAAATTTTTCCCTCCTCACTTCTGGAAGCAGAATCAAAATCCCATTTGTAGGCCATTTTCAATTAAGGTATCATCATCATCAGGTGCTATGCCCAGTTTGAGCTTTGACTGCCATGGCCCACACACTCCTGTTTCAGGTCAAGGGGATCAATTCATTGGTATTCATTTCCAGTTCTCTGGCTGCTGTCTCCATCATCGTTTGTCTTTGTCTTTCTCTTGCTTTCTTCCCTTCAATCTTTCCCATAATTACTGTGCATTCTAACTCCTCTTTCCTAATCACATGTCCAATGAAGTTACATTGCCTTTTCATGATCTCATACATTATTTCTCTTTTTGTGTTTGCTCTGTTCATGACATCCTCATTAAATATTCATTTCGTCCATGATATCCTTTACAACCTCCCCAAAAACCACACCTCTGCTGCTACAATTTGTTTCCTCATGTTACTAGATATTGTCCAACATTCTGAGCCATATAACATAACTGGATAAACCTAACATTTCAGTACTGAGGCGGGTTGTCATGCCTAGTTTCGTATTAGTCAGTATACTCTTCATTCTCATAAAGGTGTCTTTTGCCATCCCTATTCTTCTTTTGATGTCCATGTTGCAACTGCCATCTGATGTCACCCAGCTTCCCAAGTAGCATAAGTTCTGTACTTATTTTATGTCTTTCCTGTTTATTCTCAGCCTGCAGATGGGATTCTCCTTCTTTTTGGGTATCACCATACATTTGCCTTTTGCAATTGATAGACCCATTTTTGTACTTTCTTTAACAACTATATCAATTAAGTTTTGTAGTTCTTCCTCCATACTTGCAGTTAACACAGTGTCATCTGCATATCTGAAATTGTTGATGTTTTCACCACCAACTTAACTCCCAAGATGTCTCTTTATTTTTTGTAATATTGTTTCACTGTACACATTAAACAAATCAGGGGAGAAAACACACCCTTGTCTAACACCTCTCTTGATTTTCGTTAACTGACTCACTTCTCCATCTATTCTTACAGCGGCAGTTTGTTCCCAGTACAGATTTCTGATCAGGCGGAGGTCTTTCAAATCTAGATCTAGAGTTTTCTGTAATATTTCAAATAACTTATTGTGCTTCACTTTATCAAATACTTTTGTGTAGTTGATAAAAGAAACAATCTTTTTGCATGAATAGCTCATTCTGATAGTATCCTTAAGATCAATATTGCATTTCTTGTACCTTTGTCTTTCACAAAACCACATTGTTCTTTGCCTATTTCGGCTTGTATCTTACTTTTAGCTCGTCATCAAAATTCTTAGAAGTATCTTAGTGATATGACTCATTAAACTTATGCTCTTAGGTAACTCACATTCTATTGCTCCAGGTTTCTTAGGAAGAGTGATAACTGATTTTTTTTCATCTCTTCTGGTATTATTCCAGTCTCATAAATGTCATTGATTAAATCAGTAAATTTTTCAATTCCATAATCTTCAGGGGCGATAATTTGTTCTATTACTAATTCATCAGGACCTGCTGCCTTTCCTTTCTTCATCTTATTTATTGCGTTATGAACTTCAGATTTTAAAATACTTGGACCTTCAATGTTTCTCTTAATTTCTGGTTTTTCGCCTCGATCGTCTTCAAACAATTCCTGAATATACTCAGTCCATCTGTTCATCATCTCATCTTTTTTCATGATAATGGTACCACCTTTTGCTTTCAGACATCCACCTGACGAACAAAGGAGCTTTTTACCGGTGATATTCTTGATGTAATCTTTTTGGATCAGTAATAGGGATTCTTTCTATTTGCTCACATTCCTGGTTTAACCATTCTTCTTTGGCTTTTTGACATAAACTTTTAACTTTTTTTTAATCTAAGGACTTATATTCTATAGGACTTGCTTTCTTCCGTCCCCTTTCTTCCATTAGATTTTTGATTTCATCAGTCATCCATTTATTCTTTGCGCTTTTTTCTTTTTTAGGAATCACTGACTTTGCTGATTCTACCAAGACATCCATTAGAGAGTTAAGTTTTATTTCCACATGATTGCTATCATCTTCAACAGATTCTATTTCTAGACTTTGAAATCTATTCCTTACTTCAATTGTAAATTCTTGTCTTAAGTTTTCTTCTTTAATTAATTGCAAGTAGTTAAGGGATTGTTTAGGTTTTTGCTTTTTTAGCTTTTTAAGTTTTACTTTTACATGACATACTACTGGGTTATGGTCACTATTACAATCTGCACCTGGATATGTTTTGCATTGAGTCACTGAGTTTCTAAATCTTTGGTTTATAGTAATAGTCTTGGATGGTTTTTGAAGTAGGTATTCATAATGACCTGATTATTCATCTTGCACCATTCTACCCATTTCTTACTTCTTTCATTTCTTTCCCCTAGTCCAAATTTTCTTATGGAATTTCCATCAGCACCTTGTCCCATTTTAGCATTTAGATCTCCCATGACAATAACAATATCTCTGAGATTTGCATCCCTTCTTTGCTTGTTCAAGCTCCTCGTAGAGTTTATCTATATCCTCATTTGTTCCATCTGTTGTTGGTGCATATAACTGTATAATTGCTAAATCAGATGGTTGTCCTCTGAATCTAACAAGGAGCACTCTTTCTGATATTGCTCAGTGTCCTAAAACACTTTTTACCATGTTTTCATCCATAGGATTTCCTACTCCATTAGTATGGGATGTTCCACAAGAATAAATTAGTGTTTTATTTCTATTCTGACATGTTCCAGCACCTATCCAAGGTATAGGATAGATCATAATGGGTGTATGCACACCATTACTACCCACCATACACTAAATTAATGAGTAACAGAATAGCTCAATCTGAGAATCTTTTCCATGATTCTAGCTGATGAAAGAGATTAAAAGGATTCAAATACTAATATTCAAAAACAATATTCCTTGGATTATCTTTATTTAAGATTTTTTACCAAAATATAAAGATGACAAATCATACAAACTTCATAATTGTGATTTTACACATCCTCAGCAAATACTTTTGATTACACTGGTTGTAACAAATCTCTTGCAGGCAGGGTTTCATCTATTGTCAGTGATCATTTTAAGGAATTGAGTTAATTCCCAAACTGCATTGTTGGAAGTTTGTTGTCCTTTCAATGTTCCCTCGAAACTGGATAAAGTACTACAGAATTCTTATAGCTCATCCTTGTTTTTTGAGAGCTTGGTTGCATGTTCTTCCACAAATTTGCTCAAAGAGTCAAGATCTCTTTGTCCCTTGTCATACTGAATAGGATTCTCTTTATTGTTGCTTGGTGCAAAGTAAATAGTTGGGAAGCCTTCAGTTTTGTACTTATCACTTGGAACGTCATTGGCTGTTGCATCCATCTTTGCAATGATCAGGTTCTCTTCATTTTTGTACTTTTTACCAAGTTCCAAGTACACAGGTTCCAATTTTTTGCAATGCCCACACCAAGGTGCATAGAATTCTATTAGCACATCTTTCTTTTTGTTCATAACTATTTCATCAAATGTCTTGCCCACTACAATTTTTACTGGTCCTTTATTACTCTTTGGGATTGGTTGTGACTTAATAACAGGGTTTAATTTACCTGAAAGGAAAAAAAGTTTGAAGTTATTTTAAAAAAATAGTTCCTTTAGTATAAAAGAAGTGCTTCAAAAATAGAAGAGAAAATATTTGCCTTGTAGAAGATAGTGACAAAATCCACCTTTACAGTGGGTTTCAAGTCACACCAACCATAGATCTTAATAGACCAGTAATGAAGCCCAAAATGCAATTACTAACCTCTAAAGGAGTGCAAATAAATGATGCACATGAATATTCTTGTAAAATACGGAGTGAGAATTAGAAGTGCATTAATGATCTAAATGTAAATCTACTACCTACTTTACAAACTTCAAAGCATCAATGGCAAAAACTTATTCTAAACTTCTCCAAGTTCCCCTACCCATGCTATTATAATTTATTTTGTTGAAAGTGCAAATTTGAAAAAATAAATAACATATAGTACTCACTCCAAAAAATGCCTTAACTAAAAATTGTCTGCAATTTCCTTCAGAGTCGTACTTAAGATACTATACCTTTTTTAAAGGAGATTACAAATTCTCTCAGTATATCTGAATCAAATTCTTCAGGTTCCATTGCATATTTCTTGCCACCTACATCCAGAATTGCCACATTCACTTCTTCACCACTGTCTCCAAGACCCAAATCATTTAGTTCTGTTGAATAGTCCTCTTCATCAGCAATTGCAAAAGTATATTCTGGGAAATCCTTTGCAACCTCCAATACCTTTTTCCTCCAAAATTGTGTAGCTAGCAGAAGAATGAACAATATAATTAAGCAGTTAATATGCAGGTTGTTCAAAATCCTGAAAAACAAGCATTTACAAAATTTATATGGCACTAAATTATAGGCTAAATTTAGTGGCAGTGACAACCTATAGCACCTTTCACACTAGTGAAATGAGGAAACAAAACTTAGAAAATGTTGGAACAAGAGTGGCAGTACTGATGTAGTAGTGTTACCAGAATCAGAAGAGTAGGGACAGCAGGTACTCAATGTAGATAAACACTGCAAAATGAAGACCCTACTTTCATTGTAGGGGTGTGCAAAAAAATGCAACATGATAATATCAAAAGGTGGTGGGGGGGGGAGGTGAGGGAAGAGGAGGAGAAGGTTAAAGAGACAAAAATGCTTTCATGCTTTGAATGAAAACACATTTAGAAAACATAGAAAATAGGTGGAGTAGACCACTCGGCCCTTCGAGCCTGCACCGCCATTCAGAATGATCATGGCTGATCATCCACCTCAGAACCCTGTACCAGCCTTCCCTCCATACCCCCCGATCTCTTTAGCCACAAGGGCCATATCTAACTCCCTCTTAAACATAGCCAATGAACTGGCCTCAACTGTTTCCTGAGGCAGAGCATTCCACAGATTCACCACTCTGTGTGAAGAAGTTCTTCCTAATCTCGGTCCTAAAAGGCTTCCCCTTTATCCTCAAACTGTGACCCCTCGTTCTGGACTTCCCCAACATCGGGAACAATCTTCCCTACATCTAGCCTGTCCAATCCCTTTAGGATTTTATACGTTTCAATAAGATCCCCCCCTCAATCTTCTAAATTCCAACGAGTATAAGCCTAGTCGATCCAGTCTATCATCATATGAAAGACCTGCCATCCCAGGAATCAATCTGGTGAACCTTCTCTGTACTCCCTCTATGGCCAGGATGTCTTTCCTCAGATTAGGGGACCAAAACTGCACACAATACTCGTGTGGTCTCACCAAGGCCTTGTACAACTGCAGTAGTACCTCCCTGCTCTTGTACTCGAATCCTCTTGCTATGAATGCCAGCATACCATTCGCCTTTTTCACCGCCTGCTGTACCTGCATGCCCACTTTCAATGACTGGTGTACAATGACATTCAGGTCTCGTTGCACCTCCCCTTTTCCTAATCGGCCACCATTCAGATAATAATATGTTTTTCTGTTTTTGCCACCAAAGTGGATAACCTCACATTTATCCACATTAAATTGCATCTGCCATGCATTTGCCCACTCACCTAACCTATCCAAGTCATCCTCTTAGCATCCTCCTCACAGCTAACACTGCCACCCAGCTTCGTGTCATCCGCAAACTTGGAGATGCTGCATTTAATTCCCTCATCTAAGTCATTAATATATATTGTAAATAACTGGGGGCCCAGCATTGAGCCTTGCAGTACCCCACTAGTCACTGCCTGCCATTCTGAAAAGTTCCCATTTATTCCCACTCTTTGCTTCCTGTCTGCCAACCAATTCTCTATCCACACCAATACTTTACCCCCAATACCGTGTGCTTTAAGTTTGCACACTATTCTCCTGTGTGGGACCTTGTCAAAAGCCTTTTGACAATCCAAATATACCACATCCATTGGTTCTCCCCTATCTACTCTACTAGTTACATCCTCAAAAAATTCTGAGATTCGTCAGACATGATTTTCCTTTCACAAATCCATGCTGACTTTGTCCGATGATTTCACTGCTTTCCAAATGTGCTGTTATCACATCTTTGATAATTGACTCTAGCATTTTCCCTACCACCGATGTTAGGCTAACCGGTCTATAATTCCCTGGTTTATCTCTCCCTCTTTTTAAAAAGTGGGGTTACATTAGCCACCCTCCAATTCTCAGGAACTAGTCCAGAATCTAAAGAGTTTTGAAAAATTATCACTAATGCATCGACTATTTCTTGGGCTACTTCCTTAAGCACTCTGGGATGCAGACCATCTGGCCCTGGGGATTTATCTGCCTTTAATCTCTTCAATTTACCTAACACCACTTCCCTACTAACATGTATTTCCCTCAGTTCCTCCATCTCACTGGACCCTCTGTCCCCTACTATTTCCGGAAGATTATTTATGTCCTCCTTAGTGAAGACAGAACCAAAGTAGTTATTCAATTGGTCTGCCATGTCCTTGCTCCCCATAATCAATTCACCTGTTTCTGTCTGTAGGGGACCTACATTTGTCTTAACCAATCTTTTTCTTTTCACATATCTATAAATGCTTTTACAGTCAGTTTTTATGTTCCCTGCCAGTTTTCTCTCATAATCTTTTTTCCCTTTCCTAATTAAGCCCTTTGTCCTCCTCTGCTGGACTCTGAATTTCTCCCAGTCCTCAGGTGAGCCACTTTTTCTGGCTAATTTGTATGCTTCTTCTTTGGAATTGATACTATCCCTAATTTCTCTTGTCAGCCACGGGTGCACTACCTTCCTTGCTTTATTCTTTTGCCAAACTGGGATGAACAATTGTTGTAGTTTAATTTCTGCTTAACTTAGATTATTTGCATTTACAGGTCTTTTCACAAAAAATAATTATAGTTTTGGTGCACCACTGAAAAATCATTTAGTTCTCAAAATAAGGGTTTGAAGGGTTTTTTTTAAAATCAAGGGACCCTTACAATTTAAATTCAGGCCAGTTCAACCAATAGCTCTCCACTCTTAAGAGGAAGCTGTTGAAACTACACCCTGTGGTGAATTAATGGCAGCCACATCAGAACTGATGGCAAGCCACCAATGCATCAGTAATGAGTTTTACTGGCGACTGAAAATCCTGGTTTGCAGTCTAAACAGTTTACATAAAAGTCACCTCTATTTTTCCCATCACCCCCACCCCCAGCCTGTGCCACTGCCTCTGTAGAGTAATATGACCAATAGTTTTCACATCATGACATATCTAGGGCAATTACTTTCATCTACTAACTACTCATCTAATTGTAAATTGCATGCCTGTACTCACCCACTCGATAATCAAAACTGAAATCCACTCCATAGTATACCACAACCAATGGGCGCTTACTGTATCTTTTTGCCTCATTGCTCTGCTTGCGATGTCCAACTAAAGGCACATTGTTTTTTGTAATAAAATCTGTCACATCAGAATGGGACATATTTTCCTGAAATAACAAGGGTTTGTTTCAGAAACACAAGCCAGTTGGTAAAACAGTTCAAATAAAAGTTTCAAAAAGGTGAAGCACATCACCTTGGAGAACAGTGCCCAAAGCAAAAGTTGATAGCTAAGTTTTCTGATCAAAAAGCAGTTAGACCAGAAGCACCATATGAACACTTTCTCAGTTAAAAGAACACAGCATGTCAAGTGTTTTACTGTTAGTGTTTGCTTATATATTTAACTTATTATGCAAGCACATAATTTGAGTTAGATGCATTCTAGTTGTAAAGGGAAAACAGAGCAGTAAGATTCCAATGCATAGGGATATTTAAGTTTGCCTTGACAGAAGGTGGTGGTAGGGTGGAAAGTTAATATCTAGAATCAGACTCATGTACGTACAACAGCTTGCTACAATCATGGAACCATTTACCGTAATAGTCAAAGTATGCATTTTTGGTTCATACTGCGAATTAAACTTTTTAGGCTGCATTACTACTAGCTGCCCAGATGATACTTTCAAGAAATTTTGTATTTCACCGCTGAAGGTATGATGTAATCTGTAGTCTTCACGGATGGAATTACCTAAAAAGAGAAGTATTAGGTTATTCTTAAGTACTTAAAATATACATTGCAAATAATTTTCAAGATTCCTTTTATGAATTTCTATAGGAAAAATAAACTATGGTCATCATTGGCACCTTTTTGGTAGGCATTACATTTTTTTGAATAACGAAAGACAACTCCTACTTATGACCATCATTAACTCCTATAAATTGCCACTAAAAGTGAAGAACGTAGTTTCAAGTCTACCAGCCTCAATAGTTTTCTGGAAATGACTAGATTCAAAGTTACTGTGAAGTTGGAGCCTCTTACTTACAGATGATTCAATTTAGAACGAGAGTTGTGAAGTGGAGGAAGACATTACTTAATACGTCCCATGGTTTCAGGGAAACTCTTACAACCCAACAAATCAAACCAAACAACATACAAAATGCGTGTGGGTTATTTTCTAAAGGGATGATTAAAATTGAACACTTCAGATTATTTAATACCAAGATTAAATTTAAGGTATTTAGATTTCAACGTGCACAAACTTAAATCCATTACTATACATTCAATCCTTCCAACTAAATCAACTGACAGGCAAGTGTGTAATATTTAATTAATTGCATCATGCTCTGAGAATTATGGAATAAAACAGATTAGATTTTATAAATATACAAGGTTTGCCTTGACCTAGACCACATAAATCATACATTTAGTTGTGCAAACAAAACAATTCACCTGCAACAAGGAATCAAAAACAGTTGTAGCTTTAAAAATTAGACTGGGGCAGCAAAGTTTGTACTTTTGCTAAGTATGGGGCCATAAATGTTTTACAGGTCGACCCTCACTAATCCGACTACCTGTAATCCACTTCCTTCGATAATCCAGCACTGATTATGCTTAATGTGATCCTTCCATAATTTGGCATTTTCACTAATCCGGCACCCCTCAGGTCCCAGTGGTGCCGGATTAGTGAAGGTCAACCTGTACTTCCATCCAAGATTCTGAAAAACTGATACACAAAGCACTACCTACTTCATGAAGTAATTATGCTAGTATAGTAAAAATGAGAGAATGAATAAGCTGTTCAAAATTTCTGACCATTGATGAAATTGCCTTAAGCGAAAGAACAAGTTTCAGGATAAATTATAGTCATTAAATAGATCATTTGTTGAATATTTGTCAAGGAGTGGGATAAAGCTAGGTCATATAAAAAAAACATTGGTTTCAAATAGAGGAAGCGTAGCATTTGGTAAAAACAGCAATAATTATCGTCTGCACAGGGGGAGGTCTATTAACAGGAGGAGGATTTGTAAGAAAAGGTTCCTTGGACATGAAGTAATTATCTTAGTTGATACATATAAGCAGCTGATGGAATTCTGGAGTTCATAAACTAAACTAGCAGAAATTATTGGGACATAAAATACCAGTACTACATCTGCCATTATTTTTTTAAAATTCTGATGACAATTCATTGCTTATTATTTACTTAGCCCTTTATTCCAATTCACTTCCAAACTTTAGTAAAGGCAAATCTGATTCAAACACCTAGTTGACTTAAGATACTGTATTTAGGCACTTGAGAAAAGCAAACAGAAATAATTTAAGAGCCCATAGCATTTCAAATTTGCTTTTGACACTAGCAGACACTAATGAAACAACTGACATTACACTTCAAGATCCCAATAAAACCTCAGCTGAACGACTCATTTCTCTGAAATTCCCTTCATATTTACACCAACGTCCTCCCTAACAGAACCTGCCGTTCCTCACCAACACTATTTTCATTTTAAATAGCATCATGCAGCTGGATTTCAAAAAAAATCTCCACCTCAAATCAGAATAAGGGTCTCAGCTTGAAATGTAAATTATTTATTCTCCTCAATAGAGACTGGCTGACCTGCTGCGTTCCTCCAGCATCGTGCCTTATTTTAAATTCTTCACCTTACCTGTCCTTTAGAATATTTGGTTTCAGTGGATACTTAAGTAAACTTTCACCTTAAGTAACTAAAACACTGCCAGTTCTAACAGAAGGCCAACCTGAACCATTAAATTTTACTACCTATATGCCATTTGACCAGTGCATTTCCTCCACTTTCTAAACATTTAGTCTTCAGCCATAACTACTCAACGTACTCCAATAAATAGTTCTACAGCACTTCAAATTACTTACAGGCATCTTGATAGATGGTATATGCGGGATCTTGTTCGTTATTAAAAATTCCCACAATCATGACATCATCACCATCCTTAAGGAATTCCTCAACTTGCTTGACAACTTGTATTTGTTTGGAAGGTGGGCCCGCTTGTTCAATCATATGTTCAATAATGCCTGCATTTGAAAAGATAAAACACCACTTTACTTGAATGCTAATACCTGCATCTTCTTGAAAATATACAGCACCAAAATTATGCGCTGTATTGTGTCTCAGTCTTTCCTTGGATATCATTTTACAGCAGTAGAATTTAAAACTCACAAAAACAGAAAAATCTTGCCAAATATATGCATGTGATCCCAAAAAAGTAAGGATGGAATTTAAGTTAAGGGAATGTACGACAGATTCCAAATCATCTGTTTTCTCCCTGGTCAACTCAACAGCGAGGTCCCTTGGAAGGGTTTTGGCCAACTGTATTCTTTTCCATAGATGCTGCCTGGCCTGCTGAGTTCCTCCAGCATTATGTGTGTGTGTGTAGCCAAGTCCCACTCAGCAGAATTATAGCCAATTTTGGTATTGCCCAAATTGGGATGAGCTAATCAAAGATACCCATCTAATATAGAATTAAAATAATGAACTGATTTAGTTTTAGAGCATAATAATTTATATCTAACAAATATACTGTGAAATTTCTTTCATTTCTCATCAAACCCTAGTCAGTTTATAGCTGAAATCACAATCCCAAAGACATGGTGTTTCCATGCCATACATTATCTTTTGCATTCTGATAACTAAACATCTTTCTTTTCCTAACAGAACTTCCATACATTACGTTTTAGGGAACTGTATTATGAACTCTTTTCTTGCCTCATTTCACTTCACGTTTTTCTGATATCTTACTTTGTACAGCTTCAATATAGCCTGAAAGCAAATCAAACTGATTTGTTCTATGCAACACACATAAAAGTTGCTGGTGAACGCAACAGGCCAGGCAGCATCTATAGAAAGAGGTATAGTCGACGTTTCGGGCTGAGACCCTTCGTCAGGACTAACTGAAGCTCTTCTTTCAGTTAGTCCTGACGAAGGGTCTCGGCCCGAAACGTCAACTGTACCTCTTCCTATAGATGCTGCCTGGCCTGTTGCGTTCACCAGCAACTTTGATGTGTGTTGCTTGAAGTTCCAGCATCTGCAGATTTCCTCGTAATTTGTTCTATGATTTATTTATTTTTTTTAAAAAGCCCAAAGAGGAATGAACAACTAAACTAGTGCCGTCATATTTCAAAATTCAGTCCATTCACAACAGTAACAATTATTCCTGGCTAGTAACCTCCTGCAGAATACACAATCGTTATTTAATAATGCTACTGCTAAGTTATAACAGCTTAATTTACATAGTACCTTTCATACATTAAGATGCAAGCTCAAAGTGTTTTACACAGATTATAAAGATAAATCAATATAGTCATGTACAAGTTTTGTATTTTTACAAATCATAAAATACTACTAAATAATGAGGAAAGATGTATTACCATATGCATCCCTTGGTCCATTATACTCAAATGGTTTACCCTTGCGGAAAATTTTCAGAGTAGGATAGCCAGTGACCTGGTATTTATTAGCAAGCTTCGTTTCAGCAGTAGCATCCACTTTAGCAAGAGGAATAGGCACAGGACGCTTGCTGAGTTCCTGAGCAGCTTCCTCATATTGTGGAGCAAGCTTTTTACAGTGTCCACACCTGTAACAAAATGCAGTGAATTTAATTGGCATGTGACTATTGTAAAATTACTCTACAATCACAGGACTACACAAGTCAAAAGTTTTGAGACACCACCTTGAAGGGCATCAGGGATAGGCAATAAATGCTGGTTCTATCAATGGTATCCAGATTTCAAATATAAACAGATTAAAGTCTCCATGGATTACTGCTAATGTATACAGTAAAAACATGTATTCAAAATATATTACCACAAAGCATTTCCAATTCCTTTCCTTGCATAGATTTTCCAGTCTACATAAAATGATTTTAAAGTTACAAGTGCCTACCATGGAGCATAAAACTCAACTAGGATGATATCAGCATCATTCACAACATCTTCAAAGTTTTCATCTGTCAAGGTGACGGCTGCATCAGGTGGAGGAACCCAGTCAGGGGAAGCAACTTCTTTCACTTTAGATAAAAGTTCTATTCAAAAATTGAGAATATCAGAACTTGAGTATTTTAAAAATGAAACTAGACATTTGTTTAAAAGGTATTATTTACAGATGTGAAATAATTGGAATGGAATTCAATTATTCTACAAAGAAATTTTTGAGACAATTTTTTTAGCTGATTCTGCAACTGAATAATGTAAATTTCAAAAATATTTAAATGTTCATTACATAAAGGCGTTTTAAAAATGTCCCTCATTTAACATTGCTGTTCACTAATATTCATGTACACTATACTTTATGCATCAAAGACAACAAAGATTTTGCATCCTGAATACCTTTAGGTGTATCTTATGAATTTTGGGCTACTAATCATGAAAATCACCATGAAATTTCCCTATCATGCACCATTTTTAATTAACTTACGTTTATTACTTCAATTCATAATTCAAGTCAATTAAAATGTTGTCTACAACGTAAGCTGGAAAGTTTCCTATCTTGTCCAGGTATGCTTAGGTGGCACGGCTGCTGCATGGCAGGACAGGTTTTAGTAATAATTATTGGGTTCAGGACTGTAAGGATGGAATTTGTTATCACTAGGCACAAAAATTTCTATGAAGGATTTTGATATTTGAGACAGATGCTTTCCAGAATAACTGATGCCAAGATTAAGGAAAGCATTTTTGTTGGTCTACAAATCAAACAGGTCATCAATGACAGGCAATTCGAAGAATTTCTAGTGGGACTGGAGAAAATCATATGGAAGGCATTCAAGGAAGTTGTTGAAATTTTTCCTCGCTATCTACAGAGCACCAAACCACATGCAGCTGGTTGAAAGCATGCTTCAAGCATATAAAACCATGAAATGCAACATGTCACTAAAGATTCATTTTCTGCATTCCCATTTAGACTTCTTCCCTGCAAATCTTGGTGCTGTTAGTGACGAGCATGGTGAACAATTATTGTTGAACACTTAAGCAAGAAGCCTCAGACATGGAGTACAAATGAAAATCATTAACAAAATATTTTTAACCTGGTTGAACTATTGCAAAGCATCAGCACCATTATGCAATTAAACACATTATATAAAAATAAAAATTAATTTGTTGTTTCTCCAAATTCCTACATGATAAAAGTAGTCTGAAATTATATTTGTGTTCATCTTCAAGCAGTCTATCATAAACACCAAAAATTCTGAGGAAGCACTTTCAAAAAAATTTGTTGTCCAGTGTAATGCGCTGAAAGTGTACCGAAAGGATGGCTTATACACACAAAGAATATTTATAAAGTTGATGAAAAAGACCCTAGTAGTGGATGGATAAAATCAATGGTGATCGGCTGCAGAGGGTTCCCAGCCAGGTCAGCATGGAGGATGCTGTGTGCTGGGCCTTGATGAAAAGTGCAAGAACTAAGCAGCTCACAGGATGGGGGAAAAAGAAGCAAAAAGAGCCTCTTGCTGGATATGGAGCAGCGAAGAGGAGTTGAGCTGAAAGTCAGGAGCAGATGGGCAGTGACCTGGCCATCACTGCGGACCCGCCAGCTAGAGAATGTAGTGGTTAAAGGCTGAAACACTATGAAGGTTGAGCACCACCTGAAAACATCTGCTCCTGGCCAAAGGCTCTGGTTACCTTTATCAGGTAACCAAAGAGTGCACCCTGGTGTATGATGCAAGCAGTTTACAAGCTCAGACTCAGTCACTCCCAGCCCTTGCAAAATCTTCCACACATTTCTAGCAAATGGTTTAAGGTGTGAAGTCCATTGCTAAGTAAAACAATAGTTCAACAGTCATACCCATTTTTCCCTCAGAGCATCACAATTCCCAGGTAGAATGTACCATAGGCAATATAGAAATCTAAAGGTGGCGGTTCATGGTAAACAGGAGAGTAGATATGGGAATCCTCATTATTAAATACAAACCTCCAAGTCCCCTAAACATTTTATCAACCAATTACCACCTGCTCACTTAACTACTGAATCAGTATTCCATGTTGGGCAATGTTTTTTAGAGGAAACAATGCAAGTGGAATAGAAACAGAAGATGTCACCAAGAGACACTGACCCAGGTAACCAACTCCTGAAGAACAAAGCTGCCAGATTGAGTCTATGACAGAATAGTGAGCTAGCAGATAATCCATTTTACTTTATCCTTTTCATCTATGGAGAAAGATCAATACAAGACATTCCTGGTAGAAGTGACCACCATGAGTTTGACCTGGAACATATTCTGAACATTTCCCATGTCTCATGTGTTGTTCAGTGTAGATGAGCACAGATTCATTAGTGAGGAAAAGGTAGCAGATGGTAATCACTATGTTCACATTTGACTCAGTGTGACAAGACTTTAAGCAGCCCAAAGTCAATGGGAAGTTCAGTGGTCACTCCTTTCTAATAAAATACCCTTCTGAAGATCTGTCCTGCTTGCAGATCAGTCACATTCAAGAATCAGACTAAAAATCCAGAGCATTTATGGAAAGGTCTAATTGAGCATGATAGCCAGTTGTTTTGACACATGAAAAATTTAGACATATCCCAAAATATTCAGGATATCTTTGCAGGATCAACAAGAGCATCTATGTAAAAAGGGTATTAACAATTCAAATTGTGTTTTTTTTTACAATTCAATTTTGCTACTGCCATGGTAGAACTTGGAACATGATTGAGGATCACCAATCCAGTTCCACGAAGAGCCATTGCACTTCCTGACATCAAGAAAATAAAGAACATTTCTGGTAGCAGAATGCAGTATTTAGACAAGAATTGAAGATAGAAAAGCAGCCATGGGTAAAGAGCAAGCGGCACATATTAATGGGATAGCTCTGCTGGAGACCCAATAAATACGGGTTGAATGGCTGTATTTGTGATATTATACAACATTTCTATGAATCAGAGTCCCAGATCTATCATGTAAATGTAATTGCAAAGAAAGCACAACAGCATCTCTACTTCCTTAGGAGCCTGCAGAGATTTGGCGTGACATCACAAACTTTAACAAACTTCTACAGATGTTTAGTAGAAAGTGTATGACTGGCTGCATTACGGTCTGGTATGGGAACATCAATGCCTTTGAGTGGAAAATCCTACAAAAGGCAGTGGATTTGCTCAGTACATCACAGGTAAAACCCTCCCAACCATACAGCACATCTATATGAAACGCTGTTTTAGGAAAGCAGCATCCAAAGATTCCCACTACCCAGGCCATACTGCTAGTTGCCTTCACGTAGAAGGTACAAGTGCCTCAGGACTTGCACCACCAGCTTCAAGAACAGTTACTACCCCTCAACCATCAGGCTCTTCAACAAAAGAAGATAACTTCACTCATCTATTGAGATGTTCTCAGAACAAATGATCCCACTTTAAGCACTCCACCTTATTTCATGCTCTCGTTATTTATTGCTAATTATTTATATTTGCATTTGCACAGCTCATTGCCTTCTATACTCAAATCTTTCATTGATCCTGTTGTTACTATTCTTTAGATTTGCTAAGTACACCCACAAGAAAAGGAATCTCAGGGTTGTATGTGGTGATGTATGTCTGATAATAAAATTGACTTTGAACTTTTTATTTTACATACACACACACAATTCCTCTGAAGAGTGCCAACTATCACAAAAGGTGTATGGAACAATGTTTGTAGGAGTTACATTACATGATCAGATGCCAAGGGATCAAAATGACATGCTGAAAGCACTTTGGAGATTTGTCTACATCAAAGGAGAGGCTCAAATTAAAAACTCAGTGCCTTTGCTTGGAAAGTATAAAAATTATGGTCAACATTAGAAACTAGAAGAGATTACTAAATTGAGAACTGTATTATATCAATTTAACCTTCCTTCATTACATGAATGAGGCAATTCTGAACTGTACAACTAAAACAATGGGTCAATCCTGGAATTAATGCACAAGGTTAGCCCACATGTAGGTGCTGTTAACTTTAGTTGGGCAACATCAGCAAAGAATTAATGGAACAAAGGTTATCTTACCTTCTTTGTTCACTGATCCTTTATAATTAACTGTTTGCCCATTTTTCACAATCTTGAATGTGGGGTAAATACCAATATCAAACCGTTGACCCAAGCTTGTTTGTGATGTGCCATCAACTTTGGCAACTGGAATGGGAGGTTCATTTTCTTTTAGCTCACTTGCAATCTTTTCATATTCTGGAGCAAATTGTTTACATTCTTCACACCTACAGATCAAGAGAATTTACAAGGGTAGGGGGCGATTCTATTGGTAAACAGAAAGCAGCACTTTATATACAGACAAAAACATTCCAAGCAGGTGAAAATATTTAAACATCTCAGTTACCTGAAAAATGCAGTTTAAGAACAATCTGCCACCCCTCCAAGAAAAGAATT
Organism: Mobula hypostoma; assembly: GCF_963921235.1. Classification (NCBI taxonomy): domain Eukaryota; kingdom Metazoa; phylum Chordata; class Chondrichthyes; order Myliobatiformes; family Myliobatidae; genus Mobula; species Mobula hypostoma. The sequence continues at coordinate 160,722,636 of NC_086099.1, read as the reverse complement.
CATGCTTTGCATTTCATGGCCCATTCATATAAAACCAAATTATTTTTCTAATTTATTGGATTTTTAATTAGCTGTCCACACAGTACAATAGAATGCATTACAAAATGAAAATCTGTGAGGCTGTACAAATGGCAACGCTTTAACAGGGACTCAAACAAACCTGGGGGCTTACGGATCTAGCCTGGTATCTGTACAAATCAATATTTAAAATTTCAGGAACCTGGCTTTATAAGTAGATGCAGAGTTTAGAAAATCTTCTGCATGTGTTTTAAGATTTATCAGATTGGAGCCAAAAATAAACAGATAATCAGCTTCCAAGCAAAATTGGAGGAAATGGAACTGGTCTGCTTGTAATAAAGGAAGCAGATTGTGGAAAATGCAAAAGAGTGTGTTACATCCTTCATGGATATCTTGTGACTGTCTTATGAGGATGATGTAATGGTCTTGCGGAGGTCACATCATGACCTCTTCTCACCAGGTATATAAGTGTAGACCCTTGGTGACGCAGTTAGTTTTCAGTTAGATCGTCAGTCAGATACACTGCTATGCTGTGTATTAGTCTCATGATGCAGTATGGTTTTAAAATGGAGTTTTACTTTCTACTGTAAGGTACAGAAGTGCTGGGCCGGCAGTTTCACCAATAGCTGCCAGATTTGTTGATGTACTTTTTCAGTAATATTGGAGAGTGAAGACGGGAACCTGAAGGAGTTGTTCAGTGGTTTTGGAGAGGATCGACTATTATTGAATTCGTTCAAGTAAGAGTGATCTACATGAGATAACCTCTATTAAAAGCAGCAGAAGGGTTGTGCGGTACCTAGTCTACAGAGGAAAAAGGTCAGTGCCTTTAAACCATTTTATTTCCGTCGTCATGAAATCTGCGGACAAGGCAGATTCTGGCTGGAATCGGCAGTAACATCGGGTTTTCGAGGAATTCTTTATTTCAGGAAAGTCTCTCCTAATTGACTGTATAAATATCTTGGACTTTCAAATTTACCATTCTAAGAACTGTGTTCCAATTTACCACTTTAAGACTGTTTGCATTTACCGCTTTAAGAACTAGTACCGAATTTAGCGGTTTGTTAAATGGTTGCATAGCAGTTTACTTCCTGTTAAGGTTTTCGTTTGTTATTTTTTTAAAAATATTGAGCAGAGTTTAATAAATGTTTGTTTATAAAACCTGACTCATTTCTATATTAATTGTTGCCGGTCACATGACAAGTGAAAAAAATTGAGCTGGCCCCAGACGCATGCTGAATGGTTTATTTTGAAGATAAGATGAGTGAAAGAGCAGCACTATTGCAACCATCCATATAGTTTTTCTGAATAAGCAACCATTTTCATTGAAAAAAAATCACTTACCAAGGGGCATAAAATTCAATCAGTACAGTATCTTTGTCTGCAATGAAGGAATCATAATTTGCATCTGTCAAAACCAAAACACCATTTTCTTCTTTGACCGACTCATCATCGTCTTCATCATCTTCATCCTCCTCTTCCTCTTCCCCTTCCGCATCAGATTCTGGAGGAAAAAAAAGTTAAAACGATGTGAAGATGATGTCATTGGTCTCAGGTTAGCTGGAAGTGCTGAAGTTCAGTTGCAACATTAACACAAGATTAATCAGTCAATAAATTATAGGTTAAGTACCCTTCATCTGAAATTCCAAAACCTGAAAACCTCCGAAATCCAGATTTCTTTTTTGAGTGCTGACATGACAACACAAATGGAAAATTCCACAAGATGCTGGGAGGATTCCCAGGTGACACGCAAGTCTCTACACACTAGACAGTTTTGGGAAGTGACCTCGTACATAATGAACAGAAGACAATGAGAAATAGAAAATCCACTGTATAAGCGAAAAATAAAGATTTTGATCGTGTATTGTCAGCGGACTGAACATATGTCGCTTAATGATATGCTGATTATGAAACAAGCAAAGACCATTCACAACGAACTGAAAATTGAAGTTAATTGTGGATAGGAAGTTCAGGCTAGTTTCAAAAATTTAAGGCACAGCATAATTTAAGGCACTGATGAAAATCTAGCAGAACAGTCTACAGTGCTGATTGTTTTTATAACTTCCATAAAACCTAACAGAGTAACATACAATTACAGCATACTGTAACCTTTTAATCAAAACATCGTAGATGAAGATTGAAAGCCTGCTGCTGTTTACCAGTTCATTCAGGTATTTTCCCCAAAACTGTTGTGGTGCTTTGTTACCCTGCACCATTGATATGAAAATGTGCATGTAATAATTTTTACCTTTAAGTACAAATCTAAGCAATGACTGCTCACTGGTAGCACATAAATTCAGTCAGAAATGATGGCGATCCCAAGTCACTTCATGAAACATTTCAAAATCCGAAACACTTCCGGCCCCAAGCATTTCAGACTCAACCTGTACTTAAAAACTCAAGTGATCCCAGTGTAAATGCTGGAAAGAAAAAAAACATAATTCTTGCTACACCACTGTAACAATGGATTTCTAGTTTATCAAACAGGGTGCCCACCAAAAATCTGAACACTGCAAATCACTTGTACAGGTATGCATTAGTCATGACAAAGCATTAGTATTGTATAACTGTATTTAGTGCTTTTATTTTCATCCATAACTTATCAGGATCAACCCCAACCCCCCACCCAAGTCTTTACAAGAGTGTTACACAGCATGGCTTGATTATTTTCTAATCATGAAGCCCAGCAACATTCATCTCCCTCTATTTTAATGTCTGCTAATCAAGAATACAATCTACTCTACTATTACATTTGAACAAGTCGTCACTTATATCCTTTAACATTGGTATGAACTAAACCAAAAGTGGTCAACCTACAAATGTTTGACCTGTAGGGAAGCCCAAGGAAATTATTGATGGGATTTCTTAGGTTTTGTAGGAATCCACCAGAAACGTATCCCATTTTGGAAAAATTAATTACCATTGCAGAACTTCAAAATTTGCAATTGGGAAGGAAGAGCAATGATATAAAGGATAGCAAACAGAAACAGGAGCCTGGCAATTTAACCGAGCAGTCAAAGACCTGATGACAAAAATGAGAAAGGCATTTGCTCCAAGTGGAAAAACTCAAGATTTCCCACAAGCATTTTTCTTCATGGTATGAAACCACTGTTTGAAACACAGAAGCATTCTCAAATAAGAGAAAATCTGCAGATGCTAGAGATCCAAGCAACACACAAAATGCTGGAGGAGCTCAGCAGGCCAGACAGCATACATGGCAAAAAGAGTACAGTCAACGCTTCGGGTTGAGATCCTTCATCACGACATTCTCTCAAAAGCTTTTACAACTTAATTTGACAGTGCACCAAATGTTAATCAAACACTATTAGACCGGAATGCAAGATGTCAGAGCTAAGCCTGCAAGAAAGAGGTGGAACCTTCAGTTTTCAGTATGCTTTAACGTGCATGTAATAAATTAGGATACAAATTTATTACATGCACGTTAAAGCATACTGAAATATGTCATTTCTGTTAACAACACACCCAAGGATATGCTGGGGACAGCCTGCAAGACTCACCACACATCTGGCACTAACAAAGCATGACCACGATACTTGGCAGAGCACCAACACAAAAAACAGCAAAACAAGCCCCATTCTACCCTCACACCAGTGCACATACACGTCTCTAACCCCAGGACAGGCGGTCTTCAGCTTCTACCAGACTCGGGAGACATTTCTCGTTCCACTACCCCAGCGGACTTGCAGATATTCACAAACTCTGGCTCTGGCCAACAAGCCTGGACTTTGATTGACCCTCAGACCTTGGCATTATCTCAGTACCTACCAATTACTGAACGCTAGGTCTCGAACTACTGTGTCACTGATGCGTGTGCCCAGGGGGTCATCGGACCTTGTTCTTCCTGCCAGCAAGGAACTCCAATTCTGGAACCTGTCAAAACCTCACTTGGGGGGCAGGGGTGAAATCAGCCCCTGTCCATGCTGGTCTGATGGTCCGACATTCACCATTGCTGGCCTTCAAATGCAGAGTAGAGGCTAGCACTCTGGCCTGACTTATTTCCCCCCCCACATCCTTGCCTGTAAACCATAACCTGAACCCCAACACCCCTAGGTCTCTTAAGAATCTCAAAATCTATACTGCACAAACCTTGTCACTTCCATTCAAGGGGGCTACTAATATAGTTTATAGTTCTCAAAACAGAATTTGCTGATTTAACAATAAGCTACAATCAATTCCCCAAGTGAGTTCTTAACAATACAGGTTCCCAGACTTCAAAGCACTGGAGAATATTTGATTTGTCTTTACTACCAACTCAACCTGCAAGTTAACCTTGAGGAAATGAACCAGGACTCCCTAACCTGCTTACCTCAATGTACGATTTGCCAAGATCTCCCTTAAAAAAATTTTTGACTTTGCCTCATCTTCTCATTGACAAGTACTCCAAAACTTCATCCTTAATAATGTACTCTAAAATCTTACCAACTGCTGAGGACAATGTAGCCCACTTGACTGGCACCCCATAAACCACACCAAACATTTTCACCTGGACCAGTGCAGTAGCTACAGCAGATACCAACCACAGAATGTACTGCAGTTACTTTCCATGCAATTTTGGCAAGACCTTCCAAGTATGCAACCTTTTGCAACCAAGGACCAGGGCACCAGGTACACATGAACACCATATTCAAATTGCACAGCATCCTCACTTGGAAATGCATTACCAGTCCTTTCATCTAAATCCTGGAATTCTCTATTCAGAAATAGAGCTTTGAGCAGCAGCCAATCCAGATATCAGAAGTCTGGAGAGGAGAGGACTTCTATCAGGTCCATGCCCGAGGATAAAAGGTAAGAGCGGGTCGCGGTAACGTAATAGAGCTTTGATAAGCAACCAGTCGGTGTTTGGGATTGATTAGTGACAGCAAATTAAAGGAAGGCATGGCAAACACAATGGCCATTGTCTGAGTGGACTCAAGGCTTTTAACTCTTCGAAGCTTCAGCAGAGACTTCACTCAGGGAAAACAAAGGAAAGAAAAGTTCAAATTTTATTCCTTCTCTTTATATCTGCTCAACTGGGACAGTAGAGATGCAAGGCAGGATAATGAAATGCTCCTCTTAAGGGATGTGGAAAAGCAGGGAGACCTCCAATACCACTGCGAGAAGGGCATCCGCTGCAGCTTCTAAAAAATCTGGTAAAGGAGCTAGAGCTGGAACTGGATGAGCTCCAGATCATTTTGGAGGCTGAAGGGGTAACAGTGAGTTAGAGAAGGAGTTACACCCAAGCTGCAGGACACAGGAAACTGGGTGACAGTCAGGAAGGGGAAAGGGGTTAAGGAACAGTGCGGAGTCCCTGTGGCCATTTCCCTCAAGAACAGGTATATCACTTTGTATACTCATGAACGCAGCAGGCCAGGCAGCATCTCTAGGAAGAGGTACAGTCGACGTTTCGGGCCGAGACCCTTCGTCAGGAACAACACCTTATATTCCATCTGGGTATCCTCCAACCTGATGCAATGGACATTGACTTCTCAAACTTCCGCTAATGCCCCACCTCCCCCTCATATCCCATCCGTTATTTATTTACACACATTCTTTTTCTCTCTCTCCTTTTTCTCCCTCTGTCCCTCTCACTATACCCCTTGCCCATCCTCTGGGCTTCCCCTCCCTCCCTATCTTTCTCCCTAGGCCTCCTGTCCCATGATCCTCTCATATCCCTTTTGCCAATCAACTGTCCAGCTCTTGGCTCCATCCCTCCCCCTCCTGTCTTCTCCTATCATTTTGGATTTCCCCTCCAGCTCCCACTTTCGAATCTTTTACTAGCTCTTCTTTCAGTTAGTCCTGACGAAGGGTCTCGGCCCGAAACGTCAACTGTACCTCTTCCTAGAGATGCTGCCTGGCCTGCTGCATTCACCAGCAACTTTTATGTGTGTTGCTTGAAATTCCAGCATCTGCAGATTTCCTCGTGCTTGCGTCACTTAGTATACTATCAGGGGTCATGACCTAACAGAGGAAAGTCAGTGGTTGGGTCTCTGCACAGAATCTGCCTCTGACTCAAAGGGAAGTGGGAAGAAGTGGCATTTATAGCAAGAGGATTCGAGTACAGGAGCAGGGAGGTACTACTGCAGTTGTACAAGGCCTTGGTGAGACCACACCTGGAGTATTGTGTGCAGTTTTGGTCCCCTAATCTGAGGAAAGACATCCTTGCCATAGAGGGAGTACAAAGAAGGCTCAGCAGATTGATTCCTGGGATGGCAGGACTTTCATATGATGAAAGACTGGATGAACTGGGCTTATACTCACTGGAATTTAGAAGATTGAGGGGGCATCTGATTGAAACGTATAAAATCCTAAAGGGATTAGACAGGCTAGATGCAGGAAGATTGTTCCCGATGTTGGGGAAGTCCAGAACGAGGCGTCTCAGTTTGAGGATAAAGGGGAAGCCTTTTAGGACCGGGATTAGGAAAAACTTCTTCACACAGAGAGTGGTGAATCTGTGGAATTCTCTGCCACAGGAAACAGTTGAGGCCAGTTCATTGGATATATTTAAGAGGGAGTTAGATATGGCCCTTGTGGCTAAAGGGATCAGGGGGTATGGAGGGAAGGCTGGTGCAGGGTTCTGAGTTGGATGATCAGCCATGATCATACTGAATGGCGGTGCAGGCTCGAAGGGCCGAATGGCCTACTCCTGCACCTATTTTCTATGTTTCTGTAAGAGTACACTGTGGTGACGGGGAATTTGTTAGTTAGGGAAACGGACAGGTGATTCTGTGGGTGAGAACGAAGTTCCCGGATGCCAGGTCCAGGACATCTCGGATCGAGTTCTCAGCATTCTTGCTTGAGGGTGAACAGCCAGAAGTCATGGTCCAGGTAGGTACCGATGACCTGGGTAGGATAAGTGATGACATTCTGCATACGGAGTTTAGGGAGTTAGGTGCTAAGGGAAGACCTCCAGAGTTGTGATCTCAGGACTGCTACCCGTACTACATACTAGTGAGGCTAGAACTAGAAAGATTATACAGTTTAAAACGCAGTTAGAGTTGTAGGAGGGAGGGTATAAGATTTTTGGATCATTGGGGTCTCTTCCAGGGAAGGAGGAACTTGTACAGAAAGGACGGTATTACACCTGAACTGGAGGGGAACTAATATCCTGGTGGGGTTTAAACTAGAGTTGCGGAGGAACGGGAACCAGAGTGCCAGAACAGTTAGTGGAGAGGTCGTGGAGACAGGTGTTGTTTAGACCTCAAAATTAGGAATGAAAAGTTTTGAGCATGATGTGACAACAACGAAAAGGGTGAATACAGGAGTGGAGGTGTTACATCTGAATGCACGCAGTATACAGAATAAGGCAGATGAATTGTAGATTGGCAGGTATGATGTTGTAGACATCACTAAATCATGCCTGAAAGATTATAGCCGGGAGCTTAATGTCCAAGGATACACTTGGTATCGAAAGGACAAGCAGGAAGGCAGAGGGGGTGGCTTTGCTGTTGGTTAAAAAAAAAGAAATCAAATCATTAGAAAGAGGCGACATAGGGCCAAAAGGTGTTGAATCATTATGGATAAGTTAAAGAACTGCAAAGGTAAAAAGACCCTGATGGAAGTTGTATACAGACTGCCAAACAGTAGCAGGATGTGGCCTACAAATTATAACGGGAGATAGAAAATGCATGCCAGGAGTGTCATCTGGTGTTCATATTCATAAAGGAGATGTGCTGGCGTCGCAGAGGGACCAGTGAAGGTTCACTAGAATACCAGGAATGAAAGGGTTAACTTACAAGGAGCATTTGATGGCTCTGGCCTGTTTAGAAGAATGGGGGGGGGTGGGTGGGTGGGTGGAATCTCCTTGAAACTCAAAGATTGAAAGGCTGAGATAGTGGAGATGGAGCAGATATTTTCTACAGTGGGGAGTCTATGACCAGAGGGCACAGCCTCAGTATAGAAGGATATGCCCTTTAGAACACAGATTAAGAGGAATTTCCTTAGCCAGAGGGTGGTGACTGTGGAATTAATTGCCACAGACATTTGTGGAGGCCAAGTCATTGATGTACTTAAAGTGGAGATTGATAAGATTCTTGATTAGTAAAGGTGTCAAAGGTTACAGGGAGAAGGCAGGAGAACGGGGTTGAGGGGGATAATAAATCAGCCAGAATACTGGAGCAGAGTTGATGGTCCAAATGGCCTTCTTCTACCAAGGTAAAGAACCCTTCAGGAAAGTGATCATAATATGACTGCTTTCACCCTGAAATTTAAGGAGAAGCTAAAGTCAGATAACAGCATTACAGTGGAGTAAAGGGAACTACAGAGGCATGAGATAGGAGTTGGCCAGAATTGTTTGGAAAAGAACACAGACAGGGCTGATGGCAGAGCAACAATGGCTGGAACTTCTGGAAGCACTTTGAAAGGCACAGGATATATACATCCCAAAGAGGAAGTAGTACTCCAACAGCAAGATGACACAACAGTAGCTAAGTGAAGTCAAAGCCAATAAAAAAGCCAAAGAGAGGGCATATAATAGAGCAAAAATTTAGTGGAAAGTTATAGGATTTGGAAGCTTTTAAAAAACAGAAGGAAACTAAAGTAGTCATCAAGGTAGAGAGAATATGAAAGCAAGCTAGCCAATAGTATGAGGATATCAAGTTTCTTCAGATACACAAAATGTAAAAGAGAGGTTACAGTTGATACCAGACCACTGGAAAACAATGCTGGACGGGTAGTAATAGGGGACAACAAAATGGCAGATGAACCGAGCAAGAATTTTGCACTAGCCTTCACCGAGAAAGACACTAGCAGTATGGTGGAAGTTCCAGGTGTCAGGGGGCATGAAATATGTGAAGTTAGCATAACTAGAGAGAAGGTTCTTGGGAAACTGAAAGGTCTAAAGGTAGATAAGTCACCTGGAACAGGTTGCGTACACACTAGAGTTCTGAAAGAAGTGGCTGTAGAGATTGTGGAAGCATTAGTAATGATCTTTCAAGAATTATTAATTCTAATTGTGCACTTGGATTTTTGGATGGCCTTTGACAAAGTGCCACACATGAGGCTGCTTAACAAGCTACGAGCCCATGTTGGGACCCATTTTTTTTAGGTTATGTGTCAATGATATCGATTATGGAATTGATGGCTTTGTTCCCAAGTTTGCAGACAATATGAAAACAGGTAAGGGGGCAGGTTTTGAGGAAGAAGAGGTGCTACAGAAAGACTTACACAGATTGGGAGAATGGGCAAAGAAATGGCAGATGGAATACAGTGTGCAGAAGAGTATGGTCATGCACTGATTGAAGAAAAGAAAGGGTTCAATATTTTCTAAATGGAAAGAAAATACAAAAAAACTGAGATGCAAAGGGACTTGGGAGCCCTGGTGTAGGATTCCCCAAAAGTTAATTTGCAGGTTGAGTCTGTGGTGAGGAATGCAAATGCACTGTCAGCAATTCATTTCAAGAGGACTAGAATATAGAAGCAAGGACATAATATTGAGACTTTATAAAGCACTGAGGCCTCACTTGGAGTATCGAGAGCAGTTTTGGGCTCCTTATCTTAGAAAGCATGTACTGAAACTGGAGAGGGTTCAAAGGAGGTTCACGAAAATTATTCCAGGATTGAATGGCTTGTCATATGAAGAGCATTTGATGGCTCTGGGCCTGTATTCACTGTGTGACGAAGTTATCAGAAGATTGATGCTGATGAGAGAGATAAGAGAGAGAAAAGGGAGAAGTGTTCAAAATGTTAATGAGAGACGAGAGAGATTAACGAAAAGAGACACAGTTCTGAGTATTGACAGACCGGTTGCTTTGAACCTGAACTGTTTGAAGTTTGATGGACAGGCGATACCCCAGCAGGGGGATAAAAGGAACAGGTTCACTAAGGCAAGACACACCACGAGATCACGAGACCCTGGAAGTGCGGTGTACCCCCACAAGTTGGTGGGAGTTTTGAGGTCTGGTCGCGGGACCGACCATAGACGCACAGGGTGAAAAGGTACGATCGGCGGGAACCTGGTGTGTGTGTCCGCCCTTGCCTGGGTGCCGGGTTCACAGCGGAAGAACGAACGTATCTGGAACGGAGGGGTCACAGTCCCTGACCTCAGAAGACATTAAAAGGGCTCACGCCGAAAGCTAACTGCGAGGAACATCAAAGGTCTGTGAATCCAAATTTGCATTCGCTCGTGCTCTCTCTCTCCCCAACAGCACAACAGCGATTACTGCGAACTGTACTCAACTGAGCTGAACTCTGCGTCACTTGAGACTGATCATTTTACCCCTAGACTGCGATAGAGCTTGATTGATACCTATTACCCTAGTTCTGTGTACATGCGTGTTTTACCATTGCTAACCTGTTGCATTTATAACCTTACGATTAGAGTACTGTGTTACTTATTTCTTTAATAAAACTTTCTTAGTTCCAGTAATCCAGACTCCAACTAAGTCGTCCACTTCTGCTGGTTTGGCAACCCAGCTACAGGGTACGTAACAACTGGAACTCAGAAGACTGAGGTGACCTCATTGAAATCTATCGAATGGTGAAAAGCCGTGGTAAGAGTGGATGTGGAGAGGATGTTTCCTAAGGTGAGCATGTCTAAGACCAGTGGACACAGACTCAGAATTGAGGACCGTCCTTTTAAAACTGAGATGAGGAGGAACTTCTTTAGCCAGGGAGTGGTTAATCTGTGGAATTCCTTGCCACAGGCAGCTGTGGAGAACAAGCTTTATGTACATTTAAGGCAGAGGTTGATAGATTCTTGATTGGTCAGGGCGTGAAGGGATACAGGGAGAAGGCAGGAGATTGGGGCTGAGAGGAAAAAATGGATCAGCCATGGTGAAAGGGCAGAGCAGACTAGATGGACCAAATGGCCAAATTCTGCTCCTACATCTTTGGTGCAAGTACTTTAGAACGTGGCTGGCTTCTGGATGAAGGCAGAAGTATGATTGATAAGTGCACTGATGACACAATGATGAACAAGAAAGTAAATTGTGCAGAGGACACAGTAATGCCACAGAGGGCGAAAGTCTGGAAAATTCAACGTGAGAAAATGTGGTAGCAGCCATTTTGCTTAGAAAATAAAAGTATGTTAACCAATGGTGAAAAACTGCAGAGATCCAGAACAGATGGATCTGGCTGTCTTAGTGCACAACTCATTGAAGCCCCATCCGTAGGTACCATAACTTAATTACTTATTGCTAAGTGAATTGAATATAAAGTTAGGAACATTTATTACAACATTGGCAAGACCTCCACTAGAATATTGTGCAACAGGATCCTTCCCTCCAGAAGGATGAAACACAAGGTTGTGAAGAGGTGCAATGTGGTGATGGCTTGAGAATATAGAATAAGAGTTTATTGCTTTAAAGGTGACACCCATTTATTCCAGACATGATCTTTCTCGCAATGGGTCTTTAGAACACTTCCCCAAAGGACAGTGGAAGCAGGAATAATTGATACCTGGTAAGAAACGGGGTGAAAAATTACTGAGTACATAGAAGCGCTCAATTGAGATTAATCATATCAACCAATTTAAATAGCAAATCTAACCAAAAGGGCCATGTGATCTACATCTCAAATTGCATGTTCATGTGGTAGATGACCCTGCAAATTTGTGAGATCTTAAAAAAAATTCTTGGATTATGGTGAATATTTCAAAAATCGATTTCTCTTACAAGTTTAGAAAAGTCTGACAGGTATACAATCCAAATATGCATCGTCACAAGAGCTTACAAATTTAGTCACAATTACTGAAGCTTTGAAATGTTTCAAATTTGATAACTGAGGGCCAAAAGGCCTGCTTCTGTGCTGTAATGTTCTATGGTTCTATTAAAGACGAGGTCTGCATGGACACAGATGATCAACACAACCCATCACGGCTAGGCTGGGCTTTGTCAACCCCCAGAATTAACCTTGCAAGTGGTTACAGCCTTCAAAGGCAAGAGAAACAAGATTGAATGTTTGGTAATTGTTCTCAATCACACATACATTTAAAGAACTACTCAATAGTTGATTATGAACACAGCAACTCCCTCAAGCCTTCCTGGAATATGGAACATTAACTGAGTTTCTAAATCTACAGATTATATCAAACTGAAAGCAGTGCAAAGAATATAGATTTTTACTTATATATTACAGCCAAACAGTTGAAGAACTTGAATCAGAGACTCCTTATGAATAAGGTTTTTTGACTGGCAGAATTGGTAAGCTAAACAACATCTTACCAAAACCCAGATTAGTTTCACATACCTCAACACGGTTTTACCCCCCTTGTTCAATCCCTTCCTACCTATGTTCGTGACACTTCTCATGCTCTGAAACTTTGATGATTTCAAGTTCCCTGGCACCCACCGCTTTATTTTCACCATGAATGTCCAGTCCCTAGATACTTCCATCCATCAGGAAGGTCTCAAAGCTCTCCGCTTCTTTTCAGATTCCAGACCTAATCAGTTCCCCTCTACCACCACTCTGCTCCATCTCGCGGAATTAGTCCTTACTCTTAATAATTTCTCCTCCCATTTCCTCCAAACTAAAGGTGTAGCCATGGGCACCCGTATGGGTCCTAGCTATGCCTGCCTTTTTGTTGTCTGCCCCCCACTTTTCCTTCGCTACATCGACGACTGCATTGGCGCTGCTTCCTGCACGCATGCTGAGCTCGTTGACTTCATTAACTTTGCCTCCAACTTTCACCCTGCCTTCAAGTTTACCTGGTCCATTTCCGACACCTCCCTCCCCTTTCTAGATCTTTCTGTCTCTGTCTCTGGAGACAGCTTATCCACTGATGTCTACTATAAGCCTACTGGCTCTCACAGCTATCTGGACTATTCCTCTTCTCACCGTCTCTTGCAAAAATGCCATCCCCTTCTCGCAATTCCTCCGTCTCCGCCGCATCTGCTCTCAGGACGAAGTCCATTCCAGGACAAGGGAGATGTCCTCCTTTTTTAAAGGGGCTTCCCTTCCACCATCAACTCTGCTCTCAAATGCATCTCTCCCATTTCACGCACTTCTGCTCTCACTCCACCCTCCCGCCACCCCACTAGCCTCCGGGTCCAGCATGTAATTCTCCGTAACTTCCGCCACCTCCAATGGGATCCCACCACTAAACACATCTTTCCCTCCCCACCTCTCTCTGCTTTCTGCAGGGATCACTCCCTACACGACTCCCTTGTCCATTCGTCCCCCCCATCCCTCCCCACCGATCTCCCTCCTGGCACTTACCCTTGTAAGCAGAACAAGTGCTACACATGCCCTTACACTTCCTCCCTCACCACCATTCAGGGTCCCAGCCAGTCCTTCCAGGTGAGGCGACACTTCACTTGTGAGTTTGCTGGGGTGATATACTGCGTCCGGCGCTCCCGATGTGGCTTTCTATACATTGGCGACACCCGACGCAGACTGGGAGATCGTTTCGCTGAACACCTACGCTATGTCCACCAGAGGAAGCAGGATCTCCCAGTGGTCACACATTTTAATTCCACGTCCCATTCCCATATGTCTATCCACGGCCTCCTCTACTGTAAAGATGAAGCCACATTCAGGTTGGAGGAACAACACCTTATGTTTCGTCTGGGTAGCCTCCAACCTGATGGCATGAACATTGACTTCTCTAACTTCCGCCAATGCCCCACCACCCCCTCATACCCCATCCATTATTTATTTATATATACACCTTTTCTTTCTGTCTCCTCCTTCTCCCTCTGTCCCTCTCACTATACCCCTTGCCCATCCTCTGGGCTCCCCCCCCTCTTTTCTTTCTCCCTAGGCCTCCTGTCCCATGATCCTCTCATATCCCTTTTGCCAATCACCTGTCCAGCTCTTGGCTCCATCCCTCTCCCTCCTGTCTTCTCCTATCATTTCGGATCTCCCCCTCTGCCTTTCAAATCTCTTACTAGCTCTTCTTTCAGTTAGTCCTGACGAAGGGTCTCGGCCCAAAACCTCGACTGTACCTCTTCCTAGAGATGCTGCCTGGCCTGCTGCGTTCACCAGCAACTTTTATGTGTATTGCTTGAAATTCCAGCATCTGCAGATTTCCTCGTGTTTTAGTTTTACATTAACAAGTTTGTATTGTTATAATTAAATTTCTAAATAATAAACACATCTTAAATCACCTTACCATGATACCTACACGTTGCCAGAATACAACTGTATAAGTTAAAAAGAACAAGTTATTTTATTAACTTTAAATGAGCACAAAACACTTTTAACTTAAAACATTTGAGTTTTTAATGCAAAGAAACCCTGGAGAGCTTCATATTAGCTTAACAGTGTAACATTGACTTACTTGATGAAAGGTTATCAGCTTCATAAATTAACCTTGTATTTCTCCTCACAGATACTGCATTCCCACCAAGTCTAAAGCGAGGCATAGGTGCAAAGAAAAACTTGCTTGCAATATCATAAGCACATAAATTCTGACATTATATAAAGAAAGAGAAGGAAAAAATCCTGCAAAACAAGACAGTAGTGCAAAGTCCATGGTAAGGCAAGAAAGTAAGCAGTACCTCCAGAATTCTGCACTCCCCCCCCCCCCAAGACTAGCTTCTTAATTGTATAAGAGAGTAAATGGGGCGTGAATTCTAAATCAAGTCCTGGACCTTTGCAAACCCAGACCCAGCACCGATAGTCTGTCGAGGCAAGGAAACCAAAATGCCTCAGTGGCCTCACTAATGGAGTATTTTTTACACTCGGCCACCAAACCCGCACAAGGCAGCAGCAACACAGAGAGCCGCACTTTACCAAGGGCTGCTTACCCAATATATCCCCCTGGGCCAGCGCGATCACGGCGAGCTGCGCCAATAGCAGCAACAACGACACTTTCTTCAGTTCCATTGGATTCCCCCTGCGGCCGCCAGAACCCCCGTGTGCCACCGATAGATACGCTCCACTGCCCGAGCTCTGCGTCACGGCCCGCGCACGCCGCTCTTCCTCACGCACGCGTCCTTCTGTCTCGCGATGAACCTGGCTCTCCCAATCGCCAGCTTCGTCTCCCCAATTCCCCACCGCACGCTGTGGTACCCTTGTCTCGCGACTCGCCCTCGCCCACCAAGCACGTCCCCTTCCCGTGCCTCGTGGTGATATTCCTACAGACACGCCCTCCGCTCCTTCTTCAGATTCACTGTGTCCTCTGAGTTGCCCACTTTCTATTGGCCCACCGCGCTGTCCAATGGGGTGATGCCACTCGGTTCGTCGGGGACGCGGAGTTGTCAAAGCAGCGAGCACGTGGGTGGCAGTGAGTGGCGGAGCAGCGAGTCCGGGGCGGGGTGGATCGCGCTCATTTGAATGGATGACTGAGTGTCTAGGAGGTTAGAAACGTAGAGAACCTACGGCACAATACGTATGTTGCACCGAGATTTTGAAAAAACTGGCTAGGCTGCGACTGTTTTCTCTAGAGTTTCAATGGCTAAAGTGTGACTTTGCAAAGACTTACAATATTATGAGGGGCATATTGTGAAGTGAATGGCCGCTGTCTTCTCCTATCCCGTAGGGGAGTCTAAAACTGGTTGGCATAGATTTAAGATGAGGGGGAGAGATTTAAGGGGCACCTGAAGTGCAATTTTTTTTCATGCAGTTAGTAGTATTTATATGAAATAAGGTGGTAGTGTTGGGTATAATTATGACTTTTTAGGAGATATATATGGGAAAGATTGCAGGGGTTCCCAAACTGGGGTTAATGGTAGGGGACCATGGCATTAAAATGGTTGGGAACGCCCTTTGAGTGGACGAGAGCCTGTTTCTTATGGCTCTGTGACTGAATGTGAATGAGGTCCTCTAATCCATGAAGCATTTTTGTTAATAGCTGAAGTTAAAGTTGAGGTGAAATATTCCTGACTTTTCAGATACACTGCAAATTAATTACAAGAGATTTACATTTTAATATGCCATTAGTTGTGGGCTACACCTACAATTTGTACAGATTTAGCTGATCGTAAACACAAGAGACCCTGCAGATGCAGGACCTGATAAAGGGTCTCGCTCGAAATGTCGCCTGTTTATTCCTTTCCATAGACGCTGCCTGATCGGCTGAGTTCCTCCAGCATTTTGTATGTATTACTCGCTTTAGTTGAATTCAGTTTGATCCAGCTCTCTCCCTGTTCAGGATTAGCTCTATTTATTCAGAATTAGGTTTATTATCACCGGCATGTGTCGCGAAATTTATTAACAGCAGTTCAATGCAATACATAATAGAGAAGAAAAGAAACATACTACTAATAAATAAATAAAATACACTATAGTGTATTGAATAGATTTAAAATCGTGCAAAATACCTATATATATATATATAAATGAGGTACTATTCACGGGTTCAATGTCTATTTAGGAATCGGATGGGAGAGGGAAAGAAGCTGTTCCTGAATCGCTGAGTGTGTGCCTTCAGGCTTCTGTACCTCCTTCCTGATGGTAACAGTGAGAAAAGGGCATGCCTTGGGTGCTGGAGGTCCTTGATAATGGATGCTGTCTTTCTGAGACACCGCTCCTTGAAGATGTCCTGGGTACTTTGTAGGCTAGTACCCAATATGGAGGCGATTAAATTTACAACCCTCTTCAGCTTCTTTCGGTCCTGTGCAGTAGCGCCCCCCCCCACCAACCCCTCCCCCATACCAGACGGTGATGCAGCCTGTCAGAATGCTCTCCACTGTACATCTATAGAAGTTTTTGAGTGTATTTGTTGACATACCAAATCTCTTCAAACTCCTGATGAAGTATAACATTTACTGCTCAACCCTATTTGTCTTTGAAATCATGGTGATGAACTGCCTTCAAAAACAGCTGCAGTTCTTCTGATAAAGACTGCAGCTGTCTGGTAATATATATCTAAATCGGGAGGCTTCTGATTTGCAGAACATGGTGTTTGCATATACTGTACCTGCTTCCCTTGTCCTTGGAGAGTGTGGTCCTGTGATCACAGGCATGGGAGGTTCTGTTCAAGAAACCATGACAAGTTACTTCATTGCACCTGGATGGTAACACCTGCAAAGTTAATATTTATAGACCATCCTTAATTGCTTTGAATCAATAGGTTTGTATGGCAATGAAGTATTAAACCATATAAGACTGCAATAGATGTCTTTCTCCTTCCTTTATACATCAAAGTTAGTAAACTCCAACAGTTCCTGACTTCCAATAGCCCTTCTGATCTTCCACCTTCACTTTCTTTAGACCTTCTCTCACCCCCCTGCAATGCCCTGCATTATCATTTCTGATGTTCCCCATTTTGATCCTAAACAATCAGTCTTCGATAGAGGGCATAGCTTCATTCCCCTAAAATCCCAACTCAATGAGCTCAACGTGAAGCTGAACTCTTCTTCTGCCACCTCTGCCTCTGTCCCCATGTCTTTGGTCATGTGACTTCATCCCAAAATGTGGACCATTTCACCTGTCTTCAGTACTTCCTATCCACCTGGACATCTCTCCTTGCCAATTACCCTCTTTAGCTCTATTCTATACTAACTGTTGACATGACATTGACTATTTTAGCTGCCCTGTTATGCTCCTTTATGAATGTGGAGCATAGTACATGGAGCATGGTACATGAGGAACCAATCCCCATATTATCCCCAACCTACTGACAAGGTGGAGGGGGATGTTGTGCCCTAGTGAACTGACCACTGTTTTTGCAGAAACCAGGTGTCCACTCCCAGAAGCCCGCTCATACCTCCCTTTGGCTAATGACCACACCATCAAACATCAGACCATGATCACCTAGACAGCCATTGACCTCATTTCCTTGGAAGAACTTCCATCCACAGTTTTCAGCTTTATCGTGTCCCAGACTTGCACAACCCACTTCTATCTCCTGCCTAAAATCCACAAGCAAGACTGTTCTGGCAGACCTATTGTTTCAGCCTGTTCTTGACATTCCCTCCCACCCTTCCAAAGCTTGTTTCTGTCCACCTTGGTTAGTCCTTCTTCACATATTTGTGATACCTCTGATTTGTGCAATGTTGACCACTTTCAATTCCATAATCACAATAGGTTCAGCTTATCATGGATGTACAATTGCTTTATACCTCCTTCTACATCAAGAAAATCTGAGGGCTGTCAGCTTCCTCCTGTTTTAGAGGCCTTACCAGTTCCCCTTCATCAACACAGTCATTCACTAAGCTGAACTTCTTCCCACATTGAATAGTTTCTTCACTCACTTTCTCCAGATCAGCAGTGTTGGTATTGGTACTTGCACAGCCCATGCTGTGCCTGTCTTTTTGTGTGATATGTGGAATGGTCTGTGTTTCAGTCCTTGCCAGAACTAATCTGACAAATCTTTTTCTAGCACATCAGTAATAGTACAGGTGCTTCCTCCTACATTCAGGCAGAACTCAACAATTTTTTTTTTACTACTGCTACCAATTTCCATCTTACCGTCTCTTTTACATGGTCAATCTCTGACTCTTCCCTTTTCTGGATCTCCATTTGATTCCATTGTCTCCATTGTATTTGCATTGATTACAAGACTTTTCATACGCCTCTAAAATATTTTCTTACTTCCTGAAACATGACCTTCCTTCTGTTATTGTTAACAAAAACTTTGACCGTGTCTCATTCATTTTCCACGTGTTTACTTTCACCTCGTCTTGAAAAGAACAAAGGTAGAGCTTCCTCCCCCCCCCCCCACACACACACACTCGACCACTGCTATACTAGAATAGGAATGCCTACCATTCAAAGCCTAGACCTCATTTTGGGAAATCTGGCCATCTGGCTGTCCTTCTTCTACCAGCATACAGGCAGATGAGCAGCTACAAGATTGCTTCAAGTCAGTGGACTGGGCCATGTTCAAGGACTCTCAGAGGACATGAATGAGTACACCATGCTTGTAACAGACTTTATAGAAGTAGTCATAGACGAATATGTCCCCACAGAATCATTCAATCTTCCCCAACCAGAAGCCCTGGGTGAAACATAAGATCTGCAGTCGGCTGAGGGCCAGATCAGTGGCATTCAGCTCTGGCAACCACCCAAAATACAAGAGGTCCAGGTATGACTTCCAGAAAGCATCTTACATACAAAGTGGCAATTCTGAACCAAACTTGAATCACTGAAGGATGTTCAACAGCTGCAGCAGGGCTTTAATGCTATTACCTCCTACAAAGTGAAACCAGGTGATGTAGATGTCAACAAGGTTTTACTCTCAGATGAGATCACTGCCTTTTATGCTCGCTTTGACCATCAAAACATGGTGGCCCTTCATGAACTACTACAGCCCCCCGATAACCCTGTGATTTCAGTCTCTGAGGCTGAAATGAGAGCATCCTTCAGGAGAGTGAACTCAACGAAAGCAGCTGACCCAAACAAGGTACCTGGCCAAGTACTAAGGACCTGTGTTGATCAACTGACTGGAGTGTTCACTGAGATCTTTAACCTCCCACTTCAGCAACTTGAGGCACCCACCTGCTTCAAGCAGGCTTGAAATATACCATTGCGTAAGAAGAATGTGGAAGCATTCCTCAATGACTATTGTCCAGTAGCACGTACATCCTCTGTGATGAAGTGCTTTGAGAGGTTGGTGATGGAACACATAAACACCTGCCTGAGAAGCCACTTGAATCCACTCCAATTTGCCTATCGTCACAACAGGTCAACAGAAGATATCATTTCATTGGCACTTCACTCAACCCTAGAACATTCGGAGAGTGAAGATGTCTATGTCAGGATGTTCTTCATACCATACATAGCATTCAGTACTATCATCCCCTCAAAACAAATTCACTCACACTAACACTGAAATGAACACAATCTATGGACTGCCTTTCAAGGACTCTTCATCTCTGGTTCTTGATATTTATTGCTTTTTTATAACATTATTGTTTTCTTTTTGTATTTTCACAGGTCGTTGTCTTTTGCACATTGGATGTTTGTCCATCTTGTTGTGTGCAGCCTTTCATTGATTCTGTTGTGTTTCTTTGTATTTACTGTTAATGCTCCCAAAACATGAACCTCAGGGTTGTATATGGTGACATATATGTACTTCGATAATAAATTTACTTTGAACTTTGAACTTTCACTTGCAGCTGCAGGTGATGCAACAGTTGTCTTTTCACCTCTTCCTTTCCCACCATCTAGGGGCTTAAGCAAATGAAGTCGCTATTCATTTATACTTCTTCCAGTCTGGTGTAATGCATCCAGTGTTCACAGAAGTCTTTTCTACATTGGAGAAAGCAAACACAGATTGGGTTGCCTGCTACTTTAATTCTCCACCCCACTCCCACTCTAATCCATCTTGTACTGTTACAAAGAGGCTCAATGTCCACATGAGGAACATTATCTCATCTTCCATTTAGGCATATTTTAGCCTCTGGACTCTATATTGAATTCTACAACTTAAGACAACTTGATTTCTGACTTTATCAGTCATCCTTTTTGTGATATTAACTCAGTTTGTTGATTTTTTTTCTCCTTTTGTGTTTTTATCCCTTCTGAAAGTGGAGGTGATATCCCACCTGTGCTGCTGGACTCTTCTTGTGCTCTGCATTTCATGACTCCTATTTTTATAGTGTAGCCGAGGGTGCTGATGAAGGGTCTTTCCCTGAAACATCAACTGTTCATTTCCATCTGTAGATGCTGCCTGACCCACTAAGTTTCACCAGCATTTTGTGTTAATCCAGATTTCCCGCATCTACAGTTTCTCTTGTGTCTCTATTCTTTCGATGAGGTTATTTCGTCTCTGTCCTCTCTCTCTAACTGCTGCTATTCAGTCATCGACCAGATAAAATTGCTTCTAGCATATTCCCATGGTTTCCTCCACCCTGACTTTACCCTGTTAGGGACATCCCCCTTCCCTATTCTTCTTGCAAATTAATAAGCTTCTTTGTCTTCTTCCAACTTCTGATCAAGGGACTTTGACTAGAATCGTTGGTTGTATTCCTCTTCCCACAGACTATGCATGACCTGCTAAATATTTTAAGCATTTTCTTGTTTTGATAGGTATGTCAAACACAACACGTAATTCCTGCCTCATAGCATTGACCATTCCAAGGATGGTAGGTTTCCTTTTTGAAGGACATTAGTTTCTATGACAAAGCAGTACTTTTACGGTTACAGTTACTGTTATGTCTTTTCTTTAAATTCCAGGTTTATTTAATTACATGGATTTAAATTCTTTAGCTATAAAGATTGGATTCAAATTTGTGTCTCCAAATCACTAGTCCAGTGCCATATCGGGGTGGCTAGAGTTAACATTCAGGGTAGTAGAAGGGTTGCCTGTCAAACAAATTGCTTTGTCCTGAATGATGTTAGGTTTCTTGAGTGTGGCTAGGACTCCACACAGGCAGGCAGAAAGTCTTCCATCAAATCCTGATGAATGCATTGCAGGCACTGTCAAGGCTTTCGGGAGTTAGAAGTCAAGTCAATTGTTGATATTTATTCGTAGTCTTAGAATCTGTTTGTCTGATTTAGTTAGTTTCCGGTCAGTTACAATTCTCAAAATATAGACAGTGGTGTCAGTGAAGGTAAAGCCATTGTAGGCAGGAGGTGGTGGCTGAACCTTCTTGTGTGAGATGGTTATTGCCCAGCAGGTGTGTGGTACAGATGATAACTGTCACTACAGACAATGATGGTAACATTACTGGACCAGTGTTAAGGCCGGTGAACTTAAATTCAGTAAATCTTTCTGGACTTTAAAACAAAAAGGTGGTATCATTTGTGGTAGCCATGAAACTAATTAGGTTGTCATAAAATCCCATCTCCTGCTGATTAAGTCCAATTTGGCATAAATAACTCCATAAGGATATAATAAGAACTTAAGAAGTGGGAGCAGAATCCCCCAATTGATCTTGCAAGCCTGGACTGCCATTCGTTAAGAATGTGACTAATGTTCTATCTCATAATATGCAAGTCTTCATCAAAGCAAGCATGGACATTCATTCGATGAAGTGTTTTGAGAGGTTGATGCCTGAGAAACAAACTGGATCCACTGCAATTTGCTACCGGCACAACAAGTCCACAGCAGAAGCCATTTCATTGGCTCTCCACTCAACCCTGGAACAGCTGGACAACAACGGTGCATGCATCAGGATGCTTTTTATTGACTAGTGCTCGGCATTCAATACCATCATCCCCACAAAACTAATCAATAAGCTTGAAGACCTTGGCCTTAATACTTTCTTGTGCAATTGGATCCTTAATTTTCTCAATTGCAGACCCCAGACAGTTCGGATTGGCAACAAAATTTCCTCCACAATCTCCATCAGCACAGGTGTGCCACAAGGTTGTGTGCTCAGTCCCCTGCTCTACTTGCTTTACAGTTATGCCTGTGTGGCTAAGCACAAGTCCAATGTCATATTTAAGCTTGCTGAATACACCACTGTCATCGGCCGAATCAAAGATAGTGACAAATCAGCATATAGGAAGCATTCTGAAAATCTTGCTGAGTGATACCACAACAACCTCCTACTCAACATCAGCATGACAAAGAAGCTGATTATTGACTTCAGGAGGAGAAAACCAGGGGGCCATGAGCCAGTCATCATTGGAAGATCAGTGGTGGAGAGGATCAGCAACTTTAAATTCCTTGGTATTATTACTTTGGAGGACCTGTAAGCCAGGGGTCCCCAGCCTTTTTCGCACTGCGAACTGGTTTCATATTGAAAATATTCTTGCAGACCGGCTGACCTGGGGGGTGGGGGGGTGGTAGGGTTGCCAATGGACGAGAGTAGCAGTCAAATACACTGGGTTTACCCCAAGAAAGACTACAATGATCACGAAGCCTTGCGCGGGCACCAGTGCGCATGCGTGTACGTGCTGATTTTTTTCTACAAATCGTTTTTGGCGATTCTGTTCGGGGGGGTGTTAATCACAAATGCAATATAGGCGTTAAGTGGCTAATACACTCAATTTCATTTCTAAAAGGGTTTATCTAACGAATTTAATATTAAACACATAGCGCATATTTCCTTGCATGAATATAGCGATAAGTCAATTATCAGGGGAGCTTGAAGTAAGCGTTGAACGAACTTCCAGTAGAAGTGGTAGAGGCAGGTTCGGTATTATCATTTAAAGAAAAATTGGATAGGTATATAGACAGGAAAGGAATGGAGGGTTATGGGCTGAGTGCAGGTCAGTGGGACTAGGTGAGAGTAGCGTTCAGAACGGACTAGAAGGGCAGAGATCGCCTGTTTCCGTGCTGTAATTGTTATCTGGTTATATAAGTCAATAGCATCATAACATTTTAAGTAACCTTTGGATATTAAACACACAGCACATATTTTCCTCGTAT
The DNA here is from genome assembly GCF_963921235.1 of Mobula hypostoma. NCBI lineage: Eukaryota > Metazoa > Chordata > Chondrichthyes > Myliobatiformes > Myliobatidae > Mobula > Mobula hypostoma. The sequence goes on along the minus strand of NC_086099.1, from coordinate 160,699,478 downwards.
GAACATATAAAATCATTGCAACACACCAATATCGCTGAATCAGTGGGAGCCCTGGGCTTGTTTTCCTGCAACAAGATGGTCCTATCGAGGGGTGATGGGAGACAGCGATACTCGAAGGAGGTTCCTTATGTCCAGTCTATTCCGCGATTTAGTTTTTGTTGCATTCATTGCAGAGATATGTTGGAAATGGAAGCAATGTTTTCAGTGCTTTCGTGGCTATCTCAGGATATTTAGCCTTGACTTTGATCCAGAATGCCGGTAGAGATGTTATGTCAAATATGCTTTTCAGCCCACCGTCATTTGCAAGCTGGAGGAGTTGATCTCCTTCCCGCACTGACATGGATGACGCGCGGGTAATGAGCTCGCGTGCGTTCAAGCTCACTAGTGGGCATGACAGGGAATGAGGAAAGGTGCAGCTGACTCATATCGCCAAATCATATCGTTTCCTCGCGGCCCGGTAGCACATGCTTCGCGGCCCGGTGGTTGGGGACCGCTGCTGTAAGCATAAAGGAGTTGGGTGCTTACTGTTCTGGTTAACAACAGATGGTGCAATCCGGGTCATATTACAATCGAGGAACGTGTTTGTAGACCGGATATTGAACTTTTTGCTGTTGGATCCCAGCCATATTCCACCGAGATACAACACTGGGCGTCACGGGAGGTTGCTCCTGCCTGTGGCCATCGAACTTTGCAGCTCCTCCCGTGGAGGGACAGACACTCTGAGCCAATAGGCTGGTCCTGGACTTATTTCCATCTGGCATAGTTTGCATTTTGTTGTTTGATTGTTTGTGGTTTTTGTATTGCTATATTTATGCTCTATTCTTGGTTGGTGCGGCTGTAATGAAACCCAATTTCCCTTGGGATCAATAAAGTATATCTATCTATCTATCTATCTGTCCTGGGCCCAGCATGTAAGTGCAGTTATGAAGAAAGCACATCAGTACCTCTACTTCCCTAGGAGTTTGTGAAGATTTGGCATGACATCTAAAGCTTCGACAATCTTCCATTGATATGTGATGGAGGGTATATTGCATCACAGCCAAGTCTGGAAATAACAATGCCCTGGAATGGCATATTCTACAAAAAGTAGTGGATATGGTCCAGTCCATCACAAGTAAAACACTTCCCACCATTGAGCACATCTGCAGGAAGCATTGTCACAGCAAAGCAGCGTTCATTATCAGGGACATCCATCACCCAGGTCATGCTCTCTTCTTGCTGTTCTCATCAGGAAGAAAGTACAGGAGCCTCAGGACTCCCATTACCAGGTTCAGGAAGAATTATTATCCCTTAACCATCAGGCTCTCGAACCAAAGGGGATAACTTCATACAACTTCACTTGCCCTGTCACAAAATGTTTCCACAACCTATGGACTCACTTTCAAGGACTCTTCATCTCATGTTCTTGATATTTATTGCATAGGCATTTATTATTATCATTTATTTCTTTTCGTATTTGCACAGTTATGTTTTGCACTCCAGCTGAATGCCCAAGCTGGTGCGGCCTTTCATTGATTCTGTTATGACTATAATTTTATTATGGATTTATTGAGTATGCCTGAAAGAAAATGAATCTCAGGGTTGTATATGGTGACACATATGTATTTGATAATACATTTACTTTGAACTTCGAGAATTCGCTAATGGAATTAAGCATCATCCTCTTTATGAGCCATATTTTTTGTTTGATGGAATGTGCATGTTTCAGTGAGCAGTTAGGTATCAGCAATTTTGCAGTGTTTGCACCAGCAAAAGATAGCAGACTTCATTCCCCAAATGACAATAATGAAGCAAATGGGTTCTGCAATGGTTTGGTAGTTTCAAGGTTATCATTACTAAAATTAGTTTTTTATTATTCATTTATTTAAATAACTGTTGTGATTGGATCCATACTCATGTCTCAGGATAAATGATCTAGGTTTTTGCAGACTGAGCAATCTCACCACTTTGTTTTCATACCCATAATAATGCAGGATAGGAGGACATTAATAGTTAGCTACCTTTCCTCACCGAAGTCCTGCTGCGAGATAATTGATCTCTGACATTTTCATTTTTATTTTGTGCCCAGTTTGCTTCCATCTAGTGAACATTTTAACAGACTTTACTAAGACTTCTTAATGCTACACACAAAAAATAGTCATTCTGATGTTGTACCCCGGTTAAAAGCTCTTTTGATAATGTATAAAATATCATAAATTGATGATTCTGGCTGAGCAATCCTCTGTGGACTGATCTGTTTCATATTTTTCCCGTCTTGTGCGATTTTATCTTGGCTATCTTCTCATTCTCTGATGATCAGTACAGCTACTTTGCATTTCAATATCACTACTTTTGCTTTTAACCAGGTTAGTTTAACAATCTTCCATATTTCTCACTAATCTTCCCCAAAAATATTGATCCCAATTCACCTTATGGTTACACCTAACTTACTTAAAGCATGCAAAGCTTTGGTAAATTTACCGTTAAAACAATGTTTAAATTATATTTTAAACTCGTAAACATTACTGAAAGAGTGTAAAATTGTCCATGCAAGTTTAATGAAAGCTTAAAATTAAAATAAATTATTTATTTTTACTTCCAGGCATGCTATCTGAGAATTCTTAAATCTGATTGGTTGTTCTGCCTGTTTGGTCCCTGAATGATAGAGTTTCTCTAAAGATTGCAATTCCGTTGCCACTGATCATTGAGCAAAATAGTTGATAGTTTGTTATAAGTTTGATATAATAGATAAAACCCTACTTTGTGCATTATCCAATTAAGTTAAACAGCCACTTTAACCTTGAAGATTGATCTCCATTCTATGCTTTTGTCCTCCTGGTTTCTTTGTGTTAACAGGGTTCTTTATCAATGTTATCAATGTAAAAGTAAATAAAAATAACTGCTGGAAGACCTCATTCAGCCAAGCAGCATCTGTGGAGGCAAAGGGATGGTCAATCAGACTAAGAACCAGACTAAGACCCTGCGTCAGGACTCAATATAGAGGGAAGGAAGCTAATGCATAGAAATGAGAAGAAGGGGTGAGATACAGCCAATAGGTGATAGGTGAAGTGGGGGGGGGGGTGTTGATGGACAGATGGAGCCAAGTAGGGGAGGGGCAAGATCAGAACAGATAGTGGATGATAAGTGGAAGAAGATAAGAAAAAAACATATCCACTGTTTAGGACGATGGCCCTAGGAGGTTAAAGGCAGAGGGAGAAAGGCTGGAAAATAATAAGTGGAACCAGAAGAATGATGGACAGATGGAACTCCAGATGGGGACAGGGAAAGGAAGGGCAGCTCAAGGGAGAAGAGAAGAAATCCAGGCAGAAAAGTGCATTGATGATGGGCAGATGCAACCAGATGGAGAATGACAAATCAAGTTATGGGGTGGGGGGGAAGGTTGGGGATTATAAAGATGAACAAAGGGAGAGAGGACCAATAAGAGTGGAAAAAGAATACTGAAATTGGAAAATCCCATGTTTAGAACCATTAGGTTATCTTTGTTTTGTCTGTGTCATATGATGTAGGCAGGTTTTGGTCTTTCCATGATCATGATTGATCTTGAAAAAATTTCTATAGAAGTGTTTTGCTATTGCCTTCTTCTGGGCAGTGCCTTTACAAGACAGGTGACCCCAACCATTATCAGTACTCTTCAGATATTGTCTGCCTGGCATCTGTGGTTGCATAACCAGAACTTGTGATATGCAGAGTCCAGTTAGTTCATATTGGCAGCAACATTTCCTTCATGATCTTCATCAGCACAGGTGCACCCCAGGGCTATGTACTTAGCCCAGTGCTCTACTCACTTTACACCTGTGGCTAAGCACAGCTCCAATGCCATATCCACATTTGCTGATGACACCTCTGACATGGACCATATCAAAGGCGGTGATGAATCAGCATATAGGAAGGAGATTGAAAATCTGGTTGAGTGGTGTCATAACCATAACCACTCACTCAACATAAGCAAGACTAAGGAACTGATTGTAGACTTCAGGAGAGGGAAATCAGAGGTCCATGAGCCTGTCTTCATTGGAGGATCAGAGGCAGAGGTGGTTGGCAACATTAAACTCCTAGGTGTTACTGTTTCAGCAGACCTGTCCACATATGTACAATTGCGAAGAAAGCACAACTGCGCCTCAACTTCCTTAGGAGTTAGCGGAGATTTGACATGACATATAAAACTTTGACAAACTTCTATAGACGTGTAGAAGAGAGCATATTGACCGGCTGCATCACAGCCTGGTATGGAAACACCAATACCTTTGAATAGAAAATCCTCCAAAAAGTGATGGATATAGCCCAGTACATCACAAGTAAAGTTGTCCCAAACATTGAGCACATCTGCATGAAACGCTGTGTTGGGAAAGCAACATCCATCACCAGGGATCCCCACCACCCAGGTCATGCTGTCTTTTGACTGCTGCCATCAGGTAGAAAGTACAAGAGCCTCAGTATTAGCACCACCAGGTTCAAGAACAGTTACAACCCCTCAACCATTAGGCTCTTGAACAAAAGGGGATAATTACACTCTTTTGCCCCATCATTGAAATGTTCCCACAACTAATGGGACTCACTTTCAATGACTCTTCATCTCATTTTCTTGTTATTTATTGCTATTTATTTGTTTTTGCATTTGCACAGTTTGTTGTCTTATGCACTCTGGATGAATGCTAGCCGTGAGTCAGGACCCAAAAAATGGGCCACCGGTACCATCTGGGGTTGATAATGCTTATAGTGATTTTTGGCAAGGTATACACCCCTAGTGCTAGAAAAGATGTGATAGCGTTGCAGTGGTGGTGGTTTTCTGTGAGGGGGACTGGGAGCTGCATCTCCATGCTATAAGAACCATGATCCAATGGTGCTTTGCCTATGATAAGATGAATTATGCCAGGTACCTGTCCCCTTATTTTGCTCAGATGACGAACCTCCCAGAGAAGAATCCTTCTGTGTATGAGGCCTTCAAGACAGGCCAATTCTCAGTGCAGCTGTCAAGTAACAACCCCTTTGGGCAGATCCCTGTGGACCAGGCTATTGAAGCCACAGTGAACAAAGACACACAGACTCCTGGAGGCACGTCACAGTTCAGCCTGAATGCTGGAACTATCAAGCGTTACTACTAACAGCTGAGCACCACAGTGCATTCCTGGGACAGTTAAGGGAGATGGTGCAAGACAACAAATCAGAGCTTTGTCATGCGGAGCTACAGCGGCCAAGAATCCAGAAGGACGAGGAAGCAGTTTCAGCAGTGGTTAGCCTCATACATGAATGGGTCAACCCATTTGCAGAGAAGCAGGACCTCATTAGCATCTCTATGGCAAAGGCAGCCCCCAAGGACATTGCCTCCAACCTGATGAAGGCATATGAGATTGGTGAGCAATGCTATGCAACTTCAAGGATGAGAGACTAGAGAAAGACCCACTAGCAACGAAATTCCATGACCCAATGAAAACCAACAAGCTGAGAACATTCAGTGATATGTGTAAGAAGAGAGAAGTGAAATCAAATGGGAGGGCGATCATCTTGAAAGCAGACAGGTCTTTGTTTGGACGCATCATAGTGATGACAAAAGGACACAGTCCATGTATGGAAGATATCCTTTCTCATCCCCTTGGACCATTGCCCTGGGCCCTGTCCACACCAGAAGGATTGCTGAGAAAGACAAATAGAGCTACTTTAGCCACAACCTTGCAGAGAAATGTAGTAGTAGAAGAGCAACGCCCAGGAAACTCTGCTACAGTGGTTGATGGAATGAACTTGGTCCAAAGAGTGAAAGGTGATCAAGTTACTTTCAGAGATGTTGCCACAACAATTCTGGGTATGGCTCTGAGGGAAGGCAGTCAGAGTAGCAGAATAAATGTTGTGTTCGACACATACAAGGAGAACTCTATCAAGAATAGTGAAAGATGTCTACGGGGTGAAGAGATTGGTCATGAGTTGCAAGGTATCACAGGCATACAGATAGTGAGGCAGTGGAGGAGTCACTATGAGAAATTTAGGGAGGGTAAATCCCCAGGGCCTGAAAAGCTGTTCCCTTGGACCCTGTGGGAAGGTATTGCATAAACTGAAGGGGCCCTAGGAAAGATATTTAAAGCATCCTTAGCCAAGGGTGAGGAGCCGATGGATTGAAGGATAGCAAATGTTGTTCCGTTATTTAACTAAGGCTCTAAGAATAAGCCAGAAAATCATAGACCAGATTATGATCAGAGATTAAGGGAGCTAGGGCTTTACTCTTTGGAGAAAAGGGGGATGAGAGGAGACATGATAGAGGCATACAAGATGTTAAGAGGAATAAATAGAGTGGACAACCAGCACCTCTTCTCCAGGGCACCACTGCTCAATACAAGAGGACATGGCTTTAAGGTAAGGGGTAGGAAGTTCAAAGGGGATATTAGCCGAAGGTTTTTCACTCAGGGAGTGGTTGGTGCGTGGAATGCACTGCCTGAGTCAGTGGTGGAGGCAGATACACTAGTGAAATTTAAGAGACTACTAGACAGGCATATGAAGGAATTTAAGGTGGGGGGTTATATTGGAGGCAGGGTTTGAGGGTCGGCACAACATTGTGTGCTGAAGGGCCTGTATTGTGCTGTACTATTCTATGTTCTATGTTCTAAATTTTAGGAATTTTTCCGCTGCTTTCAACACTTGTAGATTATGGGTTAAAATTAGACCGTAATACAAATCACATTTTTTGGTAGATATACCTATCAGGAGAAAGTCCTTCAACCTTATTGGTGCTATTAGCTCTTGTCCTATATTTTTCCATGATGAAACTTTATCCTCCTCCATCCAGTAGCTAAGACTTTTTAATACAAATGCCCAGTGATACAGTTTAAAATTTGGACATGCCAATCCCCCATCCGACTTTTTGAATTGTAAAGCTGACCACTTTATATTGGATTGTTTACCATTCCAAACATAGCATTGTAGTAAGGAGTCCAGTATTTGCCAATATCCTACTGGAGGCACAAGTGGGATCATTGAGCTGATAAAATTAATGCGGGCTAAGATGTTCATTTTAATGACTGATAAACGGGCTGGGACTGATGCTGGCAGGTGTCTCCATCTATTAATATCTTCTTCTATTTTTTTCATAATTGAAGAGTAATTTGTTTTAGCCACAGACAATAGGGAAGTATTAACTTTAATACCCAAGTAGAGGACCTCATTTGTAACATTAATCTGGGGAGGGAGAGACACCTTACTTTTATCTGTATTAATCAGCATCAGTGCTGATTTTGACAGATTAATTTTGTATCCTGAAAGAAATCCAAATTACTCCAGTGTTTTTAAAACATAGGGGAGAGTTGAACATTTGCCATATCAGCTAATGTGTCATCCGCATAAAGTGATATCGAACATGATGTTGTACCTATTGTAATAGGGGAGATCTGAGGAGAGTTTCTAATTAAATGTGCAAGCAGTTCAATAGATATAGTAAAAATTAAAGGAGACAAAGGGTCCCCTTGTCGCGTGCCCCGTCCTATGTCAAATAACTCTGAGAAACCTCCTCCCACACATACCTGGGCTGAACGATTAGCATACAGTGTTTGAATCATATCGATAAATTTATCGCCGAACTTAAATTTTTTTAGAACTCTCCAAAGATATGGCCATTCAAGGCAATTGAATGCTTTTTCAGCATCTAGAAATAGCAGGCCACAGGCAGGCGGGATTTTATGTGTTGCACTCAATACGTGTAAGAGCCGGCGAGTATTATCAGATGCGGGATGTCCCCTGATAAAGCCCATTTGATCTGTGCTAATTATTTTCCCAACTACTGTCTCGAGTCTACTGGCTAAGACTTTGGAAAATTTTTTGAGGTTGGCATTTATCAAGGAGATTGGACGGTGATTGGCACACTCCAAGGGATCCTTACCGGGCTTAGGTATAACTGTGATCAGGGCTGTGTTTAGATCTCTATGGAAAGCGCCATTTCCAATAGCATAATTTAATGTTTCTAACCATACTGGTTCAAGAATATCCCAAAGTACTAGGTAAAGTTCCACAGGTATGCCATCTATACCTGGCCCTTATTTGTAGCTTTGACTGCTTTGAGTAGCTCATCCAGTGTAATAGGAGAGTCTAGAGTTTTGGTGTCCTCTAATGACAACGTAGGGAGGTCTAATCCACTAAAAAAGTTGGTGAAGTCATTCTCAGAAGGAACTGAGCCACGTATACAGTTCTTTAAAGTAATTCTTTAATGTCTCATTTATTTCCTCTGTTGAAGATACTACTCCACGTTTAGCACGTCTAATTGCCGGTATAGATCTTTTAGTTTCCTGTTGTTTGAGCGTTAGTGCTAAAAGATGGCTCGGTCTGCTGCCTTCTGCATGATACTTATGTTTGGTTACATGGATCATATATTCTGCCCTGCTCCTTAATAAATCATTTAATTGTGCTTGTTTTGTTTTGAGGTCGTTTTCTTTTGTTATGGTGTCTCTCCTTTTGAGATCATTCCCCAAAACCTTACTTTGTTCTTCTAGGGTGGAAATCTTCTGAAGCTGGCTTTTATGTAGGTGGGAACTGAACCATATGGCATTATTTTGTAAGAAACCCTTGATGGAGGCCCAAATCACTGTCACATCTGAGACACTATTTTTATTTACATTTATAAATTCTGGCAGTTTTGTTCTCAGTTGTGATAGAAATTTGTTGTTTTTTTGAAGGGTGGAGTTAAACCTCCACCTAGTAGCCTTATTTTAGATTTTGCCATAATTAAAAGTAGATATAACTGGGTTGTGATCAGATAGCTGTCTGGGCAAAAATTCTATTCAGTGTACCAAAGGCAGCAAACCAGAGGATATAAGAAAGTAATCTATCCGAGAGAAAGTTTCATGTCTTGTGGAGAAGGAGGTATAGTCTTTAGCAGATTGATTATGCACCCTCCATACATCAGTTAAATTTAAATCTGTTAGGAAGCAGTTAAATGCTTTGGAAGCGGTTAAATGCTTTGGAAGCGGTTAAATGCTTTGGAAGCAGATTCTTGAGAGCTTGATATAGTTGAGGAAGATTTATCGAGGTTATTGTTTACCAAAGCATTCATGTCCGAACCAACATATAGTTGGTAGTCACTTAACTTCAGTAATTGTGAAGTAATTGAGGGAAAAAATTCAGCTTGGAATATAGTTGGGGCATGTAGGCTAATGAATGCAACTTTTTTACCCAAAAAGCTAGACGTCCTTCATTGTCGGAACCAGTCCTTTCAGTTGATACATTAATATTACGTCTCATTAATATTATAACTCCTTTTGTACGAGTACCATCAGCTGATGCCACAAGTTTATTAGAGTGGTTTTGAACCCTGGGAATGTCATTAGGTTTAAGATGTGTTTTCTGTAACAGCGCAATATCTATTTTCTTTCTGCGTAAGAAATCTAAAACCTTCGAATGCTTGTAGAGAGAGTTTAATCCTCTAACATTAAATGATACAATAGTAAGATTTTCTAATTTATCTGTATTTCTCATCTTCTCCTGGATCTGTTGTTGTAAGTTGGTGGTGGAACCCTGAGTTACCCCCCATCCCACCCTCCCATCACCCCTCGCATACAACCCTTTACTTTGTAAAATCTGTGAGTGTCACTTAGCAATGTCAAACACTGAACATTAATCGCCTCCCTCTAGCACCAACAAATTAGAAAGGCAAAGCGGTTCACATAGACAATCATATCAAAGAGACAAGAAAAAAAAACCTGGTCAAACCCATTAACCTATATAATTAAAACCATTCCTGTCTCAAATATAGTATATCACATAATCAAAACCCCAATAGCTCTCTTGTGGGAGACGGTTGCTTTACTAGACCGTCGCTTAGCGATGGCGCCAGTGATGTCTTATCTGGCGCCCAGGAACGTAAACAAGTCTACTGGAGACATAACCTGAAATGAACATGTACAACTAAAGTTATCCAGAACAAACTGCTGTTTTTCAGCTTCATTCTTGATGAAGTATGACATTTGGGTGTGTTGTATATCACCTTAGAAAGTAAAAGATAAAAAGTATATTCTAGGCAGACTTATATCACATTACCATGTTATCCTTGTACTAACAAGTTAACTGAGCCATTGCCTTAAAACTCTGACCTGCAATACTCAGAAACAAATTGGCCCCTTAATTAACTAAATACAAAAGTGCGTCGAATGACTTTCCAATAAAGGAATAACCAGAAAACTTCACACCTAGGACGTTAACTTGCCCGTGCCTGTTAGATTGCACATATAGGCTGGTCCGAGCTCTTAATGCAGCTCCATCTCCTCCCGAGGGGCATGTGGACTTTGCCCAGGGTCTTCTTCCATATCTCCCAGCACTGATGATTTCAGAGCTTCTTTCGCTTCCTCTGCCGAGTTAAACGACATCTTCATGCCCTTGGTATTCACTCTCAAAATTGCCGGGTATATGAGGAACGAGTCAATCCCCTTCTTTCGAAGCTTAGCGCGGATCTCCTTGTATCCCTGCCGTTCCTGCGTCGTACCGGGGCTGTAGTCAGCAAAAAACTGCAGCTGAGTGCCATCAGGAAGAGTAGGTTTGGCTTTCCTCGCGCCCTGCAGGATAGCCTGCCGGTCGGTGTACTGTAGAAGCCTAAAAACCATGGCCCGCGGTCTTGAGGTGTTGTTGGAAAAGATCCTATGCGCTGTATCGATCTCCAGTAGAGTGCTGTGGGAGTTCTTGAGTGCTGGAATCCAATTAGGCAGCATCTCCTGGAAGTAGCCTCTCGGATTGTCGCCCTCAGCGCCTGTCGGTAAGTTGACCAGCTGCACATTGTTTCTCCTGGATCTGTCCTCCAAGTCATTTAGCTTCTTCTATATCTTAGTCACCTCCGTGAGACAGGAGCTAGTATCTTTCTCATTCTTGTGTAAGCTAACCTGAATGTTGTCTATTTTGTTGAAGACTGTGCTAAATTTTTTAGTATGAATGTCCGCTTGCTCCTCTAATGACCGGAGAATGTTGCCATTCTCTGCCATATGCTTCTGTATGGGGTCAAGAGCCTTTTCCAGCAACTCCTTTAGCATGTAGAAACTCCGTTTCTTGCAGCGATTCCATCTCCGTTGACATTGTTTGCTTAATTAGCATAGCTGTTGCCTCGGATGAATCGCTAGCTTGGTGTCGTCTGCTGGTATCTTGTTTCTTGGTTGAATTTGGATCTTTTTTCAAGGTCATGACTTTAGTTAGATCTTTCTCCAACTCAAACTTGTATTAAGACTGTCTATGAGCCCTAAAGAACGTGAAAAAGGAGGGTTATATGTCAGCCCTCAGTGCTGTGCTGCCATCTGGCCTCGTGTCTCACCAGAAGTCCCTGGACTGTGAGTTTTGACCAGAATTCCCATTCCTTCAGCTGATTAATAAAAGGTGAGGGTGCCACAGTAGCATAGTGGTTAGCATGACACTATTACAACATGGGGAGTCAGAGATTGGAGTTCAATTACCATGTCATCTGCACAGAGTCTGTACGTCCTCCCTGTGGAATGCAGGGGTTTTCTCCGGGTGCTCCAGTTTCCTCCCACTGTCCAAAGACAACTTCCACTGCTATCAGTAAAGGATTTGTGTGTTCTTCCTGTGATCACATGGGTTTCCTCCAGGTGCTTCGGTTGACCCCATAGTCCAAAGGTGTATCAGTTAGTAGATTAATTGGTCTTTGTAAAATTGTCCCGTGATTGCACTAGGGTTAAATTGGGATTTCTGGGGAGCGCTGCTCAAAGTGCCAGAAGGGCTTATTCCATGCAGTAAGTAAATAAGTAAATAAAACACCTTCCATAGATGTTTTGATGAGAGGACTCTGTTTAGTGTATAGGAGCATCTTCCCAGTAAGTGTGACAGGATCGTTTTCTGGCAGGCCACAGTAATTTTTGTCTTTTGACCATATTAAGTGATTTGTTGGTTCAGATTTTTCCAACCGCACAGGCTCAAGGTGACCTTACCCTTCACGTACTCAAGGATGGAATTTCGGATCAACACAATATCTATTCCAAGGATTGGTTTTGAGATATCTCCCACCCAAGATGGTACTTTGATCAATGAGAACCAAGTCATTCTTCCAACTGGTTAGTTTTGATTAGAGTAATTTTCAGTCCTTCAGCACCATATGCATATTTGTGAAAACATTTTATGAACTGTAGAAGACACTAGAAGTATGCCAGAAATTCAAGAGTGTTGAGGCAGGGGTGGGGGGGGGCGCGGGGGGAGTAGAAGTGGTTTCTGTTGCTATTACTAAGGAGAAGGTGTTTGGGAAGCTGAAAAGGCTGAAGGTAGTAAAGTCATCTGGACCAGATGGACTACACCTCAGGGTTCTGAAAAATGTAGCTGAAGATATTGTGGAGGCATTAGTTGTGATCTTTCAAGAATAACAAATGTCAATCCACCCTTTAAGAAGGGAGGGAGGCAGAGAAAAGGAAATTATAGGTTAGTTAATCTCACTTCATTGATTGGCAGATGTTGGAATCCATTACTCAGGATGAGATTTCAAGGTACTTGGAGGCACACGATAAAATATTTCAAAGAAAGCATAATTTCCTTAAGGGGAAATCTTGACTGACAAATCTGTTGGAATTCTTTGAGGAAATAATAGCCAGCATAGATAAAGGAAAGACAGTGAATGTTGTTTACTTGGAATTTCAGAAGGTCTTTGGCAAGGTGTCACACATAAGGCTGCTTAACAAAATTAGAACCCATGGCATTCCAGGAAAGATACTAGCATGGATAGAAGATAGGGTGACTGGCAGGAGGCAAAGAGGGGGAATAAAGGGAGCCTTTTCTGGCTAGTTGCTACACTAGTGGTGTTCCACACAGGTCTGTGTTGGGACCACTTATTTTCATGTTATATGTCAATGATTTGGATAATGGATTAATGGGTCTGTGACCATGTTTGTGGACAATAGAAAGATAGGTGGAGGGCCAGGTAGTGTTGAGGAAGCAGGGAGTCTGCAAAAGGACTTGGATTAGGAGAATGGGCAAAGAATTGGCAGTTGGAATATAGTGTAGGGAAGCGTATAGTCACGCACTTTGGTAGAAGAAATAAAGGTATATATTATTTACTAACCTGGGAGAAACTTCAAAAATCAGAGGTGAGGAGGAACTTAACAGTCCTTGTGTAAGATTCTCTAAAGGTTATCTGTAGATTGAGTCAGTGGTAAGGATGGCAAATGCAATGTTAACATTCTTTTCGAGAGGAATGGAATATAAAAGCAAAGATGTAATGCTGAGGCATTATAAAACATTAGTCAGACTGCTCTTGGAGGATTATGAGCAGTTTTGTGCCCCCTAATTAAGAAAAGATATGCTGGCATTTGAAAGAATCTATAGGATGATCACGGGAATGAATCCGAGAATGAAAGTGTTAATGTATGAGGAACATTTGATTGTTTCGGGTCTGTACTTGCTGGAGTTTAGAAGAATGGGGGAGGGAGGATCTCAATGAAACATGTTGAATATTGAAATGCCTAGATAGAGAGGATGTGGAGAAGATGTTTCCTCTAGTGGGGGAGTCTAGGACCATGGGAACAGCCTCAGAATAGAGGGATGTCCATTCAGAACAGAGATGAGGAGGAATTTCTTTAGCTATAAGGTGGTGAGTCTGATGAATTTATCACCATAGACGGGTATAGAGGCCAAGTCATTTGGTAGGTTCAAACCGGAGCTTGATAGGTTCTTGGTTATTTAGGGTGTCAAAAGTTATGGGGAGAAGGCAGGAGGATAGGATTGAGAGGGATAATAAATCAGCCATGATAGATTGGCAGAATAGACTCAATGGGCCAAATAGCCTATCTCTGCTCCTTTGTCTCATGGTTTTATTTATGATAGGTAAGGATTAAGTGTTACACCTGCCCATTCACCTCCTCCCTATCCTCCATTTGGAGCCCCAAACAGTCCTTCCAGGTGAGGCAACACTTCACCTATGAATCTGTTGGGGTCGTATGTTGTGTCTGGTGCTCCTATTGCGGCCTACTCTACATTTGTGAGACCCGCTGTAAATTGGATGAGCACTTCTACTCAATTCACCTAAAGCAGAACTTCCTGGTGGCAAGCCATTTTAATTCCTATTTCCATTCTTGTTCTGACATGTCGATCCACGACCTCCTATTGTCCTAGGGTAGAGGAGCAACACCTCATATTCTGTCTGCGTAGCCTTCAACCTGATGGTATGAACATTGATTTCACCTTCCGATAAATTTTTCCTTCCCTTTCCCTCTTCTTCTATTTCCCACACTGGCCTCTTACTTCTTCTTACCTATCTGTTACCTTCCTCTGGTGACCTTCCTTCTTCCCTGATTCACTCTCCTCCTCAGATTCCTTCCTCACCATCCCTCTACTTTTTTCACCCACCTGGCTTCACCTTCTAGATATCCTCCTTCTGCTCCTCTCACCTTTTTATTCTGGCACCTCCCCCCTCCCTTTCCAGTCCTGAAGAAATGTCTTGGCATGAAACTCGACTGTTTATTCATTTTCATAAATGCTGCCATTTGGATGTCAGTATATGGGTGTAGGTTGTAAATGGTCTGAATATGCATTAGTTCAGTCCAGGTCTTTGAACTTCTTTATTTTTTAGCATATGGGACCTCTTTAGACCGATATTCTCAGATGAGCAGATTTTTAGAAAACAGTTGTCTTCTTTCATGGATCCGTTGTCATTTCTAGCAGCTTTACTGTCTTGGCCTTTATTGGAGCCGAGGCATGGGTGTCAATCCTATTTTCTTATCATTGTCATCATCATTTTAATCACTAAAGGATGCTGTAGCATCAGCATCATATTCATTCTAAAATGTCTCTGTTTGGATTGAGGTACTGCTTTGGATTAATGTCTGTTGTAAGGGATGTATCCCAGAAGGGAGAGTCAGTGACAGGACTGCCTCTCTGAGCACCTTGCTCGGCTGCCCCTACTGTCTCAGTTTGTCCCTGAGCTTTGTCCACCTCACTGACTCAATCACACTTCTTTAATTTTTTTTTAATTGTTCAATTAGCTCTCATATTTATTATTTAGATCTTTTTACTGTCTCTATCATATTAACTTGGCAAATAAACACTTTCTCTCTTTCTTAGTTGTTATAGGACTGCTAAAGTCCATCTAATTTTCTTCTTTCCTTCAGGCAGTCCCTGCATCTTAACCCACACCCTTTCAATATCATTTAGCAGCCAGATTACATTAGACTCAGCATTTATTTTATATTTAATTCTGATTTCTTCACTAGTCTTATCCAGTTGGAATACTTTATTTAGATAAAAACTCAAGTCCACAGTCATCTGTTCACATATGGCAATTGGAGGTCAATTCTCTTTTTCTGTAGTAGCTTTCTTCCTTAATTTGTCTAAGGCGTTAAATCTCCTCTTCCTACTCATGTAGATACAGAACAATTGTTTGCTTACTAGGAGCCTATACCCCAAATCTATAGGAGTCTATAGCAGATATCAATAGACTATACAATCAAAATTCAAATGGATCATATGTAGCCGAACAGATTACACTAAGTCATCACATTTTAATAAGTTTTGTTTAACTTCCCTTAAAGAAAAAGCAGAGTATCCTCAGGATTAACTTCACTCTTAGATTTTCTTTAAATAGTGCATTGAGGTAAGAACAAGGTGCATCTCTGATGATTAGGAGAGTGAAGTGAATAGTCGTACCTCCTGTTGAATGTGTGTGTTGAAACTTTCTGTCTCGCCTGGGATTATTCTCCATCTTTAGCCCTCTCCACTGTCCTGTTCGTGTTGCCAGGTTGTTGGATTTGGAGATGATCTCAACCAGGAGGTTAATTCTTATGGATACTGTCATGCTTCTTATTAGATGCTCATCACTGGTCAATACTGGTCAGACGGGGTCAGTGTGTGACAACAAGAGAAAGAGGGAAAGCAAGTAATAGCAGGGAACAACAAGTAAAATGAAGTAAAAATGAACTTGTTTTTGTGCTCTCCCTTATGCTGCAAATGAGTATGAGAAATAAGTGTAAAGAAGCATCTTCTATTCTTGTGTTTTTGTTAATTGCATTTTATTTGCGATGCAGAATCTTTTCAAATTATCTGCTTTCCAGCTTTAAACCCAGTTTGCAGAATCTTCAAGTTCAAGTTTATTGTCATTTAACCATACACATGCAAATAGCTAAACGAAGCATCATTCCTTTGAGTCAGGGTGAAAAAGACAATTCATATAGTCACACACAGCACAAGTAGTTACGATACAGCATATATAGCTACGATACAGCACATACCGTTATGTTAAACCACAGTATAGTCACAACATAATATTAGCACAAGTTCTCAAGTGGCATAGCCTGAAGATTTGACTGTGCATGGGATGTTGTCCTAAGCCATGTTTCTGTAAGAATGAGTTTGTGGCAGTTCTTCACCTCACACTGGCTCAATTCCAGATGAAGGTAATCCAGTTTGTTTTCAGGGAGGGAATATTGGAGAGCAGTATTGACAGGTGTAACCTTGCAGCTCTCCTGGAGTCATGTCCACATTTGTGGGAAGAACTAGAACTGAGTCAATTGAATTGGCACATAAAGCCTGAAATAATATTTCCTGAGTTAATTTTAAATTCACTCCTTTCCGGATTGCTGACAAGGCCACACTTAATTATCATGGACAAGGTAGTGTGAGCTACTACCTTAAATGACTGAAATTCATTATCTGAAGTTATTTCTATAGTGCGTTTAGATGGTAGGTTCAGGCATTTTGACTCTGCAGTAATAAAAAAAACATTAATACATTTCTAGGCCAAGATGGTACACGACTGAAAAGAGAAGGGGCAGGTGATGTGGTTTAACAATGATTTGGCTACTTTTAGCCAAGCTTATACTAACTTGGAAGAATTTACCTTTTATATTTGTAGAATCTTGTTGTAAAAAGGGAGAACAATATTATTTCATTGGAATAAAAAATTCTTGAAATTATTAGTGGTATACTACATAAATTGCTGAAGAACTATCACAGTATTACCTGAGCATGTAAAGCTTTGCCAAATCACTACAAGGTCATGCAAGAAGTTAATGTGTGCTGTACTGTGTGAACAATGTAATCTGACTGACTGATTGCATCGAGTTTTAAAAATATACTACTTCATATTCTGCCAGACATTACCATGCCCTTGGGTACATTTTATACAGTTATTCGCTAGAAAATCAGGCCACTTGTCAACAAGTGCATTACTTTTTAAATAGAAATAAATATTCTCTTATGTAATTTAAATGTGTTTGTTCTCTTGCTATATTCCAATGAAATAACATTTGTAGAATTAAAAATAAATTGATTTGGAATTACTGCAGATTGATTTGTATTGTTTCTGTTGATATTTGAAGTACAGTGATGGCTAAGGATTCCCATATCCTCACTTGTTTGGTATTCAGAATCAGATTTATTATCCTTGACTTAGATAGTCATAGAGTTATAGAGCACAAGAAGAGGTCCTTCAGCCTGACTGGCCACTACCAGTCAAAATGCTTGATCCAAACTAGTCCCTTTTTAAACAGTACTTGATTCATATCCTTCTAATCTTTCCAATCCATGTGTCTGTCCAACTGTCTTTTTGTGTGATATCTGTAGTTATTGTACTTGGTTTAATCACTTCCTCTAGCAGCTGATTCCACTTGGATATCATGCTTTGTGTAAATAAAGTTATCTCACAAATTTCTGTTTTCCCATTCACCTTAAATCTGTGCCCTCTAGATCTTGGTTGCCCAACCATGGAAAAAGAATGAGTGCTTTCACCCTATCTATGCCCTCATGTTATTGTACACCTCTAGATCATCACCTCTCCGTCTCCAACTCTAAGGAATAAAGTCATAGCCTGTCCAAGTCTTCCCGACTGTAACCCAGTCCCTCAAATCCTGTTGATATCCTTGTAATTCTTTTCAGCTCTCTTTCCAGTTTAATAACATTTGTTCTAAAGCAGAGTGAACCAAACTGAATACCATAGTCCAAGTATGACCTCACCACTGTCCTGTGCAACTACAGTATGACCTCCCAACTTTTATACTTAATGCCTGGCCAGTGTGCTAGAAGTCTTCTTCAGAACCCTGTCTACCTGAGACTCCACTTTCAGTGGACCATGTAAATGCATTTCAAGTGCTTTTTGTTCTATAACACTCCCCTGGGCCCTGCTGTTCATCCTGGAAATCCTACCTGGATTTGACTTTTGAAAATGCAACACCTCATGCTTACTGGAATTAAACTCCATTTGCCATTCCTTTTACTGAGCTGATTGAGATTTCTCCCTGTAATTTTTGATAACTTTCATTGTTCACTATGCCAGCTATTTCAGTGTCATTTGCAAACTTGCTAATCATGCCTTGTGCATTCTTATTCAAACTATTGCTACAGCTGTCAAACAACAAAGATCCCAGCACCAACTCTTGAGGTGGGCCTCAACTACTCACGGGTTTCCAGTCCCAGAAACAATGTTTCACCATTGGTCTTTGCTTTCAACCATCCAACCAAATGTGTATCCAATTAGCCTGATCGCCTTGGGTTCCATGCGGTCTAGCTTTCCTGAGCAGCCTATCATATGGAACCTTATTGAAGGCCTTACTGAAGTTCATATTAACCATTTCTACTTCCCTTCACTGATGAACCTTCTTGATCACAGCTTAAAAAAAAAACTCAAACAAGTTCGTAAGACATGATCTTCCGTGCACCAAGCCACAATAACTAGCCTTAATCAAACCCTGTTTTTCCAGGTGTACATGTATCTTATCCCTCAGAACCCTCTCCAGTAACTTACCTACCACAGATGTTAGACTTACTGGACTATAGTTCCCAGGTTTTCCTTCACCATCTTTCTTAAATGGAGATACAACTTTCACTCCCCTCCATTCCAATAACATCTCAGCCATGTCTATATCAGCCAGGGCTCCCACAATTTCTTCCCTGGCCTTCCCACAGTTTTCTTGGATATACCAGGTCAAACTCTGAAGATTTGTCTACTTTTGTACCTTTTAAAACATCCAGCACCTCCTCAAGGTGAAACTTGAGTGATGATGTGAAATTTGTTGTTTTAAAGATACAGTACAGTGCAAAGACATGGAATTACTACAAATTACAAGAATAAATAAATACTGAAAAATAAAGGAATAATGAGGCAGTGCTCATGGATTCATGGACCATCTATAAATCCAATGGCGAAGGGGAAGAAGCTGGATCTGAATCATTGAATGTGGGTCTTCAGGCTCTTGTATCTCCTCTCTGTTAGTGGTAATGAGAAAAGGACGTCTCAGATGCCGAGGGTCCTTCTTGATGGACACTGTCATCATGAGGCACTGCCTCTTGAAGATGTTCTTCATAGCGAGGAGGGGTGCACCTGTTGTGATAATACTGGGTTTAAGCTCAGTCGGATATAAATAGCCATGAGTACTCTCCCTAAAGGGAGATAATACTGTATCTACCCAATCTTCAAAGACTAGTAGACGTCCCGGTTTATTCTCCACAGCAAATTTAGCTACCAATACCCACTATTTGAGCAGTGGGTCCTCCCTCTCTACCAAAGAGGAGATATTTCCAGCTAACAAATTAGTTTAAAACACAGTTCATTTATTTTCAGTGATACAGATTTAAATCCAAACAAGACTGTTAATACACACTGAAGACTCAGAGGGTTTCTACCTTCAACATTTCCAAATTACAAATCATTTCTAAAATACAGAAGATTTCCAAAACACAGGTACAATTCCTATAAACAGTAAAGACATACCAATGATGCAGACGAATAAATTGATGGTCACAGAAATCGAAGCAGAGGAATGTATTCGAGTTCACCCCGTGTTTCTTCAATGCGTCTCGATGTTCTTTACCCCATTCCTAATAAGACTATACTGCTCCCTGCATTTATGCCCTTTTTCTGCCACTTGGGTGACTTCACAGGCATATATATGGATGGTATTTCCTCAGACATCCTTTTTAAGCAAAAGGTCTAAAAGCTTTATGGAGACACAGTTCTCAGCTACCACAATCAATGCTGTAAAGCTAACTTCTCCAAGTACAAAAAACTTCAACTATAAACACATCGGTTATTTGAAATGCTAAATCATATTATCCATCTGGTCTGAACTAGGCAACTTAATCATCTTTTGTGTTTTGAAACAAGCCATTTTAATAATCCATTGTTTTATAGTGCACCCTTTGAGCAGCAGTAAACCTGTTAGGGTGTGCACTGGCAACAACTGAACTAAGGTGCAGAAGAATGACAGAACTCCTGTAAAGAGATGGGAACAAGACTTTATACATTGGAATTCCAATAGAACATTGGTGGATTAACTGAGCGACACCGTGAGATAAATCATTCTCAAAACAAAGGCCCAGCGATAAGTGCTAATCAGGAGACCACTTTAAATCATCACAGAATGCGGAAAACCCATGCCAATCAAAATAAAGTTGACAAGATTAAACAGAAAGCACAAGGGCTTAACGACCTCTCTTAAGACTCCAATTAACAAATACAGGTGCTTTAGAAACCTCAGAGCCCAATGCTCCACAGTTTGCTGGACAGGCTGCAGGATTCATGACAGGACCTTCCTCTCTAAGGCTAACACCTGGTGGGCCAGGAAACCCTAGGAAACTCAATACATAGCTGGTAAACTTGAGACAGACCTGATGCTGCTGAGAAAGGGCTAGTAAACTCGGGAACATTGAATTTGATTCGGGAGCATGAAATACCAAGGCAGACCTAGCAAATCTTTTCAAACTAGAAAGCCTAGGAAGAAAGCTTGAATGTAAACTGGAGTAGCCTTTAATGTACACTTGGAATATAGACTCAGAAAACTCTGAACATAGACTTGGGGGATGTACTGAGAATGGAATGCACCCTCGCCACCAACTGACCAATGTCCAAGCTGTTGTTGCCCCTCCCACTGAGGCACTTGATTGTGGGCTCCTTCTGTCACCATGTGCACCGGCAAGGACTGAACCCAGGTGTGGAGGAACAACAGAACTTCCATATAGAAATGGAAACAAGAGCTTATACGTAGGAATTCCAACATAACATCGGGGGCTTGACCAAACAACACTGCGAGACAAATTATTCTGGAAACAAAGACTCCAAAATAAATGTTGATTGGGAGTCCACTTTAAATGATCACAGAATACAGAAAACCCATGCCAGTCAAAATAAACTTGACAAGATTAGACAGAAAGTACAAGGGCTTAATGACTCTAGTTAAGACAACAATTAACAAATGTAGGTGCTCTAGAAACCTAATGCTCTACAGCTCAGTGTTTAGGCCTGCAGGGCTCATGACAAAACCAGGTGCAATGAGCTGCAACACACATCAAAGTGGCTGGTGAATGCAGCAGGCCAGGCAGCATCTCTAGGATGTGCAACTTTGAAGTGTGTTGCTTGAATTTCCAGCATCTGCAGAATTCCTCGTGTTTGCATTGAGCTGCATCTTACTTTCTACAGTCAGCGTGTCTACTATATACAAAGCTTGTTTGCAATGCTGTTCTATAGACAGTACTTGTTTTAACTTCAAACTGATTACTACTTTTCATTTACATTTTACGAACTGAAGACTGGCTCATGATTACAAGCAGAAACTAAACAACTGTTAGTTGGGAGTTCAATTACAATTGTTTATGACCTTACAAGTGGCAGCTGCTATGTTTTGAAACTGAGCTTAGTAAAGATGAGAAATAGGTCCAGGAACTGAATATTCATCACATTGTGATGGAGCTGGCTGAGTTGACAAGCCTCTGCAGCCTCTTGTGATCCTGCACATTGAAGCCTCCATACCTGACTGTGATGTAATCAATCAGAATGCACTGGATATCTATGGAAACTTATGGGAGCTTTTGTGCATGCAGATTCTCTTCAAACGCCTAATTCTCCATCAATAAGCAATTTTAAAATGTAGGTGGAATTTTATTGCATGGAAACAAGCAATCTGGTCTCACAGGTCCATGTTAGTGCTTATTCTTTATTAGGATTTCCTTACAGTATCTGACATTAACAGCACAAATTTTTGGAATTCACTTTATTGTCTGTTTACATGTTTCTTTTTACAGGGCAACAATTTGCAAAACCACTGGGTTGATCAGACCCAAATTATTTGAGTGTCCAGGAGCTGTGGTACTAAGCATACGAACACAACAAAGTAACTTCAACCTAATTTATTATGATAAAATAGAAAGCACAAGTAAACCACACAAAATACTACGTAACAGGTCACAAAGATTTCAGTGCTCACGGCTCTTAGTCATGTGACGAAAAACCAAGTTATCAGAAGATTAATGCTAATGAGAGAGAGATAAGTGAGACAATGGAGAAACATTCAAAATGCTAATAAGAGAGAAGAGAGATATTAACGAGAAAGAAACATATTTCAGAATATTGACAGACCGGTTGATTTGAACCTGAACCATTTGAAGTTTGATGGACAGGTAATACCCCAGCAGGGGGATAAAAAGAACAGGTTCGCTAAGGCATGACACACACCATGAGATCACAAGATAACAAGACCCTGGAAGAGCGGTGTGCCCCCACAAGTTGGTGGAAGTTTGGAGGTCTGGTCGTGGGAACCAACCATAGACGCACAGGGTGAAAAGGGTACAATCGATGAGAACCTGGTGTGTGTGTCCGCCCTTGCCTGGGTGCTGGGTTCACCGCGGAAGAACGGTCGTATCCGGAACGGAGGGGTCACAGTCGGTGACCACAGAAGACATAAAAAAGGGTCCGCCCGAAAGCCAACAGCGAAGAACATCAAAGGTCTGCTGAATCAGATTTGCATATCTCTCTCTCTCCAACGGCACAACAGCGATTACTGTGAACTGTACTAAGCTGAACTGAACTCTGCGTCACTTGAGACTGATCATTTTACCCCTAGACTGCGATAGAGCTTGGTTGATTCCTATTACCCTAGTTCTGTGTACATGTGTGTTTTATCATTGCTAACCTGTTGCATTTATATCCTTATGATTAGCGTACTGTGTTACTTATTTCTTTAATAAAACTTTATTAGGTTCTGTTAAACCAGACTCCAACTAGTGGTCCATTTCTGCTGGTTTGGCAACCCAGTTACGGGGTACGTAACATAAGTGGGGATCTCGTCCATGATTTTGAACGCCAAATTTGGGACTGAGTAAATTGATTGGGTTAAAATTCCCAAAAGAAAGAAGGGGCAAACAGCAGAAATGGAGACTGAGGAATTTCTAAAGGCGCCAACCTTGGAGGCATTAGAGGATGCCAGGAAATCAGAATTGGCAACTGTTGCCAAACGGTTGAATCTTTTTAAAGGGAAGTCGACAATGAGGAGAGCGGAGATGCACAGAGCCATCATTAAGCATTATGTATCTAAAGGTGTGTTTCCCCAAGGGGAGCTGGAGGTGGTATCTATGGGCAAACCTGGTGGAGAAGCAGTACGGCTGCAGATGGAAAAATTGAGACTCAAGCACGAGTTCCGGGTAAAACAGCTGGAGCGAGAAGAGAGGGACAGGCAGTTAGAACGCGAAGAGAGAATAAGGCAGCTGGACCGAAAAGAGAGGGACCGGCAGTGAGAACGAGAAGAGAGAGAGAAACAGAGGGAAAGGGAATTTGAGCTGGAGAAGTTAAAGATGACGCTAGCGCAGGGGCCCATGCCGAACCAAGGTGGAGGGTTCAGGGCGACCCAGGAGGTTAGGCTGGTTCCCCCATTTAAGGAGGCCGATGTTGATCGGTACTTTCTACATTTTGAAAAAGTTGCTGTAAGTCAGGACTGGCTGAGGGATAAGTGAGCTGTTTTGCTTCAGAATGTACTTAAAAGGAAGGCTCAGCAAGCTTACTCGGCATTGTCTGCAGAAGATGCCCAGAGGTATGATGTGGTGAAAGAGGCGATATTCAGGATTTATGAGTTGGTCCCGGAGGCATACCGGCAAAGGTTCCGGAATGTGAGGAAACAGTGGGGCCGCACGTATTTAGAGTTTGCCCGTGAGATGCAGATGTATTGTGAGCGTTGGTGTGCCTCGAAAGGGGTCAATGGGGATTATGACGGACTGCTACAGCTAATACTGATTGATCAGTTTAAAGGTTGTGTCCCTGAAGGTATGAGGCCCTATCTAGATGAGAAAGAGGCAGAAACCTTAGCCGCAACTGCTAAGGTAGCGGATGAGTACGCGTTGACACACAAAGCGAAGTTTACGCCGAGTAAAAGCTACCAGAAGGGTAGTCAAGAGAGCGGAGAGAGTCCGCCAGAAAAGCCAGAAAGTAAGCCGGGGACTAGCGAGAAGGATAAGGAAGACTGGGAGCAGTTTGGTAGGAAGTCTCCTGGGGTCGTATGCTATAATTGTGGGAAAGTCGGTCACTTTGCGTCCAGGTGCTTTGCCCCAAAGAAGAAGACGGGGAAAGGAAAAACGATGGTTCCGACTGGCTGTATTGAGCTGGCAAACAAACTGCTAGGGGAGAAGAGGTCAGATAAAGTTCAAGAAGGGCACGAGAGGTTTATCTCGGCCGGATTGGTGTTGGTGAAGGAGGGGTTAAAACCGTTTCCAGTACGGATCTGGAGAGACACTGGAGCTTGTCAGTCATTGATCCTAAAGAGTGTGTTAGACTTTAGTTCAGAGACCCAGACTGGGGAGGTCAGGGTGATAAAAGGCATTGGGAAAGGGACTGAAGCAGTACCTTTGCACCAGATACACCTAAAAAGTGACTTGGTCTCCAGACCGGCCACAATAGGGGTGAGGCCCAAATTACCGATGGAAGACGTGGAGGTCTTACTCGGTAATGACCTCACCGGCAGAGAGGTGTACCCAGCAGTAAGATTGACAAGCCAGCCTGCCAGGATTGAGGCCCCGCCCATGGACTCACAGGTTTATCCCGTTTGCGCAGTGACTCGGCGCATGTCCAGAAAGGCTGCTGAAGCAAATGTAGATCTAGCTGAGACGTTTTTACCAGCCTTGTACCAGGAGGGGTTAGAAAGTGAGAAGAAGGGGCGTAGTGAAACAGATGTTGAGGTAGACTTATCATTAGCAAGGAAGGAATTTATTCAGGGACAGGAACGAGACGAGGAGGTGATGGTTTTGACGGAGTCAGATCTCTCCGAAGCAGAATTAAAAAGGGAGCCAGTGGGCTATTATGTGAAGGAGGGAGTACTAAGGAGGAAATGGAGACCAAATACCATGCCCGCAGATGAGGAATGGGGGGTGGTGCACCAGGTGGTAGTGCCGAAAATTTATGGGGATGAGATTTTTAACCTGGCCCACAAGATACCCCTTGGTGGACATTTTGGGGTGAGGAAGACAGTCGATAGAATCATGAAAGAGTTTTACAGGAGGAAGGATGCTATTGACTATTGTAGACGTGAGCTAACACAGTTACAGACTATTGATATGTTAACAGCTTGCCACGATAAGAGAGCAGACCTAGTCGGTGTTATCACGAAAATTAATGAGGCTAGGATGCCACCTGATAAGGGGAAAACCCATTTTGAAAAGATAAGTATGGTGCTGACCAGGTGGGAGAACCCTATTGTTTTGGCCAGCTTTGCTGATAAGGTCTCTCCCTTAACCCCCGAACAGAGGGAGCTGCTGAAGAAGATAATTAACCAGCACGCACATGTATGTCCGGATGTCCTGGGGCGATGCAAAGAGATGGTACATGGTGTTGTTGTCACATCAGGTCAGCCTAGTAAGCAACACCCCTATAGGATGATTAATTCAGTGTCAAAAGGGCTAAAGAACGCAGAAGCGTATATTGACGATTTAATGGTCTGGAGTGACACGTGGGAGGAGCACATTGTGGCAGTCGAGGAACTGTTTAAAAACGCTGGCTGAAGCCAGCCTGACAGTGAACCTCGCAAAAAGTGAATTCAGCCACACGAAGGTCACTTATATGGGATTTGTGGTAGGACAGGGGCAGCTGGCTCTGATGCAGGCTAAGGTGTGGGCTATCTCTGAAGTCCCCACCCCGACAGACAAGAAAGTCCTGAGAAGGTTCTTCGGGATGGTGGGGTACTATCAGAAATTTTGCAAAAACTTTGCGGATATTACCCTCCCTCTTACTAAGCTCTTGCCAAAGAATGCTAAATTTGTGTGGGATGACCTTTGTTATATTTGTCCGGGACGGAAACCTCTGAGAATTTACACAACCCATTAGTGTTTTTGGCCACTATGAAGTTTGCTAAGTTGGATCCTGGTCTTAGAGGATATTAAAATAACACATATAAAAGGAACGGAAAGGTGATTGCTGACTGTCTGTCAAGGTGTTGACAACTTAAAGTTCTCTGTATTAGCCGAATAGCTGATGACCCTGTATATTAGTGTGTATCTAATAATGTATTCATGCCTATAATTTTTACCCCGGTAAAAATCCTTTGAAGGATAGGGGTGTGACGTAAAGCCATGTTATCAGAAGATTGATGCTAATGAGAGAGAGATAAGTGAGACAATGGTGAAATATTCAAAATGCTAATAAGAGAGAAGAGAGAGATTAACGAGAAAGAAACACATTTCAGAATATTGACAGACCGGTTGCTTTGAACCTGAACTGTTTGAAGTTTGATGGACAGGCGATACCCCGGCAGGGGGATAAAGAGAACAGGTTCACTAAGGCACGACACACACCACGAGATCACAAGATAATGAGACCCTGGAAGAGCGGTGTGCCCGCACAAATTGGTGGAAGTTTGGAGGTCTGGTCGCGGGAACCGACCATAGATGCACAGGGTGAAAAGGGTACGATCGGTGGGAACCTGGTGTGTGTGTCCGCCCTTACTTGGGTGCTGGGTTCACCGCGGAAGAACGGTCATATCTGGAGTGGAGGGGTCACAGTCGGTGACCACAGAAGACATAAAAAAGGGTCCGCCCGAAAGCCAACTGTGAAGAACATCAAAGGTCTGCTGAATCAGATTTGCATATCTCTCTCTCTCCAACGGCACAACAGTGATTACTGCGAACTGTACTAAGCTGAACTGAACTCTGCGTCACTTGAGACTGATCATTTTACCCCTAGACTGCGATAGAGCTTGGTTGATTCCTATTACTCTAGTTCTGTGTACATGCATGTTTTATCATTGCTAACCTGTTGCATTTATATCCTTACGATTAGCGTACTGTGTTACTTATTTCTTTAATAAAACTTTATTAGGTTCTGTTAAACCAGACTCCAACTAGTGGTCCATTTCTGCTGGTTTGGCAACCCAGTTACGGGGTACGTAACAGTCACCACTTGATCGTCGGTGTTGTCGGGGGAACTCCAAACTCCTACTCACACATGTTACCACACCTGGATCGCAGGCACTGATCATGATTTTTGGTCCTCATTTGAAGTCCAATGAACCCAGGGAAGATACCCTAATAAATATGAGTTCCATTAGTGTAGAAAGACACACAGAGATAGACAAAATCTTTAATCTTTTGTTCTCATGCCATTAATCAACCTGGTTTATTTCATTTAAATAACACATGTTCATTAACACAGTGTTCAGCATATCTTATAAATCAACCAGACACTTTAATTATCACTTGTTATCCATCACTCGACCAATGTTTACGACACATTTCTTTAGACTCACAAAAGGACATTGATATTACATATAAGTGATAAGACTGGATGCAGAAAAGAATCCATCGAGCTAACTTGACAGACATTAAGGAAGAATCCATCAACCTAGCTCTCAGTGACCAACAGATATTTAGTCATTAACAGACATCCTTATGTTAATAGTGCCTGAGAGTAAGAAAGAATTCAGCTGCTACCAGCAAACATTCTGCAGACCGTATAACCATAAACATATAACAATTACAGCACAGAAACAGGCCATTTCAACATTGTGTTTACCTTGTACATTCTGCAAGCATTTCTTACTAACAGACATACTGAGTTCATAATCAGCTAAATCATCATTTTGAACGGTTCAGACATTCATGTGATGTTTTAAAAAAATTATGTACCACATCACTTCAGACCTGTGTCAGCTACACAACGCAGACTATCTTTTGTCTTAGTATTATTCTATTATTGCGTTTTTAAAACCTGAATTAAATATAAAAAGTACGTCCCCTAATTTGTTGTTTTGCTTAATTTAGTTTCAGTTTGCCTTGTTTTTCAGATAATCTTAGATAACCCTTCATAAGAAATAAGTCTAAACTAAATAGTTAACACATCTCCAGTGTATGATTCCAATTGACCGACTCTACTACTATCCCTGGCAGTTTATTCCAGACCTTAACCATTTTCTACCTGGAAGTGGGGAGTTCATGTACAAGTTTCTTCACATCACTTTTTGGTACTTCTGCCAATCATCTTTACTCTCCCTTCCCTGTTTCCTGACCGAACAATGGGAAACGTTTCATCATACCCTTCATAACTTTAAAGAGCTCTATCAGATCCGCTTACAAACTCCTCTCTTCTAAACTGTGGAGTCCAAATTGGGACAAAATATTCCATATGATTGAACCAGTTTCATTAAAAATTTCTTACTTTTGTATTTATAATTTTTTATTTACAAAACTCAAGATTGTTTATAAAGCCCAGGAGCCTCTCAAATTGCCCTTTACTTCCTGTTGTCTGTGCACATACACCACCAGGTCTCTCTCTTCTTGTATCACTTTTATAATTGTGTCTTGTAGTTCATAATGCCTTTTCTCTGCGATAAAAATGTAACATTTCACTTTTCCAAACATTAGTTTTAATGTTCCACCTATTGGCCCAGTCCATCAGCCTGTGTACATCTCCTCTAAGTTTACTATTATCATCTTTACAGTTTATGAGTTCCCAAGGTTCAAAACATCATGAAGAAAAGCCACAATGTAATATATCTGCAATGAAAGCCACTGAAAGCCCTTGGATAATTAGAACAAACTTCCTTCATTAGGCATGATGATCCAGTAAAGATTTTCCCCAGAGCTGTTGGGGAGGGTTTAAACTATTTGACGGGTAGATAGGAACCAGAGTGATAGGGCTGAGGATGGGGCAGTTGGTATGCAAGTGGATGCAACCTGTAATGAGACTGTGAGGAATAACAAGCTGATGATAGGGCAAAACTGAAGTGTAGCAAGGGGCCTAAATTAAAAAGGACAGTGAATACAGGACTGAGTGTGTTAAATTTGTATGCACGCAGTATATGGAATAAGATAGATGATCTTATAGCGCAGTTAGAGATTGGCAGGTGTGACGTTGTGGGCATCTCAGAGTTGTGACTGGAAGAAGATCACAGTTGGGAGTTTAACATCCAAGGATACACATTGCATCGAAAGGACAGGCAGGTAGACAGAGGAAATGGGGTGGCTCGATTGGTACAAAATGAAATCAAATCCTTAGAGGGAGGTGACATAGGATTGGAAGATATAGAATCCTTGTAGGTAGAGTTAAGAAACCACCCATTAGGATAAAAAGGCCCTAATGGGAATTATATACTGTACATGCCTCCTAACAATAGCCAGAATGTGGGCTACAAATTACAATAGGAGATAGGAAAAGCATGTAAAAGGGGTAATATTGTGATAATCATCAGAGATTTCAATACACAGGTAGATTGGAAAAATCAGGTTGGTGCTGGATCCCAGGAGAGGGAATTTGTAGAATGCCCACAAGATGGCTTTTTAGAGCAGCTTTTGTTGAGTCCACTAGGGGAAAGGCAATTCTGGATTAGGTGTTGTGTAAGAAACCAGATTTGATTAGGGAGTTTAAGGTAAATGAAACCTTGGGAGGCAGTGATCATATGGAATTTAAGAAAAGGAAGCTAAAATCAGATGTATCAGTATTAGAGTGGAGTGAAGGGAACAACAGAGGCCAAGTGAGGTGAGTTAGCCAGTTGACTGGAATGGGACACTAGCAGGGAGGGCTGGCGTCTCTGGGGGCATTCAGAAGGCACAGGAAAGATGAAGAAGTGTCCTAAAGGGAGGATGAGGTGACTGTGGCTGACAAAAAGAGAGACGAGAGTGAATATCAGACTACTCAAAAATGACGCTGAAGAGGTAGTAATGGGGAACAAAGAAATGGTGGAGAAACTTATTAAGCATTTTGCTTCAGTCTTTACTGTGGAAGACAGTATCAGAATGCCAGAAAGGTGAGTGTCAGGAGGCAGATGTGAGTGTCGTTGCTTTTGTTAAGAAGAAGGTTCTTGGGAAGCTGACAAGTTTGAAGGTAGATAAGTCACCTGGACCAGATGGACTACACTCCAGGGTTCTGAAAGAGGTAGCTGAAGAGATTATGAAAATATTGGTAATGATCCTTCAAAAATCACTCGATTCTGGAATGTTCCTGAGGACTGGAAAATTGCTAATGTCATTCCACTCTTTAAAAAGGGAGGGAAGCAGAGGAAAGAAAATTAGAAGCAAGTTAGCCTGACTTCAGTGGTTGGAAAGATGTTGGAGTCTATTATTAAGGATGAGGTTATGGGATACTTGGAGGCACATGGTGAAATAGGCCAAAGTCAGCATTCTTTTCTAAATGGGAAAACTTGCCTGACAAATCTATTGGAATTTGTTGAGAAAATAACAGGCAGATAGACAAAGGAGTGTAAATGGATGTTGTTTATTTGGATTTTCAGAAGGCCTTTGTCAAGGTGCCACACACGAGGCTGCTTAATTTAGAAAAAAAAATAAAAATTTTGAAAAATGAGGCTCATCTCATGGAAACCTATTAAATATTGAAAGGTCTGGATAGAGTGGATGTGGAGAGGATTTTTCCCATAGTGGAGGAGTCTTGGACCAGAGGCACAGCCTCAGAATTGAGGGGCATCCATTTTGAATGGAAATGAGGAAATATTAATTTAGCCAGAGAGTGGAGAATCTGTGAAATACTTTGCCACAGATGGCTGTGCAGGCCAAGTCACTGGCAATATTTAAGGTGGAGGTTGATAGGTTCATGATTAATCAGGGTGTGAAAGGTTATGGAGCAAAGGCAGGAGAATGGTGTTGAGCGGGATAATTAGCCAGCCATGATGGAATGTTGGAGCAGGCTTGATGGACCAAATGGCCTTTCTGCTCCTAGGCTTTATGGTCATATGGACATTTGGCAATGTACCTGACTAATAAATCCTTTATTGTGATCTTTCATCTCCGTATTACAGAGACATTGACTTTTCTTGGAGAAATGAATGTAGAGTATATCTCACTCTCACCTTGATTTTGTGGTTTGAGTTTATATTACCAATAGATTGGTAAACACTGTTAAAATCTGCCAGTGATGTATGTACATGCATAGAACAATGGATAGTTAATATTATTTGAGATTGCTACGCAATTAAGGCATTGATTTAACAATAAAACATACACAAATTCTCGATTAACTGGAATCAAGAACATCATATCTACATTAAGTTAATAATAATTGATCTGTTTTAAAATAGTGTAATTTTATCTAAGTGCCTGTATTTGTTAGTAATTCACAATATTAGTCAATTTTCTGCCTTCCAAAAATGCTCATAAGGTTTTAACCCTTGTGATATAATTATGATCTTTTCCATAGATGCTCCTTTGCTCGCACCTTTATTCCCTCTCCCCGGTTCCTGATATATCAGTAAATTGAATTTCCACCATATACTTTATCTCAGTGAATTAATAATGGAACAGCTACACTGCAAACAAAAAATGATTCTCAATGCAGCTCAAACTACCAATATTGATGCTTTCAGAATAGTGGAAATGGTTGTGCAGTGAAATGAACTGGTAATGAACAGTTTAAGTAATTTCAAACAATGTGTTTGAAAAATGATTCTGCCAGCACAAAACATTTTATTACTACAACCTTGGTAGATTAACATACAATTTTTTTTGCATTTTGCAATAAATCTTCTTTTGTAGGGAAGTTGAGACTAGAAATTGGACCCATTAATGTTTGTTTTTTGTGCAAATCATGTACTAAATTGATTTAACAGATTAGATCAATCTATCATTTCCAGGTGAAACCATGCACATTGAGACTCTACAGACTTCTGCAGAAGCTGGAAATCCATACAACACATACAAAATTCTGGGGGAACTCAACAGGCCGGGCAGCATCTCTGGAAAAGAGTACAGTCGATGTTTTCAGCTGTTTTGCCAGTTCCTCCAGCATTTTGTGTCTGTTACATTGAGACTTTAGCCTGGACACTACCGTGTTTCCATTATGCCAGTGCACACCAAATTACACCACTATATGCACACCATAGATTCCCACAGTTACTAATACAAGTTGTAGCTTTTGAGTGTAATCTTGTATATTTATTGTATGTACCACATTGTTACCTTGGCGTCTATTTAAAGTGGGGTTCCCAACCTTGGTTTATGCAACGGACCTCTACCATTAACCAGGGTGTCTGTGGTCCCTAGGTTGGAAACCCCTGATTTACTGTAAAAGATCACTCTGCTTATAGCAGGAGAGCTGACTGCAGTTCCAGGATTGCAGAGTTCTCAACAACTTCCAAAGTTCACAGAGCTATACCACCGTAGATGCTGGTAATATAATAACTGGCCATGCAAGTTGTGCTGGGGTTCTTTGGGTTTGCGACAAAAATAAGCTCATCTGCAAAGACTGTACTCTCACAGAGTCTTCAGAGACTCTACCTATAATTCTCAGATAAACAAATGTATTTACAGGAGCAGATTTTCAAAGACTGTCATTACTGAGATTTGCAAAATGCTGAGGGAAGGCCTTTGGGTACAGACATACCTAGATTCCTCTGTCCCTGTTGGTCAAGGTTACTTTAAATCTCAGTTTTCTCACCAAAGGATCTTTTCAAGCAGTTGCTCAGGTCTCATAATTTGCTGCTCACGACAACATTGAGAATGCACCCTCTCTCCCTGTTCATGCAGGAGTTATTGACTTTGGTTTCATTGGTGCCAGTAAAAGATGGCGCCAGTGAACACTATGACTAAATGTGGCATCCTCCAGATGGTTCATGAAACTACTTCTTTCACCTCTTTTATTTCTTCTTTCTTTTCAACTGTGGTTCAGCTACTGAGGTTGGAATCTGTGACCGACATTTTGGTTGTGTGTTTTTGGGCCGATTGAACGATCTGGTGCTCTGCAATCTCTGAGAGGATTCTGTGAGGTTTTGAGTGAAATATGCACTCAAGGCCACGAAGCCTGGAGATGGGATGTGAGCCCATGATCGACTCAAGTTCTGATTAAAGTGCCCAGGAAGATTTAATTATTGAGGCAAGTGAGGAAGGCTGGGGGGGGGGGGGGTTGTTTAGAGTCGTTTAGCAGCCTCTCTTTTGCTGCTGCCACAGGAAGATGTTTGCGTGTAATGGTCTCTCTCTCTCCCTCTCACTCGCTACTCCTGAAGGAAGGTCCCTGATTCGAATGGTCTCGCTCCCTCGATGCTGTTGGAGGATGGTGCCAGATGTTTGGGTCATGGGCAAGGTTTAATTGATGTGGTTTGTGGTTTGGACTCTGTAGTTCACACTATGATGTCATTTTGCTCGCTCCTTTCTTTGTTGCTATTTTGGGCGAATTTGATCAGTAGGTAATGAATTGAGCTGAGCTGAATATGCCTGGTCTCTTTCGATTTTGTGTTCTATATTCTGTCGGCTTTCACTCTTTTTTATTGCCATTTGCATGATTTGTTGTTGTGTGGGGGGGAGAGGTGATGTTTATTTTCTTTGAAAGGGTTCTATGGTTTTCTTTGTTCAGTTGCTGTCTGTATGGAAGATGAATCTCAGGGTTCTATACTGTGTACATACTTTTGATAGTAAATGTACTTGGGATCTTTGGCACAGGAATTTGTGAGCATTGCTGGTTTCCAATGAATACAGGTAGACCTTGTACAAATAGATGAAATTCAATCTCACAACTTACTTCTTTATGGCCTTGCACCATATTGTTTACTGCACTGCACGTTCTCTGTAACTGTAACTCTTCATTTTGCATTCTGCTACAGGTCCACAATCCCTTATTCGAAAGCCTTGGGGCCAGTTGCATTTTAGAATACAGAATTTTTCGGATTTCAGACCCCCCCCCCCACCCCACCATACCAAAAAACACATATGTTCAAGTCCCTTTTTCAACGTGTCCCAGTGCAGTGGACTTTAAGACCCAGCGGCGCACCAAACCTACGCACATCCTCCCGTATACTTTAAATCATCCCTAGATTACTTATAATACCTAATACAATGTAAATGCTATGTAAATAATTGTTATACTGTATTTAGGGAATAATGACAAGAAGACATTTATTTCCAACAAAAACATTCAATAAAACATAAAAATATACAGCTTCAAACGAACCGAATCAAACACATGGTAAGTGACTCATTGGAATAAATGTAGAACGTCATTGTCACTGTCACTATAAAACTTCAGTAACTTGTCTTTCTGTTTCTTTAAATCATATACAGTGGTAGTTCCGACACTATTTTCTCCAGTAAGACACCGCACAGACACACCACGATGAAGCTTCTGCAATAACTCCACTTTCTGCGTTATTGATCGAGAAGATTCCTTCTCTTTTTCTCATTGTTACCCTTAGGGGTATACTTTATTCTTTACTGTCGCCAAACAATTGGTACTAGAACGTACAATCATCACAGCGATATTTGATTCTGCGCTTCACACTCCCTGGATTACAAATGTTAAATATTAAAAATATTTAAATCAGTAAATATTAAAAATTTAAATTATAAATCATAAATAGAAAAATGGGAAGTAAGGTAGTGCAAAAAAACCGAGAGGCAGGTCTGGATATTTGGAGGGTATGGCCCAGATCCTGGTCAGGATCCGTACAGCAGTCTTATCACAGTTGGAAAGAAGCTGTTCCCAAATCTGTCTGTACGAGTCTTCAAGCTCCTGAACCTCCTCCCAGAGGGAAGAGGGACGAAAAGTGTGTTGGCTGGGTGGGTCGTGTCCTTGATTATCCTGGCAGCACTGCTCCGACAGCATGCGGTGTAAAGTGAGTATCTGCAGCTCTTTTTGACATTTTCACAGTGAAATTAAACACAAAGTCAACAGTGAACAAAAAATATCAGCGAACAGCGAATGCACGTCTAACCGGTACGAGCGCTGAGCCACAACTAACGTTTGGCAGCCTCTGCTAGTGCTGCCACGTCACACCTGAGTGACGTCAACTGTCGGTGAAAAAACTTCAGTTTTCGAAGCTTTTTGGATTTCAGAATTTCAGATAAAGGAATGTGCACCTGTATTACATTTCTCTTGTACTACCTCAATGTACTTACAGTGGCATACAAAAGTTTGGGCACCCCGGTCAAAATTTCTGTTACTGTGAATAACTAAGCAAGTAAAAGATGAACTGATTTCCAAAAGGCATAAAGTTAAAGATGACACATTTCTTTAATATTTTACACTTTATGAATCTGAAGAAACTTTTGGTATCCTCTTTAATATTATTGGCTGACTTACTTTCGTATTCCATCTTTACCTTCTTAATGATTTTCTTTCAGTTACGTTCTGTTGTGTTTTTAAAAGCTTCCCAATCCTCTAACTTCCCACTAATTTTTCAAAGGTTTCAAAGGTACATTTAATGTCAGAGAAATGTGTACAATATACATCCTGAAATTGTTTTTCTTCGCAACCATCATGAAAACAGAGGAGTGCCCCAAAGAATGAATGACAGTTAAATGTTAAAACCCCAAAGTACCCCTCCAGCTCCCCCACCCACACATAAGATACAGCAAAGGAATGACCCCCCCCACCAGCAAAAAAATCATCGGCACCCCCCACTGAGCACTCAAGTATGCAGAAAAGTATCGATAAAGACACAGACTTGCAGTACCCCAAAGACTACTCATTCACCCGGTAATTCGACATACCACAGGCTCTCTCTCTCTCTCTCTCTCTAATAAGGGGAAATGTGGCGTCCCCATTTCAAAGCGAGTGGGGAGACATAATGAATAACTCGTTGATTTACGATGTTAAAAGTCTGTTGTGTTGCTTTGTCCGAGTTCTGTACCCAAAGAACGTAGGTCTCTGGGCACACTGTCAGCAGCCAGCTCGCTGCTTTCCATCTCCCATGTGCTCCCATGATGCACCAGTTTCCTGTGGAGTCACCAACCACAAGTCTACCCGCCTCCAGTGCCACGAAATCGCGAAACTCTGAAGGCGCACTAGACTTCTAGGCCCCGTCCTTGGTATATCGAATAACAGCCAGTTGTGAGACCCTGAGGGCGGGTCCCATTCCTGCAAAGAACCGATGTCAGCATGTAACTCCAGGTCAGGGTCTTCAAAAGAACCCTGAAAGGGAAAAATAGAGACATTAAAGATACAAATAGAGCTGTTTCCTAAGATGCAAGCAAAGAAGATGCTGTTAGGCTCCATCATCTTCCTAAGCTCCATCCAGTCACACTCCTAAGCTCTCTCCTATGCCCTCTCTTTGGCTTTCATGTTGGCTTTGACTTGTCTTGTTAGTCATGGTTGTGCCATCTTGCCTTTAGAATACACTTCCTCTATAATTCCTGTGCCCTCTGAGTTGCTGCCAGATGTTCCAACCATTGCTTCTCTGCTGTCATCCCTGCCAGTGATCTTTTCCAATCAATTCCGGTCAACTCCTCTCATGCTCCTAAATCCCTTTATTCCACTGCGATACTGATATAGCTGACTTAGTTCCTCCTTCTCAAATTTCAGGGTTGATACAATCATTTTCCAATCACTTGCCCCTAAAAATTCATGTAAACACGAGGAAATCTGCAGATGCTGGAAATTCAAGCAACACACACAAAATGCTGGTGAAGCCACACTCTAGTTGGAGGAAAAACACCCTATATTCCATCTGGGTAGCCTACAACCTGATGGCATGAACATTGACTTCTTTAACTTCCGTTAATGCCCCTCCTCCCCTTCTTACCCCATCCCTTAAAATTATTTTTTATTTTTTCCCTTTTTTCTCCCTCTGTCCCTCTCACTCCCTTTGCCTGCTCTCCATCTTCCTCTGGGCTCCCCTCCCCCTTTCTTTCTCTCTAGGCCTCCCGTCCCATGATCCTCTCCCTTCTCCAGCCTTGTATCCCTTTTGCTAATCAACTTTCCGGCTCTTAGCTCCATCCTGTCTTCTCCTATCATTTCGGATCTCCCCCACCCCCTCCCACTTTCAAATCTCTTTCTATCTCTTTTTTCAGTTAGTCCTGACGAAGGGTCTCGGCCTGAAATGTCAACTGTACCGCTGCCTATAGATGCTGCCTGGCCTGCTGCGTTCACCAGCATTTTGTGTGTGTTCATGTAGTCAGTTTCCATTTGAGTATTGGTCGGCTAATTGCCTCTGGGCACGTCCTGCTGGTATGTTACCATTCATAGCTGGAGCTTGCAGAACTGGTTCCTGCAACGGTGCTTGTCACAACAAAGTGCCTTACGCTGATTCAAAGCACTTGCTAGGTATTATAAGGAAAGATGAAATCTTTTACTAGCATTTAAAATGAGTGAACAAGTTCTCACTGAAATTATGGTTGACTATGTGCACTGCTCACTAGATAAGGCTGCACAACTCCAAAATTTTAGGCATTCTGTTTGCTGAGTTTTCATGAAAATTTGCAAATTGCAATCGAAATAAATTTAGGAGTCTGATGTGTTCACACAACAAAAACAACATCTCAACATCAGCAAAATCAATGACATAGGTAGGAAAAGGGAGGAGGTCCTGAAAACAGACTACAAGGAGTTAGAAAAGAATCTAAGAAGCAAGACCACAAGGGTAGTAATCTCAGGATTACTGCCTGTGCCACGTGACAGTGACTAAAAGAATAGAGTGAAGTGGAGGATAAGTGCGTGGCTGAGAGATTGGAGAAGGGAGCATGGATTCAGATTTCTGGATCATTGGGACCTCTTTTGGAGCAAGCATGACCGGTACAATAAGGATGGGTTGCACTTGAATCTGAGGGAGACCAATATCCTGGCAGGGAAGGCTATTGGGGGGAGTTTAGAATTGCTGGGGGGGTGAGGGTGGGAACCAAACTGAAGAGACGGAGGAAGGAGCGGTTGGCTCACAAATAGAGAAAGCTTGTAGGTGTGTGAGAGGGAGGATAGGCAGGTGATAGAGAAGGGATGCACTCAGACATGGTTTGAGCTGTGTCTATTTTATTGCAAGGAGTATCATGAACAAAGCGGATGAGTTTAGAGTGTGGATCAGTACTTGGAGCTATGATGTTGTGGCCATTACAGAGACTTGGATGGCACAGGGGCAAGAATGGCTACTTAGAGTGCCAGGCTTTAGGTGTTTTAGAAAGACAGGGAGGGGGGCAAAAGAGGTGGGGGCACGGCACTGTTGATCAGAGATGGTGTCACGGCTGCAGAAAAGGAGGAAGACATGGCAGGATTGTCTACTGAGTCTCTGTAGGTGGAAGTTAGAAACAGGAAGGGGTCAATAACTGTACTGGGTGTTCATTATAGACCACCCAATAGTAACAGGGACATTGAGGAGTAGACAGGGAGACAGATTCTGGAATGGTGCAATAATAACAGGGTTGTTGTGATGGGAGATTTAAATTTCCCCAATATCCCTAGAGCAAGGGGTTTAGATGGGGTGATGTTTGTTAGGTGTGTTCAGGAAGGTTTCCTGACACAATATGTAGATAAGCCTACAAGAGGAGAGGCTGTACTTGATCTGGTATTGGGAAATGAACCTGGTCAGGTGTCAGATCTCTCAGTAGGAGAGCATTTTGGAGATAGTGATCATAATTCTATCTCCTTTACCATAGCATTGGAGAGGGATAGGAGCAGACAAGTTAGGAGAACGTTTAATTGGAGTAAGGGGAAATATGAAGCTATCAGGCAGGAAGTTGGAAGTATAAATCGTGAGCAGATGTTCCCAGGGAAATGTATGGCAGAAATGTGGCAAATGTTCAGGGGATATTTGCATGACATTCTGCATAGGTATGTTCCAATAAGGCAGGGAAAGGATGGTAGGGTACAGGAACCATGGTGTACAAAGGCTGTTGAAAACCTAGTCAAGAAGAAAAGGAAAGCTTAGGAAAGGTTCAAAAAACTAGGTAATGATAGAGATCTAGAAAATTATAAGGCTAGCAGGAAGGAGTTTAAGAATGAAATTAGGAGAGCCAGAAGGGGCCATGGGGAGACCTTGGTGAGCAGATTAAGGAAAACCGCAGGGCTTCTACAAGTATGTGAAGAGCAAGAGGATAAGATGTGAGAAAATACGACCAATCAAGTGTGACAGCGGAAAAGTGTGTGTGGAACCAGAGGAGATAGCGGAGGTACTTAATGAATACTTTGCTTCGGTATTCACTACAGAAAAGGACCTTGGCGATTGCAGGGATGACTTACAGTGGACTGAAAAGCTTGAGAATATAGAAATTTAGAAAGAGCATGTGCTGGAACTTTTGGAAAACATCAAGTTGAATAAGTCACTGGGACTGGACAAGATATACCCCAGGGTACTGTAGGAGGTGAGGGAGAAGGTTGCTGAGCCTCTGGCAATGATCTTTGCATCATCACTGGGGACGGGAGAGGTTCCAGAGGATTGGACGGTTGTGGATGTTGTTCTCTTATTCAAGAAAGGGAGTAGAGACAGCCCTGGAAATTATAGACTAGTGAGTCTTACTTCAGTGGTTCGTAAGTTGATGGAAAAGATCTTGAGAGGCAGGACTTATAAACATTTGGAGAGGCATAATATGATTAAGAATAGTCAGCATGGCTTTGTCAAAGGCAGGTCGTGCATCGCGCGCCTGATTGAATTTCTTGAGGACGTGACTAAACACATTGATGAAGGTAGGGCAGTAGATATAGTGTAAATGGATTTCAGCAAGGCATTCGATAAGGTACCCAATGCAAGGCTTACTGAGAAAGTAAGGAGGCTTGGGATCCACGGGAACATTGCTTTGTGGATCCAGAACTGGCTTGCCCACAGAAGGCAAAGAGTGGTTGTAGATGGGTCATATTCTGCATGGAGGTTGGTGACCAGTGGTGTGCCTCAGCGATCTCTTTTGGGACCCCTTCTCTTCATGATTTTTATAAATGACCTGGATGAGGAAGTGGAGGGATGGGTTAGTAAATTTGCTGAGGACACAAAGGTTGGTGGTGTTGTGGATAGTGTGGAGGGCTGTCAGAGGTTACAGCAGGACATCAATAGGATGCAAAACTGGGCCGAGAAGTGGCAGATGGAGTTCAACCCAGTTAAGTGTGAGGTGATTCATTTTGGTAGGTCAAATATGATGGCAAAATGTAGTATTAATGGTAAGACTCCTGGCAGTGTGGAGGATCAGAGGGACCTTGGGGTCCGAGTCCATAGGACACTCAAAGCTGCTGCGCAGGTTGACTGTGTGGTTCAGAAGGCATACAGTGTATTGGCCTCCATCAACCGTGGGATTGAGTTCAAGAGCTGAGAGGTAATGTTACAGCTATATAGGACCCTGGTCAGGCCCACTTGGGAGTACTGTGCTCAGTTCTGGTCACCTCACTACAGGAAGGATGTGGAAACTATGAAAGTGTGCAGGGGAGATTTACAAGAATGTTGCCTGGATTGGGGAACATGCCTTATGAGAATAGGTTGAGTGAACTCAGCCTTTTCCCCTTGGAGCGACGGAGGATGAGAGGTGACCTGTTAGAAGTGTATAAGATGATGAGAGACATTGATCGTGTGATAGTCAGAGGCTTTTTCCCAGGGCTGAAATGGCTAACACGAGAGGGCACAATTTTAAGGTGCTTGGAGGGAGGTACAGAGGAGATATCAGGGGTAAGTTTTTTACGCAGAGAGTGGTGAGTTATTGTAATGGGCTGCTGGCAATGGCGGATACAACTGGGTCATTTCAGAGACTCTTGGATAGGTACATGGAGCGTAGAAAAATAGAGGGCTATGGGTAACCCTAGGTAATTTCTAATGTAAATACATGTTTAGCACAGCATTGTGGGCCGAATGACCTGTATTGTGCTGTAGATTTTCTATATTTCTAATGAGCTGATTATTGACTACAGGAGGAGGAACCCAGAGATCTCAGGGCCAGTCCTTGTCAGGGATTGGAGGTGGAGAGAGTCAGTCACTTTAAATTCCTTAAAATGTTATTATTTAAGAGGATATGTCCTGGGACAGCATGCATGTGCCAAAACAAAGAAGGCTCATCAATACCTCTCATTTCTTAGTTGTCTACGCAGAATTATCATCTACAACTTTGACAAACTTCTATAGATGTATACGACGAGTATCCTGACTGGTTGCATCATGGCCTGATATAGAAACACCTATGGCCATGAACAGAAAAGCCAACAAAACGAAGTGGGTACAGGGAACGCTTTTCCCACCATCGAGCACGTCTAGGTACATGGAGCCACAAGGAAGTAGCATCCGTTATATCATCAAGATTGTCAACTTATTCCTCTTCAGCACACACCACTTGTATTCCTAATTCAGTCCAGCCACTGCTGAGATCCCCAGCTATGTTATCTTTTATCACCTTCTCCTTTGCTCTTTCGACACCTCTACATTAGATTAGAATAGATTATGAGGACACTCAGTCCTCATTTATTGTCATTTAGAAATGCGTGCATTAAGAAATGATACAATGTTCCTCCAGTATGATATCACAGAAACACAGGACAGACCAAGATTAAAACTGACTAAAACCACATAATTATAACATACAGTTACAATAGTGCAAAGCAATACCGTAATTTGATAAAGAGCAGACGATGGGCACGGTAAAAAAAAGTCTCAAAGTCCCGATAGCCCATCATCTCACGCAGACGGCAGAAGAAAGAAACTCTCCCTGCCATGAACCTCCAGCGCTGCAAACTTGCCGATGCAGCAACCTGGAAGCACCCGACCACAGCCGAATCTGAGTCCGTCCGAAAACTTCGAGCCTCCAACCAGCCCTCCGACACTGAGCGCCCAGGACCATCTCTGCCGAGTGCTTCGACCCCACCCCAGCCGCCAAGCAACAGGCAAAGCCGAGGATTCGGGGCCTTCCCCTCTGGAGATTCTGGATTGCACAGTGGCAGCGGCAGCGAAACAGGCATTTCAGAAGTTTCACCAGATGTTCCTCCATGCTTCTCACGTCCGTCTCCATCAAATCAGGATTGTGCACGGCACCCTACTTGACAAATAACAGATATTCATCACCGGAGTGGCTGCTGTGCGCTGCGTCGTGCCGCCATCTTCTCAGCCACGATCATTCCAACTGACAATCTACTCTTTTTGGAGATTTTGATTAAGCTGCTTTTCTGAATCCTTCCCCCCCGCACCCCCCCATCCCCGGTCTGCTTCCGAGCATCAAAAACTTCTAGAGAACTAAAGGTTATGACGGGGGGGGGGGTCGGTAGAATGGGGTTGAGAGGGAAAATAAATCAGCCATGATCGAATGGTAGAGCAGACTTGATGGGCAGGACGGCTTAATTCTTCTCCTATGTCTTATAAGGAGTATGATAAGATGAACTCTTGACCTCACAATCTACCTTACTTTGTCCTTGCAACTTATTGACTATCTGCACCACACTTTCCCTGTAACTGTAACACTTTATTCTGCATTCTGTTATTGTTTTATCCACAATCATCTGTGGCAATGAATCCCACAGATTCACCATGCTCTGGCTAAAGAAATTCGTCCTCCTCTCTGTTCCAGAGGGACATCCTTTTATTCTGAGTCTTTGCTCTGTGGTCCTAAACTCCCAAACTACTAGAAATCTCCTCTCCATGTCCAGTCTGTTGAGGCTTTTCAACATTTGGTAGGTTTCAATGTGATTGACCCTGATCCTTCCTAGTTCCAGAGAGTACTGACCCAAAGCCATCAAATGCTACTACTATGTTAACCCATTCATAACCAGGATCATTCTTGTAAACCTCATCTGGATCAATGCCTTCAATACCATATGACCATCATTGCTGGGGTAAAAGCTCCACTCAATGCAGATTTGCACTTCCATTGTATCCTGGATAATGGACTACCTGACCGGCAGACCACAGTTTGTGCGGCTTCAGAGCTGTGTGCCAGACATGGCTATAAGCAGCACTGGGGCCCCACAGGGGACTGCAATGGCTCCTTTCCCGTTTACCCTGTATACCTCGGACTATACATACAACACTGAGTCATGTCATCTGCAGAAATTCTCTGATGACTCAGCAATAGATGGGAGTATAAAGGGAGGATGGGAGGATGAATACAAGGCCCTGTGGAGGACTTTGTCAAACGGTGCAGGCTTAATCATCTGCAGCTCAACATCAGTAAGACAAAGGAGATGCTGATGGACTTTAGGAACTAAGTGTGCATTGCTCTCCGTTACTATTGATGGTGAGGACATGGATGTGGTGAGGACCTACAAGTACTTGGGGGGTGCGCCTGGATGAGAGATTTGAGTGGATCACCAACACAGAGGCTGTGTACAAGAAGGGCCAGAGCTGCTTCTACTTCCTGAGGAGACTGGGGTCCTGGGGTCATTTGGAGTACGCAGGCCTCTCCTTCACATGCTGTACCAGTCTATTGTCGCCAGTACAATCTTCTATGGGTTGGTGTGCTGGGGCAATGGCATCAACACGGGTGATGCCAACAGGCTCAATAAACTGATTAGAAAGGCTGGTTCTGTTATAGGAGTCAGACTGGACACACTGGAGGCTGTGGTGGAACACAGTACCCACCCGAAAATCCTGGCAATTCTGGACAACGTTT
The DNA here is from genome assembly GCF_963921235.1 of Mobula hypostoma. NCBI lineage: Eukaryota > Metazoa > Chordata > Chondrichthyes > Myliobatiformes > Myliobatidae > Mobula > Mobula hypostoma. Next base: position 160,656,086 of record NC_086099.1, on the reverse strand, counting down.
CTTACTCTCCACATGCCACTTTGGCTGAATAGAAGAGCACTTTCAGTAACAGACAAAAACAACTGCGCTGCTCCAAAGAGGAGTAAATGAGGTCATTCTTAACCTCGGTCATTAGGCTCTATAATGAGTCAACCTATAACAGGGGAAGTGATGACCCCCCGCCCCGCTAGACTGCTAAGCTCTGTATAAGCTCTGCTTACCACACCATGCTATTGCGGACACCCTGTGTTATACTACCGTCACTTCTCGTCTGGATGGTGTGAAGGTGCACTCGTTACTATATAATATTACGGTAATTCTTGCACTACCATCTTATCAGTCTGAACTTGGAAATCTTGTAAACCTGGTACTCTTTGACATGAAGATCTTGCACATCTTATTTTTGAGGTAACTTAAATTTTTATTCTTTCTTACTTCTCTTCTGATATTTGTATAACTGTACACTTGTAATGCTACTGTGACTCTGCCAATTCCTTTGAGATCAATACAGTATCTATCCTCTCCACTGCCAGCAAATCCTTCCTTAGATGTGTAGCCCAAAACTGCTTTGACCAATACTTCATAAAGCCTCATCATTATTGGTTTTGTATTCTAGTCTTCTCAAAATGAAAGCAATTCCGTCCCTGACTACAAAATTAACCTGTAAGTTTACCTCCTGCATTAGGATTCCCAAGTCTCTTTACGCCTTCAATTTCTGAATACCCTCTCCATTTAGAAAACAGACCATCTTTATTCCTTCCAGCAGGTTCATGACCATACTTTTCCCTATGCTGTATACCATCCACCTCTTCTTTTCCCATTCTTTCAATCTATCTGAGGCCTTCTGCACATTACCTGCTTCCTCAACACTATGCGCACCTCTACCTACCTTTGGCTACAAAACCATCATTGTACTACCTCAATGCACCGTGGCAATGAAATGTTCTGCATGGCATGTATGCAAGACAAGTTTTTTACTGTACCTCAGTTCTTGTAACAATAAAATAACAATTTACCAATTTAAGGGGAAGATAGATAAACACAGGCGGGAGAGATATATTGATAGTTAAACAAAAGGAGGGGCTTAGGAGCAATAACGTCCAATTAGGCTGAGCTGCTTGCTTCCAGGTTGTACATTCTATATTCAAACAAACCAATGCTCTTTTCAGCTGCTTCAAACACTCCCATCAATTCTTCCAATTCTTGATCCAGATCTGATTTGATTCCTATTTGAGAATCTTTGGGAACTTTTTCTACAAGTTAGTGCAAGGACACACCACTATAACAAATAATGTTACTGTGAGAGCAGTAATATTCTCATGAAGAGTACTAACATGTGCATTGTGTGAGAAATTAGTTTTCCTATACTATGAGTCCTGCAAAATCTAACAGAATTAAATCAAAAGAGCCTGCTGGATTGGCGCTCCATCAAACATCCCAAACATTCATATTCTCCACCTCCAATATACGATGGCTGCAGTGTGTATATCTTCAAAATGCACTGTAATTACTCACACAAGCTACTCTGACAGTTCCTCCCAAACCTGCGATCTTCATTACTAAGAAGGACAAAGGCATGCGGTAGAGGTCAATGCAGACTTCACATTTCCCTCTCTGCTTTTACATTTATCCTAATCTCTCCCAACCCCTTCAAATTTTGCAGCCTCATGCTTTACTCTGTTTATTCAATTTACCAGGACAGTGGCCAAGACCACACCTGGAACTTTGTGTACAGCTCTGGTCGCCCTACTGAAGAAAGGACATATGGGATGCATCAAACATCGATCAGATGGTTTCCTGCTGCAGGAAAATAGACGCAGGTTTCTTTCCAAGCCGCACACCATTTAGAAGTGCAGTACTGTATAGTTATTACTCCATTAAGAAACAGAAATGTAATGTCAGCATTCATTTTGAGAGGACTAGAATATAAAAGCAAGGATGTAATGCTGAGGCTTTGTAAGGCATTAGTTAGACTACACTTGGAGTATCGTGAGCAGTATTGCACCCTTATCTAAGAAATGATGTGCTGGAGAGGGTCCAAAGGAGACTCACAAGAATGATTCTGAAATGAGAGGGTGAACATAGGTGGATCATTTGATAGTTCTGGACCTGTACTCACTGGAATTTAGAAGAATAAGGGGTGATCTCAGAAACTTATTAAATATTGAAAGGCCTGGATAGAGTGGATGTGGAGATAGACTGGATAGTGGGGGAGTCTAGGACCAGAGGGCATAACCTCAGAATTCAAGACTGTCCCTTTACAACAGAGGTGAGTGGAATTTCTTTAGCCAAAGGGTAGTAAATTGGTAGAATTTATTGCCAAAGATGTCTGTGGAGGCCAGACTCTGCTATAAAGTGAAGGTTGATAGGTTCTTGATTAATAAGAATGTCAAAGCTTACAGGAAAAAGGCAGGAGAATGGGGTTAAAGGGATAATAGATCAGCCATGATGGAATGGTGAAGCAGATTCAATGGGCCAAATGGCCTAATTCTGCTCCTATGTCTTATGGTCTATTATTGCTGGGTCTAAATTCTGGAGCTCCTTCTCCAATAGCTTTGTGGTATTACTGTCGAAAAACTAGGTGATCTACAGAAATTTAAGGCACCAGCTGGCCTCTATTGTCTCAAAAGAATTAAAGATTCAAAATATGTATGCAGTATACAACCCTGAGATTCATCTTCCCACAGGCAGTCAGAAAACAAAGAAACACCATGGAACCCGTTCAAAGATCCAACACGCAAAAAGAAAACCCAACTCACGCAGATGGCAAAATGTAAGCAAATAACTCACGGAATATTAAACATCAAGTGGCAGAGTCCTTGAAACAGTCTACGAACGTTCAACCTAGTTTAGTTCAATTCGGCACTGTGTTGTTCGTTGCCTGCAGGCTGCAGAGCTCGTCTTTTCAGCAACATTCATAACTCAAATATAAATTCAACAATTAATGTCTTGAATCTTTTATTGGCAAAAATTTTTTTTCCCAGTTTTTGTTATTAATAAAGCAGAAAATTACTTATTGTTACTGATTTTTACTTCTATTAATATTAAGTATAGGTATCCACAATATTTTCTTGTGTGTCATATTGTCATGCTACAAATGTAAATGCCATGTGAAGTAATCAATCATATATCATGCTGTAATGTTTTGAATGCATTTGAATTTGTACATGTATGCATTACAACGATTAGTAAAAAACTATTTGACAATTTATTCACCATATGTCTTGATCGATCAATCAATCAACAGGAGCTGAGTTGCTGCCCCAAGGATTTATAAAAGAGAGAGTGAAAAGGAAAATCAGGTGAGAGAGAACTCTGGACCGTATACTTTCCCACTGTTTGAGGTATTGGAGAAGGAACAAGCAGATCCATTTGTGAAGGTTTTTTTCCCACAAGCCAATCAAATTGGTAGAGCCACTCATGAAGTGCTGTTGAGTGTGTTCAACTATATCTTTTAGCTTAAGTCAGGCCTGAACGTTTAATGTGATGCTACTTTCTTGTAGTAATGCTACTCTTGCTAATCCAAAACTTCTTTGATTTCATTCCTCAACATACTAAGCAGCCAACATCTTCTTAAATACATATGAATAATGAAGTTTTCTTCTCATTTCCAGTCCTAGGGGTCAATCAATATTCTGAGACAGTGCCCTCTAGTTGTAGATATTTTATCCAGGTGAAACAACATCCTTCCATCTATCACATTAAGCCATATAAAGATTTTGCATGCTTCTATGAGATGAGCTTCCATTATCCTGAAGTCAAGAAAGTCTAGGCCCATTATATTCATTCACTTGCATTTTTATAAAATGGTGAGTATTCATTACTGATGTTGTTCATCAGGTTGAAAGCTTTAAATGATTGTTAGCATCAGCACAGTGGAGCTCCTTAAAACTGTGATTTCTGTGAGATTTAGGGTGCTTTAAGTGAGGTGCTATTCAGCAAAAAAAAAGAAACATTGTGATAATTCAGTTATTTCTGATGATAAGACTAGATTTATCAAAAATCAATACTCCCACTTAAATATTTGTTGTTTATTGGATGTTATTTATTCTCTTTCTAAAGAGATTTTGGAATGTGTGATATCCTTAGATGCTGAGAAAGCCTTTGATCGGGTTTAAATGGAATTATTTATTTAAAACTTTAGAAAAATTTAACTTTGGGCCCAATTTTATTCAATGGATTAAATTACTTTATTTATCTCCCTCTGCTCAGGTTCTTACTAACTCTCAGAATACTAAACCATTTAAACTTCGACGTGGAACCAGACAAGGTTGTCCTTAGAGTCCTTTGCTTTTTGATTTGGTCTTAGAACCTTTAGCTATTGCTTTCCGGGAATCTAATGATATCACTGGTATTTTAAGGAGGGGTATTACCCACAAAGTTTCGCTTTATGCTGATGACATTTTCCTCTACATTTCTAATGTGGAGTCTTCTTTACCTTCTGTACTTTCTTTACTTTCCTGCTTTAGTCAGTTTTCAGGATATAAACTTAACTTTCATAAGAATGAACTTTTTCATTTGTATAATTTGATATTAGTTCATTCTAACATTATTTTTAAAATTGTAAGAAATCAATTTACTTATTTGGGCGTAACAATTTACTAGGAATTATAAATTCCTTTTTAAAGAAAAATTTTAACACTTCTGAATTATGTTAAGAAGGCACAATCAAGTTGGTCACCCCTCTCTTTATCGTTGATTGGCTGAATTAATTCTATTAAAATAAATATTTTGCCTAAATTTTTATATTTATTTCAGGCCATAACTGTTTTTATTCCTAAATACTTTTTTGATTCTCTGGATTCTATTATATCTTCTTATATATGGAAATATAAAATTTTTCGATTAAATAAAGTTCATCTTCATAAAGCTAAAAAGAATGGACGTTTAGCCTTACCCAATTTTAGGTTTTATTACTGTGCAGTCAATATACGGAATCTTACATTTTGGTTATATTTATCAAGAGGACTGTCTGGTCTGGGTTTCGTTAGAAGCTAATTCTGATAATAAATTTTGTATCATTTCTCTTCCTGGATCCTCAATTCCTTTACTTTTAAGTAATTTTACTGATAATTTTGTAGTTAAACACACTTTGAGGATTTGGGTACAATTTAGAAAATATTTTGGTTTATTGAGTTTTTCACTTTCAAGTCCCATTTTTTCTACCTTTTTGTTAAACCTTCTATGACTGATGTAGTTTTTAAAGAATGGAATAGATTAGGTATTAAATGTTTTCAGGACTTGCTTGTTGGAGGTAGTCTCCCTTCACTTGAACAACAGCCAGCTAATGCATTCAGAACATTACAGCATGATATATGATTGAATACTTCACAATGCATTTACATTTGTAGCCTACCCAAAACCCACTTTTTTCGCTATTTACAAATTAGAGACTTTTTGTGTTCTCAAGAACACACATTTCCTAAAAGTCCAGATAAGAATTTACTTGATACAATTTTTAATTTGAAACGCTTCCATAATGGATCTATATCTAACTTTTATGGTATGTTGCTGGGAATGAGAAATATTCCTTTAGATAAAATTAAAAATGTCTGGGAACAAGATTTACAGATTCCAATTTCTGAGGATACTTGGAATGAATTTTTTAAATTGGTTAATACCTCACCGTTATGTGCCCCTCATTCCCTTCTACAATTTAAACTGGTTCATAGGGCCCACATGATTAAAGATAAGCTGTCTCATTTTTATTCGGATATATCTCCCTATTGTGATTGATGTAATAATGAAGAAGCTTCACTAATTCATATGTTTTGGACTTGTCTGAGTCTTGAAAAATATTAGAAGGAAGTATTCCAAACTTTTTTGGTGCTTTTTAAGGTAAATTTTAAACCTAATTTTTTGACTGCCTTATTTGGTATAGTTGGAGGAAATGATATTATTTTGGAGACACATGATCTGCATATTTTAGCCCTTATTTCTCTTACAGCTAGGAGGGCATTGTTGCTGAAGTGGAAGGATTCCACTCCGCCTACTCACACTCATTGGTTACATGATGTTATGTCCTGTTTAAATTTAGAGAAGGTTCGCTGTTCAATTTCTGAACCTAACAAGATTTTTTAACATTTTTGAATTATTTTCAAGATCTTCCTGATTTGCTATTAAGCACAGATGTTGGCTAATAATGTTTTACTATATGATGAGCATTTTTTCCTTTTCTTTTTTTATAATCAAACAGTTTGTTTTTTTCTGGTAGTGGGTTTAGATTTTTTTGTATAACAAAATTATCTCTTTTCAATATTATGTTTAAATTTAATTTATATGGATATGGGGTAATGAGACTATATTTGTGATTCCAATATATTGTAATCGATATATATTATACAAACATTTGTATATCCTACTGTACTCTGTATTCTTTTATGTAAGAAATCAATAAAAATATTGCAAAAGAAAGAAAATTCAGTTAAATAGTTGGAAAATAAATTAATTCCTTGATGTGCTGTAAGGAATATAGGTGGACCACCGAAGGTACTTGATGCCTCATTTGGCCATTATTATTCGATTAAATTAAATCATTTCTGTAAAATGCACATAGATTAAAGGAAAAATACGTAAATCCATAATAATATCTGGAACAAGCTGCCAAAGAAGGAAGTAGTGGCAGATGCAATCATAATATTTAAAAGGCATTTGCTGAGGCACTTCGTTAGGAGGGACAAGGGGGATACAGGCCAAAGACGGGAAAATGAGGTTAGCGTTAATAAGAATCATTGTCAAGGTGGGTGGAAATGCCTCCTCTCTGTGCTCTATGTTTCTGTGATCTATGGCTGGAAATAGAGTGTGGAGAGGGTCGCCTGTTTTACAGGGAATGAATATGGAGTTCGTTGTGGAGAATCATCCTTCAATCAAAGATTGATGGATAGTGAAGAAAGATAAAGTATACAGCAGGATATAGTTTTGTTACAGGTATGGGTGAAAAAATAGGTTTAAACTAGACACGCATGCAAGTCAAATATGAGGGGTATGTACTATATAGCAAGAAGTATGACGTTGTGATTTTATGCTCCTCTATAAGGTTATGCCCTTAGTCTCGTAGATTTCAAGGAATAAAGTCCTAATCTGTCCTAACTCATATATTGGTTTATGTGGACAATGTATAACTTCCAATACTTTCAACCAGCTGATCTATGTCCCTCTACCTTTAGGCAAGCATCCTTGCTATCTACAATCTGTTCAATAATCAGACAAGTGACACTATCATCCAAATCATTTATATGAACAAAGGTGTGGCTGTACGTCTACTTCATTAGGATTTTGAGGTATGATATATCACTGAGACTTGCAAATGCCAGCTAGACTGACCTCAGTTGTTAGAGTCCATTATTAAGGATGAGGTTTCAGAGTACTTGGGGGCACATGATAAAATAGGCCGGAGGCAGCATGGTATCCTTTGCCTGACAAATCCATTGAAATTCTTTGAAGAAATAACAGACAAAGGGGAGTTAGTGCACATTGCTTACTTGAACAGCCTTTTGACAAGATGCCGTACAGGAGGCTGCTAAAAAGACAAGAGCCTTTGGTATGACAGGAAAGATACTAGCATGGACAGAAGATTGACTGACTGGCAGAAGGCAATGGGTGGGAATAAAATAGGACTGTGCTGGTTGGCTGCTAGTGGCTAATAGTGTTCAGCCAGGGTTGGTGTCGGGTCCAGTATATTTCATGCTATATGTTAATAATCCAGATGATGCAATTGATGGCTTTGTCAACAAATTTGCGGATGATTCAATATAGGTGGAGGGGCAGGTAGTTTTGAGGAAGCTGGGAGTCTGCAAGAAGGACTTGGACAGATTAAGAGAATGGGCAAAGAAATAGCCAACGGACTACATTTCAAAGAAATGTATGGTCATGCACTTTGGTAGAAGGAACAAAGGTGTAGACTACTTTGTAAGCAGGAGGTAAATTCAGCAATTGGAGGTGCAAAGGGACTTGGGAGTCTAACTGCAGGATTCTCCAAAGGTCACCTTGCAATTGATCAGTAGTAAGGAAAGCAAATGCAATGTTAGTATTCATTTTGAAAGGACTAGAATATAAAACTATCGATGCAATGTTGAGGTTTTATAAGGCATTGGTCAGACCACATTTGTGTCACAGCCGACTTGGTAACATTGGGTTTATCTTCCCTCACACTGAACCTGATTGCAGGGAAAAGTCACACAAAATTAGAGGAAAAAATCTAACAAGGCTTTACATGTAGAGGGTTCAAAAAAAGAAAACTCACAGGCAAAATCAAAATAAAAAAACATAAACTAGATTTTCAGAAACTAGAAATTCCAAAAGCAAGGTTTCACTGACAAAAGATAACACTACAAATGAGCAAAGAAATAAGGGACATGGAACTTATATAGGGCTGCAGACAAGGCACAGGGGATAACCATGAACTAATAATTAGCCTAATGGGCAGGTGAGGAGGAAGGTGTTGGCTTTGTCATCTCTGCCTTCCTCTGGTGGTCAGTTTGAGGTATGACAGTATCTCTTTACAGCTTGATGGCTGAGGACAATCAGGATGGTGGTGTTGGAAAGCCTGGATCAGGTCCGTGTCTATGATATGTCAGGTATGCTACTCTGGACCTTATTCTTCCCAGTCAACCAGGTAATTGAGGCTGTGGCCACGATGTCAGGAGTCAAGAACCCTCCTCACAGTATAAGCGGGACCACCAGCTACAATGTGAGGGGAAAGGCAGGAAAGAAACTGGAGACAGGTTTTCACTGGTTTCAACTGGGAGACATGAGGAGTGGGACATACTCTGATAGACTAGGCAGAGCCAGCCAGTACATGACAGAATTGATCTGTTTGATGACCTGCATTGCAGGTGCTCCTGCATTGAGCAGCAAACCTTCTGCACTTGGGACACTAAACTCTGCTTCCTGACTAGGGAGAAGTGGCAGCTGAAACCTGAATTAGCACTCAAATGGTGATAAGCCAGTGGAGGAGCTCTGCAGTGTTATGTGCCAGTTCTGCCCAGATCAAGAACCGGCTCCAGGGTGATGGTTGGGAGGATACAACGCAGCAGAGGTATTTCTTGAGGCCCGAATTAATCCATTCCGTCTGACCATTGGACTAGGGGTGGAAACCTAAAAGAAGATAAACAGAGACTGGAAAGCCTTGCAGTAACAGGACGTGAACGGGGAGCCACGATCAGACAACGTCAACTGGAATGCCATGAATCCTGTCAACATTCTGTAGCGAAATATCATCTGCTTCTTCGGCAAAGGGAAGTTTAGGCAGGACAATGAAGTGAGCAGCTTTAGAAAAATTGTCTACTACCACCAGGATAACAGTGGTACCTTGCGATGATGGCAGGCAGGTAATGAAATGCATAGAGATGTGGGACTGGGGCGATGTGAGAGCCTCAGATCTTACTGCCGGGGCAACAAACAAACATCCCACTGGAACCCTATCTGGGACGGGTTCATCACATTGTGCCTCATGGACGGTGTCGTCAATGGAACGGCAAACAGGAGCCTGAATGCCATCTCTGGATACAATGGGCTCTGCAGAGCAGTCCTTCTCAGAACAGTCAGATGCTCGGTGAGGAGACGACTCAGTAGCTCACTGTTTTCTAAATACCTCTCCCAGATCATGATACTCAGGAGGCTAAAGCTGAAGGTTTAATGAGTAGTCGAGAGCGTCACAAGGACTTATCCCTTCAACTACTGCAGCTATTTCTTCGTGCACCAAAGCGACTGGGGATGCAGGAGAGGTGCAGGAGTTCAGGCGTACAGTGCTCTGGTGAAGAGGAGACCTAGTGGCCCAGGAGGATTGTGGGCCACGAAGCCACAGCCAGGGATAGCCAAGAATCAGAGGGTCTTGGGAGGACTCGAGATGCAGAGAAATTGTTTCAAGTTTTGTTTTCCCTATGGTCAAAAGAGGCTTTGTTCTGTATTTGATTACTCTAGAACCGATGGGCTTAGTATTTAAAGCTTGAACCTGCCAGGGAGAGGGACAGGCTTCAAAGGAAATGCACATCTGTGCCAATTTGATGTCGAGGAGGTTATCAGCTGCACCCAAGTCCACAAGTGTGTTAAGCGCAATGTTCTTCTCAGTTGGGTCATTCCAAGTGAGGATGGCTGGTGGTAGTAAACAGGAGTCTTGAGTTGGGCCGTTCTGCCCACCTCCCGAGCTTATGGCTTTTACTGCTAGCTCAGGGCAGGAGAGACACAGGTGGCCAGTATCTCCACAGTAAAGTCAACACCCCTCTCTCATGCATCTCTCCCTCTCCTCAGGTGTCAGGCAAGTTCATCCCATCTGCATCTGTTCATTTTCTAGCTGTTGACTAGAATGAGCAAGCTCAGGACATGGTGATCTCAGTGACAAGGGGAAATGGAGTGACATGAGAAGTACAGCATTCTCACCTCCTCTTACAAACACAGTTATCAATCTAGATTGCCATTCCTCTAGGTTGGACCACCACTCCCTCCTGGCAAGTTCATCCTTCACCTCCTCAGAGATCACAGTGACAGGTTGTAAGGAATACTTCCAAATCCTGCTTTCTTGTAGCTGCCAGAGTCCAGAATTCTCTTGCAAAGTCAGCAGCAGATCAGGCCCACTGGCAAAGATCTAGCAACCACCAGCTGCCTCCCAATCACTCACTGGTGGTCAAAACCCAACTCAAGGGGCCCGTGAACACCTTTAGATCACTGCACATTGGTGATTGCTGGGCCCATTGAGCAGTTGCCCACTCTAGTGCAACGTAGGCAATTTTGGACTGAAGGATTGAAGCTCAAAGAGAAGGGCATGCTGAGTCAGAAAGCCTTTGCAACTACCAGGATTGCCAGCATAACACTGGGGAGCAGGGATCTTGGGTTCTTTGGCTAGTACTGTCCAGTGGCACTGTCCCAGGAGGGAGAACCAGTGCAGGTATTGGCATTGCACCAGGACAAGGTACAGGAGGATGGCATGTACTGAACTGCTGAAGAGACTCTGCTAACTGCTCGACAGCATCCATAAGCCGTACTTGTTCTTAACGTGTACCAAGCGGGACTCTCTGCTTAGCAAAAGCAGCATAGAGCGGTTCCTTCTCAGGGTCCATCTTGATGGCTCTGCCTTGCTGTCACAGCTGACTAGGTAACTTCCTCAGTTTTAACTTGCTTCACACCAAATAGTGGTGAACACAACTGCAGAGAAAAGATGCACAAAATTAGAGGGGAAAGATATAACAAGGCTTTACTGGATTCCTTAGCAGGCAAAGGACCCCCAAAAAACCCTCACAGGCAAAGCCAAAATCCAAAAAAACATTTAACTAGAATTTCAAAAACTAGTAATTCATATAAACAAAGGCAATACTTCCCACATAAAAGACAATACAAAGAAACAAGGGACAAGGAACTCATATAGGGCTACAAACAAGGCATGGGGATAACCATGAGGTAATAATCAGCCTAACAGACGAGTGAGCAGAAGGGGTTGGCTTGGTCATCTCTGCCTCCCTCTGGTGGTCAGTTTGAAGTATGACAATTTGGAGTATTTATCAGCTCCAGATCGAACAAAGGATGTGCTGGAATTGAAGAAAGCTCAGAGGAGGTTTTATGAAAATAATCCTGAGAATGAGGGGGTTAATGTATGAGAAGTATTTAATTGCTCTAGGTCTGTACTCACTGGAGTTTAGAAGAATGACAGGGAATTGCATTGAAACCCTTACAGATATTGAAAAGCCTAGATAGAGTAGATATGCAGAGAATGTTTCCAATAGTGGGAGAGTTTAGGTCAAAGGGCACAGCCTCAGAACAGAATGAACAGAGAGGAGGAAGAATTTCTTTAGCCAGATGGTGGTGAATCTGTGGAATTCATTGCCGTAGACGGTTGCGAAGGCCAAGTCATTGTGCATAATTAAAGTGGAGGTTATTTCTTCACTAGTTTGATTGGGGCATGACTGCGCAAGCACGTGGATGTCAGCTAGTGAGAACAGCGAAAAGAGTTTAAAAGCAAAAAGAATTTATAGGGAGACGATTATTTCTTCAGTGGTTTGATTGGGGCACAACTGCGCGTGGACGTCAGCCAGTGAGAACAGCGAGAGCAGTTTATAAGGGGATAGATTTATAGAGCGGGCAACAGAGAAGTAGGTGACAGAGTAGAAAGGCTTTGGCTCAACGGGGCTTTGGCAATAATGGGTCGAGGCAAGGTGGGTTAACTGTGTAGAATAGACAGGAAGAATGTGTATGAGGCTAGTGTTCTGTGCTTGGTGTCAGATGTGGGAAGTCTGTGAGACTCCCAGCCTCCTGTAAGGCCACATCTGCAACAGGTGCATTGAGCTGTAGCTCCTTAGGGACAGTGTTAGGGAACCGGAGATGCAGCTCGATGACCTTTTTTTGGTCAGGGAAAGTGAGGAGGTGATTGAGAGGAGCTATAGGCAAGTAGTCATACCAGGGCCTGGGGAGACAGATAAGTGGGTAAGAGTCAGGAGAGGGAAGGGCAGGAGTCAGAGGTTAGAGAGCACCCCAGTTGCTGTACCCCCTGACAATAAGTACTCCTGTTTGAGTACCGTTGGTGATGACGGCCTACCTGGGGGAAGCAACAGTGGTCGCGCCTCTGGCACAGAGTCTGGCCTGTAGCTCAGAAGGGTAGGGAAAAGAAAGAGGATGGCGACAGTGATAGGGGACTCTATAGTTAGGGGGTCAGACAGGCAATTCTGTGGACACAGGAAAGAAGCACAGATGGTAGTTTGCCTCCCAGGTGCCAGGGTTCGGGATATTTCTGATTGCGTCCACGATATCCTGAAGTGGGAAGAACAGCCAGAGGCCGTGGTACATATTGGTACCAACGAAATAGGCAGGAAAAGGGAGGAGGGCCTGAAAGCAGGCTATAGGGAGTTAGGAAGGAAGTTGAGAAGCAGAACCTCAAACGGGAGTAATCTTGGGATTACTGCCTGTGCCACGTGACAGTGAGTATAGGAATAGAGTGAGGTGGAGAATAAATGTGTGGCTGAGGGATTGGAGAAGGGGGCAGGGATTCAGATTTCTGAATCATAGGGACCTCTTTTGAGGCAGGAGTGATCTGTACAAAAAGGACGGGTTGCACTTGAATCCCAGGGGGACCAATATCCTGGCAGAGAGGTTTGCTAAGGCTATTGGGGAGAGTTTAAACTAGGATTGCTCGGGGGGTGGGAACAAAACTGAAGAGACAGAGGAAGAGGCGGTTGGCTCACAAATAGAGAAAGCTTGGAGACAGTGTGAGAGGGAGGATAGACAGGTGATAGAGAAGGGATGCACTCAGACAATGGTTTGAGATGTGTCTATTTTAATACGAGGAGTATTATGAACAAAACGGATGAGCTTAGAATGTGGATCAGTACTTGCAGCTATGATGTTGTGGCTATTACAGAGAATTGATTGGCTCAGGGGCACAAATGGTTACTTTGAATGCCAGGTTTTAGATGTTTCAGAAAGGACACGGGGGGAGGCAAGAGAGGTGGGGGTGTGGCACTGCGGATCAGAGATAGTGTCACGGCTGCAGAAAAGGAGGAAGACATGGAGGGATTGTCTATGGAGTCTCTGTGGGTGGAAGTTAGGAACAGGAAGGGATCTTTTTCAGTATTTTATTAATTTCTTACATAAAAGAATAGAGAGTACAGTAGGATATATAATATATTTTGATTACAATATATTGAAATCCCAAATGAAGTGTAATTACCCCATAACCATATAAATTAAATTTAAACATGATATTGAAAAGAAATAATTTTATTGTACAAACAAATTTAAACCCACTACCAGAAAAAAAACAGCTGTTTGGTTTAAAAAAAGGAAAAAAATCCTTAACATATGGTAAAACATATTATTAGCCAACATCTGTGCTTAATAGCAAATCAAAGACTTTGAAAATAATTCAAAAAAGGTCCCCGCAATGTTAAAAAATCTTGTCTAGGTTCAGAAATTGAACAGCGAATCTTCTCTAAATTTAAACAAGACATAACATCATGTAACCAATGAGTGTGAGTAGGCAGAGAGGCATCCTTCCACTAAAGCAACAATGCCCTCCTGGCTGTGAGAGAAATAAAGGCCAAAATATGCAGATCATGTGTCTCCAAAATAATATCATTTCCTCCAACAACACCAAATAAGACAGTCAGAGGATTAGGTTTAAAATTTATATTAAAAAGCACCGAAAAGTTTGGAATACTTCCTTCCAATATTTTTCAAGACTTGGACAAGTACAAAACATGGATTAGTGAAGCATTTCCATTATTCCATCTATCACAATAAGGAGATATATCCAAATAAAAATGAGACAGCTTATCATTAGACATATGGGCTCCACAAAGCACTTTAAATTGTAGAAGGGAATGACGGGCACATAAAGATCAGATATCAACCACTTAAAAAATTTTATTCCAAGTATCCTCAGAAACTGCAATCTGTAAATCTTATTCCCAAAGATTTTTAATTTTATCTAAGTGAGTATTTCTCATTCCCAACAACATACCATAAATATTAGATATAGATCCATTATGGAAGGGTTTCAATTTAAAAATTGTATCAAGTAAATTTTTATCTGGACTTTTAGGAAATGTATGTACTTGAGAATGCAAGAAGTCTCGAATTTGTAAATACAGGTTTCCCCCGCCATCCGAAGGGTAGAGCGTTCCTATGAAACGGTTCATAAGCCAAAATGTTGTAAAGCGAAGAAACAATTACCATTTATTTATGTGGGAAAATTCTGTGAGCGTTCGCAGACCCAAAAATAACCTACCAAATCATGCCAAATAACACATAAAACCTAAAATAACAGTAACATATAGTAAAAGCAGGAATGATATGATAAATACACAGCCTATATAAAGTAGAAATACTTCTCTACAATGATTGCCTGCACAGATCTCCATAGCGAAAATCTCACGCAAGCGCTGTTGGCATAAACACGCTCTCCAGTAACCTTTAAACTATGAAGCTGCCAACTGGTCACCTCACTATAGGAAGGATGTGGAAGCATTGGAAAAGGTACAGAGGAGATTTACCAGGATGCTGCCTGGTTTAGAAGTATGCATTATGAGCTTGGGCTTTACTCTTTGGAGAGAAGGAGGATGAGAGGAGACATGATAGAGGTGTACAAGATAATAAGAGGAATAGATAGAGTGGATAGCCAGCGCCTCTTCCCCAGGGCACCACTGCTCAATACAAGAGGACATGGCTTTAAGGTAAGGGGTGGGAAGTTCAAGGGGGATATTAGAGGAAGGTTTTTTACTCAGAGAGTGGTTGGTGCGTGGAATGCACTGCCTGAGTCAGTGGTGGAGGCAGATACACCAGTGAAGTTTAAGAGACTACTAGACAGGTATATGGAGGAATTTAAGGTGGGGGGTTATATGGGAGGCAGGGTTTGAGGGTCGGCACAACGTTGTGGGCCGAAGGACCTGTACTGTGCTGTACTATTCTATGTTCAAATCTACTAAATAACATGTAAAAATACACAGTCAATATAAAGTAGAAATAATGTATGTACAGTGTAGTATCACTTACCGGAATTGGGAAAACAGCGCAGAGCACACTGATGATGGTGTGTTAGACTGAGTCGTCGCAGGCTGGGTGATGCAGTGGCCCCCACCCTCTGGGCCGCCGACCCGATACATTGCCGCGAAGAACGCAGCGGTAGCCGGGAGGCACCCAGCACATCTTTAAGAAAAAAGCTGAAATAAACATGCTAATTAATTAGGTGCTGCCCAGCACGTAAATGTCGGCGCAGATCAGAGGCGATTGCCAATTGCATTGCCTCTGATCTGGGCCAACAATGATGTGCTAGGCGGTACCTAATTAATTAGCATGTTTATTTCGGCATTTTTCTTAAAGATGTGCTGTGTGCCTCCCGGCTACTGCTGCATTCTCTGCAAATTGGTACAGTATCTGTCCGGGGCCCGGGTGTTGGGGTGGTGGGACATGGGGATGTCATCTCATCGTCGATCAGGGCAGGCAGCTCATCTTCTCCTTTGACAGCCCGCCTTGATGTCGAAGGTCGAGGTTCGTCGTCTGCTGTGGCTGATGTGGAAGGCTTGCTTGACTGCCGAGTCTCGCGCATTTTTCTACCATACAGTTGTTTGTAAGCACTCAAACCATCCTGAAAATATCCCCTAAACCTACGTACCCTTTCAAAATTAAAGTCATACTTTATCATTGGAGCGAAAATCTCAGCAGTTGCTTCACTTTCTGCATTTGGTTGCATTCGGTTTCGATTGTTATCCTTTCCTCTTCCAATTGCATCAGCTCTTCATCTATCAGTTCTTGGTCATGGGATGCCAAAACCTCTTCAACATCATATTCGTCAACTTCCACTAGCCAAACTCACTTTGTCCTTACTTTGTTCACCACGATCGAAACGCTTAATTATGTCTAGTTTTATGCTAGGTGTAACACCCTTACTCTTTCAGGCTTTTCTGACACCTTAGAACTCATCTTGATAATGACTGCTCAATGCAACGTGTTAAAGCAATGCTATTCCGAACCCGGGGGGAGACCGGCTGTTCGGGGTGCGCTCTGCCTTTTATCGCGCGCTGATTTTTTTGGCGCTGATTTTTTATTGCGCACTGCCTTTCTTCGTAACAGTGAAAACACCTTCTGAAAGTGAAAACAGGGTACTAATATAGGTTTTTCGTAACAGTGAGGTTTCGTAAAGCGAACATTCGAAAAGTGGGGAACAGCTGTATCGAAAAAAGTAAGTTCTCGGTAGGCTATACTTAACTGACAGTTGTTCAAATGAAGAGAGACAATCTCCAACAAACAAATCATGAAAAAATTTAATACCCAATCTATTCCACTCTGTAAAAACTACATCAGACATAGAAGGTTTAAAAAAGTAGTTAGGAAAAATGGGACTTGAAATGAAAAACTCAATAAACCAAAATATTTTCTAAATTGTACCCAAATCCTCAAAGTGTGTTTAACTACAAAATGATCAGTAAAATTATTTACAGATAAAGGAATTGAGGATCCAAGAAGAGAAATGATAGAAAATTTATAAACAAAGTTAGCTTCTAAACAAACCCAGACTGGACAGTCCTCTCAATTAATATAATATAACCAAAATGTAAGATTCCGTATATTGACTGCCCAGTAATAAAACCTAAAATTGGGTAAAGCTAAATCTCCATTCTTTTTAGCTTTTTGAAGATGAACTTTATTTAAATGAGAAATTTTATTTTTCCATATATAAGAAGATATAATAGAATCCAAAGAATCAAAAAAGGATTTAGGAATAAAAGCAGGTATGGCCTGAAATAAATATAAAAACTTAGGCAAAGTATTCATCTTAATAGAATTGATTCGACCAATCAATGATAAAGAGAGGGGTGACCAATTTGATAGTGCCTTCTTAACATAATTCAGGAGTGTAAAAAAGTTTTCTTTAAAAAGGAATTTATAATTCCTAGTAATTGTTACACCCAAATAAGTAAAATGGTTTCTTACAATTTTAAAAGGAAGGTGAGTATTAACTAACAGCAAATTATTCAAAGGAAAAAGTACATGCTTATGAAAGTTAAGTTTATATCCTGAAAACTGACTAAAGCAGGAGAGTAAAGAAAGTTGGGAAGGTAAAGAAGACTCCACATTAGAAATGTAGAGCAAAATGTCATTAGCATAAAGCAAAACTTTGTGGGTAATACCCCTCCTTAAAATACCAATGATACCATTAGATTCCCGGAAAGCAATAGCTAAAGGTTCTAAGACCAAATCAAAAAGCAAAGGACTCAAAGGACAACCTTGTCTAGTTCCACGATGAAGTTTAAATGGTTTAGAATTCTGAGAGTTAGTCAGAACCTGAGCGGAGGGAGATAAATAAAGTAATTTAATCCATTGAGTAAAATCGGGTCCAAAATTAAATTTTTCTAAAGTTTTAAATAAATAATTCCATTCAACACAATCAAAGGCTTTCTCAGCACCTAAGGAGATCACACATTCTGAAATCTCTTTAAAAGGAGAATAAATAACATTCAATAAATGACAAATATTAAAGTGGGAGTATCGATTTTTGATAAACCCAATCTGATTATCAGAGATAATAGATGGCAAAATATTTTCAATCCTACGAACCAAAAGTTTAGATAAGATTTTACTACCAACATTAAGTAAGGAAATAGGTCTACAGTGGCATGCTGAAGTTCGGGCACCCTGTTACTGTGAATAGCTAAGCAAGTAAAAGATGAACTGATTTCCAAAAGGCATAAAGTTAAAGATGACACATTTCTTTAATATTTTAAGCAAGAAAACTTCTTTATTTCCATCTTTTATAGTTTCAAAGTAACAAAAAAGGAAAAGGGCCTGAAGCAAAAGTTTGGGCACCGAGCATGGCAGTACTTAGTAACACCCCCTTTGGCAAGTATTGTAAATTCTTTTTGTAGCCGGCTAAGAGTCTTTCAATTCTTGTTTGGGGGATTTTCACCCATTCCTCCTTGCAAAAGGCTTCTAGTTCTGTGAGGTTCTTGGGCCATCTCGCATGCACTGCTCTTTTGAGGTCTATCCACAGATTCTCGATGATGATTAGGTCAGGGGACTGTGAGGGCCATGGCAAAACCTTCAGCTCGCGCCTCTTGAGGTAGTCCATTGTGGATTTTGAGGTGTGTTTAGTTTCATTATCCTGTTGTAGAAGCCATCCTCTTTTCATCTTCAGCTTTTTTAAAGACGGTGTGATGTTTGCTTCCAGAATTTGCTGGTATTTAATTGAATTCATTCTTCCCTCTACCAGTAAACATTCCCCGTGCCACTGGCTGCAACACAAGCCGAAAGCATGATCGATCCACCCCTGTGCTTAACAGTTGGAGAGGTATTCTTTTCATGAAATTCTGTACCCTTTTTCCTCCAAACATACCTTTGCTCATTGCGGCCAAAAAGTTCTATTCTAAAGGTTCAAAAGAACATCTAAACAGGCCTGATGCGTTTTGGAAACAAGTCCTGTGGACTGATGAAATTGAAAAGAACCTGAGCATTTTATCTTTTAAAAGTTGCATTTCAATTGAATATGTTAAGAGCAGATCGTATTTAGTTTACATTTCAACATGTCTTTTATATTAAACAGGATCTGGAGCCAAAGCATATTTTCGGTCTAATTGATTCAACTGATTGGCTAATTCAGTTCTCTCCTTATTAGCATTTTTCTTAACACTTGCAGTAAAATAAATAATTTGACCTCTAATATAAGCCTTAAAAGCATCCCATAAAATAAGACTAGAGGTCTCTTCTAGCATATTCTCTTCAAAAAAAAAGAATAATTTGTCTCTCCAAAAATTAAAAAAAAATCTTTATCTGTTAACAAAGTTGGATTAAAATGCTAGAATCTGTTTATTTGGGGACACCCAGAAGATTTAAAGATAAAAACACAGGAGCATGATCTGAAACAGCAATTTCTTTATATTCACAGCATCGAACCAATGGAATCAATTTGCTATCAACAAAAAAAAAATCAATCCTGGAATACATATGATGCACATGAGAAAAAAATGAGTACTCTTTATCTGTTGGATACAAAAAACGCCAAACATCAGCAATATCACATTTCATTAGAAAAGACTGGATAAAGGAGGCAGATCTACAAGTCAATCATTTAGAAGCAGAACGATCTAAAACAGGATCTAAACAACAGTTGAAGTCTCCTCCTAAAATCAAAAAATATAAACTTAAATCTGGTAAAAGCAAAAAAAAAATTCAAAAAGCCTGAATCATCTATATTCGGGGCATACAAATTATCAAAAACCATTAATTTATTATCTAATTTCCCTGACACAGTTAGAAAACGCCCATTGGTATCAGACACTACATTATGTTGAACAAAAGATACTGAATTGTCTATAAGAATCAAAACTCCTCTTGCTTAGCCTGAAAGGAGGAATGGAAAAATAAACCCTTCCAACGACTGAAAAGACATGAATTAGCACATTTATGAACATGTGTTTCTTGTAAAAAAAATTAAATATCTTATTACATTTCACAGGGTGGTTTAATCCTTTCACATTAAAACTAAGTAAATTAAAAATATGGTCCATTTTAAATATTGTTTAAAGGAGATGTTTGAATAAAAACCTCTGGAATATATATTAAATCCAAACAATGAGCTTTAAGATAAAGTAACCAGGCAACATTTCCCCCCCAAAACAATCTACTGGCTGAGCTCCAAAAAAAAAAATTTCAAGACAAAACTGCGTTCCAACAAGACAGAACAAAAAAAGGAGCAAAATTAAACATATTTAAAAAAACTCATAAAATTATAGTATAAAACTATTAGAAAGAAATATGAAAGTTCAAAACATATTAACTTAGAAAGTATTAACTCAAAGAAAACTTACTAATGTTAAATCCTTAGTTTTCTAAACAAGGAAATAAAAGTACAAAAAAAAATTAGATACGAAGGTATACGAAAAGTAAAAAAAAACAATTGTTCATAAAGAAAAGTAATGAACAGTTAGACTGCTGATTCTAAAAAAAAGGATCCATCAGGCAGACACAACATAATTTTGTGTAAAGAGTTATTGAACAGCTAAACTTCTGAAATTGATTCGGCACTCAAGAGATCCTGCACCTCTTGAGTCGAACGGAACCATTTCTGAGAGCCATTTTTCAAAATGATTCTAAGACGAGCGTGGTAACGAAGAGAGGGTTTAAAACCTTTATTATACAGCTCCAACATGACTTTTTAAAACTTGAAGCATTCATTCAACACCTTGGGTGAAAAATCTTCCACAATTCTGAACTTCTGGTCTTCATAATCAATCACACCTTTCCAACGAGATTCAAGAATTAAAAGTTAATTTGTTTGAAAGTCATTAAAACAAATTATCACTGAATGGGGTCATCCTCCTGGAGGAGGTCTTGCTACAGGAGATCTATGTGTTTGGTCTATTTTAGGTGGAGATTTTGAAACATTCAGAAATAAATTAGCCGTTGTGTACATACATCTATTGATGCTTCTGGACACATCTTCAGTGATGTCCCTGGAATCATCGGGTGTTTCGGGTCTTTCAACATCATACAACCTCCTCCAGGTGACCCAGCCGGGGCTGATCAGACCCCAGCTTGTGGTCCAGATGGCTAGCTACTTATGACTCCATGGCTCCCCTCTTTTGAGCCACAGCCATCTTGAGGCCCTCTCTGTCACATCGGTGGTACTGCGGATGGCTCTCCTCTTCCTCTCTCCCTCGATGCCTGAAATGCTGAAGGATCTAACTAAAGAATGGGCTACGAATCCCCTACAACCAACCTCCACTGGGAGACACCTCGCTCTCCATCCAGCCTGCTGACAGTTGCTGACCAGTCCTGTGTACTTGGAGAGCTTCCTTTCAAAGGCCTCTTTCAAGCTATCTTCCCATGGGACTGTCAGCTCCAGCAGCGCCACTTGCTTAGTAGACTCAGACACTAGGACAATGTCTGGTCGCAGGGTGGTGGCTGCGATATGGTTGGGGAACTTCAGCTGCCCTTCGAGGTCCACCAACAGCTGCCAGTCCCTTGCAGAGGTCAGGATGCCTGCAGATGTTCTTTTGGCAGGTATTGGCTGCTCCCCAGCTCTGACAAAGGCAATGGTCTGCTTGGAGGGTCGGGACCGCTTCGCCCACTCAACTCCTGCGCTGACGGCTTCAGCGATGGTCTTCAGGACCTGATCATGCCTCCACCTGTACTGTTCCTCACCAAGTGCCCTTGCGCAGCAGCTGAGCATGTGCTACAGGGTTCCTCGCTTGGAGCACAGTGGGCACGCAGATGACTCTGCCTTGCCCCATGGGGCAGGTTGATGGGCTTGGAAGCACATTGTACACTGCCTGGATAAGAAATTGGATGCGGTGTGGTTTGGCTTTCCAAAGATCAGCCCAGGTCACTTTCCTCCCAACCGCATTCTCCCATCCTGTCCAAGCTCCCTGTTGCTTCATTCCCACCACCTTGCATGCTCTCATCTCCTCCACTACTGCTCTCACCTCCTCCTGAACTAGACAACGCCTTTCCGTCCCTCTACTGTCCATTTGGGGAGCTGGAAAGGATCCTAGCCCAGCTCGGCTTCGTGTGACCACTCCAACCAGCCTCCTCTGATGCAGCCTCGCCTCTGCCTCCTGAACAGCTTCCTCTGCCCTCCACTTCCTGCCAGTACAAAAGGCTTGCAAAAAATTCTGAAGGCTAATTGCCTTCCAATGACTCTTTAAAACCCAGAATACATAAAGTATTTCTTCTGTTTCTATTTTCTAAGTTGATAGTCTTCTGTCTTAATGTTTCGTTAACCTTTAACTGTTTATCACAGATCTGTTCCAGGTCGTCAATCTTCGCATCATACATTGTCAAAGTATCTTCGTTCTCTTTTATCCATTTATCGCGTTCACTTAAAGTTTTTTGAATAGAATCTAATCTTACATCCATTCATTTAAATTCAGTGCTGAGTTGCTGGAACTCCTCCGAAAGTTCATTTTTTATGCTTCTGAAGTGTCTCCATAATAGATTCCAAAGTTACAGGAGGGTCCTCTTCCTTTTTAGTGGCTTTAACATCATAAAGCAATATTGCAGTTAAAAGTAAGTTTTCAAAACAAGTTGGAAGCAGTAGATTAAAAAGAGTGGGAACATCTATAAAAGCGCTGCTACTCCATCAACAGCCAGTAGGATCTGATCCAGGAAGGTGTCAATAACTCTACTGGGTGTTTTTTATAGATGACCCAATAGTAACAGGGACATCGAGGAGCAGTTAGGGAGACAGATTGTGGAAAGGTGTAATAATAACAGGGTTGATGTGGTGGGAGATTTTAATTTCCAAATATCGATTGGCATCTCCCTAGAGCAAGGGGTTTAGATGGGGTGGAGTTTGTTAGCTGTGTTCAGGAAGGTTTCTTGACGCAATATGGACATAAGCCTACAAGAGGAGAGGCTGTACTTGATCTGGTATTGGGAAATGAACTTGTCAGATCTCTCAGTGGGAGAGCGTTTTAGAGATAGTGATCATAATTCTACCTCCTTTACCATAGCACTGGAGAGAGATAGGAATAGAGAGGTCAGGGAAGTGTTTAATTGAAGTAAGGGGAATATGAGGTTATCAGGCAGGAGCTTGGAAGCATAAATTGGGAACACATGTTCTCAGGGAAATGTACGGAAGAAATGTGGCAAACGTTCACTGGATATTTGTGTGGAGTTCTGCTTAGGTACGTTCCAATGAGACAGGGACAGGATGGTAGGGTACAGGAACCATGGTGTACAAAGGCTGTTGTAAATCTAGTCAAGAAGAAAAGAAGAGCTTACAAAAGGTTCAAAAAGCTAGGTAATGATAGAGATCTAGAAGATTAAAAGGCTAGCAGGAAGGAGCTTAAGAAAGAAATTAGGAGAGCCAGAAGGGGCCATGGGAAGGCACTGGCAGACAGGATTAAGGAAAACCTCAAGGCATTCTACAAGTATGTGATAGAGGATAAGACGTGAGAGAATAGGCCCAATCAAGTGTGACAGTGGAAAAGTGTGTATGGAACTGGAGGAGATAGCAGAGGTACTTAATGAGTATTTTGCTTCAGTATTCACTATGGAAAAGGATCTTGGCAATTGTAGGGATGACTTACAGCAGACTGAAAAGCTTGAGCATGCAGGTATTAAGGAAGAGGATGTGCTGGAGCTTTTGGAAAGGATCAAGTTGGATAAGTCACCGGGACCGGACGAGATGTACCCCAAGTTACTGTGGGAGGCGAGGGAGGAAATTGCTGAGCCTCTGGCAATGATCTTTGCAGCATCAATGGGGACAGGAGAGGTTCTGGAGGATTGCGGATGTTGTTCCATTATTCAAGAAAGGGAGTAGAGATAGCCCTGGAAATTATAGACCAGTGAGTCTTACTTCAGTGGTTGGTAAGTTGATGGAGAAGATCCTGAGAGGCAGGATTTATGAAGATTTGGAGAGGCATACTATGATTAGGTATAGTCAGCTTTCTGAAAGGCAGGTCATGCCTTGCGAGTCTGATTGAATTTTTTGAGGATGTGACTAAACTCATTGATGAAGGTAGAGCGGTAGATGTAGTGTATATGGATTTCAGGAGGGCATTTGACAAGGTATCCCATGCAAGGCTTATTGAGAAAGTAAGGAGGCATGGATCCAGGGGGATATTGCTTTGTGGATCCAGAACTGGCTTGCCCACAGAAGGCGAAGAGTGGTTGTTGATTGGTCATATTCTGCATAGAGGTCAGTGACCAGTGGTGTGCCTCAGGGATCTGTTCTGGGACCCCTACTCTTCACGATTTTAATAAATGACCTGGATGAAGAAGTGGAGGAATGGGTTAGTAAATTTGCTGAGGACACAAAGGTTGGGGGTATTGTGGATAATGTGGAGGGCAGTCAGAGGTCACAGTGGGACATTGATAGGATGCAAAACTGGACTGGGAAATGGCAGATGGAGTTTAACCCAGGTAAGTGTGAGGTGGTTCATTTTGGTAGATCAAATATGCTGACAGAATATAGTATTAATAGAAAGACTCTTGGCAGTGTGGAGGATCAGAGGGATCTTGGGGTCTGAGTCCATAGGACACTCAAAGCTGCTGTGCAGGTTGACTCTGTGGTAGAAGGCATATGGTGCATTGGCCTTCAGCAACCGTGGAACTGAGTTTACAAGCCGAGAGGTAATGTTGCAGCTATATATGACCCTGGTCAGACCCCACTTGGAGTACTGTGCTCAGTTCTGGTCGCCTCACTATAGGAAGGATGTGGAAACCATAGAAAGGGTGCAGGGGCAATTTACAAGGATGTTGCCTGGATTGGGGAGCATGTCTTATGAAAATAGGTTGAGTGAACTCGACCTTTTTTCCTTGGAGCGATGGAGGATGAGAGATGACCTGATAGAGGTGTATAAGATGATGAGACGCAATGATTGTGTGGATAGTCAAAGGCTTTTTCCCAGGGCTGAAGTGGCTACAGAGGAGATGTCAGGGGTAAGACTTTTATGCAGAGAGTGGTGAGTGTGTGGAATGGGCTGCCGGTGATGGTGATGGAGGCGGATACAATAGGGTCTTTTAAGGGACTCCTGGACAGGTATTTGGATCTCTGAAAAATAGAGGGCTATGGGTAACCCTAGGTAATTTCTCAGCTAACCACATGTTCGGCACATCTTTGTGGGATGAAAGGCCAGTATAGTACTGTAGGTTTTCTATGTTTCTATAGGTAATTAATTAGTATTGGGTGTCAAAGGTTATGGGGAGAAGGCATAAGAAACAGGTAGAGAGGGGAAAAAATCAGCGAAGCAGACTTGATCGTTTGAATGGCCTAATTCTACTCCTATGCTTATGGTTTTATGGTTGAAATTTCTCTAGATCAGGGTTCTGTGAGAGATCATGAATAAAAAAAAATAAACATTGTTGTTTTGAACTTGGTGCGACGTGCAATACTCGCACTTGCAGTGGTGGGCAGTGACCGAGCAGCTCTGTTAGCAATCTCGTTAGTGGTCTCTCAGCCCAGTGTGGCAGTGCGCAGGAGGACTGTGTTAATTTGGATGATGTGTGGTACTTGGCTTATGCCAAACCTTGTGTTTAGTCTGATGGCTGAAAAGCTCCATTTTGGTTTCATCAGACTTTAGAACCCTCTTCAGAGTTTTCCATATGCCTTCCGAAAAACTGTAGCCAAGATTTCATGTGGGTTTTTTCAACAGTGTCTTTCTCTTTGCCGCTCTCCCATAAAGCTGTGACTGGGCAACAATTGTTGGATGCGCGGTCTCTCGCATCTCAGCCACTGAAGCTTGTAGCTCTTCTAGAATTTTCATGGGTCTGTTGGTGGCCTCCTTCACTAGTCCCCTCCTTGCACGACCACTCAGTTTTTGAAGATGGCTTGCTCGAGGCAGATTTACAGCTGTGCCATATTCTTTCCATTTCTTGACTTAATTGTACTCCAAGGGCTATTCAGTGACTTGGAAATGTTACAGTATTCATCTACTGACTGGTGCTTTTCAATAACCTTTTCGCAGAGTTGTTTGGAGTGTTCTTTTGTCTTCATGGTGTAGTTTTTACCAGGATACTGACTCACCAGAAGTTGGACCTTCCAGATACAGGTGTATTTTTACTAGAATCAAATGAAACACCTCGACTGCACACAGGTGATCTCCATTTAACTAATTAGGTGACTTCTAAAACCAAATGGCTGCACGGCGATGATCCGGTGTGTCATATTAAAGGGCGCGAATACTTATTTAATCAACTATTTTGTGTTTTATATTTGTGATTAATTTAGATCACTTTGCAGAGATCTGTTCTCACTTTGACATGAAAGCATCCTTTTTTTTGTGGATCAGTATTAAAAAAAAGGCCAAATTAAATCCATTGTGATTCAATATTGTAAAATAATAAAACATGAAAACTTCCAAGGGGGCGGGGTGTGAATACTTTTTATAGGCACTGTGAGTGTTTGCAAGCAGATACAATAGTTTATTATTATTATCGGTTTATTTTTGTCACTTTTAGATAGACACATGAATATTCAGGGAATGGAGGGATCTGTATCACGCAAAGGTAGAAAGGATAAGTTTAATTTGGCATCATATTCAGCACAGACATTCTAGATCCAAGGTCCTGTTCCTGTGCCGTTCTGTTCCATGTTCTATGTATTGAAATCCTTTCTAAAACTTGCTATCCAGATCTGAACCATACCTTATACTGGTACTAGAACTTATACTAATTTACCTTAATTTTCTTGGTATAGTTATTAATCCCTTATTAATAAAGTTAAAGATTACATCTACTTGACATTCCCCTTGCAAATATTCACGTATATCTGTGTTCATTTTCCTGTTCCTCCATTCCTGAAAACGAAAGCTATTTTTTTTGTGCAGATCCTCTCAATCAGCTCTTATCTACATTAAATAGCATCGACCATTTGTTTGCCCATTTCACCAGTCTGTTGTCAGTAATGTAGTTTACCACATTGCTGTTGCTAATTGGAGGCATCATATTGTACAAATGTTATACTGTGCTTAATAGGCAGCACAAATTGGACATAACATTCAATCTACACTCAGAGTCACTTTATTAGATAGCTCCTGTACCAATTAAATTGGCCACTGACTGTATGTTACGGTCTTTACTGCTATAGCCCATCCAGTTTAAGGTTCGACTTTTTGTGGTTCCAAGATGCTCTTCTGCATGCTAATGTTGTAAAGCGTGGGTATTTGAGTTACTGTCATCTTCCGGTCAGCTTGAGCCAGTCTGGCTTCTCTCCCTCTGCTGCTCACTGCAAGTTTTTTTTTTGTGTTTTGCATCATTCTCTGTAAATTCTACAGACTATTGTGCATGAAAATCCCAGAAGATCAGCAGTTTCTGAGATACTCAAA
Source organism: Mobula hypostoma (assembly GCF_963921235.1). Classification (NCBI taxonomy): domain Eukaryota; kingdom Metazoa; phylum Chordata; class Chondrichthyes; order Myliobatiformes; family Myliobatidae; genus Mobula; species Mobula hypostoma. The sequence goes on along the minus strand of NC_086099.1, from coordinate 160,628,862 downwards.
CCACCCCATTTGGTACAAGCAATCATTCCCAGTTAAAGTCACTTAGATCTCATCTCTTCCCCACTCTGATGTTTGGTCTGAATAAAAACAGAACCTCTTGATCATGTCTGCATGTATTTATGCATTAAGTTGGTGCCACATGACTGGCTGAGTAGATATTTGTATTACGAGCAGGTGTACATGTGAACCTAATCAAGTGGCCACTGAATGTATGTAGGCTTGGCATACTCCAGAAATTGTAGTTTCAAATCATGAACATCACAATCAAAGCTGTTTGCACATTTTCAAAGCAGAAGTAGAAACTATTATTTATGTGTGCCCTCCATAATTTCTTTCAAAGTGAACAGCACATTTTAAAAATTGACCAGTATTTACTCAACATGTCTTCATTATTGATAATCCAGATAAGCTTTTCATATTCCAGCCAAACCAAGAGATGGGGCTTATGGCAACAATTTGATACATCTCTTCTCATCAGCTGCAGACGAAAGTGCATCTGTGAACTGAGATCCGAAAATTAGATAACTATAATTTAAAAAAAATCACAGGACATCACTAGATGGCACTCTAATCTTAAGCAGTCATACACACTTCAGCCCCATTTGTGCATAATATTGCAAACACGCTCAAGGAGTTACTGAACATGATCAGTCCACAGATAAATATTGGATTTATTTAGCTCCCTCTTTGTCCGTTCTGGATCAATGCCAAGAAACGGAATCTACTGTGGCAGTGTGGCGCTAACAATCTTGTACGAAAATTAAAACAGCCAATTTGTCACCAATAGACCCTTTTTCAGTGACATGTTTTATGGTGTATGTTCCTCTTGGTTGATTCTGTTCTTGTAAGGTTATTTGCTTTCAAAGGCCACAAAACTCCACAAGTATATGGGTGTTTCTGATTCTTGCACAAGTTCAGTTAACTTACCATTTTTCGGTCTAGTCAGAACATTTTAGAGTATCCTTACAAACATAAAAGGCAACACATTTTGACAGGAAACTTTTTTAAGTACATAATGTAATACAGCTAAAGCTGCTTCATTATCCATTATGAACTGTGGTTGGTCACAGATAACTTCAGAGTGCAATGCCTAGTCAGTAAGCTATGATTTCTTCAAGAACAGTATAGAACATTTTAGAATAGAGTGTATTTCTTTCTGGATTATGTTTTCATAAGCTCTTTAGGACAGTACTCTACCCCATTCATCCATGGATGCTTTATCAATGATCTTTCTTCTCCATAGATTTAGAAGCAGAGATATTTGCTGACAGTTACATTCCTTTTACAGCTCCTTAGTAAATGAAGCAGCCCATGTAGCAAAAAGCAAAGCCTAGACAATATTCAGGATGGGGATATAAATGGCAGGTAACATTTATGCCACAAAGTTTCAGGCAATGACCACCTCCAAAAAAGTTTGTCTAATCCATTTATTCTTGGCATTTAATGGCATTGTTATGGCCGAGTTTCCATCATTAATATTCTGGGGTCACCACTGATCAGAAGAGCAGTTGGACCATTCTCACAGCACAGAAGCTGCTAGAATAGTTCCAGGGGTATGTATCCTCTGGTGAATGACTCAATTCCTGACAGTGCAAATATTTTCCACTATGTACCTGACATGTGAAGGAATACTCTCCACTTATGTGGATGAGTGCATCTCCAACAATGCTTAAAAGGCTCAACAACACTCAAGATAGAACAAACCGATTGAATGACATCCCGGTCATTGCCCTAAATATTCATTTCCTCCACAGGTGCCGTGTATAACATCTACATACGCAATGCGCTTACTGTACTTGCCTCTGTACCTCCTAAAATTGCAACCACTGCCATTCAGAACACAGGGGCAGCAAGTACAAGGGAATACTAAAACCAGAGGTCATAGGTTTAAGGTGAAAAGTGAAATATTCAAAGTGAGTGTGATATTTGTGTAAAATGAGCTGCCAGCAGAAGTGGCAGATGTGGGCTCAATTCTAACACAAGTGAAATTTGGATAGGTACGTGGATGGTAGCGGTATGGAGAGTTATGATCTGTAACTAGATGGGGCTAGGGAGAAAACCACGCCAGCAAGGACTGGATGCGCCATAGATTTTGTTTCTGTTTTGTAGCATTCCACGACTCTGTGACCGGTAGATTCCTCTCCAGGTCACACATCATCATCACGGGATCTCAATCATGGAAGCCCTTCCAGCAGTACTGGGGCAATATCTTCACCATAAAGAACAAACACAGTTTATTATCACCTTCCCAAGGGGAATAAGAGATGATCAGTAAATGCTACTTTTGAAAGTGAATAAATCAACCGCTATACTGAAATGTGGACTATTGTGATAGTTATTGGAAATTATCACACAAATGAATTAGAGAGAAAAGTTATTAGCGGAGGTCTGTTCAGGAGATGAAATTGTTTAATAAACTAAACAGAAACAAGGGCTGAGGATACCAGAGCATTAATTTATAGTCTAGTATTTTAGTTTAGTTTGATAGCAAATTTGGTTTCTAGAGTTGAAATGAAGAAAATCAGTAATCTGCAACAAAAATAAGAAGATATTGAGATACTATTCTATCAAAAGGAAATTCAAATGTCTCTGCCTTTCTAGTTTGTGAACACATGGCAGTATTTTCTAGTTTTTGTCCTATTTTTGATTCTATGTACTAAATGTATACACACATTCCCTTTTAAGCTCTTTCGTTGTGATTACCTTGTTTAAAGACAGCTTGCTAATTACCGTGTCTAAAAATAGCCATCAGCAATTAACACACATGATAAACACATTAAAAACAGCAACATTAAAAGTAAAATCACATATTCTCTTGGTAACAAGTGATACAACTTATTATCTTGCATTTACAGTATAATCTAAATTCTGCTTGTTTTATATGCATTGATTAACTTTCAAATGTTGGCTTCAATAGTCATAATAAGAGAATGAAAGGTCTTGTGCTGTACATAGTAATATACCTAGAAATGTTTAAAGCAATTCAGATCTCTTCACTGTAGGATTCCCATCACCCAGGACGTTCACTGCTACCATTAAGAAAGCTACAGAGAAAGGTTGAACAAGTTAGGTCTTTATTCTTTGGAGCATAGAAGGTTGAAGGGGGCCTTGATAGAGGTATTTAAAATTATGAGGGGGATAGATAGAGTTGACGTGGATAGGATTTTTCCATTGAGAGTGGGGGAGATTCAAACAAGAGGACATGAGTTGAGAGTTAAAGGGCAAAAGTTTAGGGGTAACATGAGGGGGAACTTCTTTACTCAGAGAGTGGTAGCTGTGTGGAACGAGCTTCCAGCAGAAGTGGTTGAGGCAGGTTCGATGTCGTTGTTTAAAGTTAAATTGGACAGCTATATGGACAGGAAAGGAATGGAGGTTTATGGGCTGAATGCAGGTTGGTGGGACTAGGTGAGAGTAAGAGTTCGGCACGGACTAGAAGGGCCGAGATGGCCTGTTTCTGTGCTGTAATTGTTATATGGTTATTAAGGAGGAGGGACAGGAGCCTGAAGACACACATCCAACATTTCAGAAACAGCTTCTTTCCTTCCACCATCAGCTTTCTGAATGGCCAATGTACACTAACAATATTTTCCCTTTATTTTGCTCTCCTTTTGCACTACTTAGTTAATTTAATGTTTAAAATGTATTTCTTATTGTAATTTATAATTTTTAAATTATTATGTATTGCAATACACTGCTGTCACAAGCAACAAATTTCACAACATGTGCCAGTGATATTAAACCTGATTCTGGCTCTGATTTTCTGAACAATGACAGATGAGTTATTGACAATATTTGTGTTAACAAGCATTGACCAATCCTCCGACTTAATCTAGCTGAACATTATAAATTACTTTGCTTTAAGTGACAAACAGCAACATGTGAGAAGCAATTGTACATTGCGTGCGGAAAATAGAATAATAATTCAAATGGAAAAGCAAACAAAGGCAAGAGAAAAGATATCATAAAGCTTTATACTGGCATAAGCAGTTATTACTGTCCGCAGCTACTAAAGTAACTTTGACCACCAGCTGCCACTAGGCTTTTGGGCAATTAGATAAAATTATACAAACACATCTTTTCTATGAAATTAGGAGAATATCGTCAGCAAACTCATTTTATTTCTATGTGACTGAAAACTCTTTTACCTGTTATTATTATATTTTTTGGTAGTTTTGTTCTACCCTACAGGGAAAGAAACAATGAACTTAATGAAGACTCTACTATTTAAATGTAAAACAATAGAATATCTCCATGCTAAATTTCTTGGGTCCAAGCAGTATTCAGATTATAGGTAGATTCAATTTTTACATTAATGGCTCTTCTGTATACCAGAAATGAATAAATAAATAGATAAAGATAGATAGATAGATAGATAGATAGAAACAGATGTTGGGAATGGCGAGGGTGGCGCACTGTGGGAGAGATGTGGGACAAGTGGCAGAGGTAGGGGTGGGGGGAGGCTTGGGTGCAGACACACCCTGGCCTTGAGACACCAGGCAAGGTCATTTGATTCCAAACAATTGGTTTATTGATCATTACAGAATGTCTCTCTGGTGCATCTCTTTCCCTTCCCCTTTTCCTACCCATGATTCCCCTCTCCCTGTCCCTTTCCACTCAGAATCAGGTTTATCATCACTCACATATGTTGTGAAATTTGTTTTTTTCTGTGGCAGCAGTACAGTGTGTTAAATACAATTACTACAGTATGGTGCAAAAGTTTTAGGCACCCTAGCTATGTGCCTTAGACTTATGCACAGTACTATATACAGAGAAGAATTTTTCTCCCCCCTTATGGTGTTGTGTGTGTGTATTTTCCCCCCAGTCTCGGGTCCTCTCCCAGAGGCCTGGGAGCTTGAGGACTCAGTGCAGTATTCTGGCTGCTCCTAGTAGTGCGCTCGTCTGGACCGAGATCGCAGATGTTGTCCCCGGGATTTGTTGGAACCACTCTCTCAGTCCAGGTGTCACAGTGCCAAGTGCTCCTATCACCACAGGGATTAGTCTGGCTTTAACCTTCCACTTCATTTCTATCTGCTCTTTCAAGCCTTGGTATTTCTCCAGCTTTTCATATTTTTTTCCTGATGTTACTGTTATTTGGGACTGCCTCATCTATTACCATTGCTTTCTTCTGTTTCTTGTCCAGTATTACTAAGTCTGGTTGGTTGGGCAGTACCTGTTTATCAGTCTGTATTTGGAAGTGGAAGTCCTATATATATATATCTATCTACACACATATACACAAACACATAGTATATGCACACACATATATAACAAATAAAGATTTTCAAACAACTCATTGTATTTATACATCAGATTCATTAACATGATATTTTGAAGAATCATTTGCTCAGAGATGTTTGAATACTTTCTGAGTATAGACATTTGGACAGAAATCTATCATAAAAATGATGGAGTTACAAACAAAAACGCTGGAGGAGCTCAGCAGGTCAGGCAACACCTACAGAAAGGAATAAAGAGTCAACATTTTGGGTCAAGACCCTTCATCCGGGCCAAACTTGCAACAGACCTGGTAGCAACAATGGAGAGAGTGGTGGACTTTTAAATGATAGCATTGTGACATTTATCCAGGCATGAATTCAGAATTTCAGAGGAATTCTTGTCAGCGAAAGCAGAGAAGCCTTTCCCCCCCTGAATCCCTTGCAATTTTAGACCATCCACTTTAAATTTTCTTAACAAATGAGAAAAATCTTGTTGGGGTGGAAGTTGTTTCATGACATGGTGGAATTGATGGATCTAGTGTGGAGCAGTGGGGAGAGTAAAGATACCTTGTTGGGGTTATGGAGAGATTTTGAATATAGCAAAGACCATGTGTGGGAGTGAGATGATCCTCGGGGTGGGGGCGGGAACGCAGTTGATGGGAATGCAATGATCGAAAAGCAACACCCACAAAATTCAGGAGGAACTCAGCAGGTCAGGTAGCACCTATGGAGAGGAATAAACTGGACCTGATGAAACGTCTAAATGTCCATGTGGCTCTGTGATCATTGAGAGAGGTGGGGGGAATAACAACTGGGAATAAAAACTTGTCAGGGGCAAGTTCATTTTGAAAAGGTTGAGGGCAAGGTGTAGTTTGCAAGGAAGCTTGTAGTTTTTGCATTAAATTGTTTTGCCACTCTTGACCGTCAAACGGTATTATTTATCTGGACTGTAAACACAACTCGGACCAGGGTGGCAACAACACTGTGTGCAGGAGCGATCCGGGGTTGTAACTAAACGATAAAGGCAACGGACCAGCAAATGTAACCAGACTTTAGGTGCAAAGGGCTCCGGGATTACAACGAAATAGTAAATGCAAATAGACCCAGGATTGTAACAAGACTCTAAAAGCAAAGAGTCCCGGCATTGTAACTGGATTGCAAATGAAAAGGGACTCGAGGTTGTAACGTGACTGAAATAAGTGCGATTTGAGAGACGACGTTTTGCTAGCTCAGCCAGTTATCTTCGTAATATGCTAACAATTAATGTGGAGATAATTTCTATTGTCCGAAATGCTGGGGAGCTGGGTGTCGACTGAGCCGATGGAAATAGCTGAAGCAGTATTGCCTGGAACTGGAGTAAGTTCCGAGCTCTCTGCCAGTGATGAACTGGGGTGCAGAGCGCTGACTAGACGGCTTATTTTATTTTGACAATGGCCATGTGATCTTGCGCCAGGCAGATCGATTGGAGAAGCGAGAATCGCGCGGGGGAGGGGGGTAAAAAAGGAAACTCAGACATCGAGCGCAAAAACAACGCACCGCTGCTGTGTTATTTGATTTTATATTCAAATAAAAACTCACAGAGCAGAGCTCGAGAATTGGGGAAGTCGCTGCATTTCTGCAGCGAGCGGAGACCCTGGTGTTCGAAGTTGGGACAAACTTGCCCGAGCACAGGCAGCCCGCCTGGGACTGTGTGCGAGGTGGACCGAGCGACAGGGAGTGTGCTGAAAGACCAGACCTGTCCCTATTCAATGCAGCCGGCTCATCGTGATGGACAGAGATGCCGTGCTTCTTGCGCAGCTCCTGGCTTTCGCCGTTTTGGGTAAGATGGATACTCTTTCTTCCCCCTTTCACCAACCCATCTCCCCATCCCCTTTTCAACATAGAAAGAACACTAATGCACCAACGCCGAGGTTGCCAGCCGACTGAGACATGAGTACCCACCGCACTTAACTCTTACCTTGTCGCCTCTTAGGCTCCCTCTGATTCATTGTAATACATGTGTTGTCCCACAGCAGGACAATGTCGTATTGGAGAGAGATCCAGCATGCTTAATCCCATTCCATCTTTATATCGGCACTTTTGGTACATTTTGCCCTTTCCCTGCTCACTGCATTAAACGAATTTCATTAGTTGCTCTTCTAGTGCGCATACATTCTTTGAGAAAATATTATTAATTAACACTTCGACCACTTTTTAAAAAATAATAAAAACTTCTCTTCATTCATATTTTTGTGACTTTTTCGGTTTGGTTTCGTTGTCCAAAAGTGTGAACAGCCCTTGTCTCGGGCGGGTAGTGGTCTAGAATTGTGGCGGTGACGGCCGGGAACGCGATTGGACCAGCATGGAATGAACGAGGGTCATACACATACAATGCTCTCCAAACAAGAGACCCCACTAACTCAGTATAATCGTGGTTAGATTAGCACAAACTGTAGAATCGTTCGCATTTTGTTTTATTTTGGTCTTGTTTAATAACAAAGCACTCTATATAAAAAAGCGTGAACGTCTGATCTTCTGATTTTGTTTTTCTATGTTTTGTAGGTAGTAATTTGTTGACCCCTGGTCTTGCAGGTAAGCGGAATTGACATTAATTTACAAAGCTGAACGCGCACTTTCGCCTTTTTAGCTTTGCAAATGCTCGCTTCTGTCCTGTGTATTCATTAATGAATGTTATTTGTAATTTGCTCTTGCGTACAGTATGTCCCAACTACTTCCGTATATACATAACATCAATGTTTGTAGCAGTTTGCAAAATGTTCACATGATTGACTCCTGCAACAGAAAAGTCAGGAACTAAAATTGTCAATCCAAAATTCTCCGTAACCACTATCTGGTTAATAACTACTTGTGCATTTGGGTGCATTCTCATGTCAAAATGCCAGGTTGTTTTGTGTGCAAAGCTGAAGATTTCTGATAGGCATTTAATAATGTAAATTATCTCGGTTCACTAAAATTAATTGTAATTAGTGTTAGAGATTATCCTGATGAGCACTATGTAAAGAAAAGCTAAGTGCTTGAAAATTATAACTAAACCCCTCATTTGTTTTGAAGTCAACTGAAAATCTCTACAGCACCAAATCTTATTAGCAATGCAACAAGTGTATAGTGAACCAAAGACTGGGTACCCAAACTTCCCTGTTGCAATACAGTAAATAACCATTTTATATTTTGATAGGAATTTATAGGAAAAATATCTAAAAAGAGGATAATTGGCTTGCACTGCAGGTAGGAATGCAATTGGTTGCAAATGGCAGGAAATGTAACAATTTTAATTTGAAAACTAAGATCTTATTATCAAAACTATTTAAATTCTTGGGGGATGGTGAAGGTTGGATCAAAAGTTTTAATGCTTTATTGAAATACATTTTCTTCTTTGTTTTCAGCCAATGACCTTACAAACTTGCATGATCAATTACAATCAAACCAATCAGATGAAAAAATTGTAAGGATCTGCAATGTGACAGCTATGCTCGAAAAAGTATACTTATGTGGATATCTGTTTGAAAACCAACTCAATGAAATGAATTCCAGTGACTGGTGCAACTTCACCCTCATTGCAGAGTAGGATCATTTTAAGTGCCTTTCTGTTTTGCCATTTCAAGCTTGTAAAACCAAATGCACAAATTAAGAATAATTATTTCATGTATATTGTTTTTATGCTTTATAAATATTTTTAGCCAGTTAAAAGCTGATAATCAATTTATAGATCTTTTGATAATAAATCATACATCATTTCTTTTCTGGAAGAATTAAATTCTAGCATAGAAATTAGCTTTCAGCTCTTTGCCTACGTAATGAGAGATTTCAGCAGCCTGCATTATATTATTTATGGAAGGATTGATTGTCTTAATTTGCTTTTTCGGTGGTTGCTATTGGTTTATAATTAATTGGTATAAAGTCAAAAAATGATAACTGAAAGATCATGGAAAAGTGCAAGTGTTGAAATTAGAAATAATTAATGGAACATCATCCACAAAAGATGATGTTGTAAGCTTTTTCAGTAGAGCAGTTCTCAATGGATATGATTTAAATTACCAAACAAGATGCTGGACTTTATTGCTGTTTTGAAACTTAGAGTAATGCAGCTTGGAAACAGGCCCTTCGGCCCAATTGTTCCATGCTGACCACAGCATCTTCCCTGCTATTCCCAGTTGCCTATAACCTACTGAGCTCCTTCCCTCCATGTACCTATCTAAATGCTTCTTAAATGGCGCAGTTCTACCCGCCTTGACCACGATCCTCAGTGTAAAGATGTTATACCTCAAGTCTCTTATACATGTGTCCCCTCTTGTAAATGTGTTCTCTTCAACTTTGGGGAAAAGACTATATTTGTCCGCCTTATCCATACCCCTCATGATTTTATAAACTTCTGCGAGGTCGTGTCATTCTAAGCTTCAAGGAATGGAGATTCAGTGTGGCCGACCTGTCCCTAGAACTCAGGCTCCTAGCCTAGGCATCATCCTTGTAAATGTCCTCTGCACCATGTGCCACTTGACAATTTCCTGTAACTGGGTGACCAAGACTGTACACAATACTCATAAGAGCGATTTCACCATTGACTTGTATAACTGCAACATAATGCCCCTACTCCTAAACTTGATGCCCTGACTGATAAAGCATGCTAAAAACTTTCTTCACCACCCTGTCTACTTGTGCAGCCACTTTCAGCAAACTCTGCGCTTGTACTTCCAGGTCCCTCAGTGTCATAACACTCGTCAATGCTCTGTTATTCACTGTATAGATCCTTTCCTGGTTTGAGTGTCGAACATGCATCACCTCACATTTATCTAAATTGAAATCCATTTGTCATTCCTCAGCCCATCTCTCTAACTGATCAAGATCTCTTTAATTCATGGTAATCTACTTCACTATGAGCAACACCCTCTAATTCAGTGCTACCAGCAGATTTACTAATTACTTAATGTACATTCACACCCAAACCATTTATATGAATAACAGGTTCTAACACTGAATCCCTGGGATACCCCACTAGCTACAGGCATCCATTTGGAGAATCAACCTTGGCTTCCTATCATTCAGCAAATTCTGAATCCACCTTGGACTTCAGCCTGCAAGATACATTATAATTTGCAGTTAAAGGGAAGTAAGCTCTATGCTATCATATTTAGGTCTTTCATTCAAAATATCCATTTGTAAGGGCAAACAAAAGAAAATCTGCAGACGCTGGAAATCCAAGCAACTCACACAAAATGCTGGAGGAACTCAGCAGGCCAGGCAGTATCTATAGAAAAGAGTACAGTCAATGTTTCGGGCCGTGACCCTTTGGCAGGACTCCTGCTCGGCCTGAAATGTTGACTGTACTCTTTTTCATAGATGCTGCCTGGCCTGCTGAGTTCCTTCAGCATTTTGTGTGGATTATTTTTAATGGCATCTACTTTCCTTGCTTTTGTTGACTTTCTATTGAAAGAATCTGCCCGATCTGATTATTATCTTGCCTTGATGGTGTACATCAAAGCAGAATCGGACATACAGAAAATACATACTGGAGGGACAAATGTAAAAAATGACATAATGAGCTGATCTGTAAAATGTCTACTTATGTCTGTAAGCAGTATCAGAGGTTGTGTACATTTTGTAAATTTTAGGCTCTGTCATTTGAAATGAAAGTTTACCTCTTTCGGAATATGCCCAAGTCGATGAGGAAATATTGTTATTTATATTTTACATTTAGTTTACTTTATATTGAATTTCCTAAACTTTGTAGTGACCACAGGACTAAACTAATTCAATGAGATTTTGCAAGGTGTTATATACATTTCGGTAATTGTTTTCCCTTTTCTGAACATATGGTATGTTCTTATCAGGTTAGGATTAACAATGTGAGAGAAGTTTGGGATGGTTGTTGGTTGGTGCAGATTTGATGGGTGGAATTTCCTGAAAAAGATGCTGTATTCTGAGATCTATTATGGGGAAAAATACACTTGGGAAAAGGTTTGAAGATGAGCTAAAACCCACGCTACAAAGTGCAACATCTCCAGTGCCTGGGACCATCTGCCCCTTCACTACTCAAGCTGGAAAATGAACATTCAAGATGGTATTGAGAACCAAAGATTCTCACAGTGTACAGAGGCTACATCAGTGCCTGAAGGAGTACACCACTTCATGAACTACCCACCTGCTCTCCCCATCAGCCATCTGCTGTCCCATCTGAGTAATAGTCTGTGTTTTCTACATTAGCATCATTAGACACTTCAGAGCCCACAAGGTGGAAAGATACCGTCATTCCTAATCCCAAGGGACTATCTAAAATAAAATGTATGCCAGCACTTTACGTAGTAGTGTCTCATATTCCAAACATTTTCTGTGGAGGAATTTGTTCTTAAATTCCATTAGTAGTTTATAGAATGACTTCTAGGAATTTTTTGGTTAACACGCTTGGACATAAGTGATTAGACATAATTTACTGAAAGCAATTATATAAGATTGTATAAATCAAGGAACAGTATATGAGTGACTCGCATCTTTCGCAGTTTAAGGTTTGTCCATTAGTGACTTCAAAGAGAATGATTGAAAATCATTGAGCAATATCAAAGTTTTAATAAATGTTGTGATCTACTTTGGTCTGTTATAGCTCCTATTATTATTCCATTTGTGATATTCATGAGGAAAATAATAAAACTTAATATATTTTATGATTGTATTGGTAATGCATAAATAAATTAATGGATTGTCAGGAACATAAGTCGTGCTAGACAGATTGCATTGATTAAAGTCTCTTATTGAGAAATATTGAAGATAATACAAAAATACGTATTACTTGATTTTGTTACCTTTGGTTAACATTTCAGGAAAAATGCTTCCATCTTTAACAATTTTATTTCTGCACTGCCACTCATACAATATCTATGCAGGCAGTCAATTCTGGCACATTTTCAATGAATATTTTTTCCCTTTGCACCACTTCTTGGGCATTGTTTACTTTGTACCCACTATTATGTTGCAATTCATTGGCGTTTTTTATGAGGGCATCTAGATACAGATACAAAAATTAGTGGAGCAGTTGGAATGTTTTTGGAGGTGATACATATACAGGCTACAGCAGGGTTTCTCAATCGGGGTTCCACGACCGATCGTGAAAAAAAAATAAACATCGTGTTTTGGACTTTGTGCAATGCGTGATGCGAGTGCTCGCAGTGGTGGGCAGTGGCCCGTTGGCAATCTCGTTAGAGGCCTTTCAGCCCAGTATGGCAGTGCACAGTAGGTCCGCGTTCATTTGGTTGAGTCAGCTCTCAGATTTTGACGCGAGATAGGGGAGGCCGTTGATAATTGGTGAGTGCTGTATTGCACGGTAGACTGATGAGGAGTGTAAAGTGCATTTTACGAGCATTGAATGGACTTGCTCAACTTGGGCAGTGCCTCAGCCCCTTCCTCCTGAATTACCTAGCAGGTTTCACATGCTAGGTCTATATTTGAGCCTGATCGTGTCACTTAGTGAGAAACTGTTTTTTCAAAGTCTTATGTAAGGTTGAGTCTTAAGCTATTTTTTTATTCGTATTACTTATTCTTATGATTTCTTCATAACTTTACTGTTGAACATTGTCAATAAAAAATTTCATGTTGTAAATAGCATGAACTAAGATCAATTTACAACCTTTATTTAAATTAAATCAACCGAGCCTACCTTTAGAAAAATTAAATCCCATTTTGGCTTAAGCCAGTTATTTAACAGAAATTTATTATGTTTGCCTTATGAGTTTTGAAATTTCTGAAAGGGAAAGAAATTAATTTCAAGAAGGGTAAGCTCAACTTAACTACCTTTTTTTTTCTAAAAAAAAGTTGGCTAAAAGTTAATTATGTATTGAAAAGAGCATTGACAATTTTTTTGGATTATTGTATCTACAACTTACTGATTATGCTAATGTACTATGAGCTGTAGATATAATAATTTTTACGCAGGGGTTCCCTGAGACTTGAATATTATTTTAAGGGCAAAAAGGTTGAGAAAAACTGGGTTAGAATATTGATTTGGGTTGATGAAGAAGGAAGTTTCCTGGGTTGCAGAAAATTCTAAAAATCAGTTATGTTAAGTTGGATATATATTGATATACTATGTTCCTCTATGGTTCTAGTGATGGCACTGTTTTTGATCAGATTGTGGTTCATCCTCAGCAGTAGCAATTTTGTAGTATTTTCCATAAATTAACAGATTTAATCATAGAAATTTAGCACATTACAGGCCCTTCGGCCCACAGTGTTGTGCCAACCATGTAAACCACTCTAGAAACTGCCTAGAATTTCCCTAGCGCATATCCCTCTATATTTCTCAGCTCTATTTACCTACGTAAGAGGCTCTTGGAAGACCCTATTGTATCCGCTTCCACCACCGCTGCCGGCAGTGCATTCCACACATCCACCACTCTCCGTGTGAAAAACTTACCTCTGACATCCCCTCGGTACCTTTTTCCAAGCATCTTAAAACTATGCCCCTCCATGTTAGCTATTTCAGCCCTGGGAAAAAGCCTCTGGCTATCCACATGATCAATGCCCCTCATCATCTTATACACCTCTATCAGGTTTATTGAAAGTTTTTTCACATCACGTTATGGTGAATTTATGAATATTCAAATTTGTCATGGGGTAAAACCGTATAACTTTTATGCATGTTGCAGAAGTAGCATTAACCCAAAATTTTATCTGAAGAAATGGTTGAGCCCTTTATGAAATATAACATAGCATAGGGACTGAGATTATGCTTTGGTTGGGAAGGGTAAAGGAGATTGGGAGATTTTGGAATAGGATTCAAAGAAGAAAGGGGGGGGTGGCTGTTTATGAATGACTATTTGGGGATGTTTCAGATGGTCCCATAAACACCTGTTGCCACAATCCTTCGCTGTGTCTGACATTTGACTGGTGTCCTCGATATACATGATGCTCTGTCCTTAATTATTGTGCTGAGGTGATTAGAGTTATAAGTAGGAATTTTTCTCACCTTTAGCCAGAGAGGACTGTAATCTCTCTTTCTCTGTGAGCTAGAAGGAAAATGCAAGAATTTTTATTTCACTTAGGGTAAAAGTAATGGTTTGCTTCAATGAAGTTCCCAGATATTTTCATAGGAATCAGCAGATTGGAATTCTATTCAGTCCTCATCTGTACTGTGTTAAATGGATTGAGTATTTGTACTCTCAAAGGAGTACCCATTTAGTGATATATATTTGTGACATCCAAACAGGGCTGTAACCACCTATTTTGTCAATGAACAGAAGGAAATTACAAGTTGACATGCAACTTAATAATATCATTTGTAGCAGTAGGTTGAAAACAAAATCTAATTTTAACACCTTGTGTTGATGTCTCGTAAACATGTATAATGGCACATAGCTAGTGAACTTCCTTTTAGTGGCTCATAAATTGCTGGTAACTATCAAATTTTCAGCATTGTATTTTTAATCATTAATATTCAGAATGAATTCTCAGTTGATTGGGCCAAGCTACTCAGTATTCTGTACAGTAATACTGTTAAACTTACATTTTGCTTTCACTGATTAAATTTTTAAAAATGACTATTAATAGGCAGTCTATTTAAAAACCTACTCCTCACATAAGATTTCCCCCAAAATGAATATTCCTAGTTGAAATGCAATGTATCCTGTGCCAAGAAAGTGTTAAGATACTATAACAAAAGTAGGAAATTACATACAATTGCTTTGCCAGTCCTTTTCAAGGATAGCAATATGGTCAGGCTCACAGCAGTAAAATAAATAGAACCTTTGGATTATGGATGTTTCCTGATGGCGGCCATGAGAAGAGAGCATGTCCTGGGTGGTGGGGGTCCCTGATGATAGATGTTTGCTTTTCTGCCATAGCATTTCATGTAGATGTGCTCAAGGTTTGGGAGGGCTTTACCTGTGAGGGACTGTGCCATATCCAGTACTTTTTCTGGGATTTTCCTTTCAAGGGCATTGGTGTTTCCATACCAGGCTGTGATGCAGCCAGTCAGTATATTCTCTACTATACAGCTATAGAAACTTGTCAAAGTTTTAGATGTCGTGCCAAATCTCCACAAACTCCCAAGGGAGTAGTGGTGCAGCCGTGCTTTCTTCATAATTGCACTTGTGGGCTGGGCCTAGGGCAAGTCCTCTGAAATAATAACACAGATGAATTTAATGTTGCTGACCCTCATCACCTCTCACTGTTTTATACAGAAAGTTATGTGTTTTTTATGCATTTAAATATAATTGTTAATTTGTTATATTACTGTTGTTCAGTTCTGACTCTAGGGTTTATTAATATAAACATTTCTAATTAAAACAGTCGAAGAGACCACAATTGTGGTCTGCTGTAATGATAGAGATAAGAATTGCTGAGTTATGATGTTAACTTTTTTAATCTGAGGGAAACTAGCAGAATACATGCAACTATCTGCAGAGAGAATTCAAAACTGTAGCATATGTAAGTGTTATTAAAAAATGTTAACCCTATCTCACACAATACTCTTGACACGTAATCAGTGAGTTGAATAAGTTTTGCAGATTATTCTCCACCCCCATTTACAAAGTCAAGAATCTTATTAACTTTGTTAACTATTTTATTAATTTGCATTGGCAAACTCAACATTTTTTGAATGCTATGCTTTTGTATCTCTAAAGTCACAGTCTTTCCATAATCGTCCCACACTGCATGAATTCACACTTCTTTGCATCTAACTTCTTCTGTTATAAATATGCCCATGTTGTTTTTTCTGCTGTATCCTCCTGAGTTTGCCTCTACCAGACTTATTTCTTTCTCTGTAGGTGGTGCTGAATGTGAACTGGTACAGGCTGATAAAGTGGCCAAAGCAAACACACAGGTTAAAATGGAAATTTTAGCCATGAAATTGCACTGAAAAAATTGAAGTTATCTTCAGCCCTGTACTTAGCAATGTTTGTATTTACCCGCCCAACTTCAAAATTGTATTCCTTTCATCAAATTGCTGACCATTTATATGATGAGAGGACAATGGGTTTACTACTGATTCCTGGCAACTCCACCGCATGTGTCACCCAAAAAGAAAATCATTCATTGCCCTCTCTCCTATTGTGTAGCCAATAGCATTGGCAAATGACCAATATTATTTTATTAGCACATGCTTCTAATACATCATTAAATCTGTTTGGGTTTTGCTTTATCAATTACATTATGAAAGTCCATATAAGATGTGCACAGCTGTGCCATCATAAGCCTTTTTCATTCACTGAAAAATTCTGATGATATTAATTGGGCATGGCCTGTTACAAATCAGTTCTGGTTGTCCTATTAGTCCAAGGTTCCCTCAGCATGAATTACTTTGCCGTTGACAATGTTCTCTGGTAGCTTTTAATCACTGACGTTAGACTCATGCAACTAGATTATTCCTCTTGCTTTTTCAATAGAATATAACATCTATAATCCTCTAATTGTTAGAAAATCAACCAACAAGGGACATTGCCGGAGTTTTCCTTACACGCTGCCCCCCCCTTCACTTCTTCAGTCTTTGCTCCACTCAGCAACGTTGGACATATTCATCTGTTCAAGATGACGTGCTAGATACACTACTTAATACCTCCCCTTTTTATTTTATTTTCCCAACCATGATAGATGACTTCTGCTCCTGAAATGTTAATTTTATCTCTTTTGTTTGTAATTTTAAAATATTCATTAGCGCAGCCAGCTAGTTGGCCTCTCCAATCCTTTAAGTATCACTTTATAATGAAATAAACTTGATCATCCTAGCTCCATGCTGGTGTCTGGGCTCACTGTGCCTTGATGTAGATATTTTGCTTGTGGAGGGCAAAGCAATCTGACCTTTGTCTCCAATGAGAAGAAGAAGTTTATGCACAGGAAACACCAGACAATAATGTGGCCTTAAGTGACGAATCTTCATAGAGTTCTAATTTGTAGTACCATTTAACAATTAATAATAAAATTCAAAAATATTTAATCATAAACACCATTTTGTTGACAAATAATTAAATATTTAAAAATAAAGTAGTTTTAAACTGGGACCCAATTTCATTTGTACCTGAACCTATTGCAAAACTGAGGTGTCAGATTCAAAGTTTGTCATGTCGCCATTGAATCCAGTGTCAAAGCAGAAGATTAGGTATGTGAATATCTGCCTTCCAAGTCATTTTTGATCTTGTGTATTTGTCTAAGCCTATATGGAATCGAGGTAAGATTAACTGTGAATGGCCGATACCTGCCCCGGCTGTCAGTCAGTTGAATTTGGTTTGATGAGATAAATGATTAGATAATAAATTTTTGGCGGTTAGGTCAAGGATAAAACTTGGCTCAGATTCTGAACATTCCAGTCATCCTCTAAAACACCATGTTTAGTACCCTCCTTCACACTTGCTTAGGTAATTAAATTCCATCAATCAAAGAAAATGATGTGACTTTTTAAAATATCACTTCTGAAGGATTTTGTCATTATGTTAATAACCTAAGAACATTATAAGGATGTTTAACTTTAGCACTCATCATAATTCATTACATCATAGGCATAGTTACAATTAAGCTCCTTAACACTGTCTGCTCTTCTGCATTTTACATCAGTGATATTCTTGCTAATCTGATAGTTTTGTCATTTTTCTTTCCACCTGAATGCTGATCATTATTAAAATGACTAGTTGAATAAAATTTCATTAAGGTATTTACATACAAAATATCTAATACTATACCATCTTTTAGAAACAATCTAAGCATGTTATGGGAAGGTATTGAAAGATGTAGATATATTGGAAATCATATTTTAAGAGAAGCAAAGTGGTTTCATAAGATAAGGAAGTGAATTCCTCTAGAAGCTTAAAGCTCTATTCTGATCATTCCAATAATTAATGAAAGAGAAGCAAAGGGTGGCTAATGTAACCCCACTTTTTAAGGATGGCTAATGTAACCCCACTTTTTAAAAAAGGAGGGAGAGAGAAACCGGGGAATTATAGACCGGTTAGCCTAACGTCGGTGGTGGGGAAACTGCTGGAGTCAGTTATCAAAGATGTGATAACAGCACATTTGGAAAGCGGTGAAATCATCGGACAAAGTCAGCATGGATTTGTGAAAGGAAAATCATGTCTGACGAATCTCATAGAATTTTTTGAGGATGTAACTAGTAGAGTGGATAGGGGAGAACCAGTGGATGTGGTATATTTGGATTTTCAAAAGGCTTTTGACAAGGTCCCACACAGGAGATTAGTGTGCAAACTTAAAGCACACGGTATTGGGGGTAAGGTATTAATGTGGATAGAGAATTGGTTAGCAGACAGGAAGCACAAGAGTGGGAATAAACGGGACCTTTTCAGAATGGCAGGCAGTGACTAGTGGGGTACTGCAAGGCTCAGTGCTGGGACCCCAGTTGTTTACAATATATATTAATGACTTGGATGAGGGAATTAAATGCAGCATCTCCAAGTTTGCGGATGACACGAAGCTGGGCGGCAGAGTTAGCTGTGAGGAGGATGCTAAGAGGATGCAGGGTGACTTGGATAGGTTGGGTGAGTGGGCAAATTCATGGCAGATGCAATTTAATGTGGATAAATGTGAAGTTATCCACTTTGGTGGCAAAAATAAGAAAACAGATTATTATCTGAATGGTGGCCGATTAGGAAAAGGGGAAGTGCAACGAGACCTGGGTGTCATTATACAGCAGTCATTGAAAGTGGGCATGCAGGTACAGCAGGCGGTGAAAAAGGCGAATGGTATGCTGGCATTTATAGTGAGAGGATTCGAGTACAGGAGCAGGGAGGTACTACTGCAGTTGTACAAAGCCTTGGTGAGACCACACCTGGAGTATTGTGTGCAGTTTTGGTCCCCTAATCTGAGGAAAGACATCCTTGTCATAGAGGGAGTACAAAGAAGGTTCACCAGATTGATTCCTGGGATGGCAGGACTTTCATATGAAGAAAGACTGGATGAACTAGGCTTGTACTCGTTGGAATTTAGAAGATTGAGGGGGGATCTGATTGAAACGTACAAAATCCTAAAGGGATTGGACAGGCTAGATGCAGGAAGATTGTTCCCGATGTTGGGGAAGTCCAGAACAAGGGGTCACAGTTTGAGGATAAAGGGGAAGCCTTTTAGGACTGAGATTAGGAAAAACTTCTTCACACAGAGAGTGGTGAATCTGTGGAATTCTCTGCTACAGGAAACAGTTGAGGCCAATTCATTGGCTATATTTAAGAGGGAGTTAGATATGGCCCTTGTGGCTAAAGGGATCAGGGGGTATGGAGGGAAGGCTGGTACAGGGTTCTGAGTTGGATGATCAGCCATGATTATAATAAATGGCGGTGCAGGCTCCAAGGGCCGAATGGCCTACTCTTGCACCTATTTTCTATGTTTTCTATGTTTCTATATGAGTCCCAAGTTTAGTCTAACTAATCTTTATTATTTAGAACATAGAACATAAAATGGTAGAGCACTGTACTGGCCCTTGACACATGATTATGTGCCACCCTTTTAACCTACTCTAAGATCAATCTAACCCTTCCGTCCTACGTAACCCTCAATTTTCTAATATCCATGTGTCTATCCAAGAGTTTAGTAAATGCTACTACCACTCCTGGCAGCATGCTCCATGCACACACTGCTGTCTGTGTAAAGAACTTGTATCTTACATCTCCCCTATATTTTTGCTTCAATCATCTTAAAATTATGCCCCCTTCTATTAGCTATTTCCACTCTGGGAAAAAGTCTCTGGCTATCCACTCGATCCATAGTATACCTCTTATCATCTTATACACCTCTGTCAAGTCACCTCTCATCCTCTTTTACTCCAAAGAAAAAAGTCCTAGCTCACACAACCTATCTTCATAATACATGCCCTCTAGTCCAGGAGCATTCCTGGTAAATCTCCTCTGCACCCTCTCTAAAGCTTCCATGTCCTTCTTATAATGAGGTGACCAGAACTGAACACAATATTCCAAATGTGGTCTAACAAGGGCTTTATAGAGCAGCAACATTATCTCACAGCTCTTGAATTCAATCCCCAGACCAATGAAGTCCAACATACAAAATGCCATCTTAACAACCTAATCAGCTTGTGAGGCAACTTCGAGTGATCTACAGATGTGGACCCTCAGAAGCCTCTGTTCCTCCACACTGTAAAGAATCCTGCCATTAACCCTGTATTCGGCCTTCCAAAATGAATTCCAAAACTCCATCCGCCACTTCTCAGACCAGCTCTTCATCCTCTCAATGTCCTGTTGCAACCTACAACAACCTTTCACACTGTCTACAATTCCACCAACTTTTGTGTCATCTACAAACTCACTAATGCACCCTTCTGCTTCCTCATCTAAGTCATTTATAAAAATCACAAAGAGCAGGGGACCCAGAACATATCCCTGTGAAACACCACTAGTCACCGACCTACAGGCAGAATATTCTCTCTGTACTACCCCCTTCTGCCTTCTCTGAGTAAGCCGATTCTTTGTCCACACAGCCAAGTTTCCCTGGATCCAATGTCCCCTGATTTTCTGAACAAGCTTACCGTGGAGAACCTTGTCAAATGCCTCACATATACACCACATACATCCATATACTCCGTATCTACTGTTTTAAATTCATCAACGTGCTTTGTCACATCCTCGAATTCAGTCAGTCTTATGAGGCATGACCTGACCCCCTCAAAGCCATGCTGATTATCACTAATCAGATGATGCTTCTCCAAGTGCTCGTAAATCTTATTTCCATGAATTCTCTTCAATAATTTGGCCACCGCTGAAGTAAGACTCAGTGGTCGATAATTCCCAGAGTTACCCTTACTCCTTTTCTTGAACAAAAGCATTTCAGTCTGTTTTACATTATCCTCTCAATCATCAGGGTCCTCACTGTTGAATACCGAAGCAAAGTGTTCATTAAGAACCTCCCCTACCTCCTCCAATTCCAGGCACATGTGTCCTCTTCTATCCCTGATCAGTCCTACTATCACTCTAGGCATCCTCATGTTCTTCATGTACATGCAGAACGTCTTGAGATTTTCATTAATCCTACTTGCCAGTACCTTCTCATGCTGCCTTTTAGCCCTTCTAACTCCATTCTTCAGCTTCTTCCTGACTTCCTTTTAACTTTTGAATTTGAACCATAAGGAAACAAAAATCACCAGCCATACTGACATTAATGCAAATGAATCTCTTGTTTTTCCAATTTAGTAAAATTAGCCCTGATTTCAAACTCAAACCATGAAATTCTATACTCCAGCAAATAGCATACTAATAGATTTGAGAGCATGCTGCTATATTAAATCTAGCACTTGGTTTCCATAACAGTTCTCCCTACCTCTAAGTTACAGATTTAAGCAATTTAAAATGGTTACAATTTATAATTTGCTGTAAACATAGCTAATAATCAGGCGTATGCTTTGTTTTAAAATTTCAACATCTGTTTTGAAAAGAACCCCATTTAGAAGGCTGAAAATAATTTGTGCTTTCTTTTGCCTGTTAATCATTTAGATGTGATTACTACGATTAATATGGCCCTCATTTAAGTGGAAGAGATCATTTTTTGGTTAGTATTTCTGGAAAGACTCAGCAGGTCAGGCAGATATGCGAAGAGAGAAATGGACTTATCGTTGATGTAAAGTGTTTATTTTGGTTTTCTCTACAGATGTGTGTTGACCTACCGAGTATTGCCAGTGCACAATTTTTAAATTTTTGATATTTTCAACAGTTTGCGATGTTTATTGGCTCAATTATCGTTCTTAAAAGCAAGAACTTAGGATGTGGAAAGTTAGTGCTGGCTCATTAAATAGAGCAAATCTATATGTTCTTCAATACTAGGTATTTTAATATTTAACTGTATTAATAATTCTGATTAGAGTATCATTTTCATCAT
The DNA here is from genome assembly GCF_963921235.1 of Mobula hypostoma. NCBI lineage: Eukaryota > Metazoa > Chordata > Chondrichthyes > Myliobatiformes > Myliobatidae > Mobula > Mobula hypostoma. The sequence continues at coordinate 160,606,843 of NC_086099.1, read as the reverse complement.
GACTCCACATTCTTAAAATAGGTTCAGTGTTTTAATATAAATTTTCTGTTGATTGTAATCAGAAGAATTCTCTTGATTTTTAAGGCTGGTACTTAAAGTTGTGCTGGCACTGTCAAATGCACTGTTGACAATTCTCACTAGAGATTGGAACTGCACATAGAACAGCTGGGGGCTCTACAGTGATCTCCAAATTTGCATGCTCTCTGTGTAAGTTTAGGTTTCATCTGAGTGTTCAGTTCCCTTCCACTTCCGGAAAGCATGTGAGCAATTTTGGGCCTAGTATGTAAGAAAAGTTGTCCCGGCCTTGGAGATGTTCCACAGAACGTTCATCAGAATGATCCTAGGAGTGAAAGGCTTGACATATATAGAGCATTTGATATCTCTCTGTCTGCATTTGATAGAGTTCAGAAGGATGACTGAGGTTCTCATTTAAACCTACAGGATGTAGAGAGATGTGTCCTTTAGTTAGAGAGTCTAGGGTCCAAGGGTACAGCCTCAGAATAAAGGGGCACCCCTTTAAGACTGAGATGAGGAAGAACTTCTTTAGCCAGAGAGTGATGAATCTGTAAAATTTCTTGCCATTGAAGACTGTGGAGGTCTGGTCATTGTGTGCATTTAAGGCAGAACTTAGTAGGCTTTTGAATGGTAAGGGGGTTAAAGATCACGGAGAGAATGTGGGAGAACAGGATTGCAGAATAAAATCAGCCATGCTTTAATGATGATGCAGAGTTGATGTGCTAAATAGCCTAATTGTGCTCCTTTATTATATGATCTTATGGTGTTAGACTGATAGGTTAATAGTCTGCTGTAATTTGTCGCTTTAATTTTGACTGGTAGAATCTGAAAAGAGTGGGGTTATTAGGAATGCGGGGAATAAATGTGTTAAGATAAGTTTAGTATTAAAATATTGCTTAATGTTGACTGTTGGTACAGGTTTCATGGACCATGGACCATGTTTTCATGCTGTATCTCCATGATGTGATGCAGGTCAAAGTGTCTGCAGAAATCTCTGAAAACCAATTCGCTGTTCAAATATTACGATAGCTACACTTGAGGAACTCTTCTGACGTTTGGGGGACAAAACCTTTTATCATAGCCTATCATAATTTCTACTGATGATGGATGCTTGGGAAAGGTGCCTAGGCAACAGGCATGGTTAGTCATACAACATGGCTAGAAGCTGATCAGGATAAATTGTTACTTTCCTTCCTGCAGATAGTCTACTGGTTGAGGATGCGTCTATGAATTTGTCAGAAAGCAGAGTTTTTCTATTAGGAGCATAGACAATTCAAAGTTCAATGTAAATTTTATTATCACAGTACATATATGCCACCATATGTAATCCTGAAATTCGGTTTCTTGTGGGCATAGCAAATCTGTAGAAGTGCAACTATAACAGGATCAATGAAAGATCAACCAAAGTGCAGAAGACAACAAATTGTGCAACTGCAAGTGTAAATAAATAGCAAACAATAACAAGAACATGAGCTAAAGAGTCCTTAAAGTGAGATAGATCATTGGTTGTAGGGATATTTCAATGATGGGGCAAGTGAGTGTAGTTATCTTCTTTCATTCAAAGGCTTGATGGAAGAGGGGTAGTGACTGTTCTTGAATCTGGTGCTGTGAGTCTTGCACCTTCTACCTGATGGCAGCAGCGAGAAGAGAGCATGACCTGGGTGGTGGGGATCTCTGATGATGGATGCTGCATTCCTATGACAGTGCTTCATGTAAATGTGCTCAGTGGGTGGGAGAGCTTTACCCATGATGTACTGGCTGAATCCATTACCTTTTGTAGGATTTTCCGTTCAAGTGTATCTGTGTTTCCATACCGAGCTGTGATGCAGCCAGTCAATATACTCTCCACTACACACCCATAGAAGTTTGTCAAAGTTTTAGAAGTCATGCCAAATCTTTGCAGATTCCTCAGTAAGTAGAGGCACTGTTGTGCTTTCTTTGTAATTCTTTGTAATTCTTTGTAATTCTTTGTAATTGCGTTCTGTGTCCAGGACAGGTCCACTGAAATAGTAACTGGAATTTAAAGTTACTAACCCTCTCCTCTGATGAGGTCTAGCTCATGGACCTCTGGCTTCCCTCTCCTAAATTCTATAATTAGTTCCTTGGTTTTGCTGACATTGAGTGAGAGGTTGTTGTTATGTTCCCCTCTGTCAAATTTTCAGTCTCCCTCCTGTGTGCTGATTCATCACCACCTTTGATACGGCCCATAACAGTGGTGTCATCAACAACCTTGAATATGGCATTGGAGCTGTGCTTAGCCACAAAGTCATTAGTGCAAAGCAAGTAGATCAGGGGGCTAAGTACACTGACCTATGGTGCACCTGTGCTGATGGAGAACATGGAGGAGATGCTGTTGCCAATCCAAACAGACTGGGGTCTACAAGTAAGGAAATCCGGGATCCAATTGCATAAGGAGCTATGATGCCAAGGTCTTCGAGTTTATTGATTAGTTTTGAGGGGATGATGGTATTGAGTGCTGAGCTGTAGTCAATAAAGAGCATCCTGATTTATGCACCTTTGCTGTCCATATGTTCCAGGGTTGAGTGAAGAGCCAATGAGATGGTGTCTGTTGTGGACCTGTTGCTCCGATAGGCAAATTGGAGCAGATCCAAGTCGCTTCTAAGGCTGGAGATGATATCTTTCATCCGCAGCCTCTCAAAACACTTCATCATTGTGTAATTGAAGCCTGTTTGAAGCAGGTGGGTAGCACACACTGCTGAAGTGAGAGGTTAATGTTCTGGCAAACACACACGCCAGATGGTCAGCACAGGTCTTTAGTATATGGCCAGGTACCCCATCCAGTTCAGTTGCTTTCCCTGGATTCACCCTCCTGAAGGCAGCCCCATCATCAGCTTCATCATCATCATCAGGAGGAAGTCAGCCAAGAGACTGAGATCATAGGATCATCGGGGGATGTGGGGGTCTCCATGTTCTGATGGTCAAAGTGAGCATAGAAGGCATTGAGTTCATCTGGAAGTGAAGCCCTGCCATCTCCCGTGTCTCGTGATTTAACTTTGTAGGAGGTGATACCTTTCCAGCCCTGCCAAAGCTGTCGAGCATCCTTCATTGATCCAAGTTCGGTCTGTAATTTCCACTTTACCCATGAGATGGCTTTTCAGAGATCATACCTGTACCTCTTGTAGCTTTCTTGGTCTCCAGATCTCAATGCTTCTGATTTGGTCCTCAGCAGATTTTGGATATCATGGTTCATCTCAGGCTTCTGATTGGAGAAGACTCTGAATGATTTAATGGGGACACACTCATTTATAGCTGTTTTAATAAAGTCCATTACAGCCTTGGTGTATTCATTCAGATCTCTGCATGAGTGTTTGAACATGGCCCAGTCCATTGACTCAAAACAATCCCAGAATCACTCCTCTGCTTCTCACGGCCACCCCTTAGTTGTCCTGCTCTCTGGAACATTGCTTTTTAGGCTCTTCCTGTATGCAGATAGGAGGAGGTCAGCCAAGGGATCGAGTTCGGGCAAGGAATGGTAAGCATTCTTTATCTTAGTGTAGCAGTGGTCTAGTATGTCGGGACTTGTGGTGCTACAGGTTATACGTTGGTCATAGTTGGGCAGGGCTTTCTTCAAACAAGCCTGGTTGAAGTCTCTGGCTATAATTTAAAATGCATCATAGTGGGCTGATTCCTGTTCGGAGTCAGCATCATGCAGCATGGTGAATGCTTGATTATGGTCGGCCACTGGTGATATATACACTGCAGTCAGGATTATACATGAGAACTCCGAGGTAAATAGAACGGTCGGCATTTAGCTGTTAGGTGTTCCAAGTCAGGGGAGTGCAAGTTCGACAGAACCGCCACGTCGGAGCACCAGTGAGAATTAACCATAAAGCACACACCTCCTCCCTTTGTCTGACCCAAGTTTGCAGTTACAATAAGGCAAGGGGAGAAGGATTAGATTTTCCCCTTTTGCCTGCTCCACCATTCAATCCAGTCATGACTTATGATCAATCTCAGCACCATATTCCAGTTCTTTCTCAGTACCCATTGATTTGATTTACACTTGGAAACTTTTCTGTTTCCTTCTTAATCATGATCAGTGTCTTGGCCTCCACAAGTAGCATACTCATCACCTTCTGAGGCATAAAATTTCCCCTCATCTAAGTCCTATATCGTATGACCTTGTGCTAAAACCTCAGCTGGGGGAAGCATCCTCCCCACAAAGCTTCAATGAGCATGTTGGAATTCTAAGTTTCAATTGTATCTCCTCTCATACCTCTCATTCCTCTAAGCTCCAGTGAAAACACACCTAAGCTTGGTTCTTATATCAGTACTACCATCCAAGGAAATGGACTGGTAAACATTTGCTGATCTCTCTCTTAGAGAAATGGTCACTTTATTGGGTACACCTGTACACTTGCTCATTCAGTACATATCTAATCACTCAATCACATTGCAGCAGCTCAGTGCGTAAAAGCATGCAGACGTGGTCAATAGTTTTAGTTTTTGTTCAGACTAAGCAACAGAGTGGAGAAGAAATGAGATCTAACTGACTTTGACCAAGCAGTGATTGATTGTGCCAGATGGGGCAGTTTGAATATCTCAGAAGCTGCTGATCCCCATGGATTTTCACTTACACCAGTCTCTGGAGTTTACAGGGAATTGTGCATAAATAAAAAAACATCCAGTGAGTGGCAGTTCTGTGGGCAGCAGTGCCTTGTTAATGAGAGATGTCAGCAGAGAATGGCCAGACTGGTTCAAGCTGACAGGAAGATGACGGTAACTCAAATAACATTGTGTTACAACAGTGGTGTGCAGACGAGCATCTTTGAATGCACAACACACCAAGCCTTGAAGTGGATGGGCTACAGCAGCAGAGGGCCATGAGCATGCACTTAGTGGTTACAGGAGGTAACGTTACATGACAAAGTTAGTCAAAATTGGGAAGCTGGGATGCTGATGAACTAGTGCAGGTCACTCACTTTCCAGGTCCCCCCGCCCATAACTGCGTAGGTGCCATTTGCTTTCTCTCTCTCTCCATCATAGGTTTGATTGGCAGACCATTCCTCCAGGCTGTCATGATGCTCTGTGGAAGGTGCCTTGCTTTGATTATTTTTGTGACAACTTTTTGCTCACAAATAATATGACCTCAGAGATAGAGTACAAAAAAATGTAGCTGATGATCAGTTGTAAGATGCACTGTTCCAGCAATTTTTGGCGTGCAGAGAATATCAATGAACAGGATGATAATGTGGTAAACTGGAACAGCAAAGTTTCAGATAACACTAAGAAGTGAATAAGAAGGGCAACTGTCAAAGCTTGCTGCATGATGTGGAAAAATGTGTGAAAAATGGCAGATGGCATTAAATGCAGACCAGTAAGGTGTTGCACTTGGGAAGACTAACCAGGTTGAGCTTTTGTCGCTATGGCCTTCAAAAATCAAAGTATTGAGTACACGAAATGAAATGTTATGTTGAAGTTGTTTAAGTTGTTGGTGAGGCTAAATTTGGAGTATTGTGTGTAGTTCTAGTCACCTACCTATAGGGAAGATATCGATATGATTGAAAGAGTGCAAAGAAAATTTACAAAGGTTTTTCTGGTACTTGACGACATGAGTTATAGGGAGAGGATGAATAGGGTCGAACTGTTTCTCCATGGAGCTTGGGAGACTGAAGGGAGATTTGAAAGAGGTCTACAAAACTATGAGGAGTATAAATTGGGTAAATGCAATCAGGCTTTTTTCAAGTAAGTTAGGTGAGACTAGAATTAGAGGTCATAGGTTAAGGGTGAAAGCTGAAATATTTGAGAACCTGACTGATGACCTCTTCACTCAGAAGGTAGTGCAAGTGTGGAACTCAATTAGAAAATCAGTGAAATATCTCAAAGTGGATGATTTTCAAGATGTCAATTTCTGGAATTTTATTTCTTTGGGCATTTTAAAGAATATGCAGAAGCTTTCATCTCTGTATGCCCTTCAGCTTATAGATGTGAATAAAATATTATATCAATATGTAATATATCATTTATTGGTTGTACTGTTTTAGTTCCAAGAATCACTCATTCAAGTACCCAAAAGCAACTTTTACTTCAGAATCAGAATCAGGTTCATTATCACTGGCATGTGACATGAAATTTGTTGTGGCAATAGAATATTTCCTTTTTGCTTAATTGTGCAGTATCGGAATCAGGTTTAATATCACTGCTGTATCTCATGAAATTTGTTGTTCTGCTCAGCAGTACATTGCAATACATAATTAAAACTATAAATTACGATAAGAAATCTATAAAAAATAAGTAAGTGCAAAAAGGGAGCAAAAAAATAGCGAGGTAGTGTCCATGGGTTCATTGTCCATTCAGAAATCTGATGGTAGAGGGGAAGAAGCTGTTCCTGAAATGTTGAGTGTGTGTCTTCAGGCATCTGTACCACCTCCTTGATGATAGCAGTGAGAAGAGGGCATATCGTGGTTGAAGGGTGTCTTTAAAGTTGGATGCTACCTTTTTGAGGCATCACCTTCTGAATGTGTTCTTGACTTTGTTTCCAACTTTGTGCAGCTTTTTCCAGTCTTGTGCAGTGGCCCCTCCATCAGACTGTGATGCAACCAGTTAGAATGCTCTCTACAGTAACATAATAATGTGGGCCGACATGCAGTTTTTTAAGTTAAACTAGAACCAATCTCTGCATTTTATTTAAGTTAAATGGTATAATGTCAACAACAGTTATGATGTTAGAACGGGTTAAAACCATAATAACCTCTACTATTGTTCTGCAACAGTGTATTTGGCCACGGTCTCAGATGAATATTTGTAATGTTGCCATTTCAAGAGTATTCATTTTTTGTAAGGGCAATCTATCAAATGTATTGCTAATTATATTAAAGGTATTGTAAACATTTTATCTTAATGCTGTCAACTAGATTTGTTTGATATATTGCCTGATGCTCTTGGTCGTATGTTGCTGCTGCTTATATTCAATATGAATAGACTACTTCAAAATATAATAACTGTTGCCTAGGTATTTCCTCTGTTGATAGCACTAAATGTGCTATATAGCTGCATCAACATATTATACTGTAATTCCAAAATTTATTTGATTGACTTTTCGATAGCATGAATGTTGATGATAGAGCACAATGTGCTGACAAGGCTACGAGGCACATTTAGTGCTGCCAACCAAAGATGAATGTGCTAATCTTTTGCCTTTAATGTTCACATCTCTCTGGAAGGATGGAACAATAATTAAGCTTTGAGCTTATTTAAGCTTCTAGTGCTTTTGAATTACAGTTGTTAAGTTTTTATATATACTTAGATAACTGAAATTCAGCACTTAGTGTTTCCTGAGTGTTCACTTGCATGTGTAGTTATTGCTGTTTTTTTTTTGATGATGCATGACCATCCTGATGTTCACTTATGCTTTCTATTTAGCATTTCATGTTGCCTTTATATAATGCTTATACAAATTAAAAGATCTCTACCCTGAGTACAAAAATGGAGCAAGATTTAATCCTTTGTTATTTTGAACTCTGCATCTAAGCTTTTGTTTCTATTGATTTTGATGGCACTGAATTTCAGAATTGCACTTCTCATGCATTTAGCAAGCACCATTGAGTGTAACTTCTACTCTGAAAATGTCAACCACCATTTAAATATTATGGCCCTTAATATTTAAAAATATAAACGTAATACCCGTATTAAAATGGTACTTTGAAAAGTTATGTACTATACATTTATTATAGTAAGAAGAAATATCTGATAAGGCAATAGCTAGATATATATGTTAAAATATTTTTCTGCATATTAATATTTTTAAGATGTATTTTGTGGAGTTGAACATTGAAGAAAAACATCTCTAATCTATATACTACTAAAACTCTCATGCTCTGGCTGTCTGTTTGTCTGTTTGTGACCTCCAATGAGCACAAATGGTATATTACAGTGGCACTTTTTCAGCTCAATTGAATTAAAATGCGCTAACTTACAGAATGCAGGCAAAGTTCAGGGTTATATATTTGTATAAAATTGCTCATTCGCAAAAATCAACAGGCTCGCTTTTAACCCGAGAGCCGATCTGCCATCATGGAAATCGGGACGCGACAGCCCGACACATGCGCACGGCCAGCCTCAGCAGTGACACCTACTGGAGCAGAAGGGCAGGGCAGCTCTATTTCGAGGGGTCACATTCTGCTAATCACCATTAGCATGTGCAGGATTGGGACAGATCTAACTGCCACGCATCAATATGAGATAATTAAATCTTATTGTAATTATGTACTTTGAGACACCCATAAAACCCTTTGCTGCAGTCAAAGGACAGCGGTGACTATATTACATCCATTTAGGAGAACGCCAACCACATCATCAAGAATAATCAGCATCCTTTGGTGTTACTGCTTCATAACTCCTATCCAGCGTTAGGGTAAAAACAATGGTCAGCCTAATTATGCCGCGTGCAAAGGGAAGGGGGACATTATGGTCAAGAGATGACACCAAACATTGTCGGGAAGCAGCAAGGAGAGGGAGAGAACAAAAATTGGATGAGGCCAGGGCCGCATGACTCCAGAATCAAAGACTCAGGACAAAAAACGATGAGAGAAGAAGAGACAGAGAAGGAGAGGCATGCCCGTCTCCAGGATTAGAGACAAACAACAAACAGCAGAAGAGATAAAGAGACGGGGGATGAAAGGACTGCATGTCTCCAGAATGACAACGAGAGGGACAAGGGTGGCAGACAAACCAGAAATGATGCCATTAAAAGTGTCCTTTATTAAATGAGGAGGAGCTATATTTGCTTTGCTACACGTCGTTCTTCTTTAATAAACTGGGGTTTTCTACTTCAGTTTCCAAAGCAAAGCGATACCAATAGCATCCAGGAAAATTTAATGTTCATTCTGGTCACATCAGACTGTACTACCTTTCTCTGAAAGGGTGTCCCAACGGGTCACCCCGTTGTCTAGTATTGAACTAAATTTAACCAAGTTCATCATAATTCTTGCCAACTTATAAATGATTTATTATCTTAAGGGACAAAGTTAATTTTGATAAATATGATATCTGTATCTGAGGGGGTAAGATATAAGTCAGGGAGTGTATTCTTGAAATAAGGCTATGCAATTAATCAATAGTAATCAAAGTGAGACTTGGCTTTTCTTTGGTATTAAGTATTGGCATTTACATTTAATTCGATACTCTCAAAGCTTCCTTGCTTTGGTAAACTCAGAGAAGTTAGTATGGACGCAAACACGAGGAAATCTGCAGATGCTGGAATTTCAAGCAACACACATAAAAGTTGCTGGTGAACGCAACAGGCCAGGCAGCATCTCTAGGAAAAGGTACAGTCGACGTTTCGGGCCAAGACCCTTCGTCAGGACTAACTGAAAGAAGAGCTAATAAGAGATTTGAAAGTGGGAGGGGGAGGGGAAGATCTGAAATGATAGGAGAAGACAGGAGGGGGAGGGATGGAGCCAAGAGCTGGAAAGTTGATTGGCAAAAGGGATATGAGAGGGTCATGGGACAGGAAGCACAGGGAGAAAGAAAAAGGGGGGGAAGCCCAGAGGATGGGCAAGGGGTATAGTGAGAGGGACAGAGGGAGAAAAAGGAGAGAAAGAAAAAGAATGTGTGTATATAAATAAATAATGGATGGGGTACGAGGGGGAGGTGGAGCATTAGCGGAAGTTTGAGAAGTCAGTGTTCATAAAAACCCGAGATTGAGTAAAATACATTTACAGAAAGCCAAGAGAGATGGAGGTCTAGCATTACCTAACTTCAGATTCTATTATTGGGCAATTAATATTCGACATATGAAATTTTGGTTACTTGACCAAGATACACTATCCATTCCTAAATGGGTAGTATTGGAATTACAATCTGCTCAGGGCTATGCACTTGGCGCTATTTTAGGTTTGTCTCTTCCTTTTGATTTGAAACGCCTTAAACTGGTCTCTAACCCGATAGTTAAGTATACTTTGCGTATTTGGTTTCAATTCAGAAAATTTTTTGATCTCAACCAATTTGGTCTAGTGATCCCTATTTTAGGTAACATTTTTTCCTCCCTCTTTCACGGATCGTGCGTTTCAAATTTGGAAGACTAAGGGTATTTCACGGTTTTTGGATTTATTTTTAGATGGTTCCCTTATGTCTTTTGAACAATTATCTAATAAATATAATTTACCAAGAATACATTTTTTTAGATTTCTCCAAGTTAGAAATTTCCTAAGTACTATACTCTCTTCCTTTCCGACGCTACCTCCTACATATATTTTAGATACTATAATTAACCTTAATCCATGTCAGAAAGGTGTAACGGCTATTATTTATAATATTATTATGAAACTTAGGAAAGCTCCATTTGATAAGATTAGGTCAGATTGGGAACAAGAATTGGGTTCTATTATTTCTGTGGATGACGGGGGGCAGATTTTACAATTAGTCAATACTTCCTCTATCTGTGCTAAACATTCCCTAATTCAATTTAAAGTTGTTCATAGAGCACATATGTCCAAAGATAAATTAGCTCGTTTCTATTCTCATATTAATCCTTTTTGTGATAGATGTCCGGGGCAGATAGCCTCTTTAACTCATATGTTTTGGTCTTGTCCTACTCTGGAAACTTTTTGGAGAGACATTTTTAATATTATCTCAAAGATATTGAATATAGATATTTCTCCTCATCCTATTACTGCTATCTTTGGATTACCTAAAATTTCCAGTAATCTTTCCCCTTCAGCCCGTAGAATGATTGCATTTCTTACTTTAATGGCGAAAAGATGTATCTTACAACATTGGAAAGAGCCTAATGCTCCAACTACCTTTTTCTGGTTTTCCCAGACGATATTATGCTTAAATTTGGAGAAAATTAGAAGTAATCTTTATGATTCCTCACTTAAATTTGAACAGACCTGGAGATCTTTTATTCAATATTTTCAATTAATGTAATTTTTTTTCTCTTTTGTTCCATATTTATATTCCCTTCTTGCCTTTTTTTAAAACTGTTTTTAATGGAGGTTGGGTTTGAGGACGTGACTTTAAGTTCTTTAACTCTACCTGTTTCCAAGTTAGCCCATCGCTTTGCTTTGCTTTTAGTTTAGTTGCACGGCGGGTTTTTTTTGGGTTTTTTTTCCCTTTTCTCTATTGTTATATATATATAAAAATCAGTATACTGTTATTTTACCATATTATTTTATGTTTAAATTGCACTGTTTGTATCAATTTTTTCTTCTGTATTAATATCTCCTGTAATTTCTAACAGTGTATTAGTGCCTTTATGGTTTACCCTTTGTATACTTATTCAATAAAAAGATTTAAAAAGAAAAAAGAAAGAAAAGAAAGAAGTCAGTGTTCATGCCATCAGGTTGGAGGCTACCCAGACGGAATATAAGGTGTTGTTTCTCCAACCTGAGTGTGACTTCATCTTTACAGTAGAGGAGGCCGTGGATAGACATATCAGAATGGGAATTGGACGTGGAATTAAAATGTGTGGCCACTGGGAGATCCTGCTTTCTCTGGCGGACAGAGTATAGATGTTCAGCGAAACGATCTCCCTCCCCCTTGTACCCCATCCATTATTTATTTATATACGCACATTCTTTCTCTCTCTCTCTCCTTTTTCTCCCTCTGTCCCTCTTACTATACACCTTGCCCATCCTCTGGGCTTTTCCCCCCTCCCCCTTTTCTTTCTCCCTAGGCCTCCTGTCCCATGATCATCTCATATCCCTTTTGCCAATCAACTTTCCAGCTCTTGGCTCCACCCCTCCCCCTCCTGTCTTCTCCTATCATTTCGGATCTCCTCCTCCCCCTCCCACTTTCAAATCTCTTACTAGCTCTTCTTTCAGTTAGTCCTGACGAAGGGTCTCGGCCCAAAACGTCGACTGTACCTCTTCCTAGAGATGCTGCCTGGCCTGCTGCGTTCACCAGCAACTTTTATGTGTGAAGTTAGTATGGAAGTCTGTTGTTCAAAGTCCAGAAAATAAGATGTGGGTCCAGATTTGTTGAGGTCTTGCTATGAGCTAGTGATTTAAGTAAAATCATTCTAGAATGAAAACCTTGTATAACCTTACAAAACCATCAGTGTGAGATCACATTCTTCAGCTGTTTAGACAGGATCTGGCATAGTATCAGATGCATGCAAGCAGAAAACAGCCGAAATTTGATTGATTGTAAGTTTGGGTAAAGGCAGGTCCTGATTCCTAAAGAATGATGATGACAAAAATGTGAGGGCAAAGGTGGTCTAGGACAGTGATCCCCAACCACCGGGCCGTGAGGAAACGATATGATTTGGCGATATGAGTCAGCTGCACCTTTCCTCATTCCCTGTCACGCCCACTGTTGAGCTTGAACTCATGCGAGGTCATTACCCACGCGTCATCCACGTCAGCGCGGGAAGAAGATAAACTCCTGGAGCTTGCAAATGATGACGGGCTGAAAACTATGTTTGACATAACATCTCTGCCGGCGTTCTGGATCAAAGTCAAGGCTTAATATCCTGAGATAGCCACGAAAGCACTGAAAATGTTGCTTCTATTTCCAACATATCTCTGCGAAGCGGGGTTTTCTGCAATGAATGCAACTTAAACTAAATTGCGGAATAGACTGGACATAAGGAACCCCCTTCGAGAATCGCTGTCTCTCAACACCCCTCGATAGGACCATCTTGTTGCGGGAAAACAAGCTCAGGGCACCTACTGATTCGGCGATATTGGTGTGTTGCAATGATTTTATATGTTCATACGGGGAAAATATGTGCTGTGTGTTTAATATCCAAACATTACTTAAAATGTTATGATGCTATTGACTTATAAGTGACTTATAATTGATACTATATTCATGTGAGGAAAATATGTGCTGTGTGTTTAATATTAAATTCGTTAGATAAACCCTTTTAGAAACGAAATTGAATGTATTAGCCACTTATCACCTATATTCCAGTCGTGATTAACACCCCCCCGAACAGAATCACCAAAAACAAATCGTTAAAAAAAATTGGCATGTATACGCATGCGCACTGGTGCCCGCGCAAGGCTTCATGGTCATGGTAGTCTATCTCGCGGTAAGCTCAACGTATTTGACTGCTACTCTTGTCCGCTGGCAACCCTACCCCCACCCCCAAATCCCGGTCGGCCGGTCCGCAAGAATATTGTCAATATTAAACCGGTCCGCAGTGCAGAAAAGGTTGGGGACCCCTGGTGTAGGATGCTGAGAAACAATTGTGACATTTGGAATTTTACTTCAATTTTTTAAAAAAGCAATCTTTGTAAGAGTATGTCATAGGGTGTGTACGTTAGGATTTAACAGTTCTAGCAGATCTCAAATAAGAGATCATAGCAGATGTCGCCCCAAACCATGGAAAACTACCCTCGGAAATTCTTCTTCTGACCCGCTAGTGTTCATATTGATGGAATTCAATGGTTAATGCAGTCTTAATGTACCTGTCAAGACTGGGTGCCTCTAATGGGGGAGGAGGGGGAAGATCTATCTAGTTTCAGATTTGTGCAAGATGCTAACTTGGAACTTTTTGTTTGCATGTAAGGAAGATCTCTGAACTAGAGTATCATTAGATTCAGGATAACAATGGACAAGAATCTTTGATCTACATGTCAGTACAATTATCAGCATGCCCATATAAACTTTTGTTCAGTGGGCTAGAGATGTGTTCCTCAGAAGTTTATTCTTAATTAACTCCAGCGTTATTCCCTTTAACAGTTTCCAGGGTAGGAACCAGGAGTGATATTTGTGGAAATTAACATGTTGGGACTAGAAAGGATTAATGGACCTGGTAATCACTTGTGGTATATTGTTACATATTTGTGTGAACACTGGTAATTGATACCATTGTTCTGGGCACATAGCTATAAAAGATCCTGGGTGTAAAACATTTTTGTTTAGAGAAAGAACACAATTATTGAGTCAGATAATAGAATTTCTGATTAATGTTGGTTTGATAAAATTATTCTGCAAGACTTTTTTTTTGCCAGAAAGAATGCTTTGTGAAGTGAGTAGCAGATTCTGGAAACCCTTAAATAGTAACAGAGTTAGCAATTTTCATATTTCCAGAATAAACTTTTAGTTAGAAGTACACATTTGGTAAAATATTTCTTTGGGAAGAGTAGTTTTACGCAATGAAAAGCGCACTACATCATTTGTCTTTCATTTGACCATTCAAGTTTCTTCAACGTCTATTTTCTTATGTTGTAAAATTAAGATTATTCTGAATGGTGTACTTAATCTAGTTGGTGGTATGTTTGTTTAAGTTTTGATTATACAATAGATTTTGGTTAATTGGATCATCGATTAATTGGGGCAGCCACTTTTTGGGGACAACTCTTAAAGAAGAAAAACTAATCAAGAAAATAGCTGGGATTCCTATTGTTTATGTTGGACTCTATGCCACTTAATTGGGACAGGAGAATTGCCAAACAGATTCTAACTAACGTCAGTCATGTGCATTTGTGAGGCAGTGCACTGTGCTTAGAGTAAAGTTTTTAAATAGTATCAGTTGCGTGTGTTTGTGTTCAAAAAACAGTAATTTTTGTCAATGATAGTTGGTGAGAACTAAGCAGGAAGACAATTCAAAGCTGGTTAGCTCACTGTGGTTTCAAGCATTCAGGCTTGGAGTTGCCAGAATTGGCTGGAACTGAAAATGAAATGATTTCAATATTGTAAGAAACTACAAAGAATTTGAAGGTATTGACAATTATCTTGATTGTTGCACTGAAAATGAAGATTTGGAGAATGCATTGTTTGAAGACAGTCCATTACCTACACTCAGGGTCTGCACTGATTTTGTTCATTAACAGTATATCAAAAGAACTGGATTAATTCATCTGTCAATAACTATTCGGAACTAATACACAATTTTATAGTATTATAATAGTATTGGTATTGTTCTAATTTGTTTTGTATTTTATTTAAATGTGTAATTTGTTACTCAGTTAAATAATAGTTAGTTTTTTTTTCTAACTTTTCAGCTATTTCCATGAAAAGTTGGCTAATTTGGGCAGCCACTTAATTGGGCCAAAATAGACAGGTCCTGATGTGTCCCAATTAACTGGAATCCACTGTATATGTAACAAAGCCTTAACTAAAAAAAATTGATGTTGGCTTGCATCCCCTGAGAGAGAGGCCAGGCCTAGAGAGATAAGATATATTTTTCGAGAGGCTCCATTAGTGTTATCTTGGTGGTGTGTATGTGTATGATTATAATATTGTTAGTTTGTCGTACAGAGACCTTTGCTACATATGACTTTGGGCTTGCCCAGTTCACATACAATTTGAAAAATTATTGCAATTAGATCCACTGTCAACTCTTTAAATTGGAATGTTCCCTGCCTACATCGAAGTATTCTCTGAAATAAAATAGGGGCATGAGAAATTGCAGAACTTACATTAGATAACTGAACAAGGATTTTCTAAAAGGAAATTGCATATTGTGTTTCTGGATTTGCTGCAGTTTTCTTAATGTTTTTAATTGCTCATTTTTGTTGTCATTTTCTCACACCCCTCTACCCGTTCTCCCCTCCCCTTCACCATTCTCTTCCAACTACTGTTTTTGCTCTGTCCACATGCATTTCATTATTGTTGATATTCTGTGGGGAATATTGTTATAATGGATAAGGGACATCAAATATGGCTTCCAATTTGCCTATATTTGCAACCACATTGCAATCTATTACAAGCAATATGCATAAAATGCTGGAGCAATTCAACGGCCCAGGAAGCATCTGTGGAAAAAGTAGTTGACGTTTCAGACAGACACCTTTCTTCAGGACATTCTATTACTCTAGGTTTTTGATGCACTCACACAGAGGTAATTATATGAGAGAAATAACAAGCATCTGATTTCCTATGGCTTGGCTTACAGTGTGCCCAAAGTGCAAACTTATGTTGAGCAGAATTGGAAGAGGTAGCTATCAGAAATACTAATTTTATTTGAGGATATACATATTGGAAGAAGATTTTATGCACAGCAGGATTTATTTATGGATTGTTTGGATAATTTTATGGAATGTATTTTTTTAAAGCCAGGGTCTTCTGATGGAAAATTGAACATCCTTCTCCTTTTACAACGTGAAGAGCATGATTCATTCTAAATTAGATACCGCAGAGACTGAAAACCATAGAATCACAGAGTTCCAGAGTCAAAGAGTTGTACAGCAGAGAAGAGGCCCTTTGGCACCCTATCATAGAATATCTGTACAAATCTCACTAGCATGCTTTAACTCAAGATACCACTCTACTTGTACATATCCAATAATCCAGCTTCATATTTTTCAAAAGCATTATTAAGAAAGAATATGATCTTTTAGGGCAGTGGTTTCCAACCACCGGGCCGCAAAGCATCTGCTACCAGGCCGTGAGGAAACAATATGATTGGCGATATGAAATGATGAGTCAGCTGCACCTTTCCTCATTCCCTGTCACACACTGTTGAACTTGAAATAACCTACCAAATCATACCAAATAACACATAAAACCTAAATTAACACTAACATATAGTAAAAGTAGGAATTATATGATAAATACACAGCCTATATAAAGTAGAAATAACATATGTACCATGTAGTTCCACTTAACAGAATCCGGAAGATTAAGCCAAAACCAATTTGTGGAAAAAAATCGGCACGTACACGCATGCGCATGTCATATATGCGCACGTCACACATGCGCACACAGGTGCCCGTGCAAGGCTTCATGGTCATGGTAGTCTTTCTCAGGGTAAACACAAGTGTCCCGTATTTGACTGCTACATTTGTCTCTTATTTGGGAGTGAGAAAGTTGGCAACCCTACTTGAACACCACCCCTCCCCCCCGTCGGCAGGTCTGCGGTGCAAAAAAGGTTGGGGACCCCTGTTTTAGGCTACGCTGGTGTTTTTGCTGAAACAAATGGTGGCAAATCTCTTGCAAGGCACTTGTAAAGTAAGAGAAAATGTCAGAGTTCGATGTTTCAATTTTTTTCGTAATTTTTAGAGTCATAGAGTTGTACAGCATAGAAACATGTCCTTCAGCGCACTGCATCTATGAGATCATCATGGCTAAATATACTAATCGTACCTAGCTCATTAATTCCATATCCCTTTTGCTCATGCCTTGCTCATTAAGATTCCTCTTGAAGTATCTCTTGGATGTTGATGTTGTTCCTGCCTCAACTATATTCTCTGGCAGCTCTTTCAGACACATAATTTCTCTGTGTGAACATTTACCCTTCAGATCCCCCTTTAAACCTCCTCTCTCATATTAAAGCTATGTCGCATAGTTTTAGACACCATTACAATGGGATACTGCTTCTGGCTATCTGTTCTATCCTCTCATAGTTTTTTATACCTCTATCAGTCTGTCCTTATGATTCAAGCACTCCAGTCCAGACAATATCCCTATGAATCTCTTCTGTACTCTCTGTATCTTAATCACATGTCCCTGTAATTGGAAATTGGAAGTGCACACAGTATTCAGGGGGTGGCAAAATCAATGTTTTGTACAAGGAACAGGCAAAAATGATCAGATAACATGTGTATCATTTCTAAGAATAAAGAAAAATAACTCACTTCTGTATTTCAAAAATCAGTCACTTGATTGCTTAGATAACATTTTAAGTACATTTGATATTTTAATCTGAATCAAGTTAAGAATATTTTTGGCTGATGGTGGGACAAACAATTTCATTGGTAAGCTTCAAGTTCATATAAAATTTAGACTTTTGAAGGGTTAAGCCAGATGGCACTTCTTTCATGTTGTGGCTACAAAGAAGCATGCCCTTGGCAACCAATCCAGTTGTGATTTCTCACTAACTTCAAATTTTTTTTTACAAAGCAGTCTTCTGCAGAAACTTAAAAATAAATCAGTTCCCTGTGACTATCAGGATTATCCAGAATAATATTCTCACATTTTAAAAAATCTTTGGCCATTTGCCTTTGAAGTGCTGCATTTCCCCTATTGTTCCCATTCGGAATTCCTGTGTTTCATTGCCTGTTATGTGAAGACAGAAGCATGTGCTACTTGTGGGTTCTACTTCAATTTAGAAACATGGTGGAGTTTTGTTTGGAACTTTACATTCATCAGGTCCCGTAGGATTATGTGCATGATTACCTGTGGTGATGTTGGATTTAAAATATTCTTCTATCCTAGAGAGTACACAGTCAGTGACAATCAAGACCATGCTGGTAATAATGGTATCTATAAAGTGCATTCTTTAGGTGTTGACATAGCTTTCATTGCCTGACCCAACAACCCTAGTGATAATGGAGTGGTTTCTCATGAAGGTATAAATGCTGTTGGGTAGGAAATTGCAGGATTAAACCCCAGGAATGATAAAGAAAATGACTAGTTTGCAGTTCACGATGATGCACAATGTGGAGGAAACCCTATAGCTGGCATGCTCGGCTCATCTTGATGGTAGAAATCGGGTACTTGGGAGGTTCTCTTGGAGCAGCCTCAGTGAGAAACTCCTTTGTATTTTGTAAATGGTAGACATTGTAGTCAAGATGTGCAGGCCCTTCTTTTTATGCTGTGTATAAATGATTTAGATGATGGAATAGATGGCATTGTTGCCAAGTTTACAGATGATATGAAGATTGGTGGAGGGGCAGGTAGTGTTGAGGAAACAGGTAGGATGCAGAAAGACTTATACAGATTAGGAGAATAGGCCAGAAAGTGGCAAATGAAATACAATGTTGGAAAATGCATGGTCATGCACTTTGGTAGTAGAAATAAATGTGTGGACTATTTTCTAAACGGGGAGAAAATTCAGGAATCTGAGATGCAGAGACACTTGGGAGTCCTTGTGCAGAACACCCTAAAGGTTAACTTGTGGGGTGACTCAGTGGTGACAAAGGCAAATGCCATGTTAGCATTCATTTCAAGAGGTCTAGAATACAAGAGCAAGGACGTGAAGCTGAGGCTTTATAAGATACTGGTGAGGCCTCACCTTGAGTATTGTGAACAGTTTTGGGCCCCTCATCCTAGAAAAGATGTGTTGGCATTGGAGAGGGTCCAGAAGAGTTTCACAAAGATGATTCCAGGAATGAAAGGGTTATCATACGAGGAACATTTGATGGCTCTGGGTCTGTACACGCTGGAATTCAGAAGGATGAGGAGGGATCTCATTGAAACCTTTCGAATGTTGAAAGGCCTAGACAGAGTAGATGTGGAGAGGATGTTTCCTATGGTGGGAAAGTCCAGTACAAGAGCGCACAGCCTCAGGATGGAGGGGCGCCCTTTCAAAACAGAGATGTGGAGAAATTTCTTTAGCCAAAGGGTGGTGAATTTGTGAAATTTGTTGCCACAGGCAGCTGTGGAGGCCAGGTCATTGGGTGTATTTAAGGCAGAGATTGATAGGTTCTTGATTGGACATGGCATCAAAGGTTACAGGGAGAAGGCCAGGATCTGGGGTTGATGAGGAGAAAAAAACGGATCAGCCATGATCAAATAGCGGTGCAGACTTGATGGGCCAGATGGCCTAATTCTGCTCCTATGTCTAATGGTCTTATGGTGGAGGGCTTGAATGTTTGTGGTAGTGGACTGGATGTTGGATAGGCAGCTGTTTTATCTGGGGTTGAGCTATTAGAGAGTTCTTGGTATTGCACTCATCCAGGCAAGTGGAGAGGATTCCATCATACTCTTGATTTGTGCCTTATAGTGGGTGGGAAGGCTTTGGGATATCAGAATCAGAGTCCCTTTCAGACCATCAGGAACGCTAGTTTCTGATGCTTTCTCTTGTAACGTCAGGGGACTAGATTGTCAGGTCCATACAAGCAGGCACCTCCCAGTCTCCACCCAGCCAAGAGGAATTAACTGCCACTGGTTTCCAACTCATTACCTGCAGTATATTTAAGCCTTGCTCTCATCCATAATCCTTGTTCACTCATTGAAGCAGCCAGCCTCAACCCATTGCACCTAGCCTTCAACTATATCGCTTCTTAGGCTTCTCCAATTTCTACCACCGTTTCTTCAGGAACTACAGTCAAATCGCTGCTACTCTCACCTTCGTCACCAAATCACCTACCTCACAGATAATCTGGTCTGCCTACTGCGGACCATACTCTTGCAGAACTTAAGAGTTCTTCACCATCGCTCCCCATTCCCTGCCATCTAAACCCCTCTGGACCTTTTATGCGCCGCTTGATGCGTCTAACATGGGCGCCAGGGCCATCCTGTCCTCGTGAGGAACAGAGGAGAAGACACACCCTCGCACTTTCTTCTTGCGCAAGTTTAACTCTACACGGCGCCATTATGGAGTTGGAGACAAGGAGCTACTGGCCATCAAGTGGGCCTGGAGGAATGGAGATATTGGGTGATTGGAAATATCGAGCCCTTTCTGTTGTGGACCGACCTCCAGTACCTCGTGTCTATTCAACAGAACTCACAACTGAACCCACACCAGGCATGCAGGGCCTTCTTCTTTGAGCAATTCAACTTCTTCATCTCCTACTAATCGGGCTGCAAGAACACTAAGGAACACCCTGTCACAGCAATTAGTCCCAACTGAAACGGAGTTCGGCCCTCAGCTCAGCGTTCCATACTCCCAGATTCTTGACCTGATTGTCTGGTATCTTAAGAATCAGATCTGCCAGGCCCTACAGCACAAGCCTGCTCTGGGCAATACAGTTGACAACTGCATGTATGTGCCGGTGGCCGTGTGCTCTGAGGCACTCTAGAGAGCTCACTCCTCAGCCCTCCCTGGCCATCCAGGTGCTGGACAGACTCTGGATTTTCAGCAACGCTGGTTCTGATGGTCCACCATGCATGTCAGTTCATTGCTGCCTGCCATCAATGTGCCCTGTCCAGTTCCTCCAGCCATTGGCCCTCTGGGCTCCTGCAGGCCCTGCCGGTCCCTCGACAATCGTGGCCCCACGGTTTCATCATGGGTTTGCAGCCTTCTAACGGGCCCACGCTAATCATGACTGTGGTGGACCAGTTCTCCAAGGGGGCCTACTTCATTGCTCTCCCCAAACTTCTGTCAACCACTGACATCGCAGATCTGGTTCTCCAATGTTTGGTTTGCCTCCATGGCTACCCCAAGTCAGACTGGGGCCCTCAATTCCTCTCCCTCTTTTGGTGAGCCTTCTGCTCCCTCCTCGGCACCTCAGTGTGTTTGTCCCCTGGCTATCATCCACAGATCAACAGACAGCCAGAAAGCCAGTCAGCAAGTGTAAAGGTTTCTACAATGCTTCGCCATCTTTAGTCCTTCCACGTGGAAGAAGTATCTGCATTGGACTGAACTGTGTCATAGTCTACACATCTCCTCAGTCACAGGTGCGTCACCCTTTGAAGTGCTTCATGGCTACAAACCCTACTTGTTTCCCGTGGAGAAGCCAACGGTGGAGGTCCTGTCCACCAGGGCCCTGGTTCGCCGATGCTGGAATGCTTGGAAGAGGGCATGGAGGGCCATCCTAACTGCCAATTCTGCCTACTGCTGCCAGGTTAACCGCCATCGGTGCCCAGCCAGACTACTCCTGCCTGGGGACCATGTCTGGCTGTCCACCCAAGATCTGTCCCTGCACATTGACTCCTGCAAGCTCTTGCCTGGGTTTATTGGTCCCTTCAAAATTACCTATTGCATCAATCCGGTCATTTAGTAGCTGCAGCTGCCACCGTTTCCGAGGGTAACACCTACTTCCTCTGTGTCCTGCCTCAAACCCACTGGCCATGGACCACTGAACCCACGTGAGCCTGCACCTCCAGCACCAAGGGTTGTGGAGCTGTTCCAGTGTTATCTGCTCACTGCTTGATTGACTCACGTCATCGTGGACAGGTTGTGCAGTACCTGGTTGTCTGGGAAGAGTGCGGCCTGGGTGCTGCCAGTTTCATCTTGGATCCGTTGCTCATCGAGGAGTTCTGCTGGACCTATCCTGATTTTCCTGGGCTGTCAGGTACGGGGCGGGTGGGGGGAGTCCTGTCTGGACTGCACTGGCAAGCACCTCCCAGTCTCCACCCGGCTAACAGGTTGTCACCTGCTGTTCGTTTCCAGCTGATTAATTGCAGCCTATTTAGACCCAGTTCTCATCCACAGTCCATGTTCACCCATTGAACGAGCCACCTCAACCTCTTGCTCCTAGCCTTCAGTTACCCTGATGTCGTATTAGAAATCTGTTCACTCTTGTCTTGTGGCTTGTTCTTTTTGCAGTTTATTAGTAAAGTGTTGTTTACTGCTAAAGTCATCTCCACCGCTCTGCTTTTGGGTCAAACCTCCTCTATATTTTCTGATAATGATAATGCCATTGAATAGCAAAACTAGCTTGAATAGCAAAAACACTCGCTTGTTGAAGGTGGTCATTATCTGGCATGTTCATGGCGTGAATATTACTTACCAGTCACCAGCCCATGCCTGAATTTTGTCAAGGCTTTGCTGCATGCAGGGATTGTTTCATTTCCTGAGGAACTGTAGCACTGTGACCCCTGAACTAATGAGAAAAGAAAGATCATTGATAAGGTAGCTGAATATGTCACCAATAAAGTAGCTGAATATGTTTCCAATTAGGACACAGCCCTGAGAATCTCTGTGTCCTGGAATGGATTGATTGAACTTCAAGAACCACAATCATCTTCCTTTGTAAATACAACTTCAACCTTTGGCTTGTTTTTTTTCTCCCTGAAGCACATGGCAACCATTTTTACCAGGGCACCTTAAGGGAGACACGGTCATGCAATTTGTAGAGCTGTTGCTTCACAATTCCAGAGTCCCGACTGCTAATGCTGTCTGTGTGGGGTCTGCACGTTGTTCCTGTGGCTGTGTAGGTTTCCCCTAGGTGCTCCAGTTTGCTAAATAGCCCAAAGGTTAATTGGCCACTGGAATGTGTTCTTGTATTCAGATGAAAAGGTAGAATCTGGTCGGATTTAGTGGGATTGTGAAGGGAATAAAATGGGATTGGTGTAGAATGAATGTAAACAGAAGCTTGATTGTTGGCTGGACTTGGTGGGATGAAATGCCTGACTTGTTACTGGCTTGATATCAAGGACAGGTACGGGTTGAGTACCCCTTAGCTGAAATTCTAAAATCCAAAAACCTCCGAAATCCAGATTTTTTTGACTGCTGACATGACATCACAAACGGAAAATTCCACAAGATGCTGGGAAGGTTTCCAGGTGATGCGCAGGTCTCTGCACAGCAGACAGTTCTGAGAAGTGACCTCACATATATAATGATTAGAAATGAATGAAAAATAGAAAAACACTGCATAAAGTGAAAAATGAAGGTGTTGATTGTGTATCATCAGCATCGAAATGAAGATATGCCTCTTAATGGTATGCTGATCACAAAATAAGCAAAGATCATTTACGGTGAACTGAAAATTGAAGCTAATTGTGGATATTCAGTAGGCTGGTTGCAGAAATTTAAGAAAAGGTACAGTATTAACTCTTTTAAAGCGTCTGCTGATCATGAAAATCTAGCAGCAGAACAAATTTATGATGCTGATTGTTTTTATGCTTTACATTTTATACTTTCTAAATGGGGAGAAAATCCAAAAATCTGAGATGCAAAGGGACCTGGAAGTCCTTGTGCAGCACACCCTGAAGGTTAACTTGCAGGTAGAGTTGGTGATGAGGAAGACAAATGCAATGTTAGCATTCATTTCAAGAGGTCAAGAATACAAGAGCAGGGATGTAACGCTGAGGCTTTATAAGGTACTGGTGAGGCCTCACCTTGAGTATTGTGAACAGGTTTGGGCTCCTCATCTAAGAAAAGATGCGTTGGCATTGGAGAGGATCCACAGGAGGTCCACAAGGATGATTCCAGGAATGAAAGGGTTATCATACGAGGAACATTTGATAGCTCTGGGTCTGTACTCGCTGGAATTTGGAAGGATGGGGGGGATTTCATTGAAACCTTTCGAATGTTGAAAGACCTAGACAGAGTAGATGTGGAAAGGATGTTTCCCATGGTGGGGAAGTCTAGGACAAGAGGGCACAGACTCAGGATACAGGTGTGTCCATTTAAAACAGAGATGCAGAGAAATTTCGTTAGCCAGAGGGTGGGAATTTGTGGAATTTGTTACCACAGGCAGCTGTGGAGGCCAGGTCGTTGGGTGTATTTAAGACAGAGCTTGATAGGTTCTTGATTGGACATAGCATCAAAGGCCAGGGTGTGGGGCTGAGGAGGGGAAAGCAGAATCGGCCATGATTGAATGGCAGAGTAGACTTGATGGGCCAAATGGCCTAATTATGCTCCTGTGTCTTATGGTCTTTACATAAACCCTAAAAATAAGTAAAATACAAATACCGTGTACTGTAACCTTTTAATCAAAACACAGCGATGTAGATAGAGACTGATAATCTGCGTTGTTCGTTGTTGTTCCACAGCTGATTCAGCTATTCTCTCGATGCTTCTGTGCTGCTTTTGTTACCCTGCACACATTATATTAATGGTATATAATAATGTTTACTGTGAGTACATGCGTGGGATAAGCAAGTGTAAGACAAAGACTGCTTACTGGTGGTGCATAAATTCAGAGTCAGAAATGCTGGTGATCTCTTCATCTCTGTTCTAAATGGACGCCCCTCTATTCTGAGTCTGTGTCCTCTGGTCATTGACTCACCCACCGTAGGAAACATCCTCCCCACATCTACTCTATCCATATTTGATAGGTTTTAATGAGGCTCCCCCTCATTCTTCTAATCTCTTCATAGGTTAACATTTTCATTGTAGTGAACTTCCTCTGGACCCTCTCCAATGCTGGCAAATTCTTTCTTAGTTAAGGGGCCCAAAACTGCTCATAATATCGAAGTGTGGACTGACCTATGCATTACATTCTAGTACTTATGTTCTAGTCCTCTTGGAATGAATCTAACATTGCGTTTGCCTTCCGTACCACCAACTCAACCTGCAAGTTAACCTTTAGGGAATCCTGCACAAGGACTCCAAAGTCCCTTTGCACTTCTGATTTTTGTATTTTCTTCCCATTTAGAAAATAGTCTATGCCTTTATTCCTTCTATCAAAGTGCAGGAGCATATATTTCCCTACATTATATTCCATCAGCCACTCTTTTGCCCATTCTCCCAATCTGCCTAAGTCTTTCTGCCGACTCCCTGCTTCCTCAACGCTACCTGAAACATTATGGAGATGTGGTCAGAGAGGCCAAGATGAAGACGTGAGATAGCATTGTCAGTACTGCTTTCTTTTGTATCAGCTTCGTCCATTCTGTTTGTTCCCCTAGTGACATGTTGGTGGAATTTGGATGAAGTGTTCTGCTTGTTTGTATGATTGAAGTCTTGATGAGCTTCCTCTTTATAATACTTTTCGCTGTAAAATCTTGTAAATGAATTTCAGACAAGGGCATGGGATAGC
This sequence comes from Mobula hypostoma, assembly GCF_963921235.1. Taxonomy (NCBI): domain Eukaryota; kingdom Metazoa; phylum Chordata; class Chondrichthyes; order Myliobatiformes; family Myliobatidae; genus Mobula; species Mobula hypostoma. The sequence continues at coordinate 160,581,599 of NC_086099.1, read as the reverse complement.
CTTCCTAATCAAATAGTTATCAAATATTTTAGATCAATGTGTTTGAACAAAGAATAGCCACTGGCATGAAGCAGCAAGTGATAAAGTGCTCACAGAGTTTTGCTTCAGTAAAAACAATGCCTTCATCAAAAAACGATACTGTTTTAATTCTGTGACCTGTTAACAAATGTCTGAAAGGGGGAGAGTTTCTCACATTCCTATTAGCTTATCCTGCACCAGGATGTTTCCTCTAAAAATAGAACAGCTACTTCCTTTTGCACAAAACTAGGGAGAAGCAAGCACTTCCACCACATGCATAGCAATTCTATTCTTACTCACTCTGGCTTTCCTGGTTTAGTAAAAGCCAGGGGAGGGGAAAAGTAGGGTTTAATTGATCTGGCTTCATCACTTGCTTGCAAAGAGCAGGCATGTTGTTTGGGAGGTTGCAGCAGAAGTGGAGATTAAATCTGCTCTTAGTTGTAAACAGGGCTTCCACTGGCTTTTGTCTTTCAGTATAATGTTTTGGATGGGTAATTAAGCAGCCTTCTACCACTCACGTGGTCTGCCTATACTTCTTTGACTTTTTCCACTGTTTCCATATAAGGAGGGTATTCAGCCCATCAAGTCCATTCCAGCTCATAGAGCAACCCGAGTTCCTCCTCACTAATTATTCCTGTTACCTATGTCTCAATGTTCCCATCAACCCCCTTCCAGATTCTCCCACTCACCTACACATTAGAGATAACGCATAGCTGGCTAATTAACCTCCCAACCCTCACCCCTTTGTGATGTAGATGGAAATCAAAGTACCAAAAGGAAATCCATACACAGTCACAGGAATAAAGTGCTAACTCCAAAGGTTAGGGTTGAACAGAGTGAGGCATCAAATTATCCGTCTGCATCACTGTGCTTTGCTGTTTCTTCATTGTTGAGCCAGAAGGACGTGCCGTAGAGCTCTTGCCTCATAATTTCACTGGGGCAGAGTTGACCTTCCATAGTATTCTCATTACATTTTTTTTTACGCCTTGCTTCACGCTGGTGGTTGTCTGGTGACTTTTGAGAGAGATTTTGCTGTAGGTGCTACATTGGTAGCCGATCAATGGGAAGGAATCCAGCGCTTCAAAGGAATTTATGAAAACATTCTGATTTCACAACGAGGTTTTAAACATCGTACTGAAGCACCCTGAGTGGGGTCAGCCTAACAGTCTGTGAGTTGTTAAATAATTATGTCGACAGATCCTTCAGTAGGCATTATTCCTCTCATTGTTGCCTGAGTGCCAGTTTTATGCAGCTATCCAGTCATGTAAAAAATGGGAGGTGGGATCATTTTGCATATAGACTGTGCACTTACCATCCCACTGCTAAACCAGTTAATTTTCCATCCATTCTTTACACAATAACACTACTGGGTGTTTTTTATGGAGCACCCAATAGTAACAGGGACATCAAGGAGCAGATAGGGAGACAGATTCTGGAAAGATGTAATAATAATAGGGTTGTCGTAGTGGGAGATTTTGTCGTGGTTGTCGTGGTGGGAATATTGACTGGTATCTCTAGAGCAAGGGGTTTAGATGGGGTGGAGTTTGTTAGGTGTGTTCAGGAAGGTTTCTTGACACAATATGTACATAATCCTCATTGTGGCTATCCCTCAAAGTCGAGGATGATGGTCTTTGTCTGTTGATCTACTTATGGGCTGTCAGGTGGCTTATGAGTCCAATCTGAAGATAACCCTACAAGAAGAGAGTCTGTACTTGATCTGCTACTGGGAAATGGACCTGGTCAGGTGTCAGGTGTCTCATGGGAGAGCATTTTGGAGTTAGTGATCACAATTTTATCTCCTTTACCATAGCATTGGAGAGGGGTAGGAGCAGACAAGTTAGGAAAGTCTTTAATTGGAGTAAGGGGAAATATGAAGCTATCAGGCAGGAACTTGGAAGCATAAATTGGGAACAGATGTTCCCAGGGAAATGTATGGCAGAAATGTGGCAAATGTTCAGGGGATATTTGTGTGGAGTTCTGGAAAGGTATGTTCCTATGTACCTATCCAGAAAGGATAGGATGGTAGGGTACAGGAACCATGGTGTATAAAGGCTGTTGAAAATCTAGTCAAGAAGAAAAGAAAAGCTTACGAAAGGTTCAAAAAACTAGGTAATGATGGAGATCTAGAAGATTATAAGGCTAGCAGGAAGGAGTTTAAGAATGAAATTAGGAGAGCCTGCAGGGGCCATGAGAGGGCCTTGGTGAACAGGATTAAGGAAAATCCCAAGACATTGTACAAGTATGTGAAGAGCAAGAGGATAAAATGTGAGAGAATAGGACCAATCAAGTGTGACAGTGGAAAAGTGTGTGTGGAACCGGAGGAGGTAGCGGAGGTACTTAATAAATACTTCACTTCAGTATTCATTGAGTATGGAAAAGGACCTTGGCGATTGTAGGGATGACTTACAGCGGGCTGAAAAGCTTGAGCATATAGACTTTAAGAAAGAGAATGTGCTGGAGCTTTTGGAAAGCATCAAGTTGGATAAGTCACCGGTACTGGACGAGATATACCCCAGATTACTGTGGGAGGCGAGGGAGGAGATTGCTGATCCTCTGGCAATGATCTTGCATCATCAATGGGAACGGGACAGGTTCTAGAGGATTGGAGGGTTGCAGATGTTGTTCCCTTATACTGGAAGTTATAGACCAGTGAGTTTTACTTCAGTGGTTGGTAAGTTGATGGAAAAGATCCTGAGAGGCAGGATTTTTGAACATTTGGAGAGGCATAATATGATTAGGAATAGTCAGCATGATTGAATTTTTTGAGGATGCAAACATATTGATGAAGGTAGAGCAGTAGATATAGTGTTTATGGATTTCAGCTAGGCATTTGATAAGGTATCCCATGCAAGGCTTATTGAGAAAGTAATTAGGTATAGGATCCAATGGGATCTTGCTTTGTGGATCCAGAACACGCTTGCCACAGAAGGCAAAGAGTGGTTGTAGATGGGTCATATTCTGCATGGAGGTTGGTGACCAGTGGTATGCCTCAGGGATCTGTTCTGGGACCCCTACTCTTTGAGATTTTTATAAATGACCTGGATGAGGAAGTGGAGGGATGATTTAGTAAATTTGCCAAACACAAAGGTTGGGGTTGTTGTGGATAGTGTGGAGGGCTGTCAGAGGTTACAGCGGGACATCGATAGGATGCAAAACTGGGCTGAGAAGTGGCAGATGGCGTTCAACCCAGATAAGTCTGAGATGGTTCATTTTGGTAGGTCAAGTATGATGGCAGAATATAGTATTAATGGTAAGCCTCTTGGCAGTGTGGAGGATCAGAGGGATCTTGGGGTCCGTGTCCATAGGACACTCAAAGCTGCTGCGCAGGTTGACTCCGTGGTTAAGAAGGCATAGAGTGCATTGGCCTTCATCAACCGTGGGATTGAGTTCAAGAGCTGAGAGGTAATGTTACAGCTATATAGGACCCTGGTCGACCCCACTTGGAGTACTATGCTCAGTTCAGGTCACCTCACTACCGGAAGGGCAGAGGAGATTTACAAGGATGTTACCTGGATTGGGGAGCATGCCTTCCGAGAATAGGTTGAGTGAATTTAGCCTTTTCTCCTTGGAATGACGGAGGATGAGAGGTGACCTGATGGAGGTGGTATAAGATGATGAGAGGCATTGATCATGTGGATAGTCAGAGGCTTTTTCACAGGCCTGAAATGGCTAACATGAGAGGGCTCAGTTTTAAGGTGCTTGGAAGTAGGTACAGAGGGGATGTCAGCAGTAAGTTTTTTTTACGTAGAGGGTAGTGAGCGCGTGGAATGGGCTGCTGGCGATGGTGGTTGAGGCAGATACAATAGGGTCTTTTAAGAGGCTCCTGGATAGGTACATGGAGCTTAGAATCATAGAGGGCTATGGATAACCCTAGGTAATGTCTAAAATACATGTTTGGCGCAGCATTGTGGGCTGAAAGGCCTGTATTGTGCTCTAGGTTTTCTATATTTCTATGTAAGAACAGATACAATGCAAAATAATTTTTGTACCAAAGTTTGAATTGTCAGCTTTTTGAATTGCTGCTGACATGGAACTTTCTGTAATCAACACTTAACTTTTGAAGGAGGTGCCTCCCGTGGCAGAAAACTTCTACGCAGCAAACTAAACCCTACCTATCAAGAAGCACTACCAATAGTAAAGGAAAGGTACGTCACATCTGGAGTTTCTCCGGTTAGCAGACGATTTCCCTCCACGCCTCTGTGACGTAGTGGGGAACCGAGTATGAGGCAAGTTACTTCTGCGGGATGAGTTTCCAAAGAGATCACCAGCGCGTAACCCAGCACGTATGGAAAACGTGCAGGGGAGCCGGCTGGATTTGAACTTGGGACCTTTCGTCCTGAAGTCTGGCACTGATGCCACTACGCCACCAGCTGGGTCGTACCAATAGTAGATGATGGTAAATATGGTGTTTAGGAATAAACATAGATGACGCTGGAGGAACTTAACGTATCAGGCAACATCTCTGGAGAGAAAAGGACAGTTAACTTTTTGGGCCAAGACTCCACAACTGGACTGGATGAAAGGTTTTGATCTGAAATGTTGTCCATTTCCCTCCATAGATGCTGCTTGACCCACTGATTCCCTCAAGCATCTTGTATGTTGCTCCGGATTCCAGTATCTGTAGTGTTTTGTGCCTCCAGTTATTTAAGGGATGACCATTTCAAAGTTCAAAGTACATTTATTGTCAAAGTATGTATATACTATACAACCTCGAGATTTGTCTCCCAACAGGCAGCCATGAAACAAAGAGACCCACAAGAACTCACACAAGAAATAAGATTGTCGAACATGCAATGTGCAGAGAAAAAAAAAACACATCTTTCTGATCTGAAGTCTACAAAAAGAGCCCCATAGTTCAGTATAGTTCAGCACAGAGCCAAGTCATGGAACAGCAATCCGAACTGGCCCATCCCCCACCTTGGGCCTCTGACCTTTTCAATCTGGCCCTAAGTCGACGTCCAAACATGGAGTCTGCACAATTGAAAAGTGGAAAAGGCATAACATTGTGAGCATTCTCTTTTTAATGAAAATAAATTTTTAATGTGGAAACACTCAAAACTAACCAGCCTCGTTTTGTTTATCTGCCATCTCCTTGTCCCCTGTTATTATTTCTCCAGCCTCATTTTCTAGTGGTCCTATATCCACTTTTATCTCTATTTTTTTACATACTTGAAAAAGCTTTCACCATCCACTTTGATATTGTTTGCTAGCTTGCTTTCATATTTCATCTTTCCTACCTAATGATTCTTTTAGTTGCTTTCTGTAGGTTTTTAAAAGCTTCCCAGTAATTTTGCTTTGTTGTATATCCTCTCTTTTGCTTTTACATTAACTTTGTCTTCCCTTGTCAGCCATTGTTTTACTGTTTTGCCATTTGAGTATTTCTTTTGTTTTTGGAATACATCTATCCTGCACCTTCCTCATTTTTCACAGAAACTCCCGCCATTGCAGCTCTGCTGTCATCCCTGCCAATGTCTCCTTCCAGTTTACTTTGGCCAACTCCTCCCTCATGCAACTATAATTTCCTTTACTCCACTGAAATACTGCTGCGTCAGGCTTTACTTTCTCCCTATCAAACTTCAAGTTGAACTCAATCATATTGTGATCACTGTCTCCTAAGGATTCTTTTACTTTAAGCTCCTTAATAACCTCTGGTTCATTACATAGCACCTAATCCAGTATAGCTGATCCCGTAGTAGACTCAATGACAAACTGCTCTAAAAGGTCATCTTCTAGGCATTCAACAAATTCACTCTCTTGAGATCCATTACCAACCTGATTTTTCGCATTGACTTGTATGTTGAAATCTCCCTGCCCTTTTAATATGCCTTTTTTATTTCCCATTGTAATCTATGGTCCACAACCCAGCTACTGCTGAGAGGCCTGTATATAACTACCATGAGGGTCCTTTTGCCCTTTGCAGTTTCTTAACTTAACCCACAAAGTTTCAACATCTTCCAATCCCATGTCACATCTTTCTACAGATTTGATGCCATTCTTTACCAGCAGAGCCACACCAACCCCTCTGCCTACTTCCCTATCCCTCCGACACAGCGTGTAACCTTGGATATTCAGCCTCCAACTACAGCCATCCTTCAGCCATGATTCAGTGATGGCTACAAGAGCTTACATGACAATCTGTAATCGTGTAACAAGATCACCCACTTTATTTCTTTTACTCTGTGCATTGAGATATAACTCTTTGAATACTGTATTTGCTACTCTCTTTGATTCTGCATCCCTAATACACCATTACTAATCCTGCCAGCTGCAATTCTGTCCTGTCATCTGCCTGCCCTTCCTGATAGACTGCATGCTATCTTTGCTTTTTTACTATCAGTCCTATCCTGAGCCCCTTCACTCCATTTCCCACCACCTTGCCAAATTACTTTAAACCCTCCCCAATGGCTCTAACAAACCTGCCCGCGAGGATGTTGGTCCCCTTGGGTTCAGGTGAACCCGTCACTTTTGAATAGGTCATACCTCTCCCAGAAGGGATCCCAATGATCTAAAAGCCTGAAGCCCTGTCCACTTCAGCATCTTCTCAACCATGTATTAATCTGCCAAATCATCCTGTTTCTACCCTCACTGGCACATGGCACAGGCAGTAATCCAGAAATTACTACCCTGGAGGTCCTGTTTCTCAGCTTTCTGCCTAGCCCTCTATATTCTCTTTCCAGGACATTGTTGCTTTTCCTTCCTATGTCGTCAGTACCAATATGTATCAAGACATCTGGCTGCTCTCCCTCCCCCTCTAAAGTGCTATGGACATGATCTGAGATGTCCCTGACCCTGGCACCTGGGAGGCAAAGTACTATTCGGGTGTCCTGTTCATGTCCACAGAATCTCCTGTCTGTTGAGATCCCTGTCACTACCGCTCCCCTCTTCTCCGTTTCCCTTCTGCACCACGGACTGATGCCCAGTGTCAGTAACCCGGTCTCCATGGCATTCCCCTGGGAGGCCATCTTCCACCGCAGTATCCAAAACAGTATACTTATTATTGAGGGGAATGGCCACAGGGATGGTTTGTGCTAACTGCCTATTCACATTTCCATTTCTCCTGACAGTCACCCATCTACTTGCCTCCTGCAACTTAGGGGTGACTGCTTCCCTATAACTCTGATCGATTATCTCCACATTTTCCCGTACAAGCTGAAAGGCATCCAGTTGCTTCTCCAGATCCCTAACATAGTCTTCCAGGAGCTGAAGTCGGATGCATTCATGCAGATCTAGTTCCCTGGGAGACTCTGGGTCTCCCAGGATTCCAACATCCGACATGAAGAACACACAATGGCCATTACTGTACTAGGTACAGTCAGAGGGGGAAAAAGGAACCTCAACAGAAACTGAACCAGAGCATTGTGTGCTCTTCCGAGCTGAAGCCTTCTTTGAGCCAAGGTCTGACACTCCTCTCCCCGACTACCCTACTGCCAACAATGGCCACCCCCTGCTAGTTCCTTCTCTGTTCTTAAACAAGCATCGCCGATCTGCGAGAGACCTCACCGCTATGGCCTGCTCCTGCTACTGATTGGGCCACCGGAAAGAGCCTGAAACCCACGAAAGTCTCCTTTTAAACAAGCGTGGCCAACCTGCAAGAAACCGCGTCGCTGTGGCCTGCTCCTGCACTGATTGGACTGCTGGAATGTTTACATACACCAAGATTTTAATGCTAAAGCAAACTACTGAAAACAGCCGGAACTTATATGTACTTTCCCCACTCATGGCACAGTTCCCCAAATACGCACATTTGTGTGTTTCAACAGCTAAATGCAGACACAATACATGTGGTTTGTGGCAAGCTGCGCCACTCATGCAGAACAGTAAATATGAAAACTACTTCAATGAAAATAAGAGAAGCAGCCAGGGTAGATCTGAGACCATGAAGTCTGAACATTAGATAGATCAGAAATAGACCTCACCCTTTGTGAAATTGAATGGACTTGCAAATTATGGATAATTTGTGCCAGTACAGTCAATGTGAAGTTTTAGATGCCTCTGTGTATAAGTACTTCATTACCAAGGAGGACATAGAACAAGTGTAGTCCTCAGTAACTTGTGCTGCCCGTGCTTGATTATCTTTTTGCCTACTTTCCTTCTCAGCATGCACAATTACTTTGTGTCTTGTGACTGAACTTTGAGTGGTGACAAATGTTTATTTTCTGGTCAGTGAATAGTTCTCTGGAATATTTGATACTCATTTGAACTGGCAGAGGATGGTGTCTTAATGATGTAAGTTGTTCTTAGAGTTGCACTGAAGCATTAGTGGTTAGTGTTAGTTTTACTTCACACTGAAGATTGAGACAAAAAAAATCAGCTACGATTGAATGGTGGAGAAGACTCAATGGGCTAAATTTTTAAAATTCTGCTCCTATATTCCCACGGACCCAGTGGGGATAACTTCAGTCATCTTCACTTGCCCCATCGCTGAACCTATGGACTCCCCATCTCATATTTCTCGATGTTTATTGCTTATTTATTTACTAATATTATTTTTTTCTTCTTTGTGTTTGCACAGTTTGCTTTTGTATGTTAGTTCTTTGTCCGTCCTGTTGGATGCAGTCTTTCATGGGCTCTATTATGTTTCTTTAATTTACTGTGCATCCCTGCAAAAAAATGAATCACTGGGTTGTATATGGTGACATATATGTACTTTGATAATAAATTTACTTTGAACTGTGAACTTTGAACTATATTTTATGGTTTATGGTCTATGGCTTATGGTTATCTTAGGCCCTGTGTTCAGTTCCCTGCAGCAGGTCTCAAACCACATACCTTTTGTTTATAGATGAGTTGTTGCTGATATCTCAATCAACTTTATCTTAAGATGGGAATTTGAAAACTGCTCTCCGCTCATTCATTGAGGTAGAAAAAAGACATGACCATGAGAATACCTGGCCCTGGCGCAAGCTTTGAAGTTCACGTGGGTTTATTGGATTGGAGTTTCCTGAAGTTAGAAATTCCCATGTACCTGGTACATGGACATGTGGTTTGTCAGTTGAGACCAAATATACTGACTCTAAAGATAATGCCAAATTAGGAGTGGACATACTACCCTCAAGCCTGTTTTGCCATTCACCAAGAGCATGACTAAGCTGAACTTTGGCCACCACATGTTCCTGCCCTGTCTATCACCTGCATCCCTCATAGTCAAAAAATGTCTATCACTGTCTTAAAGATAGAACACACAAAATCTCATCAAGAGGCTGCAGTAGATTTCAGGATTTGGGTCATAGTCAATTTTCTGAAAATAAAGAAATAAGAGTTTTTAAAAAATCTTTGAAGATGTTTTGATGGGGGACAACTACTTTTCAGAAAACATGCAAATGACAGCACAATTGGCAGACTTCCACTGAAATTTGTATGCTCTTTGAATCACTAGCTGCCTGAATTGAGGCTTTGATGGCATGAGTACCAATTTGATGCAGCAAATCAAGGAAACTCTTTAAGCAGATTAGGGAATTGTAGGGACATGTGTGCATGTGCCTGTGGATTTTAATATCCACAGTACTTCAACCCTTACTTCAGAATACTGTACCAGTCTGTTCTGTACCAGCATATTTCCCTTTCACACCACTCTTGTGGCTATTTTGAATAAACAAACATTGTGATACATTATGGACATCCTGTGATTTAGATAGATGAAAAAATAACCACAAACTTATTACACAAAAGCCATAAAGCAAATCAATTTCTTGAAATTTAACTATGTTCAAGTTTTAAAATATTGGTGAATAATTTGACATTAATTCCTGCCTGTGTTTTTAACAGTATTATTTATTCAAATATAAGATTTAGTATGTAAAGAAAAGTGATGGAGATCATTTGAATATACAATTAGAAGCAAAAGAAGCACTCATCTCCTCAAACCTGCTCTGTCAATTAATAATTTCACAGCTGTTCTATGTTCCCGTCCACCCATGGATAACTGTTATCCACTAGCTTTTTAACCATCCATCTGCCTTTGACTTCAAAATATTCAAAAACAATGCTTCAATTTCCCATGGATGTAGAATACTTCAAAGTCTCATGACACTTTCGAGAAATGTTTTCTTTTTGTCCCATCCCTGTTTTAAATGGTGGCCCCTTATGTTTAAAACAGCAAGCCCGAGGTCTATATTCTCCCACATTCTCCCCATATTCACCCTGAAAAGCTTCCTCAGGATCCTACATGTTTCTGTCATTCCTTCTCATTCTTTTAAATCCAGTATTTATAAACGAGCCTGTCTAACCTCTCATCATAAGACCATCCACACATTGTAGTTATTAGTCTAGTAAGCCTTCTGTAAAATGCTTCCAGCATATTTACAAACTTCCTTAAATAAGTGACTAAAAATGCACACATCACTCCAGATGTGGTCAAGCCATTGCCCTGTGTAATTGAAGCTCAGTCACCCTACTCTTGTATTCAATTCCCTAAGCAATAGGTGATAGCATTCTGTTAGCTTTCCTAATTATTTGCTGAACCTGCACCCGTCTATTGAGAATCTTACTGTCAGAACACACAGACCTTTCTGCATCTCAGTACACTGCAAACATTCATCATTTTGAAATGCTCCTTTTAGATTTTTCCAACATAATGGACAAATTTACATTTCCCATATTATACTCTATTGGCCAGATATTTGCCAATTCATCCAAACTATATACCATCCTGTAGCAATGACTGATGATTATAATACAATGCTATGGGCTGGATACAAACACATGCTCAGAGATTAATGCACGAGGCTGATGTCATTGTGCACAGTAAAACATTCACCCACATTCCCAGTGTACCCCAATTTAGGAATTAGTAAAATTCTTATTACTATATAATTGTTATAGTACCCATTAGGCAGAGGGACAAACATTTTAAGCACAGCTGCAGCTGTTTGTAATTCCTTTGTTTCCATGTCTGTTATTAAATTTGTACATTTCCAGTGATATGGAAAAATTTGCTAAGCAGATCATATGCCAGGATATATGACTGTATGATGAAGGAAAGGGATTACATATTTTTCTATATTAAATGGTAAGGTTGTGATCATAATGTATTTAATCTTTTTTTACTGAAATCTTTCAGAATGTTCAAAATAATGCATCCTTCTGAGCTTTATATTGTTTTGCATGGAGGAATAGAACATTTTAAATTCTGAACATTGTGATATACCATAAGACCATAGACATAGGAGCAAAATTAGACCATTCGGCCCATCGAATCTGCTCTGTAATTCCTCATGGCTGATTTATTATCCCTTTGAACCCCATTTTCTTGCCTTCTCCCTGTAACCCTTGACACCCTTAGTAATCAACCTCTGCTTTAAATATACCCAATCACTTAGCTTCCACAGCCATTTGTGGCAATGAATTCCACAGATTCATGACCATCTAACTAAAGAAATTCTTCTCATCTTTATTCTGAAGGGATAGGCATCTATTCTGATGCAGTGCCCTTTAGTCCTAGACAACCCCCCCTCCCCCACCCACACCATAGGAAACATCCTCTCCATGTCCACTCAAGATAGGCCTTTCAATAGTTAATGGTTTCAATGAAATTTCCCCACATTCTTCGAAGTGCCAGTGAGTACAGGCCCAGACTATCATAATACTCCAAGTGCGATCTGACCAATGCCTTATACAGCCTCACCATCACATCCTTGCTTTTATATTTAGTCCTCTTCAAATGAACGCTAATATTCCATTTGCCTTGCTGACCTCAGATTCAACCTGGACTCCCAAGTCCCCTTGCACCTCTGATTTTTGAAATGTCTCCGCATTTGGAAGATAGTCTACACCAGGGATGGCCAACCTTTTACATTCCATGCATCTACCCCTGGTCTACACCTTTATTCCTTCGACCTAAGTGCATGAACAGATACTTCCCATACTATATTCCATCTTCCACTTTTTTGCCCATTCTCCTAATCTAGTTTAAGTCCTTCTGCAGACTCCCTGCTTTCTCAACATTACCTGCCCTTCCACTTCGTATCATCTGCAAACATGGGCACAATGCCATCAATTCAATAATCCAAATCATTGGCATACAGTGTGAAAGAAGTGGTCCCAATACTGACCCTGCAGAACACCACTATCCACTGGCAGCCAACCAGAAAAGACTACTCTTTGCCTCCTAATGATTTAAGGATCTGCCAACCTTAAATCCATGCTAATACCTTTCCTGTAAAACCATGGGCTCCTTTCCTGTTTAGCAGCCTCATGTGCGTCATCTTGTTACAGGCCTTCTGAAAATCCAAGTAAACAACATCCATTGACTCTCCTTTGTCCAGTCTGCCTGTTATTTCCTCAAAGAATTCCAACAGACTTGTCAGGTAAGTTTCTCCTGAAGGAATCCGTGGTGACTTCAGCCTATTTTATCACGTGCCTCCAAGTTAGTCGAAACCTCATCCTTAATAATGGACTCCGACATCTTCCCAACCACTGAAGTCAGGCTAACTGGCCTATAATTTTCTGTCTTTTGCCTCCCTCCCTTCTTAAAGAGTTGAGAAGGGATTTGCAATTTCCCAATCCTCTGGAACCATTCTAAAACCTAGTGATGCTCGAAAGGCCACTACTAATATCACAATCTCTTCAGCTACCTCTTTCATAATCCATCTGGTCCCAGTGACTTATCCAACTTCAGACCTTTCAGCTTCCCAAACACCACCTCTTTAGTAATAGTAACTATACTCACTTCTGTTCTCTGAATCTCTTGAACTTCTGGCATAGTGCTGATGTCTTCCACAGTGAAGGCCGATGCAAAATACTTACTCAGTCGCTTGTCATTTCTTTGTCTCCCATTGCTACCTCTCCAGCATCATTTCCCAGCACCCAATATCCACTTGGCTTTATTTTACTCTTTTTTTTTATTTGATAAAACTTTTGATATCCTCTTGTATGTTATTGGCTAGCTTATCTTCATATTTCATCTTTCTTTCGTTATTTATTGCCTTCTGTTGGTTTTTTTAAAACTTCCCAATCCTTTAGCTTCCCACTATTTTTTCGCTAATTGTATGCCCTCTCCTTTTGTTTTTACTGTAATTATATGATTAAATTGTCTAAATGGAAATGTATCTATAGGTATATTATTGAAAATATAATCTTCAATAATGCAGAAATGTCTGTATTGAACTAATTTCTTATGAAACTGAAGAAAACTGTTTGCAAACATAAACCACTCAACTGTGAAGGAGTGGGGTTGAGTGGGAGAATAAATCAGCCATGATGTAATGACAGAGCATGCTCGATGGGCCAAATGGCCTAATCTGCTCCTATGGTGATCTTGTAAGTAAAACTGCTGGAGGAATTCAGGGGAGTCAAGAGCCTTTTAATGGAAGGATGGATTGTTGATCTGATCAACGATTCCTCTAAGCCCCACAAATGCTGCGTTACCCCTTGAGATTGTCCAGCAATTTGTTGGTGCTCCCAGTTCTTGCATATGCAACCTCTATTTGTTTTCCTAAAAAGAGACCTTCACCTCCACCTGTGGTGTCGCAAGAAGCAAGACAAATTTAGTCCAGTGGGTACATCTTGAGGGAAGAATCATCTGGGTGCTTAGTAAAGGGTCTTGTGCAGTAAATCCAGAATCAGAATCAGTTTTAATATCACTGGCAGATGCTGTGAAATTTGTTGTTTTGTGGCAGCAGTACACTGCATACATAATACTAACTATAAATTACAATAAGAAGTATATATAAAAAATTAATTAAGTAGTGCAAAAAGAGAGGAAAAAAATGCTGAAGTTGTGTTCGTGGTTCATTGACCATTGAGGAATCTGATGGTGGTGGGGACGAAGCTGATCTGCAAACACTGAGTGTGTTTTCAGGATCGTGTACCTGCTCCTTGACGGCAGTAATGAGAGGATTGCATGTTCTGCATGATGGGGATCCTTAATGATGGATGGCGCTTCTAGAGGCATTACCTTTTGAAGGTGTCCTGGATACTGGTGAGGCTAGTGCTCTTGATGGAGCTGGCCGAGTTTATGACTTTCTGCAGCCTTTTCTGATTCTGTGCAGTGGCCCCTCCATACCAGGTGGTGATGCAACCAATTACAATGCTCTCCATGGTACGTCTTTAGAAATTTGCTAGAGTCTTTGGTGATATACCAAGTCTCTTCAAATTCCTAATGGAATATAGCTACTGTGGTGCCTTCTTTGTAACTTCTTCAATATGTTGGGCCCAGGCTAGATCTTTAAAGACGTTGACACTCAGGAACTTGAAACTGCTCACCCTTTCCACTTCTGACCCCTTGATGATGACTGGTGTGTGTTCCCTTGAGTTTCCCTTCCTGAGGTCCACAATCACTTCCATGGTCTTACTGCAGTTGAGTCCGAGATTGTTGCTGTGACTCAACTCAACCAGTGGATCTATTTTGTTCCTGTGTGACTCCTCATCACCATCTGAAATTCTGCCAACAATAGTTGTGTCATTAGCAAATTTAAAATGGAGTTTGAGCTGTGCCTAGTGTTACGAGAATACACATAAAATTAAGATGTTTGCTGGCCTGGGCTAGCATCAGTGGCATCAGCAGTTGGTCTGCCACCTGCCCTCAGGGGAAGGAGAGATAAGGAACAATGGAGCAGCGTCTGGAGATGTGTAATGAAGGGATGTGGGAGAGAGAGCTGTCTGGAGCGGCTCCCCCCCCTTTGAACCCTGAACTGTTTGAAGTGATGGACAGGCGATACCCCAGCAGGGGGATAAAAAGGGACAGGTTCGCTAAGACAGACACACACGCCACCCGAGGTAACGAGACCCTGGAAGCGGTACGCTTCTCACGAGTGGGTGAGAAGTGCCAGACAACGACCAGGGTGGAAAGGTACGATCAGCGGGAACCCGGTGTGTGTCCGCCCTTGCCTGGGTGCCGGGTTCACTGCAGAGGATCGACCGCATCTGGAGGAGGGGTCACAGTCGGTGACCTCAGGTGACATCACCAAGGACCCGCCCAAATGCTGTTTGTGAGCCATCCTGCTGGTCTGTGAGTGAAGCCGTTCTGAATGATCAGTTGTTCCTATTCTATGTCTCTCTTCCCCCACCTTGTCCATCGCCATGGCAACGATTACTGCGAACTGGACTACTAACTGGACTGAACTTTGAGTCATTTTGAAATTGGTCATTTACCCCTAGACAACGATAGAGCTTGATTGATGCTGTTATCTTAATTCTGTGCACATGTGTGGTTATCATTGTTGAATTGTTGCATTTATTATCCTTTCGATTACTGTGTTGCTTGTTTCTTTAATAAAACTTTCTTAGTTCTAGTACTCCAGACTCCAACTGAGTGATCCATTTCTGCTGGTTTGGCAACAGTTGAGTCCGAGATTGTTGCTGTGACTCAACTCAACCAGTGGATCTATTTTGTTCCTGTGTGACTCCTCATCACCATCTGAAATTCTGCCAACAATAGTTGTGTCATTAGCAAATTTAAAATGGAGTTTGAGCTGTGCCTAGCCTCACTGAAGTAAAATGAAGTAGACTCATATCCTTGGTAGTAAGTTTTAAAACACGCCTGAGATGATTACTTATCTGTTGAAGTGCAGCATATTTTCTTCTTTGCAAAGAGAAAGAGATGGTTGAGTTTTTTTTTTAAAAAGGCAGAAAACGGACAAAATCTATCGGTTCATAAACAATGAGTCCTAGGTGATAATAATAAATAATAAAAAACAGAAATGGCTGGCTACATTGGAAAGATAGACACACTTGATTGCACAACAGCTAACTGGATAATATATACCGACCAAACTGAGCATAATTTTGAAGCAAATGAAATAGCCAGTGCAGAATGTGTGCTAATTTTGCTGAGAGCATTAGGTTTTCTGAGAAGTTTATCTACTCCAACCAAACAAGCCAAAACAAGCTTTGTAATATTATGAAAATAATGCAGGAGCATTTGGAACTGAAACCATTGTTGATTGCTGAACACTTAGGTTTCATAAGTGGAATCAGAAGGAAGGTGAATCCATTTCCGCTTACACGGCTGACTGAGGAAATTGTCCAAGCATTGTTAGTTCAGTGATAGACTTAATGTGCTGAGAGATTGGTTAGTTTGTGGAATCTTACTGGAGTGTATTCATAAATGGCTCCTAACTGAAGCACAACTCACATTTAAAAGAGCTGTAGAAATCACAGTATCAATGGAAACAGCAGCCAGAGTCACAGTTGAGTTTCAATCAGGAATAAAAGTGAGCATGAACAAGATTGCATTGTCTAAAGAGAAACTGCCTGGCCTGACAAATGGTTTTACCATTGTGTCAGGGATGCATGTAGACAAGACTAATGCAGATTTAAAGTCAGATCTTGCAGAAAATGCAACAAGTAGGACACATACAAAGGACATGTTAGGCAGACAAAAATAAATGGACTGCAGAGGGTAGAGAAAAAGATGAAAAGTCAAATGGCAGTTTCAAAAAGAGCATTAATCTGCATGCTGTTGATGAAAGATCTGAATGATGAGAGTGGCAGCAGACTGGGTCGCCTTGAGACTTACAATGTGAAAACTAACAATAGACAACAAGTATGGCTTACACCAGAAGTGATCAGCTAATTAATTAAATGGAATTGGACACTGTCTCAGCTGGTTCAGTCTTTCCAAAAAATGAGTTGAATGGCACTTCAAAAATACTGAACTGAAGCCTGCAGATATCCAACTAAGAATTGAGACTGAGTCAACTGAAAGTGAATTAACGAAGGTGTGAGATGATACCACAGCAGTGTTCATCAAGGGCATTAGAAAATGCAAACATATCAAGGGTGAAATAGTGTTAAATGATAATGCAACGCCCAGGTTTAAAAAAGCCCACCTGGTTCCTTATAGATCTGTGATAAAGTAGCCAGTGAGTTAAATTGCATGGAAGCTGAAGGAATTCTTTCCCAAGTTGAGTGGAGCCCATGGGCAGCACCAGTGTTCCCAGTAGCCATGAAGAATGTGCCAGGATCTGTGGTGATTTTAAGGTCACTATCAACCCAGTACTGAAAGTTGATGAATGCCTCTGCCCAGGATGGAAGATGTCTTTCTTGCAAACCTTTCTGGAGGATAACATTTCAGCTAAGTGGACTTAACAGAGGCTTACTTAGAAATGGAGGTGGAAGAAGAGTCTAAGCTGTTTCTCACCATACACACTCACAAAGGGCTTTACCACTATAATAGGCTTATTTTTGGAGTAGCATCTGCATCTGCTCTGGCAGAAAACTATGGACCAGCTACTGTAAGTTTGCCCAGGCACTCAGTGTTACCTGGATGACATCATTGTTGCCAGTGAGGATGATAAGGTACATCTCCAAAATCTCAAGGTAGTGTTAAAAATACTAGGAGATTATGGGCTCAGAGCATGATGCCATAAGTGTGAATTCTTTAAATCAAGCATCACTTACGGTGGTCACACCACTGACACACAAAATTTACACAAGTGTGCTGAGAACATTCAAACACTGATGGATTCTCATTTGCCAAAGGATGTGTCATAGTTGTGGTCCATTTTAGAATTTGTCAATTACCAGAACAGGTTACTGGCTAGACAGGCTATTGTACTTCATCCTTTGAACTCATTGCTACAGATCGGGAAGACATGGCTATGGACAAAACAGTGTGAGGTGGCTTTCAAAAAAGTATAGGAAGTGGTAATGTACTCACACATTTTGATCCACATTGCCTAGTGAAGCTTGCCTGTGATGCCTTGCCTTATGGTGTAGGTGCAGCCATGCCACATGTTATGAGTGTTGGAAGTGAACACTCCACAGCCTTTGCATCAGATTCTCTTAGTGCTGCAAAGAAAATTATGCACAGATAGGTGGAGAAGCCTTGAGTCTGGTTTGGGGTATAAAATGTATGGGAGAGTGTTTACCCTCATTGCTGATCGTCAGTCGCTGGTGTCCATTTTCAGTCCACGGAAGGGTGCTCCACTAACAGCAGCAGCACAAAGGCAGAGATGGGCTCTGTTTCTCGGAGGACACATTTACAAGGTTGAATCCAAGAGGATGGCTAATCATGGAAAGGCAGATGGATTGTCCTGTTTACCCTTGGAAAAGGAAATAACTGAAAAATCACATAAGAGGACACTCCTCTTGATATATTCTCCCTAATGCAAATTGAAAGTCTCCCTGTTATGGCAGAGATGATCCAAAGGGAAACTAGAAATGACCTCACACTGTCTCAGCCTACATGGCCACCCAAAATGACTGGAATGTGCAGCAGAAGTTCCAGTTCCCTCATTTTTACCAATACTGAGATGAACTTGCCCTTGAAAGGTG
Source organism: Mobula hypostoma (assembly GCF_963921235.1). Classification (NCBI taxonomy): domain Eukaryota; kingdom Metazoa; phylum Chordata; class Chondrichthyes; order Myliobatiformes; family Myliobatidae; genus Mobula; species Mobula hypostoma. Next base: position 160,563,365 of record NC_086099.1, on the reverse strand, counting down.
TTGCCTTATGTGGGGATTGAGAGTTGTACGATCCAAGCTGAGAGCTAAAGTGTTGGAGGAGCTACATGATGGTCATCTAGGCACGGGCAAAATGAAACTGATTGCTCGAAGCTTTGTCTGGTGGCCTGGGATGGATCAGCAGATCTAGCAACCTGCCATGCAGTGTTCTGGATGCCAGCATGTCCAGAAGATGCCAAGAGCAGTGCCTCTCCATCACTGGGATTGGTCTACATTGCCATGGCAGAGGATTCATGTGGATTTTACTGGATTATTCATGGGCAGAAATTTCTTGGTAGTAATGAATGCAGCTACAAAGCGGCCAGGAGTGTTCCCAATAGCCTTCACTACAGCCTCACACACTGCTAATGTGTTGAGAAACCTCTTCTCACGGACAGGTGTTTCAGAAACATTTTTTGCAACACGGTTTGTTGCGAAACATTTTCAGTCATTCCTGAAAATGAATGGAATAAGACATAGTGTACCACCAAGCTACAAATGGCTTGGTGGAAAGGTTTGTTCAGAGTCCAGATAATGTACTTTGAGCAATGTCAGCAGAGCACCCTACACTAACACTGAATCAGAAGCTCGTCAATTTCCTCCTTGTATATCGTAATGCAGCACACCCTACAACCAATTCACCAACTCTGTTTTCCTGGGTCGTCCCTTGCATTCACCTTTGGATATCCACAAAACAAGTCTCAGAAGGAGTATGCAGGACAGAAAGCTGAGACAAATTGAGGTCTCCTCAAACAAGGAGGTTTGATGTTTCACTTCTGGACAAGATGTCCTGGCAAGGGACTAACGAGGTGATTAAATGTGGGCACTTGATAAGATTAAGGACTGGACTGGATCACTTTCCTATATAGTGGAAGATGGTGTCTAATATCATCTGGAGATGTGACATCGATCAGTTGAGGAGAGCAGAGCCGGAAGAAAGGTGGCCAGTGCTGCCAGAACCACTTCCTGCAGTCCCAGAGTCAACTCCTACAACCACTGCAGAGGAGGCCCCAGAATCTGAGATTGTTTCACAGCCACAAGTCTCACCTGCCAAGCAGAGTGACCCCCCTCCCCCGCGCCCCGTCAGGAAAGATGTTTTTGATGTATATGATGACTAGAGGGCATATGTTACATTTTCAAGTTGAGATTATGATTATGATTGTGAGGACACGCAGTCCCCTTTTATTGTCATCTAGTAATGCATGCATTAAGAAATGATAAAATGTTTTTCCAGAATGATATCACGAAAACACATGACAAACCGACTTAGAAACTAACAAAAACCACAAAATTATAACATATAGTTACAACAGTGCAAAGCAATACCCGTAATTTGATAAGAACAGACCATGGCCCAGTAAAAGTCTCAAAGTCTCTCGAAAGTCCCATCATCTCACGAAGACTGTAAGACTCCAGCACCGCCAACTTGCCGGTGCAGCATCCTGGAAGCATCCGACCACAGTCCAACTCCTAGTCCATCCGAAAAACTCTGAATCTCCGACCACCTCCCAACACCGAGCACCAAGCACCATCTCTGCCGAACGCTTCGACCCCGGCCCCGGCAATAGGCAAAACCGAGGGTTTGGGGCCTTCGTCTCCGGAGATTCTCGATCGCACAGTAGCAACTGCAGCGAAGCAGGCATTTCAGAAGTTACTCCAGATGTTCCTCTGTGCTTCTCACAACTGTCTCCATCAAATCCGGATTGTGCACCGCACCCCTAGTTACACATATCGATATCATTTGGAACGACTGTGCGCGCTGTGTCGCGCCGCCATCTTCTCCTCCCTCCTAGCAAGGAGATGCAGATTGAGTTGCAGTTTATAGCTAAGCAGGAAGGATCGTTGTGTATTGAATACTTCAGAAATATTGGAATAATATTGTAAATACATTGTCGATTAAGCATTTCATGTTTTTCATAATTCAATACAGGTTATATGTAAAAATTTGTGAATGGTATACGTCATTATGCCACCATGACATATTTGAGCACCTCACTAAAGTAAAATGGCATATACACATTATTCCTGGCTCTTGTGTTTTTTGTTCAATTAGTTTCTGGAGTTACAAAATGTAACAACTGTTGTCTCCCAATGAGGAAGTCAAGGATCCATTTGCAGAGGGAGGTACAGAGGCCCAGGTTTGGAGCTTGTTGATTAGAACTGAGGGTATCATTGTGTTGGACGCTGAGCTGTAGTCAATAAAGAGCAGCCTGACATGGGTATTGCTGTTGTCCAGGTTGAGTGAAGAGCTCGCGAGATTGCATGTGCTACAGACCTATTGTGGCAATTGGCAGTTCGCAGCGCTCCAGGTCCTTGCCTAAGCAGTAGTTAATTCTAGCTATTACCAACTTCTCAAAGCACTTCATCTTAGTCAATATAAGTGCTATTGGATGAGCTGCCCCAATGAAATATTCTTTGCTCACACTGCTCTTCTTGGACACTGGTATGATTGTTGCCCTTTTGAAGCAGGCGGGAAACTCTGATTGCAGCAGTGAGGTTGGATATGTCTTTGAGCACTCCTGCCACAGGATTTCAGAATCCCACAGGTACACTTTCAGGGCTTGACGTCTTGCAAGTGTTCATCCTCTTGAAAGATATTCTGACGTTGGCCTCTGAGAGAGAGATCACAGGGTCACCGGATGCTGCAGGAATTCGCAGAGGTGTACTTCTATTCTTCCTTTTAAAGTGTGTTTAAAATGCGTTGAGGTCATCTGGGAGTGAAGCATCATAGCCATTCATGATGTTAGGTTTCGCTTTGTAGGAAGTAATGGCCTGGAAACCCTGACGTGCATCCTATTCTGTCTCTAACTTCAATCAGAGTTGGTTTTTCTCCTAGGGTCATATCTGGACGTCTTTTATAGTTCTGCATTAGCAGTCTTGCATGTCACAGATCTAGCTCTAAGCAAATAATGAATCACTTGGTTCATTCAAGGCTTTTTTTTTGGAGGGGGGGGAAATGTCCAGTATGTTCTCGAAGGCATACATTCATCCACGCGGGTCGAGATGAAGTCGGTGACATCTATGGCATATTCATTCAGACTTGAAGATGAATCCCTGAATATTGTCCCCAGTGCATCTGGCTGAAAAAGTATCTAGCTATGATTCTGGCACTTTTCTGCTATTTTAGACATCTCAGAAGTTTTTGTAGGGTGTAAGTGGTGCAGCAAGATTTTGTCTTAATAATGTTTATTTATAGAATGTGCTGTACAATTGAAGTTTAGTCCAGAATAGAATCCTCAGTAATGCAGGAAACAATGAGGAAACATTAGTCAGTGGAGGTGTAGAGTCAGTTGCCTAGATAGCCATATGAATAAAACCTGCATATTTGTGAATGAGGAAAGACTTGTATCTCTACATCCTTTTTGATGATTAAATTGGTTTTGAAGTGTCATGTGGCAATGTAGTGAAAATATACAAATGTGAATAGGAAAGAATGGGCCATCCAGTCTCTTAATCCTGCTCCCTTATTTTGTAAGACCAGAGCTGTTCTGATATAATCTGTACTTCAGATTTCAACATCCTCCAGTAACCTTTCACAGTAGCCTGCATTTCTACCTACCTCTGCTTTAAAAAATATTCAACTTTTAATGGTGCCTAACTCAGTAAGGAGGCTGCTGCGCAGTTCTGACACTTTCAATGGAAAGATCAATAACTATATTCCACCATTAACCTTTCTGCCTTCTCTTACTTCTCGCAACTGAAATCAAATGTAGGAAAATTTGGAATTGTCCATTTTGAAAGGAAATATAAAAAAGAAACATAGTTGTTAACTGGTGAGACATGGTAGAGTCCTGAGAGGCAAAGGGATCTGGCTTTCTTCGTACAGGTTGTCCTCATGTTACGGCAGGGTTCTGTTCCTGTGACTTGTTCGTAACCAGAGCAGTTCAAAAGTCAGAAATGCGACTGACTGCAGGCCTGGTTCTCATGTGGCAGGAGGTGTCTGCAGCATAAGAATCAGAAATTCCACCTGGCCCATCTGCCAATACTAGTACGTAAGTCAGGTGTATGTAAGCTTCGGGGATTTGTATGCGACTGACAAAAGACTAATAAGGCGAGTTCAATGAGTAAGCGGGAAAGCTAACTCTAGAATACTGTCATTTATTGCTAAGGGAAATTGAATGCAAAATTAGATACTGAAACCACAAAAATGCTGAAAACAGTTCATGGTCAAGGGAATATCAATGGAAAGAGAAACAGTTAATGTTTCAGGCCTAAATCTCTTTCTCAGAACTGCATTATTCAAGTCTATGGTTCAGTCTGAAAAGTTACATTTTCTTTCTCTAGTCAGATGCTGCCTAAACTGCTGAATGTTTTCAGCATTCCCGGTGGTTATTTTAGACTTCCAGCATCTGCAGTTTGTTTATTTATAAAATAATGGGGTCATGTGACATTTATGTTATCTGCAATATTAAAAACTAATACTGATGATTACGACTGGGGCAGCTTGGTATCCCTTCTCACCTAGTTCTTGAGAAAAAAAAAGAGTTAGCAAATGAAATTATGTCAACCTGGAAAGGGAATTCAAACTAGTTTATTATTGACACATTGCCAAGGTAGAGTTGAAAAACTTAACTTCGGTACTGTTCCTATACACAGTGCACTGAGGTAAAACAATAAAAATGCAGAATTAAGAGACACAGCTACAGATAAAGTGCAGTGCAGGTAGACAGTAAGGTGGAAGATCGTAACAAGGTAGATTGTGATGTCAAGTGTCCATCTTATTGTACTAGAGAACCACTCAGTAGTCTTTAATAGTGGGGTAGAGTGGTCCTTGAGCCTGGTGATATATGCTTTCAGGATTTTGTACCTTTGGCCCAATGGAAGAGGGGAGAACAGAGAATGACTAGAGTGGGAAGGGCCTTTGACTTCGATTTGACTTTATCTTTGATTCTGAGGCAGTGAGGTGTCCATGGAAAGAAGGCTGGGTTTTGTGAGGTGGAGTCCACAACTGTCTGCAGTTTCTCGTGGTCATGGGCGGAGTAGTTGCCATACCAAGCCATTATGCATCCAGACAGGATGTTTACTATGGTCCATGGAAAAACTTGGTAAAACTCAACAGGAATTTGCCAAATGTTTTGTGTGCAAAAAAAAAGGAAATCATGTCAGGTTTACATGTATGAATCACTGTTGAAGTTCTAGAATAGTGCAGTGTGTCCTGGAACATTATTACAGGCTATCCCCTGGGAGAGGGGCTGCATTGCTATAAAATGGCCCATGTTGTGGTTTTCCATACCATGAAGCAAAATCATCTGCATGTATCAAGAAAGATGAACTGAAGAAAAATTTTGTTTATATTTTTCACATAACTTCTGTAAGAATGTATTCGTGAAAAGTATACCTATTATACTGTATAGTATCATTCTTACAGAAGTTATGTGTCTCAAATTCTTGGGTAATGATTTGTGGCTTCCATAGGAGCAATTTTCTGTTCCCCAATAGTTGTAATGTGGGGCTTGCCTGTATAAGTCAATTTTCAGTTGTGTAACACCAAATAAACAATGTTATGCAATCTCATTTCTTGTTCCCAGTAAAGTGAGATTAGGCAATGCCATGTCTTGGTTTTAAAAATTAATAGATTTTAAAAAGATAGAATGCATAGGGTAAAAAAGAAATCTTGAAGTTTTGAGAATTTGTTAGGATCAAAGGCAGTTCAAGAAATGTTAATTCAAAGGTAGAATAGAATTTTCATCTTTATTGCATTTTTTGTGAGTGAAATATACAGTTTATCTTTCCTATCATAGAACTCACTTAAATTCCATTCTATAATCAACAGGGCTATACAGTATAATAGGTATAATTATTACTCATTCAGTGTCGATAGCAGTTTCGCTTCTATTAAGATACAGTAAAGCTTAAAAAAACTAACTTGTTCAATACATTACTTTGCAAACCATGTACATTAATTAACTCTGTGTTTCCTTTTTGCAGCCATTACAGTACATTCTCATTCTGCATGGAGCTTTCAGCAGAAAGTGTTTATTGCTACTGGCCGAATCCTCAACTGGAAACCTATGTAATTAACATGCACAAATTATTTTTTTCAAACTGTACTTCAGAAATCTTAATTTTTCAGGACCCTCCTGATAACATCCTCTGTATCCTCATCGCAGTTCCTATCTGTCTAACTATCGTAATGATAGCTGTGGTGGTGTGGTGCAGTAAGAGGAGTGATATACTGGTGTAGATTTAAAGAAGAATATTGCACTTCAGTATGAAACTGTTCTTTTAAGTTAATGTGATCTAAGTCAATTCCACTGACAATGTGTTGATCAATAATCATCATCTTTAGTTGTAAGAGGACAAGGGCCAGTGATAATCACAGAACTGTAAAGTCAATGGCCTGCAACAAATATATTTTAAAACATGAGCCCTATTGGGGATTCAGCTGTCTGATGTACAGAAAGAAAAAGGATTGAATGCCCCGCTCTACTATGGACTCCAATGTAATACATCAAGCAAAGTACACAGTGACTCAGCGGCCGAGCTCATTACATTCTCCAGTCATCATGAATGACAATTGTAATTATCTCAGATCTCCTGTACAATAAACTATGAACAAGTCAGGAGGGACTTTTTTGCGATAATCTAATGAAGAAGATACCAACACTTGTTGAAGGAACCTTTCTCAGTCCACTATAGGATAAATTCTTGGAGCTGACGGGTGTGGAGCAGCCACCAGGAAGGATGTTGAGAAGAATGAAAGGAAATGCGCTGACTGTAATTTCATCAGGAGTGGTACGGGAACAGACAAGACCTCTGCATTTCTTAAACTCTTTATTATGACTTAAAAGTAAATACGCTGCTCATCTCTGCCCAGTGTAATTTGCATGGAAGAAACATGATCATGGACAAAATGTGATGCCATTAAGAACTTTATGTTACACAACTAATTCAAACTGGATAATTGTTACTGTAGAACGAGCAATTGGCAGAATACAGAAGCTTCAGCCCATTCTGAGATCGCTGTGATACAAGTAGATGTGAAGATTGCTGAGTGATGTCCTACTTTCTGTCTGAAACGTCAAACACCAATTTTTATATATTTTAAACTGATGACCTTGTCAGACAATGGCAGGAAATTAGTGTGTTCCACTTAAAGCTAAAATGTGCCTTTTTTGGCAGGTCCCAGGACATAATCCATACAACTTCAAAACAAATGTGTTAACATGCTTAGTGATTACCATAGTAATTTTTAAGGCATTTTAAAAAATTGCCCAGAAAACTGTGGTTAAATTATGTTAGTTGTTAAAGTCATTGGCTGGCAGCAGAAATATGTTGAAACTGTGGACCATATTATAGAAACAATGGGGTGTAAATAACTCAGTAACAGAAAGCTGAACCTCAAGGAGTTTAATGAATGCAATCTGTAACTTACTCAAATCTCCATTATAGTAAGTTACAAGGACATATGCCAGAAAGGACAATTGTAAAAAGAAATCTTTAACAGCCTCTGAGGAAATGTTTCTCAGTATATCCAACTGTGATTTTTGCTGTTGAATTCTTCATTATATATAGGGACTTTGTAGAGTTACCTAATTTAAATGGCTCTAATTAGACAAAGCTGCCATTCTTGGGTACTTGCCTTCTAATGGAGGCTGCATATTGCTGTACAAACAGCCAGGTTCTTTGTAAGGAGTCCAAGATTTCTCATAATACAAGCTGCACCTCTGCCATTCGGAAAATAGGACCTGTCATTGATTGAATGTTACACAACAGCTGGGATGTAGGAAATCTTCCAACGAAACAGTCCCTGATCTGGCTCTGATCCTACTCTACCACATCAGTGTTCTTGTCTAGGACAACTGGAGGAACTACCATCCCATTGAGACTATTAAGAAAAACAGGGAATTGTTAGACCCCAGGTCTCAAAGAGTTCACCAAATTCTCAATTTCCTGCTCAACTTCAGTTGCTACAATGAATGCAGTGGAATTTCACAAAAGGCCAAGGCTTTTGGTGCTTCTAACTTTTGTGTAAAAGAAAATTGGATGTCCTATGGGTGAGAGAATTGGCTGCTGCTTACAAAATTTAGAAGAGGTTTTATGTGTTTCTGTCCCAAATTATAAATTATTTGGGGGTATAAAAGGTATCTGTAATTGTGGAAAGTAAGATTTCAAGTTATTTGTGAGGACATATTCATGAAGTTTTATTTGAATTTCCCATCTGTGCTGACTTGGAGTAGGACACAGAGGTTTATTGAGAGGGAAGACCAGAGTCTCTTGTGCTCCATTCCAAAGAAGTCGTTTGGCAAAAAGCATCCTTCTTCAAAAAGTAATACCTACAGATTAGATCAACAAAATATACCTAAGAATAATATATATTTTAATATTCATTAAAAATTTATTTAAATATACTTCAGTCCATATTGGATTAGAAATCCTTAAATATTGAAAACAAAATTTGCTTATTTTCTATTTTAAGAAACAACTATTTTAAATACTCAATAACCATGGAGAGTGGACTAACTGGCTTCTATGTCTAAAATCCAAGTTGCACAGAACAAAATGATGTATGAAATTGGACTACCGTTAAAATTCAGTGCTACATTCTGATCTAAGCAATATAAATTATGTTAGTGTATTACTGCTAAAGATATCTTTTCAAATTGACAACAGCATATTTACGACTGACTTAAGTTATAATAGTTGGAAAGAGACTACTGTGTATCTTCCATGACTAAAATGATTGCTTCCCTATCCTTTATTAGTTGGCCTTTACTTCAGCCCCTTCATGAATCAAATCACTGGTTTCTGGACCTCTGCTGGTGGTATTCTTGCTGAGTATTTCTATTGTTCCGAGTGAGATTATTGATGGGTGTTGACAGTAATTTGAATCCTCAACATGAACAATGTTGTAATGTTACTATGAACCCTGGAGTGGTGGTATATTCCTCCATTGCTGGAATCTGGCCTCTCTTTCATTTATAAACAAGAATATGTAAGCATCACTTTTCTGCAAAAGTTCAAAAGATAGCAATAGGATATAATCTACTTTAAACTTGACCTGAAATATTTTGTCTAGGGCAGAACCGACTTGATCCTTCCAGGGGGAAGAGGAGTTACATGTGGGAGAGGGTGGATAATGCTGACTTTAGTCTTCTTTGTAGCTGAGAATAAAAGAGATTTCAGGATAGTCTTTAACAGATTTACACAACACTGCTCAGTGGTGAGGGATTCAGTTCACTAAATGGATATTCAAATATACTTCCATTTCCATGATTGTCTGTCTTTCCATTTTTTTGTCTAAGCTATATGTACGATGCTTGGAACAAACAAAAAAAAATTCAGGTTTTTAGTAAGGTTCACCTGTAGTTGACTGTTGGAAGCCATTTAGCCAATCTAATGGAAAAGGTTATATCAATCTCAGTCATGATAAGTAGAGTGAGTGCTCACGGTAAGATGAACACACAAAATGCTAGAGGAACTCTCAGTCAGGCAGCACCGACGGAGAGAAATGGACAGTTGACATTTTGGGTCGAGAACTTTCATTTGCACCCTCTTGCGTCTCTGTTTTGCTCCTTGATTGCACAGTTACTTCGGGTACATTCGCTTCAAAGAATTTTTCCTCCTCTCTTCAATGGGGTCCTGTGAGACCCTCTGTCACTGCATCTCCTCCCCCCCCCCCGTGATTTCTGCTGCCCTCCTGCTCTTTGGCCATGTGCTCATTGGGACTCACTACCACACCACATGTCCTTCCTCAGTACTTCTCTCCACTGGTACCTTGGCCTGCGTGGCTTCCAGCTCCAATTTAAGGAATATTAGGAATTTATGTTCCGTTCATTGCTTCTCCCTATGTATTACCCTCGGTATTCTATGTGCTACCCTCATGGCTAGGAGTTGGTACCTTCTTCCCCTCTCTTTTTCCCTCCCACAGTTCCAGGTCTCTTTGTCCAACACTTGCTGAGGACCTCTCTGCCACCTCACCCTCTTCTGGATCCATGCATTTAACCAGCCATTCTCCTTCCTTGAGTACATGAAGGCCTGCAAGCTTGCCTACCTTCAGGCTGCAACCCTTGACATTGCCACTGGGTCCTGCTGTTCTTCCTCCACCACAGAACATGCCACCACTCTCCACCCTCCCTGGTTCCTCACACTACCCCCAACTGCTCATCCTCCCATCACTCATCTTCCCACCCCCTCACCTTCCCTGATTCAGTACCTTACTGCCCTCTTCTGATCCTGTGCTTGATCTCAGCCCTAATTTCTTCCATACCTTCACCATTCCCTTTGATAGAGACATAGAAAACCTACAGCATGATACAGGCCCTTCGGCCCACAATGCTGTGCCAAACATGTACTTAGTTTAGAAATTACCTTGGGTTACCCATGGCCCTCTATTTTGCTAAGCTCCATGTACCTATCCAGGAGTCTCTTAAAAGACCCAATTGTATCTGCCTCCACCACCGCCACTGGCAGCCCATTCCACGCACTCACCACTCTCTGCATAAAAAAAATTTGCCCCTGACATCTCCTCTGTACCTACTTCCAAGCACCTTAAAACTGTGCCCTCTCATGCTAGCCATTTCAGCCCTGGGAAAAGCCTCTGACTATCCACACGATCAAGGCCTCTCATCATCTTATACACCTCTATCAGGTCACCTCTCATCTTCCGCTGCTCCGAGGAGAAAAGGCCAAGTTCAACTCAACCTGCTCTCATAAGGCATGCTCCCCAATCCAGGCAACATCCTTGTAAATCTCCTCTGCACCCTTTCTATAGTTCCTGTAGTGAGGTGACCAGAACTGAGCACAGTACTCCCAAGTGGGGTCTGACCAGGGTCCTGTATAGCTGTAACATTACCCCAAGAGCCCTCTGATCCTCCACACTGCCAGCAGTCTCACCATTAATACTATATTCTGCCATCATATTTGACCTACTAAAATGAACCACCTCACACTTATCTGGGTTGAAGTCCATCTGCTACTCCTCAGCCAGCCCAGTTTCGCATCCTATCGATGTCCATTTAACCTCTGACAGGTCTCCACACTATCCACAGCACTCCCAACCTTTGTGTCATCAGCAAATTTACTAACCCATCCTTCCACTTCCTTATCCAGGTCATTCATAAAAATTACAAAGAGAAGGGGTCCCAGAACAGATCCCTGAGGCACACCAGGGTGACTGACATTAATGCAGAATATGACCCGTCTACAACCACTCTTTGCTTCTGTGGTCCAGCCAGTTCTGATTCACAAAGCAAGGCTCCCTTGGATCCAATGCTTTGTGTTCTGCCACAATGTAGAGCCCCTCTTCCATTGCCTCTATTTCTTCAGCAAGGGTTTCCCACAATCCCACTTATGATCCTTCCTTGCACCTCAAACTCTCCACCTGTTATGCTCCTCCTTCTGACCGTTCCCTCTCTATTAACCTTTTCATTTCTAACTACCAATTGTCCTGAGTTCTTCACTCCTCTCATTTACTCCAACCTCACCCCCTCCACAGCATCCAAGCTTATAATTTTCTAACCTGAAATGCCCGCTTCTACTTCCAGCCTAAAATCCATAAACAAGACTGCATTGCTATGGCCGTTGTTTTCATCTGCTCTTGCCCCACTGAACTTATTTCCTCATACATTAACTTCATGTTGACCCCCATCCATATGCTTGCCACCCACATCTGGGATGTCTCGTGTACTTCCTTTGACTTCAATATTTTACAATTCACTGGCTTCCACTGCCTCAATAACACCATGTTCCCATATACTCCTATACCCTGTCAGGAAAACCCTGGCACTCTCTGTTTCTTACTATAACACCCACTTAACCTGTTCCCCTCTACCAACACCCTCCTTTATCGGTATTGGTATTGGTTTATTATTATCACGTGCCAAGATATAGTGAAAAGTTTGACTTGTAAGCTGTCCATGCAGATCAAATCATTGCACAGTGCACTGAAGTAGATTGAAGCAAAATAAGAATGCAGAACAAAGTGTAAAAGCTATAGAGAAGGTGCAGGGCAGGGAAGCCATAAGGTGCAACATCTTAGCGAGGTAGACTGGGATCAAGAGTCCATCTTATTGTACAAGAATTTGATAACAGTGGGATAGAGATTGTCCTTTAGCATGGACTTTCAGGCTTTTGTATCTTCTGCCCAATGGGAGAGGGAAGAAGAGAGAATATCCAGAGTGGGTGCATCAATAAAAACTGGTAAGGGTCAATGAGGACATGACAAATTATTTTAGCTGCCTGAGGAAGTAGAGGCCTTGGATGGCAGAACTTGTGCTTACCCTTAAATATCAGTCCAGATGAAGGGTCTCAACTCAAAATGTTGATTGTCCCATTTCCCTCGTCCTAATTCACTGAATCCCATCAGATTTTAAATGTTGCTCCAGATTCCAGCAACAACATGATAAGGTGCCTACAAACAAGAAATTGCTAAAGGTATTTCCTTTGGTTTTATCTCTTAATTTCACTGCTGAATTGGAAAGAGCACAGAGATATCTGGTGCTGTGCTCCACTTGCAGAGCTTGAAAATGTCTCTTTTTTGTAATTACCATTAAAGTAGTATTTCTCCAAATATATTACAACTCTGTTCATGAAAGAAACCAGTACGTGATTAAGTATGTGACAGTGCACATAATGTTTGAGGTCATAACATACTGAAATTTAAAAAGAAAGTTTGAGAATGATCTATGTATATGTTACCTTCTATATTAAAAAAATGGTCAGAAATGAAGCCCAGTATTTGGAAATTAACAAGAAAGCTGGAATATGTAAAAAGAGATGCTGTGCATCCTTAATACTCAACATTTCAAAATACTGTCCAAATTTAAGTAGTCCATTGAAATAGTGAAAATCCAGCTTTGGCTTGGTTCAGCTTTATATTATTTACAATGGAATTTTGGAATAAAATGGGAATTGTTGAAAAACATGGAAGAGTTTGCATTTTTCATTTTAAAATGTTATAAGTACTGTATTCCAAGAATGTTGCTTTGAAAAATAAATACATAGTATCCACATTTCATGATATTTATTTATTTAGAGATACAATGCAGATTAGGCCCTTGCTGCTCTTTGAGTCACACCGCCCAGCAGCCCCTGATTTACAGTGCCTACAAAAAATATTCACTCCCCTCCCTGGAAGTTTTCATGTTCTATTGTTTTACAACATTGAATCTCAAGTGGATTTAATTTGGAAACAACAGGAATTCTGCAGATGCTGGATATTCAAGCAACATACTTCAAAGTTGCTGGTGAACGCAGCAGGCCAAGCAGCATCTATAGGAAGAGGTGCAGTCGACGTTTCAGGCCGAGACCCTTCGTCAGGACTAACTGAAGGAAGAGTGAGTAAGGGATTTGAAAGTTGGAGGGGGAGGGGGAGATCCAAATTGATAGGAGAAGACAGGAGGGGGAGGGATAGAGCCAAGAGCTGGACAGGTGATAGGCAAAAGGGGATACGAGAGGATCATGGGACAGGAGGTCCGGGAAGAAAGACAAGGGGGGGGGGGTTGACCCAGAGGATGGGCAAGAGGTATATTCAGAGGGACAGAGGGAGAAAAAGGAGAGTGAGAGAAAGAATGTGTGCATAAAAATGAGTAACAGATGGGGTACGAGGGGGAGGTGGGGCCTTAGCGGAAGTTAGAGAAGTGGATGTTCATGCCATCAGGTTGGAGGCTACCCAGACGGAATATAAGGTGTTGTTCCTCCAACCTGAGTGTGGCTTCATCTCCACAGTAGAGGAGGCCGTGGACAGACATGTCAGAATGGGAATGGGATGTGGAATTAAAATGTGTGGCCACTGGGAGATCCTGCTTTCTCTGGCGGACAGAGCGTAGATATTCAGCAAAGCGGTCTCCCAGTCTGCGTCGGGTCTCACCAATATATAAAAGGCCACATCGGGAGCACCGGACGCCGTATATCACCCCAGTGGACTCACAGGTGAAGTGATGCCTCACCTGGAAGGACTGTTTGGGGCCCTGAATGGTGGTAAGGGAGGAAGTGTAAGGGCATGTGTAGCACTTGTTCCGCTTACACGGATAAGTGCCAGGAGGGAGATCAGTGGGGAGGGATGGGGGGGACGAATGGACAAGGGAGTTGTGTAGGGAGTGATCCCTGCGGAATGCAGAGAGAGGGGGGGAGGGAAAGATGTGCTTAGTGGTGGGATCCTGTTGGAGGTGGCGGAAGTTACGGAGAATAATATGTTGGACCCGGAGGCTGGTGGGGTGGTAGGTGAGGACCTTATATTCCGTCTGGGTAGCCTCCAACCTGATGGCATGAACATCGACTTCTCTAACTTCCGCTAAGGCCCCACCTCCCCCTCGTACCCCATCTGTTACTCATTTTTATGCACACATTTTTTCTCTCACTCTCCTTTTTCTCCCTCTGTCCCTCTGAATATACCTCTTGCCCATCCTCTGGGTCAACCCCCCCGCTCCTTGTCTTTCTTCCCGGACCTCCTGTCCCATGATCCTCTCGTATCCCCTTTTGCCTATCACCTGTCCAGCTCTCGGCTCTATCCCTCCCCCTCCTGTCTTCTCCTATCATTTTGGATCTCCCCCTCCCCCTCCAACTTTCAAATCCCTTACTCACTCTTCCTTCAGTTAGTCCTGACGAAGGGTCTCGGCCTGAAACGTCGACTGCACCTCTTCCTATAGATGCTGCTTGGCCTGCTGCATTAAACCCCCATCAGGAAGGTCTCAAAGCTCTACGCTTCTTTTTGGATTCCAGACCTAATCAGTTCCCCTCTACCACCACTCTGCTCTGTCTAGCGGAATTAGTCCTTACTCTTAATAATTTCTCCTTTGGCTCCTCCCATTTCCTCCAAACTAAAGGTGTAGCTATGGGCACCCGTATGGGTCCTAGCTATGCCTGCCTTTTTGTTGGGTTTGTGGAACAATCTATGTTCCGTGCCTATTCTGGTATCTGTCCCCCACTTTTCCTTCGCTACATCGACGACTGCATTGGCGCTGCTTCCTGCACGCATACAGAACTCATTGACTTTATTAACTTTGCCTCCAACTTTCACCCTGCCCTCAAGTTTACCTGGTCCATTTCCGACACCTCCCTCTCCTTTCTAGATCCTTCTGTCTCTGTCTCTGGAGACAGCTTATCCACTGATGTCTACTATAAGCCTACTGACTCTCACAGCTATCTGGACTATTCCTCTTCTCACCCTGTCTCTTGCAAAAATGCCATCCCCTTCTCGCAATTCCTCCATCTCCGCCACATCTGCTCTCAGGATGAGGCTTTTCATTCTAGGACGAGGGAGATGTCTTCCTTTTTTAAAGAAAGGGGCTTCCCTTCCTCCACTATCAACTCTGCTCTTAAACGTATCTCCCCCATTTCACGTACATCTGCTGTCACTCCATCCTCCCACCACCCCACCAGGAATAGGGTTCCCCTGGTCCTCACCTACCACCCCACCAGCCTCCGGGTCCAACATATTATTCTCCGTAACTTCCGCCACCTCCAACAGGATCCCACCACTAAGCACATCTTTCCCTCCCCCCCTCTCTCTGCATTCCGCAGGGATCGCTCCCTACACAACTCCCTTGTCCATTCGTCCCCCCCATCCCTCCCCACTGATCTCCCTCCTGGCACTTATCCGTGTAAGCGGAACAAGTGCTACACATGCCCTTACACTTCCTCCCTTACCACCATTCAGGGCCCCAAACAGTCCTTTCAGGTGAGGCATCACTTCACCTGTGAGTCGACTGGGTGATATACTGCGTCCGGTGCTCCCGATGTGGCCTTTTATATATTGGTGAGACCCGACGCAGACTGGGAGACCGCTTTGCTGAACATCTATGCTCTGTCCGCCAGAGAAAGCAGGATCTCCCAGTGGCCACACATTTTAATTCCACATCCCATTCCCATTCTGACATGTCTGTCCACGGCCTCCTCTACTGTGGAGATGAAGCCACACTCAGGTTGGAGGAACAACACCTTATATTCCGTCTGGGTAGCCTCCAACCTGATGGCATGAACATCGACTTCTCTAACTTCCGCTAAGGCCCCACCTCCCCCTCGTACCCTATCTGTTACTCATTTTTATGCACACATTCTTTCTCTCACTCTCCTTTTTCTCCCTCTGTCCCTCTGAATATACCTCTTGCCCATCCTCTGGGTCAACCCCCCTCCCCCCCTTGTCTTTCTTCTCGGACCTCCTGACCCATGATCCTCTCGTATCCCCTTTTGCCTATCACCTGTCCAGCTCTCGGCTCTATCCCTCCCCCTCCTGTCTTCTCCTATCATTTTGGATCTCCCCCTCCCCCTCCAACTTTCAAATCCCTTACTCACTCTTCCTTCAGTTAGTCCTGACGAAGGGTCTCGGCCTGAAACGTCGACTGCACCTCTTCCTATAGATGCTGCTTGGCCTGCTGCGTTCACCAGCAACTTTGATGGATTTAATTTGGCTTTTTTTCGACACTTGTCAACAGAAAAAGACACTTTCGTGTCAAAGTGAAAACAGTTCTCTACAAAATGATCTAAATTAATTACAAATATAAAATACAAGGTAATTGATTGCAATAAATATTCACCAACATCACCCCCTTTAATGTGACACACCAAGTCATCACTGGTACAGCCATTTGGTTTTAAAAACCACACAATTATTTAAATGGAGACCTGTGTGCAATCAAGGTGTTTCAATTGATTGTACTAAAAATACACCTGTATCTGGAAGGTCCAACTGCTGGTGAGTCAGTATCCTGGCAAAAACTACACCATGGAGACAAAAGAACTCTCCAAACAACTCAGTGAAAAGGTTATTGAAAAGCGCAAGTCAGGTGATGGATACAAGAATATTTCCAAGTCACTGAATAGCCCTTGGAGTACACTTAAGTCAGTCATCAAGAAATGGAAAGAATATGACACAGCTGTAAATCTGCCTAGAGCAGGCCATCCTCAAACTGAGTGGCTGCAAGAAGGGGGACTAACAAGGGAGGCCACCAAGTGACCTATGACAACTCTGGAGGAGTTACAAGCTTCGGTGGCTGAGATGGGAGAGGCTGTACATACAGCAACTGTTGCCAGGGTGCTTCACCAGTCACAGCTTTATGGGCGAGTGGCAAAGAGAATGCCACTGTTGAAAAAACTCACATGAACGCTTGGCTAGAGTTTGCCAGAAGGCATGTGGGAGGTTCTGAAGTTAGATGGAAGAAGGTTCTATGGTCTGATGAAACAATCATTGACCATTTTAGCTATTAGATGAAAGGCTATGTTTGGTGTAAGCAAAACACCACACATCATCAAAAACGCACCATCCCTCCCATGAAGCCTAGTGGTGGCTGCATCACGCTGTGGGGATGCTTCACAGCAGCAGGCCCTGGAAGGCTTGTGAAGTTAGAGGGTAAAATGAATGCAGAAAAATACAGGGAAATTCCTGGGAGGGAAACCTGATGTAGCCTGGAAGAGAACTACGACTTGGGAGAAGATTTGTTTTCCAGCAAGACAATGGCCACAAGCATAAAGCCAAAGCTACACAGGATTGGCTTAAAGACAACTAAGTTAATGCCCTGGAGTGGCCAAGTCAGAGTCCAGACCTCAATCCAATTGAGAATTTGTGGTTGGACCTGAAAGGGCTGTTAACTCATGATCTCCATGCAATCTGACAGAGCTTGAGCAGTTTTGTAAAGAAGAATGGGGGAAAATTGCAGAGTCCAAATGTGTAACACTGATAGAGACCTATCCACACAGACTCAAGGCTGTAATTGCTGCCAAAGGTGCATCTAAAAACTATGGACTTGAAGGGGGTGAATACATATGCTATCAATTATTTTGTGTTTTATATTTGTAATTGATTTAGATCACTTTGTAGAGATATGTTCTTACTTTAATATGAAGGAGTCTTTTTCTGTCGATCAGGTTCAAACAAAGCCAAATTAAATCCACTGTGATTTAATGTTGTAAAGCAATAAAGCATGAAATCTTTCAAGGTGGTTGAATACTTTTTATAGGCACTGTAACCCCAGCCTTATTATGGAACAATTTACAATGATCTACTAACCTGCTAACTGGAATGTCTTTGGACTAAGAGAGGAAACCGGAGCACCTGGAGAAAACTACAGGAGAATGTACAGACCCCTTAAAGAGGACAATGGAATTGAACTCTGATCTCTGATGCTCTGAGCTGTAATAGCGTTGTGCTAACCACTATGCTGCAATAGCTCCCTGTTGATAAGACTAGTTCTGTAGTGTAATGTATTTTTTTTCCACAGTTGCACAACTTTCCATTCAGGATATTATTAAATAGGATATCCTTCCAACTGCTCCCATATCTTGTTTCCAACTATGTGTATATTGAAACATGTTCAAGCATTGGAGTGGTACATTGTTCGGAGATGTACTGTGTGTTGGAGAATATTACTCAGTCCTTTGTCCTGCATTACAATGCTATTGCTACCATGTCAAAGCCAGCTCCTGTGCTGCCAAAGTGGATAGAATCAGGTTTGTGCTTATTAACTCTGACTTATTTGACATGAAATTTTGCAATGTACAGAGCAAAGAAATAAAATTACTCCATATATTACAAAATAAATATATAGTGCAAGAAAAAAATAACAAAGTCACATTCATGGGTTCATGAACCATTTGGAAATCGGATGGTTGAGTGTGGGTCGAGGGTCATTAGATATATAATTCAGATTCAGTTCATCAATGAATACGCATTGATGAACTGCAAAATATTAGTCGATTTTACATCTACTGCATTCTCTTCAGGAGGGCTGGATGGAAAATATGTTATCATTCATTTATCCACCTCTCCCCCTTCACTCTGCCTCCTCTGATCCCACACCTCACTCACCTCCAACCCTGCTGAGTCTTCACCATATCCCCCCTCTCTTCAATGCTTTGTGCAGCCTGACAACAGCCAAGGCCTCAACTTTGAACGCCTAAAGCTGCACCTCAGTATGTTCCTGGCCTGATACAATGTCGATCTCTTCTCTTTCTGTGGCTATTTCTTATTTCTTTGGCAAGGAATCAGGAATCCTCAGCCTCCACCCAGCCACTGATGATCTTTCTTCCCATTTTCCATTTGTAGTATTCCCTCTCCACTGGAACATGCCTGCCCCCATCCCTGGCCCTTTATCCTCTTTTGATCTTTTCATTTCTAATTATTTATGTGACATTACTCTCCTTGACCTGTCCACTCCCCTCACCCACTCCAACCTTACCCCCTCTGATGTGCAGCACTCACTCACTCCAGACCGATCATCAAACCTCCAGACAAGAGTAGGGTACTTCTGTAGTCAGGTCCACTGAACTGTAGCTTGCAGAGGCCAGATACCAGGTTCCTGACACCTTTTCCCATCTCCCTCTGAACCATGAACTCACATACAAACATCAGGCTACTGTTTCCTGGGCTATTGCAGATCTCATCCCATTAGGACATTTCCCCTCCACACAATCCAGCCTCTTAGAACCCTAATCCTGCTTCCTCTTGCAGAAGAACCATCTTCTTGGCAGAGTTCATTCTCATCCTTAACATCCTTTCTAATTCCTCTTACTTTCTGCAGATCAGAGGGGTAGCCATCAGGACTTGCATGGGCCCTACTGTGCTTGACTTTTGTCCACTTTGTGGAACAGACCTTGATCCAAACCTGCCCCCACCTCTATCTCTATTACATCAACAAATGCATCAGTGCAGCTTCTTACACCCATGCAGTACTCATCAATTTCATTACCTTAGCCACCAACCTCAACACTGCCCTAAATTCACCTGAGCTATCTCTGCACATACCTTCGTTTTTCTAGAATTCTCACCTTCCACCTCAGAAGGTAGAACTATCATTGACATTTTTCAGAATCTCACCTAGTTGCACAGTTATTTCAGATATACCTCTTTCCACCCTGTTTCCTGTAAGGATGCTATACCTCTTTCTCAGTATCCCTGTCTCTGCTGCATCCGTTCTCAAGGTGAAGCCTTCTGCTTTACATTTTGTGAAATGTCCTCCTCTTTCCTAAAGCATGGCTGACTCCTCTGCTGTACTTGATGGAGCCCTCATGTACACTTTCCCTATTCCCATTTTTCTTCTCCTTTTTGCTCTCTGCCCTAATAGAACAGTGATAGAGTTCTCTTGATCCCCACCTTTCACCCCATAGGCTTCCACATCAAATGCAATGCCATTTGTTCCAAATCCAATGGAATCCTGTCACCAGTCAACTTCCCCTCTCCTCCTCCCACCCACATACTACTTTTCACAGGAACAACTGATTTAATGGCTCCCTCATTTGCTTGTCCCTTCCTTTTCACCCCTCCCATCCACTGGCACTTTCCCCTGCTACTGTAGGAAATGTATCACCTGTCCCTCCATCTCCTCTCTCTTCAGTGCTTGGAGAGCTAAACGTGCTTTCAAGTGAGATAGATGTCCATTCCCCCGCGCTCTTCCAACCTACTGCAGCTAGTACTCACAATATGGTCTTCTCTACATTGGAGAAGCCAAGCAAAGGCAATAAGCCATCCTATGGAGCACCTGTGCTATCTCTGAGGCAGTCATCTCGAGCTCCCAGCTACATGTCATTTTAACTCTCTTTCTCAGTCCCACACTAATCTCAGCCTTCCCCATTGCTGTGGAAAGACCAAACACAAATGAGAAGAACAAAACCCCATATTCCAATTTGAATGTTTACAACCCAGTGGTATGAACAATGAATGTTTCAATTTCGGGTAACTCACACTGCTGATTTTCTTCTCCTAGACATACTCACCCATCCTGCTATACCGCTTCTCCCCCTTGTTCACCTTTCCTATCAATCTGCAATCTCAATCCTCCATCTGCCCATCAGTTTCCCCTGCCCTGTTCCACCAATCAACTACCAGCCTCTTTCCCACCCCTTCTTCACACTGCAATATACTGCTTTAATCTTTCCTGTTCCCTGTTAGTATCCCAAAACATCACTTACACCCGTTCCCTCCCACAATGCTGCTTGACCCATTAAGTTTTTACACTATTCTGTTTTCTGCATCGTGTCATTTATTAGGATGCAGAGTCCTTTTAATGAAAGGCTGCAAAGTTCAGCAGACAGAACTTTTGGAGACAAAAGGTGTTGTTGATAGTGGAATATGGAGCAAAAATTAAATTGCAGGAGGAACTTTGTTGGACAAGCATCATTTGTAGAGACAAAGAGATGGTCGTGCACAGATAGTGGTTGACCTGCTGAGTTCTTACAGCAGTTTATTTTTTGCATCAATCTGAACTATAATCAACGCTCCAGCGGTCTCCCATTAAGTGATTACTCCAACAAAATGAAATGAGTGGACTGTTGCATAATATGAATTAGATCCAATAAATAACTCCAGCCATTTAGTACAATGCAAGCTCTTTGGATGATAGATGACTGAATTATCCATCAAATTGCTGAACGGTCCATGAACCCATGAACAATACCTTGTTATTTCTTTTCTGCATTATTTGCTTGCTATTGTTTCTTAGAGTCATTTGTTATGCTTGCACTATACTCCTGCCACAAAGCATCAAATTTCATGACAAGTGTCACTGATAAGAAACCTAATTCTGATTATGATCTTGGGTGTTGCTATTAAGAGTGCCTCATTATCATGAGTGCCTTAAATAGATGCAGATTTTGTCTAATGCATCATAATAAGTAATAACAGCCAGGTTAGCATAATTCTGCTGTAGATATGAATATGAACCACTGCAGTTTTGTGAATGTGTTGCTTTGTTCACTTTGGAAAAGGAATACACAATTGATGCCAATAACAAAATGCTCTGAAGGAACAGTTTGCACTGTATGCTGGCAACCCATGTAATCAAGCACCTCTGCCGGACGTTCCTCAGCATCTGTTTTACTTAGTGTACTGTAGATCAGGAATTCATTAATCTCACTAAAGAGTCAAAGGTAATTAGGGAGGCCCATAGACAAAATTCAGCACATGACACAATAGGCGATGTAAGCAGCAGAATTGGCCATAAAACCTTCAGTTCCTTAAGTTGATTTAGTTGTGCTTTAGCTGCACATTATACAAATAACAGCATTGTTACTTCTTTCATTGTTCCAGCTATTAAAAATTTCATTGTTCCTTGCTGTGTTTACTCTGTCAGCAATTTGTCCATATTAGCCAAGGCAACTGCAGTGTCCATGGTCTGAATCAGAAGCTGGCATTATCCTAATGGGCCACTGCTTGTGAGAAAGAGGATTAGAGAAGCAGACACAAGTTCATCTGACCATTATTCATAGCTACAATATTTTACCCTACAAAATGACCTAGAAGTGAAGCTTTAGGATAAGATAGAAAACAGCAATGCAGAAAGCAGTAGATTTGGGTGTACAAAGGAACAGCTGTTTATTCAAGAATCATGTTGTTCTATTGGTTAAAAAGGGTTCTAAGAGTAAACTTAGCAATTATCGGCCTGTAAGTTTAATGTCAGTGGTGGGTAAATTAATGGAAAGTATTCTTAGAGATGGTATATATAATTATCTGGATAGACAGGGTCTGATTAGGAACAGTCAACATGGATTTGTGCGTGGAAGGTCATGTTTGACAAATCTTATTGAATTTTTTGAAGAGGTTGCTAGGAAAGTTAATGAGGGTAAAGCAGTGGATGTTGTCTATATGGACTTCAGTAAGGCCTTTGACAAGGTTCCACACGGAAGGTTAGTTAGGAAGGTTCAATTGTTAGGTATTAATATTGAAGTAGTAAAATGGATTCAACAGTGGCTGGATGGGAGATTCCAGGGAGTAGTGGTGGATAACAGTTTGTCAGGTTGGAGGCCGGTGACTAGTGGAGTGCCTCAGGGATCTGTACTGGGTCCAGTGTTGTTTGTCATATATATTAATGATCTGGATGATGAGGTGGTAAATTGGATTAGTAAGTATGCAGATGATACTAAGATAGGTGGCGCTGTGCATAATGAAGCAGGTTTTCAAAGCTTGCAGAGAGATTTAGGCCAGTTAGAAGAGTGGGCTGAAAGATGGCAGATGGAGTTTAATGCTGATAAGTGTGAGGTGCTACATTTTGGTAGGACTAATCAAAATAGGACATACATGGTAAATGGTAGGGCATTGAGGAATGCAGTAGAACAGAGTGATCTAGGAATAATGGTGCATAGTTCCCTGAAGGTGGAATCTCATGTGGATAGGGTGGTGAAGAAAGCTTTTGGTATGCTGGCCTTTATAAATCAGAGCATTGAGTATAGGAGTTGGGATGTAATGTTAAAATTGTACAAGGTATTGGTAAGGCCAAAATTGGAGTATTGTGTACAGTTCTGGTCACCGAATTATAGGAAAGATATCAACAAAATAGAGAGAGTACAGAGAAGATTTACTAGAATGTTACCTGGGTTTCAGCAGCTGAGTCACAGGGAAAGGTTGAACAAGTTAAGTCTTTATTCTTTGGAGCGTAGGAGGTTAAGGGGGGACTTGATAGAGGTATTTAATATTATGAGGGTGATAGATAGAGTTGACGTGGATAGGCTTTTTCCATTGAGAATAGGGGAGATTCAAACAAGAGGACATGAGTTGAGAGTTAGGGGGCAAAAGTTTAGGGGTAACACGAGAGGGAACTTCTTTACTCAGAGATTGGTAGCTGTGTGGAACGAGCTTCCAGTAGAAGTGGTAGAGGCAGGTTCAATATTGTCATTTAAAGAAAAATTGGATAGGTATATGGACAGGAAATGAATGGAGGGTTATGCGCTGAGTGCGGATCGGTGGGACTAGGTGAGAGAAAACGTTCAGCACGGACTAGAAGGGACGAGATGGCCTGTTTCCGTGCTGTAATTGTTATATGGTTATATGTGAGAATTGGAGGTAGAAGATCAGCCCCTTTGCCGTTCATTAAGATCATGGCTGATCTTTTACTTCAGTGTTCTTTCCCAAACTTGATTTCCTTTAATGCTAAAAATCGGCCAGAGTGAATTTGCGGAATTCATTGCCACAGAAGGCCGTGGAGGCCAAGTCATTGGATATACTTAAAGCGGAAGTTGATAGTTTCTTGATTAGTAAACACGAATCACGCAGGCAGGAGAATCGGGTTGAGAGGATAATAAATCAGCTAAAGTGGAATGCTGGAGCAGATTTGATGCCCAAGTGGCCTAATGCTTCTCCTATGTCTTATGTCTCTAAAAATCCATTGATCTCTGAGTACATGAGTGTAATCAGCAATTGATCGCCTACAGCCCTCTTGGGCAGTGAATACCATCTTGGTGAAGAAGTTTCTTCTCTGTACTGAATATCTGACACTTTATTTTGAGACAAGGATCTCTGCTCAGAATCAGGTTTAGTATCAGTGACATACAGTATGTCGCGAAATTTGCCGTTTTACAGCAGCAGTATAGTGCGCTGCATAATAATCTGTAAATTATAATAAAATATAAATTTAACAATTAAATTAAATAAATAGTGCAAAAGAGAACAAATATAGTGAGGTAATGTTCAAAGTTCAAAGTAAACTTATTATTGAAGTACATATGTCACTGTATACAACTCTTTTGAGGTACGTATTTTTGCATTCATAATGAATAAATCCATAGTAACCATAATAGAACCAATGAGAGGCGGCACTAACAGACATTCAACCAGTGTGCAAGAGACAAGAACTTAAATAATAATAATAATAATAAATAAAAATAAATATAGAGAAAATGAGATGAAGAATCCTTGGAAGTGAGTCCATAGGTTGTGTGAACATTTCAATGGTGGGGGAAGTGAAGTTGAGTGAAGTTACCCCCTTCGGTTCAAGAGTCTGATGGTTGAGAGGGTAATAACTGTTCGTGAACCTAATAGTCTGAGTCCTGAAGCTCCTGTATCTTCTTCCTGGTGGCAGCAGTGAGGAGAGAGCATATCTTGGGTGATGTGATCCTGATAATGTATG
The DNA here is from genome assembly GCF_963921235.1 of Mobula hypostoma. Classification (NCBI taxonomy): domain Eukaryota; kingdom Metazoa; phylum Chordata; class Chondrichthyes; order Myliobatiformes; family Myliobatidae; genus Mobula; species Mobula hypostoma. The sequence goes on along the minus strand of NC_086099.1, from coordinate 160,538,598 downwards.
CTGGTTTCCTGCAACAATGCTTTGTGTAGATGTGCACAATGGTGGGGAGGGCTTTACCAATGTTGGGCTGGATCATATCCACTACTTTTTGTAGAATTTTCCATTCAGAAACATCAATGTTTTCATATCAGGCTGTGATGCAGCCAGTCAATATACTCTCCACCACACATCTATAGAAGTTTGTCAAGGTCTTAGATGTCATCCCAAATCTTCACAAACTCCTAAGGAAGTAGATGGTGCTGCCATGCTTTCTTCGTAATTGCACCTATGTGCTGGATCCATGATAGGTCCTCCGAAATAATAACACCGAGGAATTTAAAGTTGCTGATCCTCTCCACCTCTGATCTTCTGATGAAGACTGGCTCATGGACCACTGGTTTCCTCCTCTTGAAGTCAATAATCAGGTCCTTGGTCTTGCTGACATTGAGTAAGAGGTTGTTGTTATTGCAGCACTCAGGCAGATTTTCAGTCTCCCTCCTACATGCTGATTCATCACCACCTTTGATCTGGTCTATGACAGTGATGTCATCAGCCGTCTTGAATATGGCATTGGAGCTGTGCTTAGTCAGACAGCCACAAGTCTAAAGCGAGTAGAGCGGGGGGGGGGGGGCTAAGTACACATCCCTGTGGTTCACCTGTGCTGATGGAGATTGTGGAGGAGATGATGTTGCCAATTCAAACTGACTGGGGTCTGCAAGTGAGTAAATCAAGGTTCCAATTGCACAAGGAGATGTTGAGGCCAAGGTCTTGAAGCTCATTGATTAGTTTTGAGGGGATGATGGGATTGAATGCTGAACTGTAGTTGATACAGAATGTTCTGATGTATTCATCTTTACTGTCCAGATGTTCTAGGGTTGAGTGAAGAGCAAATGAGATGGCATCTCCTCTAAACCTGTTGCTCCAGTCAGCAAATTGGAGTGGATCTAAGATGCTTCTCAGGCAAGAGCTGATATGTTTCATCACCCATCTCTCAAAACACTTCATCACTGTGAACCTAAGTGCACTAGATGATATTTGTTGAGGCAGGTTACCATGTTCTTCTCAGACACCGGTATAATTCAAGCCTGCTTGAAGCAAGTGGTTACCTCAGACTGCCAAAGTGGGAGGCTAAAGATCTTAGAGGACACTCCAAACACCCCAGCCAATTGATCAGCACAGATCTTTAGTACTTGGCCAGGAACTCCACCTGGGCCGGATGTTTGCCATGGGTTCATCCTCCTGAAAGCTGCTTGCACGTCAGCCTCAGAGACTGAAATCACAGGATCATTGGGGGTAGTAGGAGTTTGTAATGGTTCCTCCATGTTTTTATGGTTAAAGCGAGCTTAGAAGGCATCGAACTCATCTGGAAGCTAAGCCCTGTTGTTGCTATGTAGCTTGATTTAACTTTATAAGAGGTGATAGCATTCAAGCCCTACCACAACTGCCAAGCATCCTTCGTTGGTTCAAGTTTAGTCCGGAATTGCCACCACCTGTGAGATGGTTTTCCAGAGATTGTACTTAGAACTTTTTTAATTTTACTGGTCACCAGACTGGAATGCCTCTGATCTGGCCCTCAGCAGATTATGGATCTCATTGGTCATTCAGGACTCCTGATTGGGGAAGACTCTGAATGATTTTGTGGTGACACACTCGTCTACAGCTGTTTTAATAAAGCCTATGATAGGCATGGTGTATTTATTCAGATCCACAGATGAATCCTTTAACATGGCCCATTCAACTAACTCAAAGCAATCTCACAGTCACTCCTCTGCCTCCCTTGACCACCTCTTTGAAGTCCTAATATCTGGAGCTTTGCTCTTTAGCCTCTGCCTGTATACAGATTACTGAAATGTGGTTTCGACATGGAACAGTAGGCATTCCTTTTCTTGGTATAACAGTGGTCTAGTGTGTTGGCACCTCTGGTGCTAAAGGTTAAAATAAGATAAGATAAGATAAAATCTTATTTATCCTGAAGGTAGTTATTGTTGCAAGGTTGCTCAATCAGAAATATATACTCCAAAGTACAAAATGTAAGCACTGAGATACGAAAAAGAATACAAAATGTGCATTAAAAAGTAATAAAAAGGTGAAAATATGCTGATCGTAATTAGGCAGGATTTTCTTCAAACAAACCTGATTGAAGTTCCTGGCTATGATTTGAAACGCATTGGGGTGGACTGTTTCTTGTTTGGAGATGGCATCACGCAATATGTCAAGCATTTGATTATAGTCGGCCACTGGTAGCACCTAAACTGTGATTACAGTTATGGATGAGAATTCCCTAGGTAAATTGAATAGATGGCATTTGACCGTTAGGTGTTCAAGGTAGGAGGAACATGAGATTGACAAAACTGCCATATTGGAGCACCATTGATAGTCTAGCATGAAACACACACCTCCACCTTTTGGCTTTTCTGAATCAGCAGATTGCTGCATTCTATGAGTCAAGAAGCCTTTGGGTCTGATCGCCATATCTGGTGTGCTGGGAGAAAACAATGTCTCATTTAAATGTAGAGCACAGTAATTTCTTATTTCCATCTGATACAGCAATCTTGCCCTCAGGTCCTCAGCTTTGTTCTCCAGTGACCTCACATTTGCTGACAAGATGCTGGGTAGAGGGGGCCTCACCCCCCTACATTTCAGCCTGGTTTGGAGCTCCCCGCTCCTGCCTTGCTTCCAGCCATGACGATGAACCTTCATCCGCTTAAAGAACCTACATGTTATATGTTTGAATGAGTTGTAGTTTTTTTCCCAGCATGCCAGATACGGTGATCAGACCGAAGGCTTCTTGATTCACAAAATGAACTGAACTGCCGTACATACTTGGTCTGCCGAGTCCTTCACAAGATCGTGAAATCTGTAGATTATTAAATTGATTATGTATATTGATTAAAGGGAAATTACATGCTGCAAATTGCAGTGAGAGTAGTTCAAAAGAAGTAACCTTAGAAAAATTGTATGTAGTGCGCAGAATGTCACAATGGTTGACTGGCGCCATCTTAGTATTCATTCTTGGTGTTCATGCATTGGTTCATTGTCCATTCAGAAATCTGATGACAGAGGGAAAGATGCGGTCCTAAGATGCTGAGTGAGTGGCTTCAGGCTGTTGTACCTCTGCTATGATGGTAGTAATAAGATGTCCTGGGTGATGGGGTCCTTCATGATGGATAACTTTTTGTGATGTCCTTGATGCTACAGAGACATATACCCATGATGTAGCTGGCTATGGTTGTAACCCTCTGCAGCCTTTTTCTGATTCTTTTCAGTGGCCCCTCCACACCAGGCAGTAATGCAACCACTTAGAATGCTCGCAGCAGTACCTCTGTAGAAATTTGCTACAGTCTTTGGTGACATACTGAATCTCCTCAAACTCCTAATGAAATATAGCTGCTGTCATGCCTTCTTCATAGTTACATTAGTATGTTAGGCCCTAGATAGGAACTTGAAACTGCTCACCTTTTCCACTACTGATCTCTCGATGAGGACTGTTTTGTGTTCCCCCAATCTCCACTTCCTGAATTCTGCAATCAGTTCCTTGATCTTACTGTCGTTGTGTGCAAGGTTGTTGTTGTGACACCACTTGTTACACATTGAGCATAAATATTGAATCTGCACTTACTTTGGCAAACCCTGTAAATTTGTTTGAAAGTTTAAATATGATCATCTCTCAGTCTTCTAAATTCAAATGTACAGCCCCCTAGTTAGTCAAATTGATCCACTGATGATGCAATGGCCTCTGCCTTCCGCTCTGTCCTGTTCCACCTGAAAAATGTGGTCTCATATGCCAGACTGCAGTTCAGCGTTCAACACCATCATACCCCAGAAACTGGTGGGGGAGCTGTCCTCTCTGGGTCTCAACACCTCCCTCTGCAATTGGATACTGGACATCTTAACAATAAGGCCACATTGCACGTGGACAGCAATGTCTCTCGTCCCATTACACTGATCTCTGGTGCTCCCCAAGGCTGTGTGCTCGGTCTGTTGCTGCTCACACTGCTGATGCATGACTGTGGCACCGGATCCAGCTCAATCTGAGTCAGCAGGTTTGCGGATGACACAACAGTGGTTGACCTATCAAAGACAATGACGGGACGGAGTCTAGAGAGGAAGTGAAGTGGCTGGTGGATTGGTGTGAGAAGAACAACCTGAGCCTGAACGTGCACCACAAGACCAAGGAAATTATTGTGGACTTCAGAATGGTGGAGGCGAACCATTCCCCTCTGTAAATACATGGCTCCTTCATAGAGAGAGTTAAGTGCACGGGGTTCCTGGGAGTTCACATCACGGATGACCTTACCTGGTCCCTTAATATCACCTGCCTGAACAGGAAGACTCGGCAGCACCTCTACTTCCTAAGAAGACTGAGGCAAGCAAGGCTCCCCTCTTCCATCTTCACTGCGTTTTACAGGAGCACCATTGAGAGTGTGCTGACAAGTTGCATCTCCATCTGATATGGAAGCAGTCGAGCATCGGACCAGAGGTCCCTACAAAGGACTGTGAGAACAACTGAGAGGATCATAGGGGTCACCCTACCAACCATCAGGGACATTTTTCAGGAACGCTGCTAACGCAGGGACCCTAGTATTATTGAGGATCCCGCTCATCCGTCCAGCATCCTCTTTGACTCATCAGGCAGGAGACTACAATGCAAGAACATTTAAAATGAGAAGCAGTTTCTTGCTGCAGGCCATTAGGCTTCTGAACTCCCAGCTGCATCGCATTTGTGGTGTTACTGGTTAATCTGTTCCATACCTTACAACATTTACGAGGGGTGGTCGATAAGTTCGTGGCCTAAGGTAGAAGGAGTCAATTGTAGAAAACCTAGCACATTTATTTTTCAACATAGCCCCCTCCTACATTTACACACTTAGTCCAGTGGTCGTGGAGCATACGGATGAGTTATACAGCTCTTGTTACATGCACGTGCAGTTCAGCTCATTGAGTGAAAATGCAGAAAGTTTGAAGTTAATAACTCATCTCCTTCTACATCAGGCCACGAACTTATCAATCACCCCTGTTGTGGACCACTTCTGGAGGTCCAAGACGCTGACTTCTACAAAGAAGGGATCCGTATGCTCCACGACCACTGGACTAAGTGTGTAAATGTAGGAAAAAATAAATGTGCTAGGCTTTCTAAAATTGACTCCTTCCACCTTAGGCCACAAACTTATCAATCATCCCTCGTAATATTAGTTCTCTTTAGTTTGGTATTTATGTGTGATTCATTTGTAGATTTTATCCCTACCTTCATAAGTTATAATGTTTTACACCCTGGTTCGAAGAAACATTGTCTCGTTTCTAAATACACTATATGGTGATATATGTTATATACATTATATAGTTAAATGGCAATAAACTTGACTTGACTTGACTTGTTTAATCTGTCCTCTATCCCAAAAAATTATTCTGGTGAACTTTCACAACAGTCTCCCAATAGCAAGTATAGATTTTCAATAGGTTTCAATAGGTACGTTAAATATCAGAGCAATGTATGCAATATACATCCTGAAATTCTTTTTTCTTTGCAAACATCCACGAAAACAGAGGAATGTCCGAAAGAATGAATGACAGTTAAATGTTAGAACCCTAAAGTATTCCAGATTCAGTATTGCCAAGCCTTCTGTAGTTGAAGTAAGTTATTTATATTCTTGTCATCCAGCACTTTTGCACTAAATGGCAGTATATCGTTTGCCTTCTTAATTGCTAGTTGTATATGCATATTAACTTTATATGTTTTGTGTTCAAGGTCCTTCTGAAACCAATGCCTTTCAATCCCTCACTGTTTTAATATTCTGCCTTTCTATTTTTTTCTGTCAAAGTAATCACTTTGCATTTTTCCACATTATATTCTCTCAGTCACGTTTGTGCCCTTTCACTAAACCTGTTGATACCCTTCTGAAGCACCTTTGCATTCTTTTCAGAGTGCAGCATGGTATCATCAGCAAACTTAGATATATTACACCTGATAATCTCATCTAAAGCACCAATGTTGATTATGAACAGCTGGGGCTATTAATCACTTTGGTACTCCAGGTGTTGGAGCCCCCCAACCCAAACCCTTTCCAAAATTACATTTGTTTCTACTCTGTTTTCTATCGACTAACCAACCCTCAATTTATCTATATTATGCCCAATACTGTGTGCTCTAACTATTCTTACGAATGTTTTATATATAAGGCCTTCCTGAAAGTACAAATACATCAACTCAATCTATTTGCCATTATTTATTCTGCTAGTTACAACCTCAGAAGATCCCACAAGGTTTGTCAAATGTAAGTATCAAGATGGTGAGTTCTTTAACACCAGCAATACCATCCACACATGGTAATCTTTCACCCCCTTATCAAAAATCGATCTTCTATCTGACTTTAAAATATTTAACACACACTTCCTCCACCTTTTGTAGAAGAGTTCAGGTGATTCTTAGTCCTCTGGAAAAAAATAAAAGCAACTGCCTCATCCCCATCTTAAACATGTGAACCCTTATTTGTAAACAGCAACTCCTACTTTTAGATTTTCTCACAAAAGGAAATATTTCTCTAGGTTCAGGATCCTTTCTGTTTCAGACAATTCTTTCACACTTCTAAACTCCAATGTATACAAACTTAGCCTAACTAGCCTTTCCTCCAAAGACAACCTGGCCATTTCAGGTATTAAACCAGTAAATCTCTGAACTGCTTTCACTGGAGTGAGGTCCTTTCATAAATAAAGGGACTGAAAGTGTACATACTAATCTAAATGTCTCCTCATCACTTCCCTCTATAACTGCAGTATGACTTTCATAATTTTCAATTAATTTCCATTAGCAACAAACACTCTGTTAACTTGCTTAATTACTTCCTGTACTTGTAAACTGGCCTTTTGTGATCTTGGATATCCAGATCTCCTGCATCTTAGAGCACAGCAAACTTTCATCACTTAGCTATTTTTTTCTGTCTTTTCTTCACAAAATTGACAATTTCACTTGTTCTTTTATTGTTCTCCATTTGCCAGCTCTATACTCACTCACATAATGTCCCTATTTCCCCTTGTATTCTACTTCTCCTCTTAATAATTTCCATTCTTCATATGTATTAACTTTCTCACCAAAACATTGATCTCCATTGGTTACATGCATAGTCAAAATGATGTTCCTCTCAATTACCTTAGCACTGGGAACTTTAAGAAAGCATCTGTTGAAGAATATTACTCTATATTGGTCAGCCGTTTAGTGTGTTTAGTTGGAGACTTTTCAACTCATATTTCAGATGAGAACATGGAATTAAAGGGTAGAAGATTATGTAAGCCTGTATTGCCTTTTGGTCTACAAAGTGATCCGATGTTATTTGCAGTGATGAACATACCACAATCAGTTTATTGATCACTTTTCATTAGGAGTGCTAGTACTGGATTGACACAAATAATGCATCTCTCTGCTGGCCCTTGCTTTCTCCTTCTGAAGCTGCCTCCCACCCAAGCAGAAATGCTGGATAGTTTAACATAACACAGGATGATTTCCCACCCTTTCACAGATGACTAGAGAAAATGACAAGGCTTCTGATGCAACAGCTCTGAAGCTCCTATTTAAAATTTTATATAAGAATGCTATCCTGACTGTTTTTCTTCAATGCTTCCCTTTAATGAATCTGCACAAAGTGTGTGTTTTATTAACTCTTATCTGAGTGGGAGGAAGACGTAAGGTTGGCGTCTTCCGAACGTCTGCCTTTAAGGTGATAAATGAAAATGATTGTGGCTGTGTGCAGCTGTGTCATTTGGGTGAAACATAAAAATATAGAAGCACTCAGCAGGTCAGGCATCATCTATTAAATGAGAAATAGTGGTCATTTCAGACCCCAAACCATATATCAGAATTATCAGAGTATCTTGGGTGCTCAGTATGTGGGTCTGAGATTATCAGATATTTTATCTAAAGAATTAATTCCAAGAAGTGATAATTATAAAACAAATAAAGAATATAATCATAGAGTCACATACTTATCACACATGAATGAGCCATTTAGCCCAACAATTCCACTTCCCAGTTCTCAGTTCACAGTCAGGACTAAGCCTCTCATAATCATTTGTGATATGATTAAGCAACACACATCAAATTTTCTGGTGAACGCAGCAGGCCAGGCAGCATCTGTAGGAAGAGATGCAGTCGACGTTTCAGGCCGAGACCCTTCGTCAGGACTAACTGAAGGAAGAGTGAGTAAGGGATATGAAAGTTGGAGGGGGAGGGGGAGATTCAAAATGATAGGAGATATGCGTTCACCAGCAACTTTGATGTGTGTTGCTTGAATTTCCAGCATCTGCAGAATTCCTGATGTTTGTGATATGATTAAATTGGTTATATTTTCCCTCCACCTCACTTGTTCCATAGAAAACATCTCTGGAACAATTTTTTCCAGAGAAAATTTCTGTAATTACAATTCTCCTCCCTTACAAGTCTTCTCAGCACCCTCTCTAGTGATGTCACAACCTTCAATTGTATTGGCCAGAACATTGCTTAGGACACAATATAAGACATAATTATCGTTTTGTGTATTTTTAGCCTTCCTCAACTTTTATGTTTATGCCTCAGCCTTTAAAGCCAGTTTGCTGATATCTCCCTGAGGATTACTCTCTTTTCCTTACAATTAGACTGTTTTTCTTGGAATCATCCTCAAGTGTATTAGTCATCACACAAAACAAGAAAAAAAAACACAGAAAGAGCAATTACCATACAGAGTTAATATTTAGGTCAAAAAATTAACTATTTGTTCCTTCATAATTATTGCCTGAACTGCTGAGTTTTACAGACTCATTATAGCTGAGTGATCAATGTTGACTGAGCTTGAATGAATTATGTTTACTTCTCAAACGAAGATATGTTTGGATATGGATCCATGATAACTTAATTGTTCTCTATTGCCTCTTGCTAATCTGTGTCTGAAGGCTGTTTTTTGTTCTATGGAGGATATTTTAGGAGCACTGGAAATAAAAAAAGGGGAGTGGGAATTAATAATGGTTTTGCAGGGAGCTAACATGAACTCTATTGGATAATAAATGTAAGAAATTACCCCTAATTACCTTTGCATATATGATGGTGGGTCACCTTCTTGAACTGTTTCAGTCCTTTTCCACCCTGACCTCACTTCCCCACATCTATTCAGGCACTTGATGCTTCAATACTTTTTAAATCATCTCTCTTCAACAGTGGCATTTTGGGAAGTTGAACTGGACTAAAATGACAGGACTCTGGGGTGTGTTGTGGAAGTTTGCTCTGAAAAAATTAGTCATGTTCTTTCTTCTTTTTTTGCTGCAATGATAACCCTTTAAAGTACGTCATTGGCTAAAAGAGATTTAATTTGCAGTGTCATTGTCTCTATTGTTCACTTTTAAATACTTTGCATTCCCAGCATATATAGGTTGATATTCTATGCATCCCTATATTAGGAATTCCAAACGCTATTACTTCAAGAGGATTTTTGGAAGATTCCAAAGCAAATCTGACAATAAGATTCATCTAAATGGAAACATTTTTACCGGTTCTCAATAGCTGGAAAATGTATATTTAAAGGTTATATTTTCAATAAAATGTTTTTGACATTTTAACTCGAGGATTTGTGTTCTACATAACTGCATATCTGTTTCTGGTCACCCAGCTGGAAAGGGTACAGAAAAGATTCACAAGGATGTTAGCAGGATTAGCGGGCTTGAGATATAAGGGAAGACTAAACCGGCTGAAGCTATTTTCCCTACAGCATTGGAGGCTGAGAGGCAGCTTGATAGAGGTACATAAAACCATGAGGGACATAAGTAACAGTGAATGGACAGAATATTTTTTACCAGGGTAATGAAGTCTAAAACTTGAGAGCAAAGGTTTAAGGAGAGATGGAAACCTCTTCAGACATTTGGTGTTAGATATGTGAAATGAGCTGCCAGAGAAAGTAGCAGAGGCGGATATAATTACAATATTTAAGAAACACTTGAACAGGTACTGTATGTGGATAGGAAAGTTTTAAAGGGATACTAGCCAGATGCAGGTAAATGGGATTAGTTCAGGTAGGTCATGGATGAGTTGGGCCATGGAACCTGTTTCTGTGCGGTTATTGCTCAATGACTCTATAATATTCTTATCAGAAACTTCTGCTGCCAGACTGAGTATTTTCAGCATTCTCTCTTATTGCAGAATTACAGCCTCTACAATAATTTACTTTTGTATAAAATATACAGATTCTGATGAAATTGAACTTTACGGATTGGAATATAGAATTCAAAGAGTTACACAGCATGGGGACAAGTCCTTCAGCCCAACTAATCCCTGATGACTAAGGCACCCTGTCCAAGCTAGTCTCATCTGCAAATGTTTGGCCTATGACTTGATAAGATTTTTCAACACGTGTACTGCATTGTTTGAACCAATGGAGTCCAGATGCCCTGTGATCCCCTGTGCAGACTGGACCTGTTGTGGGATTAGAATCCCCATTCAACTAAAAGGAGATTCCTGAGCAAGAAAATAAATTTCATTATCTTTTTATATGCTTGTTTTAATTATCTTAATGCTTTACAATATTTATTACATTTGAATGTGATTTTGATTCCTTTATTTTTGATTTTAAAAAAATGTTAATGATTTTTCAATGCCTCTGACTGTCAGAGACATTGAACAGTTTTAGCAAAGCATCACATCTTTGGGTAGGAAGTGAGTTTTACCCCCAGTCTTACTTGGCAAGAACCCCCAGAACATTCCATGGGCAGTGCGTCAACAATACACTGGATCCAGATGTGTGGGTCCTAGGCCTTCCATTCCAAGAAACATTGGTATGTCTTAATGTTTCTGAGAATGAGAGGCCCAGAACCCAAACATCTGTACCACACGAGCTGGATGCGAATGGACATGGGGTGGAAGAGGGAAGTGACATGTTTAAGTAGCTGGCCTTATCCGTTCATTCCTTGGTATTCAGTCATTCTGGAAAAAGAGAACATGACTCGTTGGATTTTTAACTCCTAAGAAAGCTCCTAAATTCTTCTTAGGCATTCAGTTTAAGTAGCCCCAGACAGTTCTGAAGGTCTAAATTTCCAAAAGGGGAGATTACTTTTTGGAGTTGTTCCAGCAAAGACCTTTGAGATTAAAATAAAACCAATGAAAGAGTCCAGCTACAATTTATGCATAAAAAATCTGAGCCACTGAATTTGAATGGCAAAAAGGTCATATGAAAGGCAGAGTAGAACTGGGAAAATACAATGCTGAAATTGTCCCATATTGATTGTATTGCAAATTACAATACTTATCTTGAAAGTAGATTGCCCTTGGAGCTTTTTTCTGTCAGTCCAATGATTGCTACAACAACAAGAATAATGGTTAAGACCATAAGACCGGAATCAGACCATTTGGCCCATTCAGTCTGGTTTGCCATTTGAACTTGGCTGATTTATTTCCCCAGTCTCCTGCCTTCTATCTGTAACCTTTGATGCCCTTACTAATCAAAAACCTAATCAGAGACAAGTTTAATATCACTGTCATATGGTATGGAATTTGCTCTTTTGTGGCAGCAGTACAGTGCATTACGTGATAATAATAACAGATATATAAAGTAAAATAAATCAGTAGTGTAAAAGGGAGCAAATCAAATGGAGGATGAAATATAATAGTGAGGTAGTGTTCATGGATTCATTGTTCATTGAGAAATCTGATAGTGGAGAGGAAGAAGTTGTTTCTGAGACATTGAGTGTGTGTCTTCAGGCTTCTGTACCTTCTTTGTGATGATAGCAATGAGAAGGGGGCAGGTTCTGGGTGATGGAGGTCCTTAATGATGGATGCTACCCTTTTGAGGCATCACCTTCGAAGGTGCCCTCGATGCTGGGCAGGCTAATGCCCATGATGGAGATGGCTGAGATTTGCAACTTTCTGCTGCTTTTTCTAATCCCGTGCAGTGGCCCCTCCACACCATACAGTGATGAAACCAGTTAGAATGTTCTCCATGGTAGATCTGTAGAAATTTGCAAGAGTCTTTGGTGACATACCAAGTCTCCTCAAATTCCTAATGAAATATAGCTGTCATCTTGCCTTCTTTGTAATTACATTAATATGTTGGGCCCAGGACAGATCTTCAGAGATGTTGACAACCAAGAGCTTGAAACTGCTCACCCTTTCAATGCTGATCCCTCGATGAGGGTTAGTATGTGTTCCCTTGACTTCCTCTTCCTGAAGTCACAAAGTATTCCTTAGTCTTACTGATGTTGAATGTGAGGTTGTTGCTGTGACACCACTCGACCAACTGTGCTACCTCTCTTATGTGCTTCCACATCACCACTTGAAATTCTACAATCAGTAGTTGTGTCATTGGCACATTTATAGATGGCATTTGAGTTGTGCCTAGCCACATAGTTGTGGTGTAGAGAGAGTAGGGTAGTGGTCTAAGCATATATCCTTGAAGTGTGCTGGTGTTGATTGTCAGAAAGGAGGAGACGTTATTTCTAATCCACACTGATTGTAGTTTCCTGATGAGGAAGTTAAGGATCCAGTTGAAGAAGAGGGTACGGAGGGTCAGGTTTCGAAGCTTAAAACCTAGTACTTCACTGAGGAAGACACTAGCTGTATGATGGAAGTCCCAGGTGTAAGGGGGCATGAAGTGTGTGAAGTTACCATAACTAGAGAGAAAGTTCTTGCTAAACTGAAAAGTTTGAAGGTAGATAAGTCATCTGGACCAGATGGCGTACACCCCAGAGTTCAGAAAGAGGTGGCTGAAGAGATCGTGGAGACATTAGTAATGATCTTTCAAGAATCACTAGATTCTGGAATGGTTCTGGAAGACTGGAAAATTGCAAATGTCACTCCACTCTTCAAGAAGGAAGAGAGGCAGAAGAAAGGAAACTATAGGCCAGTTAGTCTGAACTCAGTGATTGGGAAGATGTTGGAGTCGATTATTAAGGACGAGGTCTCACTGTACTTGGAGGCACACGATAAAATAGGCCATAGTCTGCATGGTTTCCTCAAGGAAAAATCTAGCCTGACAAATCTGTTATAATTCTTTGAAGAAGTAACAAGTAGGATAGACAAAAGAGAATCGGTTAATGTTGTGTATTTGGATTTTCTGAAGGCCTTTGACAAGGTGCCACGCATGAGTCTGTTTAACAAGCTATCAACCCATGGTATTACAGGAATTATTCTACCATTGATAAAGCAGTGGGTGATTGGCAGGAGGCAAAGAGTGATAAGAATTCCACAGGGGTCTGTGTCGGGACTGATTCTTTTTACATTATATGTCAATGATTTGGATGATGGAATTGATGGCTTTGGTGCAAAGTTTGCAGATGATATGATGATAGGTGGAGGGGCAGGTAGCTTTGAGGAGTATTGAGGCTACAAAAGGACTTAGACAGATTAGGAGAATGGGCAAAGAAATGGCAGATGGATTACAGTGTTGAGAAGTGTATGGTCATGCATATTAGTAGAAGAAATGAAAATGCTGACTATTTTCTAAATGGAGAAAAAATATGAAAAACTGACTTGCAAAGGGACTTGGGACTCCTTGTGCAGGACTCCCTAAAGGTTAATTTGCAGATTGTGTTTGTGGTGAGGAAGGAAAATGCAATGTTAACATTCATTTCAAGAGGACAAGAATATAAAAGCAAGGATGTAGAGTTGAAATTTTACAAAGTAAGGTGAGGTCTCATTTGGAGTATTGTGAGCTGGTTTGGTCTCCTTATCTTAGAAAGGGTGTGCTGAAGCTGGAGAGGTTTCAAAGGAATTCATGAAAATGGTTCCAGGATTGAATGGTTGTCATATGAAGAACATCTGATGGCGCTGGGCCTGTATTAAAAAAAATTCGGAAGAATAAGAAACTCATTGAAACTCATTAAATTGTGAAAGTGGATGTGGAGAGACGATTCCTATGACCAGAGGACACAGCTTCAGAATAAAGGGGTGTCCTTTTAGAATGGAGATGAGGAGGAATTTCTCCAGCTGGAGGGTGGAGAATATGTGGAATTCTTTGCCACAAGCAGGATGAGGCCATGGCTTTATGTATATTTCAGGCAGAGGTTGATAGATTCTTGACTGGTCAGGGCATGAAGGGATAGGGAAGAAGGCAGGAGATTGGGGCTGTGAGGGAAAATTGGATCAGTCATGATGAAATGGCAGTGCATATGCGATGGGCCAAATGACCTGATTCTGCTCCTATATCTTATGGTGTTATGGTCTTACTGAGGATACGATGGTGTTGTACACTGAGCTGTAATCGATAAACAGCAGTCTTATGTAGGCTTTGCCATTGTCCAGGTGATCCAAGGCCAACTGGAGAGCCAGTGTGATTGCTTCTGCTCTAGGGCTGTCATGGCAATATGAAAACTGCAGGTCCAGGTCTATCCTTTGACAGGAATTGATTCTGGACATGACCAACTTTGTTTGGAAGTGTGGAGATTTGCTCCAATCCTCAAAATCATTTTATTTTTAGCACAGTGACCAGATTAACAGCTAAATCATTTAATTGTTGATGATTATGGAAGAACACTTATAGCATTTTGTAGAGTGGCTTACTATTTACTGTTGTCAATGATGGTGTTTTTGCGTGAGTTTAAAAAAAGCTAGAATGCGAATAGTCCAGCTGGGTCAGTAAATAGAATACTAATCATGGGATCTAACTGATGAAAGGTTGTTTGTGCTGCTGCATACTCTCCAATTTAATAGCAGCTTGTTATCAGCTTCCAAATGACCGTGCCTTTTGGCTTCAGCAGCACAGCACAGGAAGATAAGGCCTGTTAATCAGTTCCTAGTACTCTGACATTTGAGTTGTTGCTTCCTGCTGACCAGCAGGGCAAGGTGAGGGCAGGTCATCTTATCAGTCAAACTGGATCATCGAATATAACAATAAACTAAAAAATTAATTTCTGAACACTGACATAGGGAGCAAAAGCTAACAATTATTGTCCACTTTAAGTTGCCCTTAACACCTTTCCCAGATTTCAGGATGTTCCAGGATGCCTCACACAATGAATTATATTTGCGTGTAAGGTACTGTTGCAAATTGTAGGAAACATTCTGCTAACTAAGACAACACGATTTGATTAAATCCCATGCTTATGATTGTGTTGAGGGTGACATGATACTCTGCCTATTGGTTTCCTACCATGAACTGTTAACCTCTGTCTACCAGTAATTAAATCTTTACTTCCTTATCACACTGTACTGCAGCTTTTCTGCGCAGTTTCAACCTTTGGCTGACCAGTGTCAGAATTAAGTGAAGGCCAGAATTAAGGTAGTTCAAGTTTCAAATCAATGCTACGAGGAAAACTTACAGTTGCCCTTCACATCTGAGAACTGGTCTACAACTAATTCCAGTCTTTTAATTTAATTATGCTACCATTTATTCAACAACAATTTAAGATTATTTTTGTTTCTATGGATTCTTAAACTCCATTTATGGAATTCCACAATCTCTTTTCAATTTGATTTTATTTTTTAACTTTTTTTTATGTTAAATTATGGTGTGTAAATTTATAAAGGCTGTGGATGGAATAAAATGAAAGGAAATGTTTTGTGTAGCATCAGGGTCGAAACTATTCAATGGAATTGGTCAAAGGATTAGAGAGGAAGTAAAGAGATGTTTCTGGAAGGGTTCTGACCATAAGACAGAGGAGCCGTGTGAGAGCACTTGGCCCATCGAGTCTACCCCACTATTCAATCATGGCTGATTTATTTTCCCTCTCAACCCTATTCTCCTGCCTTTTGCCAATAATCTTTGATGCCCTGATTAACCAAGAACATACCAACCTCTGCTTTAAGTATACTCAAAGACATGGCCTCCACAGTCATCTGTGGCAATGAATTCCACAGATCCACCACCCTCTGAACATAGAAATTTACAGCACATCACAGGCCTTTCAGCCCACAATGTTGAGCCGATCATGTAACTTACTCTAGAAACTGCCTAGAATTTCCCTAGCACATGGCTCTCTATTTTTCTAAGCTCCATGTACCTATCTAAGAGGCTCTTAAAAGCCCCGATTGTATCTGCTTCCACCACCACCACCACCAGCAGTACACTCCACGCACCCACCACTCTCTGTGTGAAGAATTTACACCTGACATCCCCTCAGTACGTATTTCTAAGCACCTTAAAGCTATCCCCCCTCATGTTAGCCATTTCATCCCTGGGAAAAAGCCTCTGAAAAATCCACACAATCAATGCCCCTCATCATTTTATACACCTCCATCATGTCAGTTCTCATTCTCTGTCGCTCCAAGTAGAAAAGGCCAAGTTACACTCAACGTATTCTTATAAGGTATGCTCTCCAAACCAGGCAATGTCCTTGTAAATCTCCTCTGTACTCTCTCTATAGTATCCACATCCTTCCTGTAGTGAGGTGACGAGAACTGAACACAATACTCCAAGTGGGATCTGACCAAGGTCTTATATACCTGTAACATTACCTCACGCCTCTTGAACTCAATCCCATGGTTGATGAATGCCAACAAACCATACGGTTTCTTAACAACACTGTCAACCTGCGTAGCAGCTTTGAGTGTCCTATGGACATGGACCCCCAAGATCTCTCAGATCCTCCACACTACCAAGAGTCTTACCATTTATATTATATTCTGTCTTGAAATTGGACCTGCCAAAATGAATCACTTCAGACTTTTCTGGATTGAAGTCCATCTGCCACTTCTCAGCTCAATTCTGCATCCTATTGATGACCTGCTGTAACCTCTGACAACCCTCCAGACTATCCACAACACCCCCAATCTTTATGTCATCAGCAAACTTACTAACCCACCCTTCTACTTCTTCATCCAGGTCATTTATAAAATTCACAAAGAGGATGGGTACCAGAACAGATCCCCGTGGAGCACCACTGGTCACCGACCTCCGACCTCCACTGATCTCTGGCTAAAGAATTTCTTTCTAAATGGATGTCCCTCTATTCTGAGGCAGTGCCCCTGGTCCTACTCTTACCCACTATAGGAAACATCCTCTCCACATCCACTTTGTCCAGGCCTTTCATTATCCAATAGGTTTCAATGAGATCCCCCTCATTCTTCTAAATTGCAGCAAGTACAGACCTAGAGCCATCAAGAGTTACTCATATATTAACCATATAACAATTACAGCATGAAAACAGGCCATCTCGGCCCTTCTAGTCTGTGCCGAACTCCTACTCTCACCTAGTCCCACCGACCTGCACTCAGCCCATAACCCTCCATTCCTTTCCTGTCCATATAGCTGTCCAATTTAACTTTAAATGACAACATCGAACCTGCCTCAACCACTTCTGCTGGAAGCTCGTTCCACACAGCTACCACTCTCCGAGTAAAGAAGTTCCCCCTCATGTTACCCCTAAACTTTTGCCCTTTAACTCTCAACTCATGTCCTCTTGTTTGAATCTCCCCCACTCTCAGTGGAAAAAGCCTATCCATGTCAACTCTATCTATCCCCCTCATAATTTTAAATACCTCTATCAAGACCCCCTCAACCTTCTACGTTCCAAAGAATAAAGACCCAGCTTGTTCAACCTTTCTCTGTAACTTAGGCGATGAAACCCAGGTAACATTCTAGTAAACCTTCTCTGTACTCTTTCTATTTTGTTGACATCTTTACTATAATTTAGTGATCACAACTGTACACAATACTTGGCCTCACCAATGCCTTGTACAATTTCAACATTATATCCCAACTCCTATACTCAATGCTCTGATTTATAAAGGCCAGCATACTAAAAGCTTTCTTCACCACCCTATCCACATGAGATTCCACCTTCAGGGAACTATGCACCATTATTCCTAGATCTCTCTGTTCTACTGCATTCTTCAATGCCCTACCATTTATCATGTATGTCCTATTTTGATTAGTCCTACCAAAATGTAGCTCCTCACATTTATCAGCACTAAACTCCATCTGCCATCTTTCAGCCCACTCTTCTAACTGGCCTAAATCTCTCTGCAAGCTTTGAAACCTACCTCATTATCCACAACTCCACCTATCTTAGTATCATCTGCATACTTACTCATCCAATTTACCAGCCTATCATCCAGATCATTAATGTAGATGTATATGACCCTTTCATTTCCAGAATTAGTTTTGTGAACCTCCTCTGGTCCCTCTTTAATGCCAGCTCATCTTTTCTCACCTAAAGAGTACAGAACCGCTCACAATGTTCCAAGTGCTGTCTGACCAATGCCTTACAAAGCCTCAGCATTGCTTACTTGCTCTAATATTCTAGTCCTCTTGAAATGAATGCTAACATTGCATTTGCCTTCCTTACCACCAACCCATCCTGAAAGTTAACCATCAAGGAATCCTGCACAAGTACTCCCAAGCCCCTTTGCACCTCCAATCATTGAATTTTCTCCCCGTTTAGAAAATAGTCTACACCGTTAATCCCTCTATCAAATTACATGACCATACACTTCCCTACACTGCATTCCATCTGCCACCTCTTTGCCCAATCTCCCAATCTATCTGGTTCCTTAAGCAGACTCCCCACTTCCTCAACACGACCTGTCCCTCCACCTGTCTTTGTAACGTTTACAAATTTGGTCACAAAGCCATCAATTTAGTCATCCATATCTTTGACATATAACGTGAAAAGAAGCAGTCCCAATATCAGTCCCTGCAGAACACCACTTGTCACTGGCAGCCAACCAGAATATGCCCTCTTTATTCTGACTCTTTGCCTCCTGCCAATCAGCCAATCTTGTATCCATGCTAGTATGTTTCCTGTAGTAACATGGTCGCTTATCTTGTTAAGCAGCCTCATGTGTGCCACCTTGTCAAAGGCTTTCTGAAAATCCAAATAATCACCTGACTCTCCCTTTTCTATCCTGCTAGCTATTTCCTCGAAGAACTCCAAAAGATTGGTCAGGTATGATTTCCTCTTAAAGAAAGCATCCTGGCTTTGGTCTACTCTGTCATGTGCCTCCAAGTACACTATATCCTCATGCTTAATAATGGACTCCAACATCTTCCCGACTGTGGAGCTCAGGATAACTGGCCAATAATTTCCTTTTACCTGCTTCCTTCCCTTCTTAAGGATGGAGTGATATTTCCAATTTTCCAATCCACCGGAACCATTCCAGAATCTAGTGATTCTTGGTACATCATTACTAATGCCTCCACAATCTCTTCAGCTACCGCTTTCAAAACCCTGGGGTATCGTCCATCTGGACCAGGTGACTTAGTTACCTTCAGACCTTTCAGCTACCTAAGCACTTAGTAATAGTAACTACATTCACTTCTGCCCTCTGATACACATGAATTTCTGGCATACTGTTTGTGTTTCTCACAGTGAAGACTGACACAAAATAATTATTATGTTCGTCTGCTATTGCTTTGTCTCCTCACCTCATCACCACCTCTCCAATGTCATTTTCCAGAGGCCCAGTATCTACTGTCACCTCTGGTAGGTTCCAGGTGAAAAACCAGTAAGGGGAGAGATAACGGGGTGGGGGAGGGGAAGCGGGGAGGGATAGGCAGGAAAGGTGAAGAAAGAATAGGGGAAAGCACAATGGGTAGTAGAAGGAGGCGAAACCATGAGGGAGGTGACAGGCAGCTGGGGGAGGGGACAGAGTGAAACTGGGATGGGTGAAGGGAGGGGGAGGGAATTATCGGAAGTTGGAGAATTCTTTGTTCCCTCCCTGCTTCCCCTCCCCCACCCCTTTATCTCTCCCCTTACTGGTTTTTTGCCTGGCACCTACCAGCCTTCTCCATCCCACCCTCCCCCACCTTCTTTATAGGGCCCCTGCCCCCTCCCTCTTCAGTCCTGACGAAGGGTTCCGGCCCGAAACATTGACTGATCGTTTCCACGGATGCTGCCCAGCCTGCTGAGTACATCCAGCGTGTTGTGGGTGTTGCTCATCTTGATTACTGACATCTGTTTTTTTGACTGCAATTGAGTCTGAATGTATACTAACTGAGAATACATTCTGACTGAATGCATAATTGAAGAAAATTATTTACATGTTTCTTCCGTCATTTCACTTTCACTCTTCTTCATTCTGGAACAAGATTTGAAATGTAAGGGTTTCATTTTTATCCCTTACCTTGATTTCAACAGATTCATATTTTGGTTGATGCTCTCCTTGGGTGGTGTTACTGAATAAGAAATGAAAAATCAGGAACTTATTTTATACTTCATCTGAGTGAATTTTCATTTGAGAATAATGTAAAACAAATCGCTAAAAACAGTTAATCATTTTGCACTAAATTCTAGGATGAGTTTCTTCAGATAATATTCTAAAAACATTTTTTCCCACTGTTCTCCTGAATGTCTTTGTTAGATTGCACTCATTAGCAATTTATGCTTTTAAGCTATTAATATCCAAAAATGCTTTTCATACACAACTTAAATATGGCTTCACTTGTATTTGAATTTAAATATTTTCACTTATTTCTCATTTCTTTCAAGCCATTATCATTTTTGTTCCTTCAGTTTTTATTGTATCTCTCCACAGCCATGTTGGTTTAAAATCTGCCTTGTTTACCTCCCTTGTCTTAATATTCTTGGTCACTGGATGTGACATTGGGAGTAATTGCTAAATTACTGTCATATAAGTTCTGCTGTTCAATTTATTTCCTAATTTGTCTAATTTCTTAGAAGTCACAAAAAAGGAGTGTGCTAATTCACTCAAATAGCCTCATTCTTGATTCATTGGTTGCCTGCAGAGACTAACACAGGCTTGTTTAATCTTTGACAAATGTCAAGGCACTTAACTGTATTGTTCTTTCAAAGAAATGTTTACAAAGTATTCAGGACAGGTTAAAAATTTTGGGCCTTAAGTTTTGAAGTAAAATAGGTTTATAGTCTTAAACAATTCTCTTCTGATACTTCAGAAGGGCCCACATGGTAGAAATTGTTGGTCTGGCTGAACAGAGAGACCAAGTAAACCCTGGTACTGGACCGCATGATCAGTCAATGTGGGTGATATACATGAATAACACTCTGTGGAAAAATCAGTGACGTCTGTGTGATGACAAAACAGAGTGTGAAGGATGATGGGGGAATAGATAGAAAGTAGTCATGCAGGATTGAGCTGTGAACAGACACTTAGACTTCTGGAGGAATGAAGAATTAGAAGCTGGGGGCGTATGATAGGAGCGGAAACAGGGCAAATATGAGATCTGCAGTAATAAATTGTAAAAAAGCTGGATTCTGTTAAAGAAACTGATGCAGTATGTTTCCCAATGATAGCATTTCATATCAATATGATATAATGGGAGGGGTATGGTAACAACCGTACTTAACTACTTGCAGTCTCCTGCTCCTGCCTACCTACAATTCAGATAAGCATATTTAAATTAAATAGAGTTATCTTGTTGATAACAGGCAGTTCAAGAATTCAGAGTCAGAATCAGGTTTAATATCATTGGCATATCTCTTGAAATATGTTGTTTTGTGACAGCAGTACATTGTCAATCAATTCCTTGGTCTTAATGACGTTGAGTGCAAGGTTGTTGTTGTGACACAACTCAACCGGCTGATCTATCTCACTACTATACACCTCCTTGTCACCACTTGAGATTCTGCAAACGATAGTTGCGTCATCAGGAAATTTACAGATGACGCTTGAACTGTGTGTAGCCACACAGTCGTGAGTGTAGAAAGATTAGAGCAGTGGGCTAAGCACGCATTCTCGAGGTACCTCAGTGTTGATAGCCAGAGAGGATGAGTTGATATTTCCCCCAGTTGGCACTGACTGTGGTGTCCTGATAAAGAAGAAAGGGATCCAGATTCAGAGGGAGGTACAGAGGCCCATTGATGAGTTGATTAGTACTGAGGGTACAATGGTGTTAAATGCTGAGCTGTAATCAATAAAAAGCAGCCATTCGTAGGCTGTGCCATTGTCCAGGTGTTCAAGGCTGAGTTCAGAGCCAGTGAGATTTACTCTGCTGTGAACCTTTGGTGGCAGGAGCAAGTTGTAGCAGGTTCGGGTCTTTGCTTAGGAAGGTGTTGATCCTGGCTACAACCAACCTCTCAAAACACTTTATCTCAGTGAGTGCAACTGAGAGATGGTTGTTGAGGTAGTTAATCTTGCTCATAGACCATAAGATCATAAGATATAGGAGCAGAATTAGGCCATTTGATCCATGAAGTCTGCTCTGCCATTCAGTCATGGCTGATCCTTTCTCCCCTTCCCCCCTCAGCCCCACTCCCCGGCCTTCTCCCCATAACCTTTGATGCCTTGGCCAATCAAGAACCTATCAATCTCTGCCTTATATACACCCAGCGGCCTGGCCTCCACAGCTGCCACAAATTCACCACCTCTGGCTAAAAAAATTTCCCTGCATCTCAGTTTTAAAGGGATGCCCCTCTCTCCTGAGGCTGTGCCCTTTTGTTCTAGACTCTCCCACCATGGGAAACATGCTTTTCACATTCACTCTGTCTAGGCCTTTCAACATACAAATGGTTTCATTGAGATCCCCCCCTCAGCCTTCTAAATTCCAGTGAGTACATGCCCAGAGCCATCAAACGTTCTTCATATGATAACCTTTTCATTCCTGGAAACATCCTTGTGAACCTCCTCTGAACCCTCTTCAATGTCAGCACATATTTTCTTAGATGAGGAACCCAAAACTGTTCACAATACTCAAGGTGAGGCTTCACAAGTGCCTTATAGAGTCTCAGCATCACATCCCTAATTTTGTATTCTAGACCTCTTGAAATGAATGCTAACATTGTGTTTGCCTTCCTCACCACTGACTCAACCTGCAAGGTAATCTTTAGGGTGTTTTGCACAAGACTTCCAAGTCCCTTTGCAACTTAGATTTTTGGATTTTCTCCCCATTTAGAAAATAGTCTACACATTTATTTCTTTTACCAAAGTGCACGACCATGCATTTTCCAACATTGTATTTCATTTGCCACTTTCTTGCCCATTCTCCTAATTTGTCTAAGTCCTTCTGCAGCCTTCCTGTTTCCTCAACACTACCTGCCCCTCCACCAGTCTTTGTATCATCTGTTAACTTGACAACAAAGCCACTTATTGCATCATCCAAAAGCTGCTCTTCTTAGGCACTGCTATAATTGTCACCCTTTTGAAGCAGGTGAGAGATTGAAGAAGTCTTTGAACACTCCCACCTGTTGGTTGGCACAGGCTTTCAATGCTCTACCAGGTATACTATCGGGGCCTGATGCCTTGTGGGGGTTCACCCTCATGAAAGATGTTCTGACTTTCGCCTCCAAGACGGAGATCTCAGGGTCACCATATGCAATTTTATTCTCCCTTTGAAAGCATGCATGAAAGGAACTTAACTCATTAGGGAGTGAAGCATCACAGTCACTCATGACTTTAGGTACAGTATCGCTTTTTAGAAAGTAATGGCCTGCAAATCATGCCAGAGCTAACGTGCAGCTGATTCCATTTCTAACTTCAATTGGAATTGGGTTTTTTTTTGCTCTTATATTAGTCCTCTGTAGGTTGTACCTAGACTTTAGTATACAGTTGGTGCCAAGTGCTTGATATAATTTTCAGGTGTGGCAACATTTTGATAAGGGAGGTTTAAAAAGAAAAGTTTTTAAATTTCTAAAGCAATTTTCACAATTTCAGGCTCTTGCAAATACTCTACTCTCAATTAAGTGCTCTTGATGTAATCGCTGTGATAAAGTAAAAAGCACAGTATCCTATTTGCTCAAAGCAAGCTTCCCCAAACAACAATATGATGCATCTTTTGTGACGTTGTCAGAGTGATTAAATCACTTAGAACTCTGGCAGTCGTCCCAATTTTTTTTCGAAACTGTGCCATTGCACCTTTTATGTCTGTCCAAGATGGAAGATGTGACCTTGGTTGAATATCAAAATCAAAAGTTCAGTGTTTCTGACTGTGTAACAGTGAAATGTCTGCCTAAATTTTTATTCGTATATTTACGTGGGGTGCTTCCAGGGTGCTGCATCGGCAAGTTTGCGGTGCTGGAGGTTTATGGCAGGGAAAGTTTTTCTTCCTTCTACCATCTGCGTGAGATGATGGGACTTTCGAGAGACTTTGAGACTTTTTTTTTACCCTGCCTATGGTCTGTTCTTTATTGCTTTGCATTGTTGTAACTATATGTTATAATTATGTGGTTTTTGTCAGTTTTTCAGTCTTGGTTTGTCTTGTGTTTCTGTGATATACTGGAGGAACATTGTATCATTTCTTAATGCATGCATTACTAAATGACAATAAAAGAGGACTGCATGTCCTTATAATCTAATCTAAACTAATCTGATAATGAAATAGGATATATATTTACAAGCTTGCAAATCAGATTGGAATTACCAACACCAGATTTGCAGTTTGCACTAACTGAAGCTGTGACTTATTTTTGTTCTTCCGGATCAGTCGTTCCCAAGGTGGGGTCCATGGTACAAAAAAGTTTGGGGATCTCTGCTCTGGATGATAGTGGATGCTTTTAGCAGAGAAGCAGGATATGGCCTAGCATCACAGACTGTTGCTCAATTAAGCAAAAACGATTGTAAATGTAGAGAATGAGGATCTCTCAGTATGCAGACTGAGGTAAGATTGACAGAAGTCAATAGCTGAAAAGAATGTTTAAAAGGCATAGAATATATTAATTAGAAGAAAAAAACACAATTGAAGAGGAGACAGAGAGTCAGTATAGTTCCACTACATTGAGTCCTGGTAGGTGTGGCCTGACTTTGTGTAGAATTGGCCAGCTCTCTATGAGGTTTCAAAGACTGAGAGAGGATGTCAGTGCAGCGTTGAAGACTCCAATAAAGATTGGCTGGAGAGATATAATAAGGCTGTTTTCTCCTGCTCGAAGTGGCTAGAACTAGAGCACGTAGTCTCAGTGTCACGGGTCAATCATTCCAACTGAGTTGGGGGATATTGTTTTGTCAGAGAGTTTTCCAATTTTTAAATTATCTCGAATGATTGTAGATGCTCAGCCAGTCGCCAAGGTCAAGATGTTTGAACGCTAATCAAATAATGTGAGGATTAACAGATTAAGTGGGTGAGATATAAGAATAACTATAATCATATTGACTGCGGACTATCCAAAGTACCCGAAAGGCCATTTACCTTAATTCAACTGCTTCTATGTCTTATACGTTAATAAGAAAAGCATAAGAACCTTTACAAAAGTCTGTAGCTCATGCAGAAGCAAAATAGACATTAAAAACATACTACTCTTTCTGGGTGAAGGGAGTTCATTAGCTGCATGCACAACATCAAATATTCAAATGCCATTCAGAACAATTTGAACGGATCATGATTTTGTTTTTAAATGTTAGAAGTGGTCCAGAATCTTTACATAAAGAAGGGTGAAATTGCAAATTTGTTAGCTTTGTAGGATTTTACTTGCAACCCAACAAAATTAAGATTAAGACTGTATTATCGGAGCTCCTGAGGAGTGTTTACAATTGTGGTGGATTTTGGGCTTGAAAATGAACCTAGAAATCCTTCATAATAACTGTGTACCCAAGACTGAGCTGGCTAACTTCTACCTGTCTCTGATAACTCAGTGAATCTAATTCATTAGTTGGAGGGTGATAGAGCAAAAGCAGAAATATGTAAGAAAGGAAGCTGAAGGACAGAACATGGAAGGGTAGGTGAGTGAAGGGAAAGGTGTTAAAGGTGAGGTTGATTGAAAGGGGAATAGAGATAGAGGGAGTTTGTGGAAGACAGTTAGGGGAAGGGGAATGAACACAGGCAAGTGGAAGAAGAGAGTGCAGAGAAAAGTACTTGTGTCTTGTCTGTATCTCATTGTCTATCTGTGTGTGTTTGTGTGTGTGTGTGTGTGTGTGTGTATGTGTCCATTATTTGCTTGGCCTGTACATGGAGCCTGGTCTTCAACTGATCTTGTTTTCCCTTGCCATTGGGCCAAGACCACTGGTGCTGCCAAGCAATTCGACTTCATGTTAATGAAATTCGTACACAGATACCTTCCACTGCTGAAACGAAGAATGGAAAAAACTCATCCTTGGTAACAAAGGACTGCTGAGAATAAAAAGGGAAGAACTTGTAGATACCTTTACTGTGTTTATTTTGACATTTCCAGCAGTTTTTGCGGTTTTGTTGCTTTGACTATAGCACAGTGGCTTTGCAAATAGTGCTGCTGCCTGGCACCTCCATAAGTCTATGTTGGGCCCTGGTGTCTGGTGCTGTGTGGAGTTTGCAGATTCTCTTTATGATTGCATGAGTTCCTTCTGGGTACTCTGGTTTTCTGTTACAGCCCAAAGATGTGCTGGCTGGTGGACCAGTTGGCTGTTGTAAATTGTCCCTTATGTGGGTGTTAGTAATCTAAGTGGGAATGTGAGAGAGATAGGTTACAAGGAAAAATGTGGTGGAATGGCTTTGAGGAGATTGCTCTGAGAGCTGGTATAACTTTGATGAGCTGAATATCCTCTGTGCTGTGAGGAAAATATGAGAATACACTTCCCCGCACTTTATTCCATCTGCCACTTCTTTGCCTGTTCTTCTAATCTGTCCAAGTCATGCTGCAGACTCTCTGCTTCCTCAACACTACCTGTTCCTCCACCTGTCTTTGTATCATCCATAAACTGGCCATAAACTTGGCCAAAGTCATCTAGATCAGAGCATTGGCTCAATTCATTTAAACTCAGATCAATCTTCCAACCTTTGAGGGTTCTGGCTTAAATGAATATACTGCTTTTGACAAGACACAGCCTGAGCAACTGAAGCTTCAGTGAAAGGGAGATTGGAGAGAGAGTTTTCTTCTATTTAAATATTTTTTTGGTTGAAATTATAATTGTGAATTTGTGCTCAAATTAAATCCCACAACCTATGGACTCACTTTCAAGTGCTCTTCATCTCATGTTCTCAATATTTATTGCTTATTTGTTTATTATTATTATTATTATTATTATTATTATTTCTAAAATATTTTTTCTCAGTTCAAGCTGGTAAAACCTGAGGTACGGGCATGGCCAAGCACAATAATTTCTCAATTGCTAGGAAATTTTGGACTATTCTAGTGGTGTTTAGTATTATGGCTTTCTGGAAATTTACTTAGATATTGCTGCGTAGCACTAATTATTTAATGCTATTTTGTAGTGACTTTGGGATGATACTGGTTGTAGATATTACAACTAGGACAATGTATATACCCTGTTCATGTTCCATAGTCTTTAAATTTCCTCTTGTAATTCAGCATATTTCTGGTGTTTTTCACTTATTGTTATGTGTGTTTGGAATGGCTATATTTATTAAGTAAGTCATTCTTGCTGGTTTATCCTGCATTATTATATCCAGATGGTTATTGTAGACAATTCCATCTGTAATAACCGATGGGCTGTAGCATAATTTGTGGGTGTCTGACTCTAAAACTGGACCAGGCTCATGTTTATAGTAAGGTATGGTGTCTTTCATGAGTTTGTATTTCAAAGCAAGATTTTGGTGAATGATGTTTGGCACATGATTGTGGACGTAATCAGATTGCGTTAAGGTGCCGCAGGATTCTGTAATGTGTTGGATTGTCTTTGGTTTCTCCTGGCAGTTTCTGCATTTATCATCTTGAATTTTTTGATCTTTTATGACTTATTTTTGATAATTTTTTGTGTTAACCACCGGGTCTGGTACTGCCATATGGAACCCTTCTATTTCTGGGAAGAGGCCTCCAACTCTGAGCCAAGTATTCGATGCTTGCTTGTTGACACCTAGTCTACTCAGATCATGGGGATTTCTTCCACGGAGGTTCATGCTGTTCCATTGGTTAACTTTTTCTTCTATCGTGATAATTTCTTCATTTGTCTGGGTTGTGCTTTCATTTACGTTTAGTGGTGTGTACTTCTTATCAGAATGGCATATGCTTGTATGGAATGCTGAATCCAGTTTTCATTGATGAAAATATATCCTTAGAAGTTTTATCTGACTGTTTTGTAAATTTTTTATGTTTGTTATTCCCCTTCCTTCTTCTGTCCCAGGTAGTGTTAAACTAAGCACGCTTGAGTGTGCATAGTGTTTTCTAAAATTTGTCATTTCAGTTCTTATTTTTCTTTGTAAATTTTCCAGATTGATTTTGGACCAAGATATTATACCAAAAGAATACATTAATATGAGTATAGCAAAAGTTTTAATTGCCTTTCTTATGTTTTTACTGTTCAGTTCTCTTTGCCAGATTTTCTTAAGTTTCAAAGAAAATTCTGTAGGTTTTCCCTTTATTGCTCTAAGATCTATTTTCTTTGCTTGTTGATATTCCAGATACTTACAGTATATGTTTCATATCCATCCATCAGTTTTATTGCACCCTGCTGCTGTGATTTGTATTCTAATAGCTCTGTTGCACCATTCTTTATATTTAATGTTCTGCGTATATCTAGTCCAAAGTCAATCTTTTTGTATCTTTCATCTTTTGAAAATTGTTCTACTATTTGGGTTAATTGCTTTAGCTTTACTGATGAAGGTGCATATAATTTCAAATTGTCCACATATAGAAGGTGTGTCAAGGTAAAATCCATTTTGTTGTTTCTGATTTGGTACCCACTTTTTGACTGATTCAGTAAATTGGAGAACAGGTTTAAAGCTAGACAGAACCATAGTGGGCTCAGATGGTCACCCTCAAAAATGCCTCGGTTTATTTTGACAACAGTGGTTGTTTTTTCTGGTTGTTAATAGATAGGATGATAATAGTATGCTAATGCTTCATCAGATTTTGAAGAAGTTTTTAATTATTATTATTATTTTTTATTTCTCTCAGCTCAGGCTGGTAAAACCTAAGGTTTGGGCATAGTCAAGCACGCTCATTTTATGATTGCTAGGAACTTTCGTACTATTCTAGTGGTGTTTAATATTGTGGCTTTCTGAAGATTTTGCTGTGTAAGACTCATTGTTTAATGCTATTGTGTAGGGACTTTGGAATGATACCAGTTTAGATATTACTATTGAAACAATATATACCCAGTTTATGTTCCATAGTCTTTCAATTTCCTCTTTTAATTTAGCATATTTCCGATGTTTCTCACATTGTGTTTTTTATTTATGGCTTTCTGTACGTTATGTGAGTTTGGCATCGCGATATCTATTAAGTAAGTTGTTCTTGCTTGATTATCCTGAATTATTATAGCTGGGCAGTTATTATGGATTGTCCTATCTGTAATAGTGGACTGGTCATAACATAAGTTATAGGACAATGACTCTAAAACTGGACCAGGCCTGTATTTATAGTTTGCTATGGTGTCTCTTATGAGTTTGTATTTTAAAGCAAATTTTTGGTGAATGATGTTTGGCACTTGATTGTGCCTGTGTAAGTAATTAGATTGAGTTAAACCTATTATTATCATTTCCTTCTTTTTGTATTTACACAGTATGTTGTCTTTTGCCCACTGGTTGTCTGCCCTGTTAGTGCAGTCTTCCATTGATTCCATTAATCTATTATGGATTTATTGAGTATGCCTGCAAGTAAATGAATTTCAAGGTCAGAGACAATAAATTTACTTTGAACTTTGAAATTATACATTTTCATGTGTCCATTTTGCCAACAACAATATCCTGCCTATTCACATTGACATAAACTGTCAGAGCCATGGAAAGCAGAAGAATATATCATATATTTTATGTTAAACATGATTAAGTACTTGCAGTAGAAGCACTTAAATTTTTAATCTGACTTAAATGAAATTATCTTAAACATACAGTAAGTACTGTATAGACTTCAGTTAAGATATAAAAAAATTGCTTAGAAAATTGCACTGAAATACCAGGAGAATAGACATTGTTTCGTGCTGCACCTATAATCCTGGGTAGAATTTTACATCCATTTAATCTGATTATTTTGCATCCAAGGCTCTTTAGACTGGAGTAAAAGCAGTATAATGAGCATAGAGACAATCGAAGAGAATGAAAGATAGGGACAAAATATTGAGACAAGCTGTGTTGGATGTAATCATGTGCACAATTCAGTTTTTAGTCTGTTGCTCAGTCTTATGCAGAGATGTTTGTTTTGCTCACCAAATATGCCTGTCTCTGGCAGCAAATGTGAAAGAGATTTCATACCAGTTTACTTACTTTTGATTTGTTGGTTCTGAAGTAACCATTAAAAATATTTGATAAAACAATGAAATTATTTTCACCATAAGTTGCTGTAATTTCCAACATGCATGCAAGTATTCAAAAAGCAGGTGACCTCTTTGAATAGTTACATTCTGCTGGTGTGTTAGAAATTCAGGCTTAAGATTGAACTTTAATTTACACTGATGTCAAAGCTGCAAGTTTCAAGTAAATTTGAAATGAATGCAAAATCACAGTTTCGCAATTTTTGAGTCTAATTTGCATGTGCCACTGCTATGACAACGGTGCTAGCATATGTGAGTTAGAGGAAGGAGGAGGAATCTAAAATAAATGATACCACATCAAGGGAACCATCCTCTGTCTGTTTACTTTGTCATTCCCCCTCAGAATCTCACATGGCCTGAAGTACATGACTATCTATATGGTATGGTAGCAAATGACCAATATGAAGAATGCATCTGCTCTCTGGATGAGGCTTTTCATTCCAGGATGAAGGAGATGTCCTCCTTTTTTTAAAGAAAGGGGCTTCCCTTCTTCCACCATCAACTCTGTTCTCAAACGCATTTCCCCCATTTCACGCACATCTGCTCTCACTCCATCCTCCTGCCACCCCACTGGGAATAGGGTTCCCCTTGTCCTCACCTACCACCCCACCAGCCTCCGGGTCCAACATATAATTCTCTGTAACTTCTGCCACCTCCAACAGGATCCCACCACTAAGCACATCTTTCCCCACCCCCACCGCTTTCCCCAGGGATTACTCCCTATGCGACTCCCTTGTCCATTCGTCCCTCCCATCCCTCCCCACCAATCTCCCTCCTGGCACTTATCCTTGTAAGCGGAACAAGCGCTACACATGCCCTTACACTTCCTCCCTCACTACCATTCAGGGCCCCAGACAGTCCTTCCAGGTGAGGCGACACTTCACCTGTGAGCCGGCTGGGGTGATATACTGCGTCCGGTGCTCCTGATGTGGCCTTCTATATATTGGCGAGACCCGACGCAGACTGGGAGATCGTTTCGCTGAACACCTACGCTCTGTCCGCCAAAGGAAGCAGGATCTCCCAGTGGCCACACATTTTAATTCCACGTCTCATTCCCATTCTGATATGTCTATCCCCCATGGCCTCCTCTACTGTAAAGATGAAGCCACACTCAGGTTGGAGGAACAACACCTTATATTCCATCTGAGTAGCCTCCAACCTGATGGCATGAACATTGACCTCAAACTTCTGCTAATGCCCCACCTCCCCCTCGTACCCCATCCGTTATTTATTTATTTATTTATTTATTTACTTACTTACTTACACACACACATTCTTTTTCTCTCTCTCCTTTTTCTCCCTCTGTCCCTCTCACTGTACCCCTTGCCCATCCTCTGGGCTTTCCCCCCCCTTCCCCTTTTCTTTCTCCCTGGCCTCCTGTCCCATGATCCTCTCATATCCTTTTTGCCAATCACCTGTCCAGCTCTTAGTTCCATCCCTCCCCCTCTTGTCTTCTCCTATCATTTTGGATCTCGTCTCCCCCTCCCACTTTCAAATCTCTTACTAGCTCTTCTTTCAGTTAGTCCTGATGAAGGGTCTCGGCCCGAAACGTCGACTGTACCTCTTCCTAGAGATGCTGCCTGGCCTGCTGCGTTCACCAGCAACTTTGATGTGTGTTGCCTGAAATTCCAGCATCTGCAGATTTCCTCATGTTTGCGAATATGAAAAATGACTCTAAGTGACCTGCTCACTAATTTAGCTGCAACAGCTGAAATATACGTCACATTGAATGAAAATTTATTTTGCTGCATTATCAGCATTCAAGAAGAAAGTTGTTAAAGATAAACAATAACCAAATGTTTCATGTGTGAAGTACTGTTTCCTTGCTTTTGGCTGAACTGAAACTTACATCTGTTTATGATTTTATTGGAATAAAGAATATATGCCATCAATTTAGAATGATCCATTGCAGGTTGTCATTACATCAACAACATCAGACATCCACTAATGTTGGTAAAATGTGATACTGAGCTACAAATGTATTTATTGAGAAAGGAACTCCAGATCTGTCTTTTTGAGGCATCACCCTTTGAAGATGTCCTCGATGCTGGGATGGCTTGTACCCCTAATGGAGCTCGCAAGTTTGCAACCTTCCTCAGGTTTTTCCAATTCTGTGCAGATGCCTGTCCATACCAGAGACTGATGCAACCAGTTAGAATGCTCTCCATGGTACATCTGCAGAAATTTGCTAGAGTCTTTGGTAACATATCAAATCTTCTCAAACCTTCTTTGTAATTGCATTAATATGTTGGGACCAGGATAGGTCCTCATAGATATTAAAACATAGACATAGAAACGTAGAAAATCTACAGCACAATACAGGCTCTTCGGCCCACAATGCTGTGTCAAACACGTACAGTACTTAGTTTAGAAATTATCTAGGGTTACCCATAACCTTCCATTTTTCTAAGCTCCATGTACCTATCCAGGAGCCTCTTAAAAGACCCTATTGTATCTGCCTCCACCACCGTCGCCGGCAGCCCATTTCACGCACTCACCACTCTCTGCGTAAAAAAAACTTACCCCTGACATCTCTGTACCTACTTCTAAGCACCTTCAAACTATGCCCACTTGTGTTAGCCATTTCAGCCCTGGGAAAAAGCCTTTGTCTTCACCTCTACACCTCTATCAGGTCAACGCTCATCCTCTGCCGCTCCAAGGAGAAAAGGCCGAATTCACTCCTATTCCCATAAAGCATGCGCCCCAATCCAGGCAATATCCTTGTAAGTCTCTTCTGCACCCTTTCTATAGTTTCCACATCTTTCCTGTAGTGAGGTGACCAGAACTGAGCACAGTACTCCAAGTGGGGTCTGATCAGGGTGCTTTATAGCTGTAACATTACCTTTCGGCTCTTAAACTCAATCCTATGGTTGATGAAGACCAATGCACTGTATGCCTTCTTAACCAAAAAGTCAACCTGTGCAGCAGCTTTGAGTGTCCTATAGACTCGGACCCCAAGATCCCTCTGATCCTCCACACTGCCAAGAGTCTTACCATTAATACTATATTCTGCTATCATATTTGACCTACCAAAATGAACCACCTCACACTTATCTGGGTTGAACTCCATCTGCCACTTCTCAGCTCAGTTTTGTATCCTATTGAAGTCCTGCTGTAACCTCTGACAGCCCTCCGTACAATCCACAACACCCCCAATCTTTGTGTCATCAGCAATTTTACTAACCCATCCCTGCACTTCCTCATCCATGTCATATATAAAATCAGAAAGACAAGGGGTCCTAGAACAGATCCTTGAGGCACACCACTGGTCACTGACCTCCAAGCAGAATATGACCCCTCTACAACCACTCTTTGCCTTCTGTGGGCAAGCCAATTCTGGATTCATAAAGCAAGGTCCCCTTCGATCCCATCCCTCCTTACTTTCTCAATAAGCCTTGTCTGGGGTACCTTATCAAATGCCTTGCTGAAATCCATTTACACTACATCTCCTGCTCTACCTTAAAAAATATGTTTAGTCACATCCTCAAAAAATTCAATCAGACCCTTAAGGAATGGTCTGCCTTTGACAAAGCCATGCTGACTATTCTTAATCATGTTATGCCTCTCCAAATGTTCATAAATCCTGCCTCTCAGGATCTTTTCCATCAACTTACCAACCACTGAAGTAAGACTCACTGGCTGATAATTTCCTGAGCTATCTCTATTCCCTTTCTTGAATAAGGGAACAACATCTGCAAACCTCCAATCTTCTGGAACCTCTCCCATCCCTATTGATGCAAAGATCATTGCCAGAGGCTCAGCAATCTCCTCCGTCGTCTTCCACAGTAGCCTGAGTTGCATCTCGTCCATTCCCGGAGACTTATCGATGCTTTCCAAAAACTCCAGCACATCCCCTTTCTTAATGTCTAAATGCTCAAGCTTTTCCACTGTAAGTCATCCCTACAATCGCCAAGATTCTTTTCCATAGTGAATACTGAAGCATAGAATTCATTAAGTACCTCTGCTGTCTCCTCTGGTTCCATACACACTTTTCCACTGTCACACTTGATCGGTCCTATTCTCTCATGTCTTATTCTGTCACTTCTTATTAAAGAGATATTGACATCTAGGAAATTGAAACTGCTCACTATTTCCACTGCTGGTCCCTTTATGAGGAGTAGTATGTACCCCTCAGCTATCCTTCTTGAAGTTCGCAATCAAATCCTCGGTCTTTCTGACGTTGAGTGGAAAGTTGTTGTTGTGACGCAAGTCAATTCACTGATCTCATCCCTGTGCATTTTCATGTCACCATTTGAGATTCTGCTAACAACAGTTATGTCATTTGCAAATTTATATATAGCATTTGAGCTGTGCCTAGCCACACAATCATGGGTGTAGAATGGGCAGAGTAGTGGGCTAAATACGCATTCTGGAGATGTACTGGTATTGATTCAGTGATCAGGAGAGTCTGCACTGAATATGGTCAATCTATGAGGAAGTTAAGGATCCAGTTGCAGAGCAAGGTACAAAGGCCCAGGTTTTGAAGCTTGTTGATTAGTACTGAGGGTATGATAGTGTTGAACTTTGAGTTGTAATTAATAAACAACAGCTGACATTGGCATTGCTGTTGTCCAGGAAGTCCAAAGTCAAGTGGAGAGCCAGTGCAATAACGTCTGCTGTTGACCTATTGGGCTCATCAGTAAATTGCAGCAGGTTCACCTCCTTGCAGTAGATGTGATTGTAAATGGGCGATAGTCCTGCTCTTCTTGGGTATGATTGTTGCCCTTTTGAAGCAGGTGGGAACCACCGACTGCAGCAGTGAGAGTTTGAAGATGTCCTTGAACACTCCTGCCAGCCAGTTGACACAGGCTTTCAGCACCCTACCAGGTACACCATCAAGGCCTAATGCCTTGACAGGGTTCACCTTTTAGAAAGATGTCCTGATATCAGCCTCCAAAACAGAGATCACAGGGTCACTGAACGCTGCAGGGATTGTGCTCTGTAGAATGATCGTTAATCCAACTAGCTTTTTATTTGGTCAAAAGGGGTGACAAAAATGGGGCAAAATGGATTCTCATGAACATGTAGTGGAGATTCGCTACCGGTACCTGTACTTTGTATTTCTATTTCTTCTGAGCATAAAAGACTCTTCTGTGATGTCAGTTTTGTGGATGGCAATATGAAATATTAACTGTAAATTGCTGGGAACTGAACTTAAATGTTAAGTAAATGGAGAAATCTTCTCACTGATGAGTGTGTCCCAAGAGAATTTGTTTTGTCAGCATCTGGTCATGGTTTGGCACTGGTGCTTTGAAGGGCCTAACTGAGTAAGTATGAAACATTAACTGTTTCCTGTTGCTGTCTTCCTCGTCATAGCCTCTTGCTTCCGAATTTACAACACTGGCTTTTAATCCAAATTTCCATTCACGTTAAGCTCCACTTCAAACCTTCACCCACATCGTGGCTCGTCTGTGTAAACTTTATAGGTAAATCAACCTAAAATTAATAAAGCAGAAGTTACTCTTGTGGATGTTCCTCATTTTATTACCAATTGCAATTTTATTTATTTCAATTCTCCTTTTAAAGTACAGGAAAAACAGGAAGGAATGTTATCATTCATGTGATTACACTGTAGCCAGCAATGTCAAAATACAGTTTCATTTAGTGAGCCATGATCATGTATAATATTAATTTGACTTGGGCTTGGGTGACAAGGGCAATCGACTTGTTTGTAAATGTAACACACATCAAAGTTGCTGGTGAAAGCAGCAGGCCAGGCAGCATCTCTAGGAAGAGGTACAGTTGACGTTGCAGGCCGAGACCCTTCGTCAGGACTAACTGAAGGAAGAGCTAGTAAGAGATATGCAAGTGGGAGGGGGAGGGGGAGATCCAAAATGATAGGAGAAGACAGGAGGAGGAGGGATGGAGCCAAGAGCTGGACAGGTGATAGGCAAAGGGGATATGAGAGGATCATGGGACAGGAGGCCCAGGGAGAAAGACAATGGGGGGGGGGGGGAGCCTAGAGGATGGGCAAGGGGTGTAGTCAGAGGGACAGAGGGAGAAATCATATCTCTTACTAACTCTTCCTTCAGTTAGTCCTGACGAAGGGTCTTGGCCTGTAACGTCGACTGCGCCTCTTCCTAGAAATGCTGCCTGGCCTGCTGTGTTCACCAGCAACTTTGATGTATGTTGCTTGAATTTCCAGCATCTGCAGAATTCCTGTTGTTTGTAAATGTAATTCATTCCCCATTTTAAAGAGGTGTTTTCCTTCATTTTTGTATCAGAATCATTTTGTATTATTATTGAAAGGTGACATTTAAACTAGGTTGGGAAGTGGAGGATTAATTCTTTGGAGTTTCTTTGCAGTACAGATTGAGTTGAGAGACTCATAATTGAGAAATGAGAGCATCACCACAGGTGACAGGGTTTAACTGTGTCATGATTACTTCCAGGCACAAAGGGGGGAGATATTCAAAATAGGCTGGTAAGATGTGAAAATGGGCAGAACTGTAGTCGCAACTCATTCTGTAAACACAAGAGATTCTGTAGATGCTGAAAATCCAGAGCAATACACTCACAATGCTGGCAGCATCTATGAAGAGGAATAAAGAAATTTTTGGGCCGAGGATGAAGGGTTTAGCCTGTAATGTTGGCTCTTTATTCCTTTGCATAGATGCAGCCTGACCTGCTGAGTTTCTCCAGCATTTTGTGTGTGTTGCTCATTATATAGCTTACCTGATCTTCCATTGCTATGAATGACAACAAAAATGTGATCTGCTACTCTCAGCTAGTGCCATGTTGAAGATCAATTAAATCCCTTTGCTTATTCTGAACAAATTGTAAGAATTTATCAGAGGAAATTAAAAGTAAAATAACAAAGATATTAAAGAAAGTAGTATTTGTAATCATCATTTAAATATCTGTAAAGTTATGCTTTAATTTTTCAACATTCTATACACTGTTCCTGGAGAGTCAATGTGGTCTTCACATAAAGTGTCGTTAACAAACGTAATCCAGGGAGCACACGTTTTATTCCATCACTCTTTCAACATATCTCATGCTGTCCATTTTTGGCTTCATTGGAGGAATTGGTGTGGTGTGCATTAGCAACTGTCACTAAGAAAATTGCTGAGACTGGACTCCTGACATGTTTCCCAGACATTGATGTAACGATCTTGAGTTCTTTATTTACTACTGGCAGCCGTCCATCTCTTCCTCCTCTTCAAACTGCTCTTTTTTACTGAAATGAGTATATCAAGTTATACCATTTTTCCAGTATTTAAAAATAGTAGTGTGACTAAGTGAGAAAATTAGATTTATAGTTTCATCAAATTTGAATAATAAGGTACTGTGGTGACCCACTTTCTACGCAGGCGAACTGGCTCACAAAATGGCGTGCGCGTCGACAGAGAGGCCAGCCCCAAAATGGCACTGGGCCTTCTTCACCAGCAAGGGGAGAAAGCCCGCGCACGGTGGGGAGACTTTTGTAATGCACCTCTGACATCACTTCTGCCCAGACAGGGCGGGAACGGGAACTGTGTAAAAGCCAGTGCCGCAAAGTTTGAATAAACTAGTCTCGAGTGCAACTTACAGACTGCTTGTCATTATTTCTAGCTCTGTGTGTAGCACATCACTACGTTGGTGACCCCGATGGTCCAAACGGGATTTGGACCAAAGATGATCAATTCTTCATCTGTTCACGCAGTTTCGCTAAAACTGCCAACTTTCTGGATGCTGCGACTACGCGTGTGGCTTGACCAAGCAGAAGCCCAGTTTCAGATTCGGCAGGTACCTTCTGATTCCACATGTTACTATTATGTGGTGAGCTCCCTTGACCAGGAGACAGCTGCCTGGGTTGAGGATTTCATACAGTCACCCCTGGAAGAAGGCAAATATGCAGCATTCAAAGCACTGCTCATAGGGACAAAGCACTGCTCAAGCTGCCCGCTTGCTGCACCCGGACGGTTTGGGAGACAGGCCGCCGTCAGCATTAATGAACGAGATGCTGGCCCTGGCTGAAGGACACAAGCCCTGCCTCATGTTTGAGCAGGCGTTCCTAGAGCAACCGCCCAAGGACATACATCTGCTGCTGGTCGACGCAGATTTCAGTGACCCCCGGAAGGTGGCGGCCTGGGCAGATGTGCTGTGGAGAGCGGGGCGTCCGTCAGACAGGTTACCAAGCCACGCGCCCAACAGCAGGCCAAACCAGGCCTGGCAACAGAGCGCACACAACCCA
The DNA here is from genome assembly GCF_963921235.1 of Mobula hypostoma. NCBI lineage: Eukaryota > Metazoa > Chordata > Chondrichthyes > Myliobatiformes > Myliobatidae > Mobula > Mobula hypostoma. The sequence goes on along the minus strand of NC_086099.1, from coordinate 160,500,475 downwards.
GAGGCAAGAGTGAGGAGGCTAATGCCCAGTGATGTTTCTACCACCAGCAGTGGGGCCCAGAAGCCCGCTGTTGTCACCCGCCCTGCAAGTTCCCGGGAAACGCCAGGGCCAGCCGCCGCTAATGGCTATGGCGGCTGGCCACCAGGACAGCCTCTTGTACGTCTGGCACAAACAGTCGGGATGCTCCTTCTTGGTCAACACCGGAGCGGAAATCAGCATCTTACCCCCGACGGGGTACGACACCCACAGAAGGGAGCTGGGACCCACCCTGAGGGCAGCAAACAGCAGCACGATACGGTGCTACAGCACCCGTACAGTGCAGCTGCAGTTTGGCGCCAGCTGGTTCACGTGGGACTTCACACTGTCTGCCCAAGCACTCCCCAGGGCAGACTTCTTGCAAGCTGACAGCCTGCTGGTCGACCTGCAATGGAAAAGACTGGTCCATGCCAAGACTTTCCAGACGTTCTCCCTGGGTGAAGCCAAGTTGCCGGCCCCACACCTGGACTCCATCAGGCTGTCTGACAATGAATTCACCGGAATCCTGGTGGACTTTCCATTGGTTCACGGCAGCCATGCCCAGACACGGAGTACAGCACCACATTCCGACCCAGGGACCACCCCTCCACGCCCGCGCACGAAGGCTCCCCCTGGACAAGCTCTGCCTGGCGAAGGAGGAGTTCAAGAGGATCGAGGAATTGGGGATCGTATGGTGGTCCGACAGCCCATGGGCCTCCCAACTGCACATGGTGCTCAAAGCAGCCGGGGGCTGGAGACCATGTGGTGCTACTGCAGACGGAACGAGGCTACAACTCCAGACTGCTACCCTATGCTGCACATACAGGACTTTTCAGCAAACCTGCACGGGGCAAGCATCTTTTCCAAAGTAGACCTCGTCCAGGGATACCATCAAATCCCAGTACACCCTGAAGACATCCCCAAGACAGCACTCATCACGCCGTTTGGCCTGAAGAATGCCGCACAGACGTTCCAGTGGCTAATGGACGTGGTGGGACGCGACCTGGACTTTGCGTTCATCTACTTGGACGGCATCCTCATAGCCAGCAGTAGTTGTCAGGAGCATCTGTCCCACCTCCGCCAGCTCTACTCCTGCCTGAGTGATTTCGGCCTCACGATCAACCCGGCCAAATGCCAGTTCGGACTCGACACAGTCGACTTCCTGGGTCACAAGATTACCAAAGACGGAGCAACACCTCTGCCTGCCAAGGTGACACGATCCGTCACTTCACCTGGCCCAACACAGTCAAAGGCCTGCAAGAGTTCGTTGGTATGGTGAACTTCTACCACTGCTTCCTCCCCTCAGCAGCCCGTATCATGAGCCCTTTGTTCACCCTGATGTCGGGTAAAGGCAAGGACATTACTTGGGATGGAGAGGCTGCAGCCGCTTTTGTTAAAGCCAAGGAAGCCTTGGCAGACACTGTGATGCTGGTGCACCCCAGAACGGACTTTCCAACCACCCTCACAGTGGACGCATCCAACACAGCAGAGGGTGGGGTGCTGGAGCAACTCATCAAGGCGCGCTGGCAACCCCTGGCATTCTTCAGCAGGCACCTCGGCCACCCGAACTCCAGTACAGTGCCTTTGACTGGGAGCTGTTGGCACTATGTCTGGCAATCCAGCATTTCAGGTACTTCTTAGAAGGTAGGCCGTTCACCGCGTTCATGGACCACAAACCATTGACCTTCACATTCATAAAGGTGAGTGATCCCTGGTTGGCCCGCCAGCAGCGACATCTGTCCTACATCTGAGTACACGATGGACATCCAGCATGTCTCGAGAAAGGACAACGTCATGGCGGACGCACTCTCCAGACCAGCTATCCAGGCCCTGTCCCGGGGGTGGAGTATGCAGCACTGGCAGAGGCACAGCAGGCAGATGACGAGATGCCCAGCTACAGGACCACAGTCTCGGGTTTGCAGCTGCAAGACTTCCTCGTAGGCCCAGGTGAGAGGACCCTCCTGTGTGACGTGGCTACCGGCCAACCTCGCCCCATCGTCCTGGCAGCCTGGCGGTGGCAAGTTTTCGACTCCATACACGGCTTAGCGCACCCCTCCATCAGGACAACCATCTGGCTGGTCGCCAACAGGTTCGTGTGGCATGGGCTTTGTAAACAGGTCAGTGAATGGGCCAAAACGTGCATGCAGTGCCAAACGGCCAAGGTGCAGCGGCACACCAAGGCTCCGCCGCAGCAGTTCGAACCCACCCGCCGGAGGTTCGACCACATCCATGTGGATATCGTGGGGCCCCTGCCAGTGTCACGAAGAGCGCGGTACCTCCTAACTATGGTAGACCGGTTCACCAGATGGCCAGAGGCGGTCCCGCTCACCGACACCACCTCCGAATCCTGCGCCCGAGCACTGATCGCAACCTGGGTAGCCCGCTTCGGGGTACCGGCCCACATTACCTCCAACAGGGGCGCCCAGTTCACCTCCAGCCTGTGGTCAGCTATGGCCAGCCTTTTAGGATCACAGCTACACCACACAACTGCCTACCACCCACAGTCGAACGGACTAGTGGAGCGTTTCCACTGTCACCTGAAGTCGGCTCTCATGGCCCACCTGGAAGGGCCTAACTGGGTGAACGAGCTTCCCTGGGTCCTGCTTGGAATTCGCACAGCGCCCAAAGAGGATCTGCACACCTTGTCGGCCGAGCTGGTGTACGGTGCACCCCTGGTCGTCCCAGGAGAGTTCATACCAGCCCATGGCTACACCTTTTGTTTGAAGGGAGTGGGAGGAGCCGAAGGATAACATTTGACTGGTTTGAAAGAATCTTCATTAAGATCTGAAGTATGAATGTGATGAAGACAATTTTAGACCAATAAGACACAGGAGCAGAAATAGGCCATCCAGCCCATCAGGTCTGTTTAAATTTTGAAATGAAAAGTCTGATCCTTAGCTAAATTTGAACTGTCGATGGGCAATACTAAATTGTAAATTATTCTTCTGCTGTTGGATCAAGGCTACCTCTGTAAGGCAGTGGGAAATAGTTGTCTGTCCTAGTTCTATCTCAGGAAACCAACCCTGGAATTTCTAACTCAAGAAAATCTGCAGATGCTGTAAATCCAAGGCAACATTCACAAAATGCTGGAAAAACTCAGCAGATCACGTAGCATCTATGGAAAGGAATATGAAAAGTTGACATTTCAGGCCGGGACCCTTCATCAGAACTGAAGAATGCTGATGAACAGTCTCAGCCTGAACCATCGACTGTTTATTCCTTTCCATACAGTAAGTGCTGCCTGATCTGCTGCGTTCCTCCAGCATTTTGAGTGTGTTGCCCTGGGATTTCTACCCTAACTCAAGTTGGCACCATTCAAAATTCTTTGTACCCATCATTTAGTATGTCATTCTACACAGGTACTCTTTAGAAAACAGATTCAGATTAAGAATTAGATTCAGATTCAATTATTTATCACATGTTCATCAAAACTGACAAGAATATACGTTATGACCCAAGTACTAAGAGAGACACTGAAACCGATCAACAGTTTACTGACTTTTAATCGGAACTGCGCAGAAATAAAGGAAACACAATAAATGCTAGTCCAACAGGGCTGTTAGCTGGAACTTTCATACTGATTAACACCGATACAGCAGCTCAGCAGTAGTAGCTTAATACTAATAAGTGCCACTTCTTAACAGCATCAGTTTAAACAGTAGTCTTCTTTCCCATAACCAAGGCAATGGTAAGTAGGGAGCGTTGAAATGAGAGGAAGGGAGTTAAATACCACCACAAATAAACACTAATTGGATGGAACATGCATACTCATGCGTGTGATTGCCGAAGTTGTTCTGTAGCCTGTTTGTGAGGGCATGCAGACTCTGTGGCAGAGTCTATGGCTGTGTCAGAGCCCTCCTCCTTAGCTGGAGCTCCCAAGACACCAGAGAGCTGTGCCTGCTGGTGGGAGGCCAGATCAAGTGGGGGGCTTTTCAGGATGCCATGGGCCAAAACCTGAGAATGTTCCTGAATCCATGAGATACTGGGCCCTGCCCTGCACCAGGCAAGATGCCAGGATGCACCGCACAGAATAGACCAGGAATCGATCCACCAAGTGGGGGGGGGAGGTGGGAGGGGGTGACTGGAGGTAGGGAGGGGGAGGTAGTAACCAGCTTGAGCTGGGAAATATGGAATACTGGGTGGATCTTCATTGATGATGCTAAGTGCAATCTACATGAAGCCTTGTTGATAGCCTTCTCAACTATGAATGGTCCCATGTGATGTGAGACCAATGTGACCCTTGACTTTCAAGTGAAGATCCCTAGACTTCCTCTCCTGGCTTGAGAGGCCTCAGCTGTCGGTGGAGCCAATCAGCATGTGGGCATGTTGTGGATGAGTGCACAACAAAGAAGCCTTGGTCCGTCTCCACATGTGCTTCTAGCATTGGAGCAACTGTTTAGCAGCAAGAACTCCCACATCAATCTCTTGCTCAGGGAAGAGCAGCACTGGAATCCCTTTTGGCATTCAAATGCTGATATGCCAGTAGAGGACCATCTGGGGGTTATTTTGGGCAATCTCTATCAAAACCAATTGAGAGCTCCAGGACGCTGGGTTAGAAGAAACAAGACAGTGCAGGGTTGTGTCCAGCTCTTGATTCAAACTCTCTCAGTCTGGCTGTTAGATTGAGGGTGGAAACCAGATGAAAGGCTGGCTGTGGCTCCACAAGAAACAGAAGGTATTCCATAAACGGAAAATGAACCGTGGTCCTCGATCAGAACTATGTTCTGAGAGAAGCCGTACAGCCTCAACATGTGTGGAACCATGGGGGTAGTAGTCTTACAAGCTGATGGAGCTTAGGGAGAGCAATGAGGCGGACAGCGTTGCAGAATCGGTTAACAACTGCCAGAATAATAGTGTTTCCATCAGACAGGGACAGACCAGTGATGAAATCCACTGTGAGGTGGGACTAGGGGTGGTGTGGCACAAGCAGCGAAGAGGGCATACCCACAGGGCACTGACATGATGTCTTCTTCTGGGTATGGACCTCCTGTGACATAGCTGGCCTCCAAAATCATCTCTTGATAAATTCTAGTGTCCATTGATTTTCTGTATGTCCAACCAGATAGGAGAGGTGGCCCCATTCCGACACTCTGGAATGCACTGTGGCAGGGACAAACAGCTAGTTGGGAGGCCTGGATCTGACTGTTGGGCGCACTCACCTCTGCCTCTCTTCCCCAAGTCACAGGAGCAACAATGCATGAGCAAAGAAAGCGTAGCACTCAGACACTTTGAACTGCCAGGAGAGAGCATCGACTTTGGTGTTCTTGCTGCTGGGATGGTAGGTGAGGGTGAAATTAAACCGGGTGATGAAGAAAGCCCAATGGGCTTAACGTAAGTTGAGTCACTTGGTGTCCCGAATGTAAGAGAAGTTCTTGTGATCTGTCCATACCAAGAAGTGGTGGTCTCCCCCTCCAACTAGTGTCGTCATACATCCAGGGCCTCCTTTGACAGCTACAAGTTCTCAGTTCCTGACATTGTAGTTACATGTGGCAGAAGTCAAGCGACAGGAAAGAAAGGCACAGGGGTGCAGCAGGTTATCGGCAGAAGAATGCTAGGAGAGTAGAGAACACTCCAGTGCCATTGTCTGATGCATTCACCTCCACTGTGAATGGATGGAATGGGTCTGGGTGTTGCCGCACTGGGGCAGTGGCGAAGCGTCACTTTAGTTCTGAAAATGCTTGGTCTGCTTCCCTTTTCCAAAGGAATCCTGCAGACATCTCCTTGGTGAGTGTATTTTTGGGGGCTGCGATGGAACTGAAGTTTCTGATAAAGCAGCAATAAAATTTTGCAAACCCATAAAACCACAAGTCCTTAACCCCATGAAGCACCGCACCTGTTTGACCGTAGATGGTTTGGGTCATTCTGTGACTGCCTGAACACTGGGTGAGGATATAGTCGCACAAAATGACGCACGTTCCTTTTTTGAACTCACACACGTCTGGCAGGGACCTGTTTTCCTGAGCAGATCTCATTCCTCCTGAGGTGGGTGCATCTGCATAGACTACTCTGTGGACTATGCACTGAGTGATGCAGGAGAAAAAATGATCTGAGGAATAGGTGGCTAGGGCATTCTTTCTCTGCACCACTCAGTTGCCCAGTCGTCAATTTGGATGGCCAGATTAATCAAGTCATCCAGGTTGTCCACTCATTACACGCTGTGACCTCATGCTGGACCTCTGCACTCAGTCCCAACTGGAGGGCAGTGCTGAGGGATCTCTCATTCAACCCTGTTTCCACTGCAAGCATGCAGAACTTTAATGTGTAGTCTCTCACCGTTCCTCTGCCTCAGCTCAGGTTTAGAAATTGCTGGGCAGCCTTCCGACCCTATAATGGATGATCAAAAGCTCTTGAACTTGACAACAAATTGTCAAAATGACTGGGCTGCTGGGAGCCTTGTTCCCACAGAGTGTTGAACAGGCTGAGTTGGGGTCCATATAAGAGATTCACCACGTACGCCAGTTTCTGTGCGTCATTACTGAACTAATCAGGCTCAGCTTGGAAAGTCAGCTCACGCTAGGTCATAAAAATTCCTGCAGCCGCTGGGGTCACCACAGTATCTGTCTGCTGGGAAAATGCTCAATTCTGGTCCAGGCATGGTTACGTGAGTTGCAGCTCTAGTGGCCGAGGTTGCTGAGGCTGTTGAAAGGGAGGATACGGGAGATGCTGGGCATGGGACTGACCTGGCTAAAGGCTGTTGAAGTGTGGCAGTGAGAGCTGTAATGGCTGTCAGCTGGTTATGGCTGTCAATAGTAAGCTACTGAACCGTAGCTGTGACACTCAGTAATCACTGCCACCCGATTCTGGCTGCCTACGATGAGCTGCCAAACCGTCACTGCGAGGGCTGGCACCTGTTCTTCCATCTGGGATATCATATAATCATATAATTTAAGTTTCTTCCCCACAAACTTCGGTCTGGACTGGGTTGTTGCACTACTTAAGTCACTTCTCCCGACCCATCTTCAACTGACTAACTTCTCTCCAATCTTGCCAATGATTGTTAGGGCCAAAGTCCTCCCGCTCTCACTCATGTTCATTGTCTTTGGCGGCGACTTGCTGACAAGAATGTGTGGAGAAAGAAAGAGGGAGAGAGAAATACTGAAGCTGGTCAACAGCTCACTGACTTTTAACAGGAACTGTGCAAAAATAAAGTAAAAAGAATTAACACTAGGCCAACAGGGCCATTAACTAGAGCTTTCAAACTAAAGCTAACTCTGATACAGTGGCTGGGCAGTATTAGTTTAATATTAATAAATACTTCTCCTTAACAGCAACAGTCAAAATGGAAGTCTTCTTTCCCGGAACCAGGGCAAGAGTAAGCAGGAAGCTTGATTTGCTCTGCTTTTGTTCAATTATTGACAAGACTGAAAAGAGAGGAAGGGAGTTAAATATCACCACAATGAAACACTAATTGGCTGGAATATGCATACACTCAAGTGTGATTGCTAAACCCGTTCTGCAGCCCTTGTATGATGGTGCGCCGATCCCACGGCAGAGTCTGTGATTGTGACAGGGAAATGTGCCACTTGCATTAACACAACCTAATGATGTGATTGGGGTTGGGCTTGCGGGAGTCAGCCCACAAGTGTGGATACTCATTCTGACGCCAGCTTAGTAGTACCACAATGCTCAAAGCAACAATACAAAATACAACAAATCAGAACACAACAAGCACCAAAACAACAACAGCAGAACAGGCCCCGTTCCTCAGCTTGGTTTATTTCAGATTTCCACCATCTGCAGTATAATATTTTCCAAGAGATTTCTTAACTTTGCGTGACAAAAGACAATGGACAAAAATGTCTGTTTTGTATCTCATAACTTGGCTTCTGTGAAAGAAGCAAATTGAATTAATGATTCCGACAAAGTTAAGGAAATGTAAGTAAGGAGAAAAGTAATGAATTAATTGAAGAAATAAGTCTTCTGGATTGATCCAAAACAGGATTTTGAATAAGGGATTGATTTGAGAAGTTCTTGGTGGTAATTAAGAATCTACGAGAAAAAAATATAAGGACTGCTGGAACTTAATTGACATGAGACAAGAAACAATACCCAAAGTAACATTCTGAGCTTCACTAAGCAACACCCATAAGTTGGGTTGTTAGTTTGTTTCAATATGATCTCAGAACTCATAGGCCAAATAAATTAGCAAGTGACCAGCAGGCTGGAGATAACAGACAATGGGTGTACTCGCCACCATCTGTGACATCATCTAGGACCTCAGCAACTGACGGAAGAGTTGGTTGTTACTAATGAAACAATGTTAATTAGAGTTCCAGGGAGATATCTAACTAATAAGGACTATCTGGAGGTGTCATAACGGGGCGCTGGGAGCGGACCCAAATGCAAGACAGATACTGAAGTACAAGGAACAGGGCTAGGCAAGTCAAGAAAGCAAGGGAAGTGGGGAAGAAAGGATGCTGGACATGACACAGGCCCTGGATGAGACAAGGATACAGAGCCTGGGCTAGGTCTTGACTAGGAAAGCAGAACCAGGACATGGAACTTGGGCCTAGGAGCCTGGGCTTGGACTCCGAGCCAGAGACAGAACAAGGACCCGAAATCTAAGTCTTGACTTGGGCTCGGACTCCGGATCCAGGCGAAGACATGACGAGGCTTGGGTTCTTCGAGGCTAGGGTACTTCGAAGCTTGGGTATGGTCTCCAAGCCAGACACTGGGCAAGGACCCAGAACCTGGGACTTGACTCGGGCTCGGATTCCAGAACTAGGCGAGGACAAAACGTGGCTACAGGATGAGGAGAGGCAACAGGACTGGACGTGAGACTCCTTGACAGGACAAAGGAACCCCAGCACAGGACAGGGGAACCCCAGCATGGGCTGGGCAAGACATGGACAAGACGAGAACACAAAGCCATGGCTTGGACAGGACAAGGTTCTTGGATCGTGGCTAGGACTGGATAAGACCCTGAAGCCTTGACTTGGTTGAGGGGGAAGACAGTAACGCAGAGCTCGGGTCGAGGGGGGAGACAGGAACATGGAACACAGAGCCAGGACCCCTCCTTGGAAACAGGACATAGGGCCAGGACTCATTGCACAGATTGAAGAATACAACAAGACGGTTCTCAACACAAGGCAGCAGCAGACAGCCAGACCTACTTAGCAAAGGCATGGATCTTGCTTCAGCAGTTGAACTTGACAGCAGTGAGGGCAAAGGTTACAGGCGAGGCTTCAGGCAAGGCAAGGCTTCAGACACAGGTTGCAAGGGCATGGCAAGACTTCAGGAGGAAGGAGCAGAGAAGGGATTCAGACAGGGGTTTAGAACAGAAACAATCCAGCAACCAGAGGCTGAATCCTGAAGCTATTTATGAAGCCAGCCCAAACGAGAATCAGCTGCCTAAACAGAAATTGGGGAAAACTGGAAAACCTGGAATAAGGAACATGGACCGGACCGTGAACCGGAATGCAGATATTATGGACCGGACCATGACAGGAGGGTGAGGTCCTTAAAGAGCTGGAAGGAGTTTTTGTAACTGACTGGTTCAGTACAATTTAGTGAAGTGGAAATTGAAGGTCATAGTGCAACAAGCAAAAGTCCAGCTGTAACAAAGTGGGTTGGATCTGGACTGGACTATCAACATGACACAGTCCCAATGGAGGTCAACAGAGGAATAGGAGGGAGATAGGTCTTGGAAGTATGATTAAACTCTTTACAAGAATCTGGAACAACATGAACACTTGGGATCACAGTGACTGCAGACCTACAATCATACAGTCAGAGAGTCATAGAGTAGAGAAACAGGTCCTACAGCCCAACCTATCAATGCTGACCAAGTTGCCCACCCCAAGGTCCTTCTGTACACCAACACTTTTAAGTCTCTATATACTTCCATGCCCCATCAGGAAGGTCTCAAAGCTCTCCGCTTCTTTTTGGATTCCAGACCTAACCAGTTCCCCTCTATCACCACTCTGCTCCGTCTAGCGGAATTAGTCCTTACTCTTAATAATTTCTCCTTTGGCTCCTCCCATTTCCTCCAAACTAAAGGTGTAGCTATGGGCACCCGTATGGGTCCTAGCTATGCCTGCCTTTTTGTTGGGTTTGTGGAACAATCTATGTTCCGTGCCTATTCTGGTATCTGTCCCCCACTTTTCCTTCGCTACATCGACGACTGCATTGACGCTGCTTCCTGCACGCTTGCTGAACTCGTTGACTTTATTAACTTTGCCTCCAACTTTCACCCTGCCCTCAAGTTTACCTGGTCCATTTCTGACACCTCCCTCCCCTTTCTAGATCTTTCTGTCTCTATCTCTGGAGACAGCTTATCTACTGATGTCTACTATAAGCCTACTGACTCTCATAGCTATCTGGACTATTCCTCTTCTCACCCTCTTTTGCAAAAATGCCATCCCCTTCTCGCAATTCCTCCGTCTCCGCTGCATCTGCTCTCAGGATGAGGCTTTTCATTCCAGGGTGAAGGAGATGTCCTCCTCTTTTAAAGAAAGGGGCTTCCTTTCCTCCACCATCAACTCTACTCTCAAACGCATCTCTCCCATTTCACACACTTCTGCTCTCACTCCATCCTCCCGCCACCCCACTAGGAATAGGGTTCCCCTTGTCCTCCCTAACACCCCACCAGACTCCGGGTCCAACATATAATTCTCCGTAACTTCCGCCACCTCCAACGGGATCCCATCACTAAGCACATCTTTCCTTCCCCCCACCTCTGCTTTCCACAGGGATCGCTCCCTACACGACTCCCTTGTCCACTCTTCCCCCCCATCCCTCCCCACTGATCTCCCTCCTGGCACTTATCCTTGTAAGGGGAACAAATGCTACACATGCCCTTACACTTCCTCCCTTACCACCATTCAGGGCCCCAGACAGTCCTTCCAGGTGAGGCGACACTTCACCTGTGAGTCAGCTGGGGTGGTATACTGCGTCCGGTGCTCCCGATGTGGCCTTCTATATATTGGCAAGACCTGACACAGACTGGGAGATCGTTTCGCTGAACACCTACGCTCTGTCCGCCAGAGAAAGTGGGATCTCTCAGTGACCACACATTTTAATTCCACATCCCATTCCCATTCTGATATGTCTATCCATGGCCTCCTCTACTGTAAAGACGAAGCCACACTCAGGTTGGAGGAACAATACCTTATATTCCATCTGGGTAGCCTCCAACCTGATGGCATGAATATTGACTTCTCAAACTTCCGCTAATGCCCCACCTGCCCCTTGTACCCCATCCATTATTTATTTATATACACACATTCTTTCTCTCACTCTCCTTTTCCTCTGTCCCTCTCACTATACCCCTTGCCCATCCTCTGGGCTTTTTTCCCTCCCTCCCCCTTTTCTTTCTCCCTAGGCCTCCTGTCCCACGATCCTCTCATATCCCTTTTGCCAATCACCTGTCCAGCTCTTGGCTCTATCCCTCCCCCTCCTGTCTTCTCCTATCATTTTGGATCTCCCCCTCCCCCTCCAACTTTCAAATCCCTTACTCACTCTTCCTTCAGTTAGTCCTGACGAAGGGTCTTGGCCGAAACGTCGACTGTACCTCTTCCTAGAGATGTTGCCTGGCCTGCTGCATTCACTAGCAACTTTTATGTGTGTTACTTTTAAGTCTCCTGTTGTTTATTGTATATTCCAGAATTAGACAATCCAAAATGCATTACTTCACACTTGATGGATTCAATAGAGATTAGCTCATAGCAATCTAATGCATTCCTATCTATGTACTTGCCTTTACCATCTCTTCTGGCAGCTTCCAGCTCATTTCATTTAATGCCCATCCTCTGTGTGAAAAACTTGCCCCTCACATTACTTTTCAATATTTTCCTTCTCACTTTAAACTGATGTCTTCCTGTTTTAGACTCCGCTATCCTTGGAGAGAGACTGTGACTATCGACCCTACCTATGCCCATCATAATTTTATATACTTACGTAAGCCTCTTGAGCTCCAGTGAGAACACTCTTAGCCACCTTGTAATTAAAACCTTCCATTCCAGGCAATATCATGGTGAATATTTTCTACACTCTTTCTATCACTACCTCATCCTTTCTATAGTGTGGTATCCAGAATGGCATGCAATATTCCAAATGTGTGCTAACCAACAACGTGTACAGCTGTGACATGATGCCCCAACTCTTAAACTCGATACCCCTGTCTACAAAGTCAGTTAGGTAAATTCCTTCTTCCCTATCCTATCATCTGCATTGCTTGGTATTTTCAAGAAGCTACAAACTAGCACTCCAAGATCCCGCTACACATCAAAGCTTCTAAAGTCCATGTTGTTTATTATATATGTCCAGCCAGTATTAAACAAAACAACTTACACTTGTCTGCATTAAATTGCATCTGCCTCTACATAGCCCAACTTTCCAGCTGATCTGTGCCCTTCTGTATCCTGGAATGGAGAGTTACTGAGTCTGGGACTCAAACGAACAGAGATCTGACTGAGTTTGATCACCTGATGTCTTGACATACTGCGCAAGGTGGTTGAGTCTTGCCTTTTTAGATCAGAGTTTGAATATGACTTTCATTGGATGTCAGTAGTTTGTTTCTACAGCACAACACAACTATATGAGTGAAATTAAAATTTGATAATTGCCTGGTTGGGATTATAAAGGGCAAACATTTGAAATGCCGATGTCTGTCTGTGAAATATTTGGTGAATAAATGAAATAATTCAGGTTATTGCTCATTTCTCTAGTACTGAAGCTTGGAGTTGTATTGCACAGCATGTCCATTTCCTTGTTCTTTTGCCTTTGACGAAGTGTTTGCTTTTTCCTCTTAAGTGCTTTCTGTACAAGTCGACAATGTCAGCTTACTTGGAACTTGAGATACGTGCAGCTTTGAAAATCACAAACATGGTAGCACGCTTGTGAGGTAAAATGAACAAAGATTTAAATAAAAAATGAAACTCAGAAAAATAATTGACACTTGATGACATTTATTTTAAAACTGTATCACTTCCAATAGTTTTACAGTAGTTTAGCCCATAGGAACTTGACAAGACATCCCCAAGGAAAATACCTCATGTTTAATCTTCTTTGAGAATATTAATGAAGAATCTTTTTAGTTAAAGCAGTTTCTTACAGTTTTTTTTTCTGCAATATCCTATAACAGGGTGCAGTTCTTGCTATGGCTCTCCATCCTGGCAGGTGATCTTACTTGAAAATGTCATCAACTTTAACATAGAGATGTGTGAATGCATCTGGTATGTACTGAATGTATCTCAAGCCCAGTATTTACAATCAGTAGGCAGCCTTATGCCATAGTTGGCAGATTATTTTTGTGTTGTGTTTTGGATCAATGCAGCTTATAACATCTTTTCACCACCAGGGGGATGCCACTACTTGTCCTCTATCCAAAATATTTTGGAAAGGATGGCGCTTCCATGGCCAACAAGCTTTGACAGGACAATGATAATCTGTAGAACCTAACCTCTGTTGAAACAGATACACAATATTTTATGTTAACTAAAATTTGCTAAGCATCAGTACATCCACAGAATTGTTCAAATAATAGTAATGCCATTCTTTACCAGTACACATCAGTGTTGAGGAGATGTTGCCATTTTATAGTGCATGACTTAACTTAAGGCTTTCCAGAACAACCATACTAAAGCTATTCTCATAGACGTAATTAGGTTAATTTCAGACACGTAAATGAAAATCAATTAAACTGTGGAGCTTGGAAATCTGAAACATAAAAACAAGTTACTGGAAGCACTCAGTAGGTCAGGCTACGTCCGTGCAAAGTTCATTAAAATTTAATTTTATAGCTGTAGAGTTCAGTTTCTCAACAATGTAGAAGGAAGTGCTTCATTCATTCTGAAAAGTTATGAGAAAGAGATTTTGAATATCTTTGCAAAGAAAAATTCTACAATTAAACCAGCAACAAAATTGATTAGTTTGTAAAAAGAAAACCACTTAGATATTCATTATTGAACTTTCTAATATATATTCCAGCAATGAAGGTCTAGAGCTACTTTTCATGCTGTAGATTTTCAAAAGGAAAGTATCAACGCTACATGTTGCTTTGCATATTTAACGTTGTACAGTACAAACCTTTGTACATTACTGATGTCTAATCTTAATGCTGTATATTTCGGAGGAATCTCCACAGGGTGAAAGTGGAGAGGATGCTTCCTCTTCTGGGAGAATTTAGAACAAGGACCACTGTTTTAAACGGTTACCAATTTTAGACACAGATGATGTGAATTTTTTTACTGTCAGAAGGTTGTGTACCTTTGGAATGCTCTTCATAGAGTAGTCAACGTGGAGTCTTTGAATGGTTTTAAACATTGAACATAGAACATAGGAACAAGGCCCTTTAGCCCATCATGATTGCACTGACCATGATGACAATTTAAACTAATTCCATCTGCCTACACATGGTCCATAGCCATCGATTCCTCATCTGTTCACGAGTCTGTCTGAATCCTTCATAATTGTTGCAATTGTATCTATTTTCTCCACCTCCCCAGAAGTGCATTCTAAGCATCTGCCACCCTCTGTGTAAAAACTTTGGTCTCTCAAATTTCCTTTAAACTTTCCCCTCTCACCTTATGCTACATCCTCTGGTATTTGACTTTCCACTCTAGGAAAAAGACTCTAACAATCTACCCTGTCTATGTCTCTCATAATTTTATATGCTTCTATCAGGCACCCCTCAACCAATTCCCCACCTTTATATCAACACCCTGACCAATGAAGGTAAGTTTGCCATACTCCTTTTTTTTTACCACCCCCTCCACTTTGTTTTCCTAAAGGTAGAAGTAAATGAAACGTTACTGCAAGTAGATGGGAATACGGAGTGGAGGTTATAATTATTTCAGCATAATCATATCTAATAGCAGAACAGGCTTTTGGAGCTAAGTGGACTGACTGCTTTTAATTCACAAGTGCATTTATTCATATGTTTATTTGTTCCTAAGATCACTTGAATCAGTAGTTTGGCACCAGCAAATGGGAAAGTTAAATCTGTGCTGTTAATAAAATATGTCAGCAGCTGGCACCTAATGACATCTGAAACACTGATTTTCTATTGACTATATAAGACCATATAATATAAGAGCAGAAGTAGGGCATTTAGCTCATCAAATCTGCTCCACCATTTGATTATGGCTGATTAATTTTCTCTTGCAACCCTTCTCCTCATAACCATTTATGCCCTTACTAATCAAGAACCTATCAACCTCTACTTTAAATTGAATGACTGGGCACCCACAGATGTCTGTGGCAATGAATTCCAAAGATATACCATCCTCTGGCTAAACAAGTTACTCATATTAGATTCAAGATTCAGGATTGTTTATTGTCATCCTTCAGTAGATGACTGATAAGGAGAACAAAATGACTGGTGCTCTGGATCTGAAGTAGCATAAGAAAACATAATAAGCATAAGAAACAGAAAAGAGAGGACCTTCTATTCTCAGCTTGTGCCAGTCCTTTTCCATAACTTGATATCTGATCAGAGGTAACATTTGACCAGAAACACTGTGTTCTTCTCCCTTGCCTTTTCATAGTGGTGGAATTCAGTGCAATCAGACCTGCTTAGTTAATATCCAACTAAACTTTTAGAACTTCATGAAGTGTATCTGAGGCCCTTTTCATTAATGTGCACCATTGCTATTATTAACACAGGTTCCTGATTGCATTAATAGGAAGGTGCAGTGGGCAGCGGCTAGCTACACCGTCTTGCATCTCTAACAACCCTGGTTTGATCCTACCCTTGGGTGATTTCTGAATGGAGTTCGCATTTGCTGCCTATAATCATTTGGGTTTTCTCCCACATCCAAAAGATATGCTGGAGAGATTGCTAGCTACTGTAATTTACCATTATTGTGTGGGGGATGTAGGAGGAAAAAGGAGGGTATTATCAAGTATGTAAGAAAGAATGAATTCCAGGGAGAGAATTGGTAAGTGGAATTTTGGAAAGCTAGCAGAAAAATCAATGGGCCTGATGGACTCTTTTGTTCCTTATGAAAACTTAAAGAAAATTCTTAGTACTAATAAAATAAAACTGACCATTAAGGTGTTTATTTAAAATTGTTTAATATAGGTTTTCTTTTCATGATGTGATTACCATTTTTGGTATTAGTATAGATCATCCTTTAAAATTACTCCTTGGGAATTTGCAATTTAATAGATTAATTACATTACATTGATTTAATAGAAAGTAGTTCAAATTCAATGACTGATGCTGAACTTGCATCAACAATGATATAAGCAGTAAAAACACAAACATGTCATTCTCTTGCTTAATCTTTCCTTCTCCTCTAGGCCACTTCTCCATCTTAATCTATTTAAAATAGCCCAATGTGTTCCTGCATGATCATAGACAAGATTGGAATAAAAATAATGCTCTACTTTAAGTAACACACATAAAAGTTGCTGGTGAACAGTAATGTGCCATAAAAATATTGGCCACAGAGAGACTAGTAACTTCTTTTTCCAGAATTTGTCTTTTTGTAATTCAATTTGCCAAGAAGCTAAACTTGGACATTAGCTGGCTGAAATACTACTTCATTTTGTGTATATTGTAAGTGTCTATGTAAATATGCATCAGATGATTTCCACCAGATCTCTTCAGCAGATTAAGCACGATAATTGCATATTGAGAAAACCTCAACCAAAATTTGTTCGCTTGCTAATGGATTTTAAACATCACTTAATGATGAGAACACACAAATTCAATCATGTATGGCTTTGTAGCTCATTGTGTGAATATTGGTTGATAGGAGATTGAGGTGAAAAAACAGTGCTCTATAAAGAGCTAAGCAACAGTCTGAAGAAAGAACTCAATTAAAGCCATAAGACATAGAAGCAGAATTAGGCCATTCAACCCATCTATTCTGCTCCAAATCCACTCTAGCTAAGCTTTTCAATATTTGGTAGGTTTCAATGAGATCCCCCATCATTCTTCTAAACTCCAGTGACTGCAGGCCCATTGCCATTAAATGCTCCTTAAATGTTAACCCTTTCATTCCCAGGATCATTCCCATAAACCTTCTCTGGACCCCTCTCCAATGCTAGCACATCATTTCTTGGATATGGGCTCAACACTGCTCACAATATTCCAAATGTGGTCTGACCAATGCCTTATAAAGTCCCAGCATTACGTCCTTGCTTTTATATTCTAGTCCTTCCAAAATATGGTCATTGCATTTGCATTTGCATTTCCCTTCCTTACTACCAACTCAACCTGTGAGTTAGCCTTTAGGAAATCCTGCACTATGTCTCCCTGTCTTTGAAATATTTGATACCTATATTCCTTCTATCGAAGTGCATAACCCTATGCTGTTTTCTCTCTATCAAATTTTTGTCCATTCTCCTAATCTGTCCAAGTCCTTTTGCACACTCCAGGCCTCTTCAACACTACCTGCTGCTCCTTCTATCTTTGTATCATCTGTAAACTTGGCCACAAAGCCCTCAATTTCGTCATCCAGATCAATAATATATAATGTGAAAATTAGCGGATCTACCACTGACCCCTGTGAAACACCACTAGTCACCAGCAGACAACCAGAAGAGGCCCCCTTTATTCCTACACTTTGCCTTCTGCCAGTCAACCAAGTCCTGTCGATGCTTGTATCTTTCCTGCAATATCATAGACTCTCATTGAGATGCCTCTTGTGTGGCATCTTGTTTATCTCCAAGTACTCTGAATCCTCATCATTAATAATGGACTCTAACAGCTTCCAACCACTGACGGCAGGCTAGCTGGCCTATAGTATCCTGTCTTTGCCTTTGTCCTTTTTTAAAGAGTGGGGTGATTGATGTCAATTTCACACATTAACAACAATGCATTATGACATATTGATTAAGGAGAAGGTGGAACTGCATACTATTTTTTCTGTCATTTTGAAGGATGTTTAAAATTCTCTAAGGATAGGATAGAATAGATGAGACAGAAGTAGCTGAGTCTTCAATAAAGATGGGACATATCTACAATTCAATGTGGGGGCAGTAAGAATCCTTCAAGGTTGCAGAATTCCCTTCTAGGGCTACTTTTGTGATAGAAATCACGGCCAAACTTTCCTTGGAGCTGTTCCGAGTTGTAATTTGAAATGAGGTGGAAAATGTTTTAGACTGCGAAAAGAATAAATAAACATTGCTCCGGGTAGTGAAAGAAGGAAAAGAATGTTGAAAGTGCATGGGAACGCAGTGGATAAGGCTGGGAGTGGAAGTCTTTTCTCAAATAAATGATAGATGCTAACATGAGCTGCTAAGGCTGTCTGTTTTAAATTTGTATCTTCTATTTTGGCCATGTCTTCAAGGTATGGGCTATATCTCATGATAGCAGAAATTTATCACAGATTCCTTCAAGGAAGCAGTGGAACACTTGATAAGGAGAAAACAGTATATGGTTCATTGGTGCAGAATAGAGCTGCAGGTCCCTTGTTGTAACATATTGTGGATCATATTGAATTCATTTCTTAGATTTACTAAGTGCAGAAGAGGTATACATAGCCTTTTCAATTATGTCACACTCGAAGTAACACAGCATTAAAGAAATTCATATGAAACAAAGCTCCTGAGTATTCTTGACATCTCGCCAAGGTACCCATTGTCCATCAGTGATTCTTGAAGGCCTGTTTTGACAGTATTCATGTTGTCAATGATGATTCCTTCTCTGCCCATTGTTCTTCAGTGCATTTCCAAAAAGGATTCCATTTTCTTGGTTCAGTACTGGATAATTTCATGACTGTGAAAATGGTGAATCCAATTGTAATGTTCTTAATTCCATCCTATATTAAATTATTTGACGTGGTAGTAACTGGAGACTGAACATAGGACATTATCTGATCTGAATGACTCTGAGACAGAGATCTGGCAATACTTTCTGCTTTGCATCACATGTTTTTCAGTCAGTATTGGCCAGGGCAGTGATGTAAAGAAAAGTGGAAGTTATTTCTCTGCCTACTTTTCTTTTCTCACCTTTGGCAGATGTAAGTTGTGTGCATTCAAATTATGGTTGATACACTTAAACAAGGTGGCATTTCTTTTGCTTGATACTAGAGGTTGATCGTGCCTTTACAGGCATTTGCCAAACACTAAAATATAATACAGTAAATTAATGGACTACAAGAAATTCTGTATCACATTTATCATTCAACCATTCTGATTATGATCAGTTATTTGTCTAATATTCCTTTCCGAGTCTGTGCCTTGTGGCTTCAAATTTGAATTGTCTCTCAATTTTCAAAAGATCACTAGGGTAACCATCAAAGGATGGCACAGAATGATTAAATGCAGCTTTGAAGAGCAAACCTATTAATCTCTCAATTTCAGCCCAATTCTTATTGAAGAGAATGTACGTAAGGTTGGGTGAATCCTCTAGATCTATTTCCCTTGTTAGTGAGAATGCCCAGGATGGTGCTTATGGATGCTGCCTGAAGGAAACCCTCCCAGTTTTATCAGACACAGGAAGGGCATGTCTCAGTTAGAACTAACAAGAAAAGAAAATGAAAGGAAATAGGTGGTTACATCCTCCTATAAGGAAGTGTATATAATTCAACAGCTTTTCAAGATGTTCAACTTTGAAATCTGAGTCGCTCAATAAAATTCTGAGGAAGTAAAACTGAATTTAAAAAAACATGTGAATGTAAATGAAAGAAATAGTCGATTGCCTCACTGGAGACCAAAGTTATGAAAAATATTAACGAGTGATTTTAAGTTTGAATGGAGGATTCTTTGAGTTTAAACATTGCTAATTGAATCAAAATTTGAAGCTGCAAACTAATCATCTCAAATGTCAATGGTATTTTGATATCTGAACTAAACTAATTATTTGTATTAGTAATAGAGCAGTGTAGAAATTACCCACAGACACAGAATTTATAGATTTTCAGTTGGATTGTGACTATACTGTCTTTATGAAGAAATTGAAAATTCTGGTAAACCAAGTTAGAATTCATTGGAAGAAAACAATTCAGATATAAAATGGCTATATTGTGTTATTGTTTGGCTTAGATATTGGATTAACTTTCTTAAAGTAAAGGCTGTAATATTAAAGTAGTAATTTCGCTGATGGATGCATAAATAGTAAGATAGTACAAATGAATGCATGGCTGAAGAAATGGTGCAGAATGGAAGCCTTTATATTTCTTTTATCCATTGGAACAGGTTCCTCTGCCAATTTTGTCCTCTTTCCTTCACCGCCACCCTTGCTCTCCCCAGCTCCACTCCATCACCCACCTTCATCCCCGTCCTGTCCTGGTTCCATCAACGGTGGTTACATCAATGTTACTGAGGATGAGAGAGACGAGAGCTTCAAGTCCCTAATGCGGATGTCACCAGTAGCCTGCCCTGGTCCAACCATGCAGACACCCTGGACAAGGAAGCTCACCAGCACCTGAACTTCCACAGGATGCACAAGAAATTTAGCATGTCCTGGTTAACCCTTACTTTTTTTATCAATACGCCACAGATTGCATCTTATCCGGATGCATTACGGTTTGATATGGTAACTGCTTGCATTGTGACCACAACAAACTACATGGGAAACCACCTTCCTTCCATAGCTTCTATCTGAACTTCTCGCTGCCTCGGTAAAGCAGCCAGCTTGGTCAAAGACCTCACCCACCCTGGACATTCTCTCTTCTCCTCTCTCCCACAGGGCAGAAGATACAAAAGCCTGAAAGTATTTACTACTAGGCTGAAGGACAGCTGCTATCCTGCTGTTATAAGACTATTGAATGGTTCCCTGGTACGATAAAGTGAACTCTTGACCACACAACATACCTCATTATGATCTTGAGCCTCATTGTCTACCTGCACTGCATTTTCTCTGCAGTTGTTTCACTCTATTCTGAATTGTTTATCTCAATACACTTTGTAACGATCTGATCTGCATGAACAGTATACAAGACAAGCTATTTACTGTATCGCCCTCGTCAACATCATACTCTACTCCACTGCTCCTACCAGCTCCGTTACTGGATTCTGATTCTAACTGCCATTCACTTCTCCCCAAATTCTTCCATTATCATTTCCTTTACTTATAAGAATTCAACACTGGTAGTCCTTTGTGTTCACCTCCCTCCAGCAGTTGATTCCAATCTCACAGAACCCTACCTCCATGTTGCTCTATCTGCCTCTCATTTACTTTCTCCTCTTGTTGCCTGCTTCTCTCATTCATCCCTCACTGTCTCCCTCCTTCATCCCCATTCCTCTCACCTACCTGGTGCAATCTCCCTGTCATCTTACACCCCTCCTCTGTCCAATGTTCACCTCACACTCCTGTCTCACCACTCCCTCTCTCCTCTTTATGCTGACATCTTGCCTCTCCACTTTCAGTCTGAAACTTGATGCAGGTTTTTACCTAAAATATTGACAATTTCTTTCGTCCTATACATGCTGCTTGACACACTGAGTTCATCCAGCAGATTATTGCTGAAGTCCATACCAATGTTTTAAAGCTCCCAGTGTTCTCTAGCAATTGTAGACTACAACCAAATTACAAAACTAGGCCAGAAATGAACTCTAAATATTCTACAACTAGCAACATTGCTAGTTAAAACAACTGATGTGTTTTGGTTGCCATCAAGAAAACTACTACTTTAACGAAACTCTTTGAAGCACTAGTGAGCATTGTTGATCAGTGTCATTGCCCACTGGGCATCTAAACTCTGCAGCCAGGCAAAGAAAACAATTTGGAGTGTCAATCTTTTTCTAATACACTATGAGTCAATAAATGAGCATAATTCTAATAATTTCAGTACTTCAGCCCTATGACCCCGCTCTGTCATTCAATATAATAATTGTGTACTGATATTTCATAGTTTTTCAAATGTAGATGACTGAATTTCTTCTTGAATTTGTTCCACCTCTGATGGGACTAGCCTGTGCTCTATCAGTCTTCATTTTATAGACTGGTCCTTTGTACTTCTATCTTGAAATCATGCTGGTGCCTTATATTCAGTTAGCTGTATAGGTGATATATAAGCCCAGTTCTACTCTGTCAGAATCACTTTCAGTGTTACATCGTCTCTGTATTTTCTTGGGTGAAGATTATTCCATCTGTGCAGGATTCATGTTGGTAGTATTGCTCTGGTCAGTTCTTCTGGTTTTGGAAGCACAAGCCACCACTATTTTTTTTTCTAAAACTACTGCTTTGAAAAAAAGCAGACATGTTGAGTGGGTAAATTTGCATCTGTAGTAAGAATTTCCACCACTTGCACTCTGGTGGCTTTGATCCTTCTTGCATGGGCATTTCACTAATAGCTTTTGTTACAAACTATTTGTGACTAACAAGATGGATTGAATCCATTTCAGAATTTAAGCTGCGCACAAATCTCGTCCACAGGGCACAACTTAAGAATTCATCAGAGCTGCAATCATGAAAAATACTCACTGTCAAATCTGCACGATCTTTTGCACAATTGACAGGAACAAAATCATAGAGTTAGACTTGTCAACAGTTTGAGCATATATAGAAATACTGTATCAAAATTATAAACAGTAGCATGCCATTTAGTCCTGTGAGTCTTCTCTGTCATTCAATCCATCGTCGTGGCTATCACTTGAGGTCGAGGATGATGGTCTTTGTTCTGTTGATCTACCTGTGGGCTCTCAAGTGGCTTATGAGTCCAATCCTGGCTTTGAAATTTCTTTGGCATTCAGGACATGGTAATGGTGTACTGACATTTCATACTTAACACACTGACAGTTTTTCTCTATATCCCTTTAGCCCTAAAAACTATATCCAACTCCTTATGAATGCATATAATGACTTGGCTTTAACTGCTTTGTGTGTCAAATCGATAAGTTCAGCAGTCTTAGGGTGAAGAAATCTCTTCTCATCCTACTCCACCTTGATTTTTCCCTTATGCTTAGACTATGTTACCTGGTCCTGGACTCTCCTGACATTGAGAACATTCTCTTGGATCTAGTCTGTCCTGCTTTGTTAGAATTCTGTAAGCTGCTATCACTTCACCTCTCCTTCTTAAGTCTAGCCATCATAACTGACCCAATCTCTCAGTTCCACTGTTCATAGTCATAGTCATAGTCATACTTTATTGGTCCCAGGGGAAATTGGTTCATTCGTTGCAGTTGTGAGTCTGACTAATCATCAGTGCATTCCCTCCATAGCAAGAACATGTTTCCTCAGGCAAAGACATCAAACTTCACACACTGATTGTGGCAAGTTCTTGCAATGGCCCAGTATAATTGCAGCAAGGTAACCCCATTCCTGTTCTCAAATCCCCTGCCTGTAAGGGCCAACGAATATTATTAACTACCTACTACACTTGCGTGCTTACATTCATTCCAAGTTTGAAGCCTTCCCCTGTAATACTCCCCAACTTTTCCTCCGCTCTATTAACGACTGCATTGGTGCTGCTTCATGCACGCCTACTTTCTTAATTTTACTAACCTTGATTCTAAGTTTCAGTCTGCCCTTAAATTCACTTGGTCCATTTCTGACACCTCCCTCCCTTTTCTCGATCTCTTTGTCTCCATCTCCGGAGACAATTTGTCATTCGACATCTTTTATAAACCTATAGATTCCCACGGTTATCTTGACTGTACCTCTTCCCACCTTATCTCCTGTAAAAATGCTGGTTTCTTTTCCCAGTTCATTTGCCTCCACTGTATATGTTTCCAGGATGTGGCCTTCCTTTCCAGGATGTCAGCAATATCTTTCTTCTTCAAAGAATGGGGTTTCCCTTCCTGTACTGTTGATGCTGCCCTCACCTACATCTTCTCCATTTCCTGAATATCTATGCTTTCCTCACTTTCCCGCTACCTTAACAGTGATAGAGTTTCTCTTATCCTTACATACTAACCCATGAGCCTCCGTATCAAATACATCTTCCTCCATAACTTCCACCATCTCCAAATCGTTCCTACCACTAGGCCTATCTTTACCTTCCCCTTTCTGCTTTCTTCAGGGATCAGTCCCTCTGTAATTCCCTTGTCTGTTCGGCCCTCTGCATGAAACTCCCTCCCTCCCTGCAAGCGGCCTAATTGCTACACCGGCCCATTCATGTCTCCCCGCCCCCCCACCTCCATTCAGCACCCCAAACAGTCCTTACAGATGAGGCAAAACTTCACCTGCAAATCTGCTGATGTCATCTATTGTGTCTGGTTTTCCTGATGTGGCCTCCTCTACACTGGTGAGACCCACTGTAAATTAGGTGACCACTTTGTTGAACACCTCCACTCCATCCGGGTGCCAAGATGAGTGCCAAGGTGGAGAAGCAACACCTTATATTCCATTTGGGTAGCCTCCAACCTGATGGCTTGAATATGAATTTCTCCTTCCAGTTTTTTTTCCCTACCCCTCCCCTTTTTCTGCTATTCCCCATTCTGGCTGCTTATCTCTTCTCGCCTGTCTATCACTTCCTCTTGGGTCCCTTCTTCCTTCCCTCTCACCTACAGTTCACTCTCCTCTCCTATCAGACTCCTCCCTCCCTCTCACCTACAGTTCACTCTCCTCTCCTATCAGACTCCTCCCTCCCTCTCACCTACAGTTCACTCTCCTCTCCTATCAGACTCCTCCCTCCCTCTCACCTACGGTTCACTCTCCTCTCCTATCAGACTCCTCCCTCCCTCTCACCTACAGTTCACTCTCCTCTCCTATCAGACTCCTCCCTCCCTCTCACCTACAGTTCACTCTCCTCTCCTATCAGACTCCTCCCTCCCTCTCACCTACAGTTCACTCTCCTCTCCTATCAGACTCCTCCCTCTCTTTCACCTACAGTTCACTCTCCTCTCCTATCAGACTCCTCCCTCCCTCTCACCTACAGTTCACTCTCCTCTCCTATCAGACTCCTCCCTCCCTCTCACCTACAGTTCACTCTCCTCTCCTATCAGACTCCTCCCTCCCTCTCACCTACAGTTCACTCTCCTCTCCTATCAGACTCCTCCCTCCCTCTCACCTACAGTTCGCTCTCCTCTCCTATCAGACTCCTCCCTCCCTCTCACCTACAGTTCACTCTCCTCTCCTATCAGACTCCTCCCTCCCTCTCATCTACGGTTCACTCTCCTCTCCTATCAGACTCCTCCCTCCCTCTCACCTACAGTTCACTCTCCTCTCCTATCAGACTCCTCCCTCCCTCTCATCTACGGTTCACTCTCCTCTCCTATCAGACTCCTCCCTCTCTTTCACCTACAGTTCACTCTCCTCTCCTATCAGACTCCTCCCTCCCTCTCACCTACAGTTCACTCTCCTCTCCTATCAGACTCCTCCCTCTCTTTCACCTACAGTTCACTCTCCTCTCCTATCAGACTCCTCCCTCCCTCTCACCTACAGTTCACTCTCCTCTCCTATCAGACTCCTCCCTCCCTCTCACCTACAGTTTGCTCTCCTCTCCTATCAGACTCCTCCCTCCCTCTCACCTACAGTTCACTCTCCTCTCCTATCAGACTCCTCCCTCCCTCTCACCTACAGTTCACTCTCCTCTCCTATCAGACTCCTCCCTCCCTCTCACCTACAGTTCACTCTCCTCTCCTATCAGACTCCTCCTTATCCAGCACTTTACCTTTCCCACCCTCTTGGCTTCACCTTCCAGCTAGCCTCCTTCCTGTCCCTCAGCCTTCTTAATCTTCTGTCTTCCCCTTCCTTCTCAGTCTCGATGAAGGGTCTCGGCCTGAAATGCAAACTGTTTAATAATTTCCATAGATGCTGCCTGACCTGCTGAGTTCTTCCAGCATTTTGTGTGTGTTGCTTACATTCAGTGACTGGTGGATAAGGGCACCCAGGTAACTTCTGCCCCCTCACCTTCCCCAATCTATTAACATACAGATAATGACATGCATTCCAGTGAAAAACCTTACATTATCCACATCATACTGTATCTGCTATCCATTCCCTTAACCAGTTCAAATCATCCCACAGTTTCTCTGCATTCTCCTCCAATTTCACACCTCATCACACTTTGTGTCGACTGCAAAGTTAAGTATATTTACATTTAATTGCCTTGTCCAAAACTAAATCACCTAAATATCTTCAATTAAGACGAAAGTAGAAACGTCACTTCATCGTAAGATATGAGCACAATTAAGCCATTCAGCCCATCAAGTTTGCTCCATCATTCAATCACAGGTGATTTTTTTTTCTCAGCCCCATTCTCCCTGTAACTCTTACACCTTTTTACCAATCAAGAGCACATCAATCTCTGCTTTAAAGACACAGCATGGCTTGGCCTCCACGGCCTTCCATAATAATGAATTCTACAGATAAATAGGTTTTGATTTGCAGGGCTCTGGCAGAAGTATGGAGGGAGGAAGGAGCTGTTTCACTGAAATGGCCTTCATCTGAACTGTGCTGGTACCACTGACCTGGTGAATTACACCAACGGGTTTGTAGCAAAGGCTTTATGCTTATGAGAATTGAGGACGATTTTATCAATGGGAAGTTTAATAAATCAAAAGGAAAAGATAATGAGGAGGAAAGCGAAAATCAAACGTGACAGGAAGGGTCAGAAAATATAAGCAATGGTGTGCAGCACAATCAGCAAAAATTGTAAAAACGACTCTTTGAATGACCATAGTATTTATAACAAGATAAATAAGTTGACAGAACAAATAGAAATATAAGAATATGATCAAAATTTTATTAGAAATGATTTTGTACGGTCACTGGGACTAGGACTCTATTTTCGAAGTTATTCAGGATTCAAAAAAAAAACAAAAGTGGGAAGTAGTTGATATCTTTGTCAATTAAGGAAGAAATTAGTACCATTCTTAGATGTAATGAAGATGTGGGCGGATAGTAATGTGAAATTAGCTTGGGTGAAAAAATGAATAGTGGGCAAAAGAATACACAGGTGGGAGTAGTCTATGGGTCCCCATGGTGCTGATTCTCATTAGCAGGCAGCAAAAATGTGGAAAGTAAGATATATGATGTCAATTAAGAAGGAAACTGCAATTATCATGGGTGATTTAAATCTGCATATTGATAAGACTAATTAAACTGGCAAGGACTCTGAGAAAGAGGAATTTGTGGAGTATAACATGGATTGTAATTTAGAGCAGTATATTAAAGAACCTACCTAAGAACAATTTTATATTTAGTCATGTATAACATGGTATGGTTAATAAAATATGCATTTTGTAGTTAAGAATTCCTTAGGGAGCAGTGCTCATAACATGGTAGAATTCCTGATATTGTTTTCAGAGTGAATGTCTGGAGTCTACAACCAATATTTTCAATTAAAAAAGGGCAATTACAATGGCATGAATGTGTGGAGTAGACTGGGTGAACAGAATAAGGGATAAGTCAGTGGATGAGTAGCTGCAGATACTTTAATAATTTGTAATGTAACGAAGAAATTAATTGCAATTAGACAGAGGATCCCAAGAGAAAGTTGGTTAACAAATAAAGTCAAGGAAAATATTAAATGAAAGAATAGAACTTATGAAGTGATAAACGTTTGTGACAAAACCAAGGACTAGTAGTTTTTAATTGCCAGCAGCAAGAGATTAAAAAATTAATTAAGCAGGTCCTGATCAGAACAAGAATCATGTTTAATATCACTGGCATATGTTGTGAAATTTGTTGACTTTGAGGCAGCAATACATTGCAATACATAATAATAAAAACTGTGAATTACAGTAAAAAAATATATAAATAATAGTTAAATTAGGTAAGTAGTGCAACACAAAATAGTGAAGTCGTGCCCATGTGTTCAATGTCCATTCAGAAATCTGATGGCAGAGGGGAAGAAACTGCTCCTGGATCGTTGAGCATGTGCCTTCAGGCTCCTGCAGCTCTTTCCTAATGTTAGCAATGAGAAGACGGCATGTCCTAGGTGATGAGGGTCCTTAATGATGAATGCCATCTTTTCAAGGCATTTCTCCTTGAAGATATCCTAGATGCTACGAAAGCTAGTTCCCATGATGGAGCTGACTGAGTTCACAACTTTATGTAACATATTTCAATCCTATGGTAGGAACAACCCTTCCCATCCAAATACCAGACGGTGATGCAGCCAGTTAGAGTGCTCTCCACGGTGCATCTTTAGAAACTTGCGAGAGTCTTTGGTGACATAGCAAATTTCCTCAAACTCTGAATGAAATATAGCTGCTGTCGTGCCTTCTTTCTAGTTGTGTTCGGGATAGATCCTCCGATATTGACAGCCAGGAACTTGAAATTGCTCACTCTCTCCACTTCTGATCCCTCTATGAGAACTGGTGTGTGTTTCCTCGTCTTACCCTTTCTGAAATCCACAATCAATTCTTTGGTCTTATTGATGTTGAATGCAATACTAATGGACCTGTATATGGGAGAGTGTGCAAGTTACCCATGTCTACAGCGAATGGGATTTTTGAGGGGCATGACAGGATAGATGTCAAGAAGCTACCACAAGGGGAAGAATTTCAAAGGAAGGAATAAAATAACAAGATTAGGGGGCGATCATTTAAAATGAAGGAGCATGGGAACTTCTTCTGGCAGAGGGTGGTAAATTCTGACCCTGGAATGCTGTGGAGGCTGGATCATCCTGGGTAATTAAAGAAAGATCACAATATTTGGAGCTACAGGAGAGGAGATGAGGCCTGGAGCAAATCAACCATGATCACAAGGAATAAGACCATAAAATATAGGGGAAGAATTAGGCCACATGGCTCATCACATCTTCCCTGCCATTCCATCATGGCTGATTCACTATCCCCCTCAACCCCATTCTCCTGCCCTCTCCCCATTACTTTTGATACTCTGTCTAACCAAGAACCCATTAACCTCTCCTTTTAAATATACTCAATGACTTCACCTCCACAGTCATCTGTGGCAATGAATTCCACAGATTCAGCATCCTCTGGCTGGAGAAATTCCTTCTCCTCTCTGTTCTAAATGGATGTCCTTCTATTCTGAGGCTGTGCACTTTGGTCCTAGACTCTCCCACTACAGGAAAAATCCTCTCAACATCCACTTTCTCTAGGACTTCCAATATTCAATATGTTTCAATGAGACCCACCCATTCTTCTAACTCCATCAAATGCAGGTCTAGAACCATCAAATGTTTTTCATACGTTAACCCTTTCATTCCCAGAATCATTCTCATGAAACTCCTCTGGACCTTTTCCATTGCCAGCACATCTTTTCCAAGAGAAGGAGCTCACAATACTCCAAGTGTGGTCTGGCCAATGCCTTATAAAGACTCAGCATCACATCCTTGCTCTTATATTCTAGTCCTCTCGAAATGAATTCTAGCATTGCATTTGGTTTCCTTACCACTGACTAATCCTTCAAGTTAACCTTTAGGGAATCCTGCACAAGTACTGCCAAGTCCATTTCCATCTCTGATTTTTGAATTTTCTCCCTGTTTAGAAAATGGTCTATGCCTTTATTCCTTCTGCCAAAGTGCATGACCATACATTTCTCTACACTATATTCTACCTGCTATTTCTTTACCTATTCTTCCAAACTGTCTAAGACTTTCTGCAGACTCCCTGCTTCTTCAACACAATCTGCCCCTCCACCTATCTTTGTATCATGTGAAAACTTGGCCACAAAGCCAACAATTTTGTCATCCATATCATTGACACATATGAGAAAAAGAAAGGGTCTCAATACCAACCCCTGCGGAACACCACCTGTAAACAGCAACCGATTAGAATAGGCCCCTATTATTCGTACTCCTTGCCTCCTGCCAGACAGTCAAATTTCTACCCATGCTGGTATCCTTCCTGTAATACCATGGTCTCTTATCATGTAAGGCAGCCTCATGTGCAGCACCTTGTCAAAGATCTTCTGAGATCCAAGTAAACAATATCCACTGACTCTCCTTTGTCTATCCTGCCTGTTATTTCCTCAAAGAATTCCAACAGGTTTGGCAGGGAAGATTTCCCCTTGAGGAAACCAGGCTGACTTTGGCCTATTTTATCATGTGCTAAGTACCCCAAAATATCCTTAAAAATGGACTCCAACATCTTTGAACCACTGAAGTCAAACCAACTGGCCTATAACGTTCTTCCTTTTACCAAACCCTGTTCTTAAAGAGTGGAGTGACACTTGCAAATTTCCAGTCCTCCAGAATCACTCCTGATCTAGGAATCCCAAATGATGAATGACAGGGAAGGCATGAGGAATGACCTCAACCAAATAGATCCTACCAACTTGCAAATCTACCAAGCCTGTGTCCTCAATAGACTTCTCTATCGTAGTGAAATCTGGACCATGCATGCAAAACAGGAGAAAAGATATTAATGTTTTGTTTTGTTATTCCAGAACTAGTTGAAAGAAATACAGAGGAGCCCTGGGATAAATGCATGTACTTCATTTTTAATATAGTGAAGCATGCACTTATGACATGGTGGTGTAATGACGTATGCCATTCACGTACATTTACATATAATCTGCAATGCATTATATAAGCAACAAAGAATGCTTAATCAAACAATGTATTTACATAGTACTCAAATATTACTGAAATATTAAATACATAACACTCCTCCCTGCCTCGGTATAAACTCAACTCAATTTAGAATGCATCTCAGATTGTAAGTATACTATATAATACAACCACTCTATAGACATCCACAGCATAGCAAATATTAGATTGTACCATTCAGGACTAAAGATTTAATAGCTCTGAATGATTTCCTACTCAAGTCAAGTCAAATCAAGTCACTTTTTATTGTCATTTCGACCATTACTGCTGGTACAGTACACAGTAAAAACGAGAAAATGTTTTTCAGGATTATGGTGCTACATGAAACAATACAAAAACTACACTGAACTGCGTAAAACAACACAAAAACTACACTAGACTACAGACCTACCCAGGACTGCATAAAGTGCACAAAACAGTGCAGGCATTACAATAAGTAATAAACAAGACAATAGACACAGCAGAGGGCAGTAGGTTGGTGTCAGTCCAGGCTCTGAGTATTGAGGAGTCTGATGGCTTGGGGGAAAGAACTGTTACATAGTCTGATCGTGAGAGTCCGAATGCTTTGGTGCCTTTTGCCAGATGGCAGGAGGGAGAATGCTTTTCCTGTAAAGGAAAGGAGGTCACTTAGCTTGGAAGGAGAGACTTGTAGCTATGAAACAATCTCAGGCTCTGGGATCTCCTCCATGATAGCTGTAGGAGTTGACTCTGGGACTACAGAAAGTGGTTCTGACATCTCTGGGTACATTTCTTCTCCAATGATTGACTCTGCTCTCCTCAATCGATTGATGTGTTGTCTCCAGATGACATCAGACACAATCTCCACTGTGTAGGACAGTGGTCCTGTTCTGTTCTAAAGCGTTCCAAGTACCCGCTTCTGATCATCTCTGTATTCCCTACTTGTCCAAGAGTGAAACATTTGAGCCCTCAGCTTGTCCCACCTTCTTGTCCTGCATACCCATTCTGAGATTGGGTTTGAGCAGACCCAAGCGTGAGTGCAAGGGATGACCGAGGAACAGCATAACTGGTGAATTGTTGGTTGTGGAATTTGCTGCATAGTGATATTCAAGGAGGAAATTGGTGAGCTTCTGATTCAGTGTCAGTGTAGTGTGTTCTGTTGATATTGCTCACAGTGCTTTCTGTAGACTCTGAACAAATCTTTCCACCAAGCCATATGTAGCTGGGCCGTAAGTTGCAGATGTAATATGTCTTATTCCATTTGTTTTCAAGAATGGCTGAAATTGTTCCACAACAAACTGTGGTCCAATGTTACTGACTAAGTGTTCTGGAACACCTGTCCTTGAGAAGAGGCTTCTCAACACATCAGCTGTGTTCTGCGTGTAGCGGAACTTCAGACCACTTTGTAGCTGTATCCACTACTACCATAAAATTTGAGTCCATGAATGTCTGGTAAAACCCACATGAGCCCTCTGCCAGGGCTTCTTCTTGATGTGTTGGAATGGTGAGCTGCTCGATCTGCTGATCTGTCCCAGGCCACCCAACAAATCTTTGAGCTCACACTTTCACTTTACCATGCCTAGATGACTGGCATGTAGTGCCTCCAACACTTTAGCTCTCAGCTTGGATGGTACAATAGCTCTCAATTAGGCAACCTCTGTCAAGGGCAAGTTCATCCCAGCACTAGTAAAAAAGGGACAAATGGAACTTCTGCAGCAGGGTCCAATCAGTGTAGGTGACCATGGTCCAATCAATGTAGGTGACCATGGTCCAATCAATGTAGGGTGACCATGGTCCAATCAATGTAGGTGACCATGGTCCAATCAGTGTATGTGACCATGGTCCAATCAATGTAGGGTGACCATGGTCCAATCAGTGTAGGTGACCATGGTCCAATCAATGTAGGTGACCATGGTCCAATCAGTGTAGGTGACCATGGTCCAATCAATGTAGGGTGACCATGGTCCAATCAGTGTAGGTGACCAGGGTCCAATCAATGTAGGTGACCATGCAGAACTGAGACAGCAGGGGGTCTTTTCTGGTTTTCCATTCAATCATCTCTACCATAACAGGGAGACTTTTGATTTGCATTAGGGAGAACACGTTAAGATGAGTGTCCTCGTTTGTAAAATTCTCAGCTATTTCCTTTTATAATGGTAAGTTGGACAATCCATCATCATTTCCATGATTAATCATCCCCTTGAATTTGATCTTGTAATTGTGTCCTCCAAGAAACATAACCGAACTCTGCATTCATGCTACTGTTGTTGGTGGAATGCCCTTCGTGGATTGAAAATGGACACTATTGATTGATGATCAGTATTGAGGATAAACTCTCTCCCATACAAGAACGAGTTGAAATGTTTTAGACCTAAAGTAGACTCAAGACTTCTATATCAATCTGTGCATAATTTTTCTCTTCAGTGGTAA
This sequence comes from Mobula hypostoma, assembly GCF_963921235.1. Lineage (NCBI taxonomy): Eukaryota > Metazoa > Chordata > Chondrichthyes > Myliobatiformes > Myliobatidae > Mobula > Mobula hypostoma. The sequence goes on along the minus strand of NC_086099.1, from coordinate 160,467,770 downwards.
GGGAGCATAATGCAAATTCTATGTGGCGTTCACTTTTACAACTCCTCCCTTGGAGGGTCAGACACCCTGAGCCAATAGGCTGGTCTTGGACTTATTTCATAATTTACTGGCATAAATTACATATTACTATTTAACTATTATAGTTCTATTACTATTTATTATTTATGGTGCAACTGTAACGAAAACCAGTTTCCCCCGGGATCAATAAAGTATGACTATGACTATGACTTCCATCTTTCATAATGTGACGTGATTGCACCTATACCATAAGGTGAGGCTTCACGGGCAAGCTTCATTGGATGGTGTGAATTATAATGTGTGAGTATAGTGTTTGACGTCACCCATTTCCTTTACCTTTTGGAAAGCAACCTCACACTGCTTCGTCTATTGCAATTTCTTCCCGATCTGTAGTAATGAGTTGAAGGGGTAGAGCACTGTAGTGATGTTTAACAGAAACCTGTTATAGTAATTGCCAAACCCTAAAAAGAACCACAACTGTGACACATCCGCTGGCCTTGGGTCATCCACCACAGCTTGAATTTTCGCCGCACACTATGTATTCCTTGTGTTATCATTTATGTGACCACAGTAAGTGATGTTTGATTTAAAGGTTCACACTTGTTGTGTCGTGCTTTGAGCCCATAACCTTCTCATCTCTTTAACACTGCCTTGAGATTTTGCAGATGTTTCTTGTCATCCTTACAGGTAACAATGATGTCATCCTGGTAACACTGTGTGCCTGGGATGCCTTGAACCATCTGGTCCATAGCTTTTTGCTAAAGTGCAGGTGCAGATGCTACTCCAAAAATAAGCTTATTACTGTATAGTGATAAGGCCCTTTGTGAGTGTTTCTGGTGAGAAACACTTTAGACTCTTCTTCCATCTCCATCGGTAGGTAGGCATCAGCTAAGTTCACTTTGATGAAGGTTTTCCCTCGAGAAAAATTTGCAAAGATATCCCCTATCCTGGGCTGTTATGGTGAAGCAGATAAATGGGTTTGGCAAGTGGGACAGAATACAATGATTTTGAGTGAGCACTTTAACCATTTATTTACAGACAATCAGTAAAACACTCGCCCAAACATCTAAGTCAAACAAGTACTCATCCAAGCCATCCAAAGTTAAAAAAACTATGACATTAAAATTCAGTAACACTTCAAACTCAACAGGTATTTTGTTAAGGCTCCCAAAGTTACTCAACAGCAAAACTAATAATTCAACAGACAGGTACTTATCTAAGTGTGTGTGTGGGCCCTCCTAATCCTGACAATTCTGGACAATGTTTCTCACCCTCTGCATGCCACCTTGGCTGAACAGAGGAGCACTTTTAGTAATAGACTGAGACAACGGGCTGCTGTAAAGTGCGCTATATGAGGTCATTCTTACCTTCGGCCATTAGGCTCTATAATGTGTCAACCTATAGCCATGGAAGTAATGATCCCTTCCTGTTAGACTGTTTGAAGTAAATTGTTCTTTATTCTTTCTTACTTCTCTTCTAATATTTGTATATTTGTATATCTGTGCACTTGTAATGCTACTGTGACACCGATGACTCCGATGGTGTACCTGGAAAGGCTCTGAAAACTTGTGCCAACCAATGGGAAGGGGTACTCAAAGACATTTTCAGTCTTTCTCTGCTACATTCAGAAGTATCCACCCCAAAAAGAGCAGTGTGAGCTGCCTTAACGACTATCGCTCAGTAGCACTTACATCTACAGTAATGAAAACCTTTGAGAGGTTGGTCATGACTAGATTGAACTCCTGCCTCAGCAAGGACCTGGACCCACTGCAATTTGCCTATTTCCACAATAGGTCAACGGCAGACATGATCTCATTGGCTCTCCATGCAGCCTTGGATAACCTGAAAATACAAGTACCTATGTCAGGATGTTGTTCATTTACTATGGCTCAGCATTTAACATCAATATTCTACAGTTCTGGTCGAAAAGCTACAGAACCTGGACCTTTGGACGTCCCTCTGCAACTGGATCATTGACTTCCTAACTGGAAGACCACAGCCTGTGTGGATTGGTGATAATATCTCCTCCTCGCTGACAATCAACACTGGCGCACCTCAGGGATGTGTGCTTAGCCCACTGCTCTACTATCTATATACCCATGACTGTGTGGAAAGGCATAGCTCAAATGCCATCTATAAACTTGCTGATGATACAACCTTTGTTGGCCGAATCTCTAGTGGAGACAAGACGACATACAGGAGTGAGATATACCAGCTGGTTGAGTGGTGCAACAGCAACAACCTTGTACTCAGCTTCAGCAAAGACCAAAGAGCTGGTTGTGGACTTCAGGAAGGGTAAGATGAGGGAACTCAAACCAATCCTCATAGAGGGATCAGAAGTGGAGAGAGTTTCAATTTCAAGTTCCTGGCTGTAAATATCTCTGAGGATTTAACCTGGCCTCAACATATCAATGCAGCTATAGGAAGGCTAGACAGCAGCTATATTTCATCAGGAGTTTGAGGGGATTTGGTTTATCACCTACAACACTTGAGAACTTTATACGTTATTTATACTTTATAATTTATTGTCGCCAAACAATTGGTACTAGAACGTACAATCATTACAGCGATATTTGATTCTGCGCTTCCCACTCCCTGGATTACAAATATTAAATATTAAACATAGTTAAAATTAGTAAATATTAAAAATTTAAATTATTTATCATAAATAGAAAATAGAAAACTGGGAAGTAAGATAGTGCAAAAAAAAAACGAGAGACAGGTCTGGATATTTGGAGGGTACGGCCCAGATCTGGGTCAGGATCCGGTCAGCAGTCTTATCACAGTTGGAAAGAAACTGTTCCCAAATCTGGCCGTACGAGTCTTCAAGCTCCTGAGCCTTCTCCCGGAGGGAAGAGGGACGAAAAGTGTGTTGGCTGGGTGGGTCGTGTTCTTGATTATCCTGGCAGCACTGCTCCGACAGCGTGCGGTGTAAAGTGAGTCCATGGACGGAAGATTGGCTTGTGTGATGTGCTGCACCGTGTTCACGATCTTCTGCAGCTTCTTTCGGTCTTGGATGGGACAACTTCCATACCAGGTTGTGATGCACCCTAGAAGAATGCTTTCTACGGTGCATCTATAAAAATTAGTGAGGATTTTAGGGGACAGGCCAAATTTCTTTAGTTTTCTCAGGAAGTAAAGGCACTGGTGGGCCTTTATACAGGTTTCCCCCGCCATCTGAAGGTAGAGCATTCCTATGAAACGGTTCGTAAGCGGAAATGTCGTAAAGCGAAGAAGCAATTACCATTTATTTATATGGGAAAATTTTGTGAGCATTCGCAGACCAAAAAATATCCTACCAAATCATGCCAAATAACGCATAAAACCTAAAATAACATATAATAAAAGCAGGAATGATATGATAAATACACAGCCTATATAAAGTAGAAATACTTCTCTACAACGATTGCCTGCACAGATCTCCGTAGCGAAAATCTCACGCAAGCGCTGTTGGCATAAACGCGCTCTCCAGTAACCTTTAAACTATGAAGCTGCCAAATCTACCAAATAACACGTAAAAATACACAGCCTATATAAAGTAGAAATAATGTATGTACAGTGTAGTATCACTTACCAGAATTGGGAAAACAGCGCTGAGCACACTAATGATGGTGTGTTAGACTGAGCTGTCGCAGGCTGGGTGGTGCAGTGGCCCCCACCCTCCGGGCCGCCGAGCGATACATTGTCGCGAAGAACGCAGCGGTAGCCTGGAGGCACACAGCACATCGTTAAGAAAAAAGCCGAAATAAACATGCTAAGGTGCTGCCTGGCCGTAAATGTCGGCGCAGATCAGAGGCGATTGCCGATTGCATCGGGGCGCACGCTGCTTTTTATCGCGCGCTGATTTTTTCGCACGCTGCCTTTCTTCGTAACAGTGAAAACACCTTCTGAAAGCGAAAACAGGGTACTAACGTAGGTCTTTCGTAACAGTGAGGTTTCGTAAAGCGAACGTTTGAAAAGCAGGGGACACCTGTAGATGTATAGAACTATAGATCTATAAAGATTTATAGTTCTATAGAAGTTCTATAGATCTATAGAACTTCTATAGATGTACCGTGAGTTCTGATTGGCTGCATCACTGGGGTTGGGGGGTGGTGGCTACTGCACAAGATGAAAATAAGTTGCAGAACCTTGTGAAATTGGTCAGCTCCGTCATGGGTACCAGCCTCCATTGTATCCAAGACATTTTCAAAGGGCAGAGCCTTAGGAAGGTGACGCCTGTCTTTAAAGATCACCACCAACCAGGACTTGCCTTCTTCACACCGTTACTGTCGGGAAGGAAATGCAGAAGCCTGAAGGCACACACTCAGCAATTCAGGAACAGCTGCTTTCCCTCTGCCATCTGATTTCTAAATGGACATTGAACCCATGCACAATCCCTCACTACTTCTTTAAAATCTCTGTTTAGCACTACTTATTTTAATTTCACTATTTAATATACATCACATATATAATTACAGTAATTCAGTTTTTTTCTATATTTATCATGTATTGCATTGTACTGCTGCTGAAAAGTTAACAAGTTTCACGACATATGCTGGTGATATTAATCCTGATTCTAATTCTGGGCCTGTACTTGTTGGAATTTAGAAGAATGATGTGGAGAGGATATTTCCTGTAGTGGGAGAATCTAGGACAAGAGGTCACAGCCTCAGAATAGAGGAATTTCTATTTAGAACGGAGATGAGGAAGTATTTCTTTAGTGAGAAGGTGGTGAATCTGTGGAATGCGATGCCATAGGTGGCAGTGGAGGCCAGGTCTTTGGGTGTATGAAGGAGCAAGTTGATAGGTTCTTGATTATTTAGGGAATGAAAGGCTATGGGAAGAAGGCAGGAGAATGGGATTGAGAGGGAAAATGGATCAGCGATGATGGAATGGTGAAACAGACTTGATGGGCCGAATGACCTAATTCTGCTCCTATATTTTATGTTCCTATGGATTATAGGGAATCCCGAACCGAAAGCAAGGAATCCTGCGGAGGACAGAAGGAGCCCTTATTTAAAGAGGGCTTGGAGAATGACTCTTCTCCCTTACCATCCTCCTGGCCTCCCTTCCCCTAGCAGTGCTCTGACTACGTGGCAACCCCATTCAGCTGCTCTTTCTGGACCTCAGCTCTGGATAGTGCTAGAAACATTTCCTTACGAGTCACATGGGATCCCCCACTCTCTGTTTGCTTATCCAACTTCCGTACCCTCTACATGTACCTTCTTCTACATACTCCAACAAATGGCTGCATTTGCGGTACCTCTGACCTGCCGGTCCCGTTAAAGACAGCACCATCCCTTTCAAGTGGGGAGCCAATTCTGTAACTAAATGCCCTAGCTAAACCTGTAATTAAAACCAACCCCCACTGGCGAAGGTCTCTGGTCACATTCTCTACTGTGCTCCACTCCACTCCAGGGTTTAAATCCCACTCAAGGAGGGAAGGATAACTGACCCTGACCACTGTTACCACCCGATCCCATAATGATGTATTGCCCTCATGGGAAGTGAGTGGTGTCTTCAGAACTTTATTGATTGTGTTGGGACAATGGCCTCCCTAAAATGCCCATCACTCTGTTAGTTAGACTCAATACGCAACTCTCACCCCATCTCACATCCTCAACAACCACATGACCATAGGCTCTTCTGGCTTCTGTCCGTACCTATCACTTAATCCTGCTCATTCCTTCGTGGGAAACTCCCTGATCTCTGTTGTCATGGAGGGGCCCATTGCATTACTCCCCACAGGTTCCTGGTCCTCCTCCTCTCTCTTGAGAGCCAAAGAGGCCATGGGCCAAAGCCCTCCATTCCAGGTATGGTCACTGGTCTGGCTTCTACTCCCTATCCCCTATCCACATGTTGGGATCATCTCCTCAGAGCATCAAGGCTCAGACCTTAAAGGGATCAGGTTACCAATTAGTGTGATGGGCAGCCTCTAATTGTTGCACCTTCATTAGTTGACAGGCTATCTCTGTAACCTTGTCTTCTAGCTCTTTGTCCTGGGTTTGTGCTGATTAGGCAGCTTCCCGTATGGAGCTGGAGTGCTCTCGCAGCCCCTCCACCTCCACCTCATTCTTGAGACTCATATCTCCTTCTCTCTCTGTCCAATTGTCTTGTGATGGCTGCCCGCAGCCAGAAAGTATCTTTCTGGCTCCTCTTCCTCTTGGGGAACCCTGCCGTATTAAGTACAGACACGATGTGGTCCGCGGAAGTCCAACTTGTCTGACCAGCCTACGGGTGTCCTGTAGTCTTCCAGTAAGACTCCCAAATCCTGCAATGTTGGTTCACTCCGGGATTCGGCATTGATCACAGAGGGAGTTCTCTCTGTTACAGTAAGTGGGACAGAAGACTGATTACAAGTGAACAATTAACAATTCATTTATAGACAAACAGTAAAAATACTCAACTGAACATCTAAGCCAAACAATTACTCATCTAAGCCACCCTAAGTTACAAAACTATGACACTAAATATTCAGAAAAACTTCAAATCAACAGGTACTTCGTTAAGTTTCCCAAGTTATGCAACTACAAAACTAAACATTGAACAAACAGGTTTTTAACTAAGTGTGTGCATGGGCTCTCCTCTTCTTCAATCTTCATCTTTCCCAATGGTTCCTCAGCACTAGTTTTGACCTCAATGTGAAGATGAACCCCCAACAAACAGACAAAGTCTTTTGCACTTGCTGTTATAATACTCGTGAAGCACCCAGAACTGGAAGCTGGTGCCATGGCACAAAAAAACAACCAATGGGATAGAACTGCTATGTCCTTTGAATGGGCCAATCAGTGATAGGTATGGCAGAAATAGCTTTTGACCGGCAAGCGAGCTAGCTCAAAACAGTATAGTGCAGACAGCATTGCTCTGATTTCAGTATTTGGTTGATGGTGACCTTAAAATCACCACAAATCCTGACAGGTTAATTCATCTTGGCTACTGGGACCACTCGTGTTGCCCATGGGCTTCACTTAACCTTGGAAAGAATTTCTTCAGCCTCCATGCAATCTTGCTCACTGGCTGCTTTATCACAGATGGTATACGGAACAGGACAGGCTTTGTAAAGCTTGAATGTGACCTTTCATTTGACACTTTTACCCTTGATATGTTTGAGTTTTCCAATGCCATCCTTGAACACTACTCTTGAATCATCCAGTACATTTGTTAATTCGCTTTTGGTTGACTCTATTGCAGTCAAATGATGTGGCATGCAAATAGTGGATGGATCTCCAATCAAGTGGTATTTGTTCAGCCAGAAATGACCCCACAATGCTGGCCCTCCCATTTTTACCACATACAAGCCCAATGTGGCTTGTTGGTTGTTGTACTTCACTGTTAGGAATGTCATTCCCACAGGGGCTATCTTTTCTGTAGTATAAGTTCTGCAAGCTTCAGTTCATGATCTGAAATGCTGTTCAAACTCATTTAGTGGAATGATTCAAACAACTGAGCCAGAATCCAATTTCATTTTAATTAATTTGCTATTTATTTCAGGTGTAAGCCATATTGCTTGTGTATTGTTGTTTTTTACACTGTGAATCTCAAGGCTATGTAGTCCTGCGTTACTCCCATCATTATCAGATTTTTCATCAGCAGCAAGCAGATCGCTGCTCTTTTTGAAACTGCAACTTGGCTTTTTATCTTTTTCTCTTCACTGTGTAGTCCATTTATTTTTGTCTGCCTGACATACTCTTTGTATGTTTCCTTCTTGGTTGCATTGATTGCAAGTTTCGCTTTTAAACCTGCATTGGCCTGGTGTATGTGTGCCCTTGCCACAATGGTAATATAATTTGTTTGGCCATGCATGTTTCCACCTAGATGTTGCAATTTTGTTCACATTCACTTTCATTCCTGACTGCAATTCAATTGCATCGCTGTCTGCTGTTTCCATTAATACAGTGATTTCAACTGCTCTTTTAAATTGAAGTTCTTTTAAGTTGTACTTCAATTAGGAGCTGTTCTTGAATGCTTTCTTGTAAGATTCCACAAACTAAATGATCTCTCAATGTATCGTTAAGCCCATCAGGTGAACTGATGATATTTAGACAATTTCTTCAATTCAGCCATAAATGCTGAAATGAACTCCACTTCCTTTTGATTTTGCTTACAAAACTGAAAGTGTTCTGCAATCAACAATGATTTCGGATCTAAATGTTGCTGCATGACATCATTAAAGCAAAGCTCGTTTTGGATTGTTTGGTTGGAACCTGTATGCCTTCCCACCCAGTGCACTCAGCAAAACTGCCATTCACTTTTCATTGGCTATTTATTTTGCTTCAAAATACTGATCAATACACTCAGTATACAATGTCCACTTGTCTCTTGTGCAATCGATTGTGTCTATCTTACCAGTGTAGCCAGCCATTTCAATCTTTTTAAAAATTCATTATTATCACCTGGTACTCACCGTCTATGAACCCCTGAATTTCATACATTTTTGCGTTTTTTCTTACACGACCATTCCTCTCCTCTTGCAAAGAAAGAAAGAAAGTATGATGCGCTTCTTTAAAAACAAAAATATCTTGCTGTGCATCAACAGGTAGATAGTCATCTCGGATTGGGTTCATTTCATTGCCAATGATGCTGACTTGAGTGCATTCTATGTTACATTGTCTGTTCTATTTATTATAAATTAGTACGATTGCACATTGCACATTTAGACGGAGACGTAATGTAAAGATTTTTACTCCTCATGTATGTGAAGGATGTAAGAAATAAAGTCAATTCATTTCAAAACGAGAAGGTTAGTTGGCTGAGAAGCAGGGCCAGAGAAAACTGAAGCTAACGAAATTAGTATGTTTTCATTTCACTGTTGTTCTCTACGGTGTGTGTGGTAGAAACTGCCATGTCAGAATAGGCTTGTGAACCATGCTAAACTGTGAACAACATGGACTTCGTCAACTAGCCACAAGCCATTATCCAGTGGGGTGGGAGACTGCTGTTACACTTCCATGAGGTTTAATGATTTGATATCTTTGTATTGGCAATCTATAGGATACTAAAGTATTAGCATTTTATATCTAAAGGTTCCTCACATAAGTACTTGCATACCTTTGTATATTCTTCAGCAGTTTGAAGTTTTTTAAAAAAACAATATTCATATTTAGAAGGTTTTGATTGTTCGGAGTTAATTGCACTTGCGTATGGTTTTGCCTTACTGCCAAAAACAACTAAATTAATTAGAACTTTTATCTTGATAAGTTTATTACCCACCTTTGTTCCTCATTGTCAACCCAACATAATCTGTTGATTTCTGGATTGGGAATTACGATTACTCCAACATCCACAATAGCTTTTGGGAATATTCTAAATTTTTTACAGCAGTTTGCATTGAAAATACTTCTTTACTTGACCCATTTTTGAGTATTTGACCTTTGGATTTTTTCATTAGAGGAAGTAATTTAGTGGTGTCTAGTTTTTTTCAATTGCTTTTAAAATCTGTTAGTGCTCAATGACATAGCTTCCCAACAATTAATGCAGAAGAATACCAGCCACATTTGTTATATATTATTTTGCAATTTAACTTTTCAACCTTGATTTAATTTTGGTGAATCCACATTGAAAACTGTATAAACATTATCTCAGTTCAGACTTCAGACATGTTTACAATATCCCCACCCCAATCACACCCTTCTCAGTCTCTACAATTTATTCCGATTACATATCCCTTTGACATATTTCTCAATTTCATGCCTGTAACCTAATATTTCTCACATGTAGTCTCTAATCTCCCACGCTAGGGTCAATATAGAGTAGCTAATTTACCTGCCAACCAGTAAACCTTTGGGATTATGGAAAGAAACAGCAAAGTTCCAGAGAAACACACAAGGTGAGGAGGAGAACATGCATATCCTGTACTGATAGCACCCAAGCTCAAAATGAAACATAGTACACTAACCACTGTACAGTTATACTGGACACCTTATGTCTCTACTCCTGCTTGTTTGCAGTAGGTTTGCCCTAATTGTAGATAATTAATTTCTTACCAACATAAACTGACTGTAGAATCTGCCTGCATTTTAAGATTTTATGATCGTAAGTTACAGACACCCAGTATCACAGCCAAAGAGAATAGGCCAATGGAAACAGTTGATTCTGTCCCTTAAATTTCAATTTGCTTTTTTGTCTAGTGTATTCAGATCAATACCTGATTGAATCACTGAGTATAAATTTAACTCCAACAGAAGTTTTGAAATAGCCTTAACTTGGTAAAGTCAAGTGGGAAGAGGCATAGAAAAGGAACAACGTATATTTTTCAGCTTTCTTTTGTGAGACCAGAATGGTCCTTCAGGCCCAACAAGTGAATGTAAATTTTATCTGCCCTGCATGTTAGCTTCCGTGCTCCTTTTCCAAAAAAAGGACTATTATTAGCTGGCTAATAAGAGCATTGAAGGGGAAAACTATTGGAGGAATTAGGAAGGCTGATGGTGAGCTAAATTAATTCCTCTCAGTCTATGAAGTCAATAGCCTGCTGTAGTTTAACAACTTTGCTTAATTTTGTTAATTAACTAGCTTTGCATGCGGTGCAGTTGAACAAATCACCCTGATAAGACAAATATTACTTGCTGCTTAATTAAAAAATATTCCCAAAAATCAGGGAATGGACTAAAAAGGAAGTTAAATTAAACTATAGTAGTCATTTCATTTTTAATATTTATTTTCTCTTGTCTTTACTTATGAATTCTCTTCAAATCATGAATTATTTAAGGTTTAGAATTTCTTGACACCTCTATGAACCCCTTCCCTTGACCAGCTGCCTTTATCAGTTATGGCAGGCATTTATTATGTTTTCTTAAGTATTCATTGTTGTTAAAAGGTAAAATAAAATAAATTTTTGACTTGCATCGGAAAAAGGGCAATTCAGGATCAGAATCACATTTATTATTACTGACATATGTCATGAACTTTGTTGTTTTTCCAGCAGCTGTACTGTGCTAGGCTTAAAAATACTGCAAGTTACAAAAATAAATACATTTTCCAGAAGATGAATAATGAGGTAGTGTTAGCAACACAGAGAAAATGCTTCAGTCTTGCTGAAGGTTTTCTGCCTGAAACATCGACTGTACTTTTTTTCCCCATAGATACTGTCTGGCCTGCTGTGTTCCTTCAGTATTTTGTGTGTGTTGCTCGGATTTCCAGCATCTGCAGATTTTCTCTTGTTTGTGATTTGATTACTACTCTGCAAAGTCTCTTCCAAGGATGCCTACCATGAAGAAGTTAAAGCCTTCCAGTCCTGTCGAAGGAGTTGGCCCAAAACGTCGACTGTACTTTTCCTCCCCCCCATTGATGCTGAGTTCCTCCAGTATTTTGTGTGTGTTGCTCCGATTTCCAGCATCTGCAGATGTTCTCTTGTTTGTAATGAGATGGTGTTCATAGGTTCATGGACGCTTCTGAAATCAGATGGAGGAAAGGAAGGAGCTATTGTTAAAATTTTGAGTGAGAGTCTTCAGGTTCATGTACCTCCACCCCAATGATAGTAATGTAAAGAGGGCATGTTCTAGATGGCGAGGGCCTTTAACAGAGGATGCCACCTTGAGGCACTGCCTCTTGAAGATGTCCTTAATGGCAGGGAGGGTTGTGCACAAGAAGGAACTGGCTGAGCTGCTTGTGAATTGGAGGCTCCAGACCAGGCAGTCCTATTCCAATGATTAGTTACATCAGTTGTCTTAATGAGCTTTTAAATAGCTGCTTCCAGACATATGGGCAGATCACATCATCTTCAACTGAGTCTTCTTCTGTGTCTAATGAAATAGACACAAAAAAATTCAGTCTCTATAAAGAATACCTGTAAATGCAACAAGTTTAGTAACACATTTAAAAGAACTTCCCTAATATGTGTAGGTACATTATAAATAATGTTTTCAAAGCAAAATATTGTTAAAGACATGTTTATTTTTCATAAACACCTGAAAATCTGCAGATGCTTCCCACCAGCCCGCCCCCCCCCCCGCAACACACACACACACAAAAATGTCAGGGGAACTTAGCAGGCCAGGCAGGGTAAACAGTAGACGCTTTGGGCCGAGACTCTTCAGCCAGACTGAAAAACAGTTGAGCAGTCAGAGTAAGAAGGGTGGGGGGAGGGAAGGAGGAAATACAAGGTGGTGGTTATAGGTGAAGTTGGGGGAGGGGTGAAATAGAGAGCTGGGAAGTTTATTGTTGCAAGAGATAAAGGGCTGGACAGGGTAGAAGACCATGGAAGAAAGGGAAGGGGGTAGAGCACCAGAGGGAGGTGATGGGTGGATAAGGATATGAGGACAGAAAGGGAAACGGGAGTGGGTAATGGTGAGGCTGGGGGGCTGCAATTTCTGGAAGTTTGAGAAATCGAAGTTCATGCCATCAGGTTGGAGGCTACCCAGACAGAATATAAGGTGTTGCTCCTCCAACCTGAGTGTGGCCTCATCCTGGCAGAAGAGGAGGCCATGGACTGACATGTTGGAATGGGAATGGGAAGCAGAATTGAAATGGGTGCCCACCAGGAGATCCCATTTTTCTGGTGGACAGAGTGTAGGTGCCCAATGAAGCAGTCTCCCAATCTACATTGGGTCTCAGCGATCTATAGGAGACCACACTGGGAGCACCGGATACAGTAGATGATCTCAGCAGACTCATAGGTAAAGAGGCGCCTCACCAGGAACGATTGTTTAGGGCCCTGAATGGTAGTGAGTGAGGAAGTGTAGGGGGAGGTGTGGCACTTGATCCACTTGCAAGGCTAACGACCAGGAGGGAGATCAGTGGTGAGGGAAAAGTTGACAAGGTAGTCGCGTAGAGGGTGATCCCTGCGGAATGTAGAAAGTGGTAGGGAGGGAAAGATGTGCTTCGTGGTGGGATCCTGTTGAAAATGACTGAAGTTACGGAGAGTTATGTGCTGGACATGGAGGCTGGTGGGGTGGTAGGTGAAGACAAGAGGAATCCTATCTCTGGTGGGGTGGCAGGAGTATTTATATTTAGTTTTTATTTAATATAATGGATTTATATTTTGTTAATGAGATGGATGTGTAGTCAAATAAATCATCTGAATAAAACTGATGTCATTTACCGCTTAACTGGAATGGCTTTTGATATTCCTCTATGCAGGCTGAATCAGTTTAGTAAGCAATCCCACCCTGAAGAGGTGGCATTATCTAGGTTTCCTATACAGATTGGTAGAGGTTCTGCTTTGCATCACTCATGACAATGGAATAGCATCAGGAGAATGTGCCCTCTTCTCACTATAACCATCAGGGAGGAAGTACAGATGGTCCATACTAAACAATTCAGAAATAGATCATCCCCTCTACCACCAGATTACTGAATGGTCAACTGAACGGATACTACCTCATTATTCTTTCCTTCACTCTAAGCTTGTAATAAAAACAATTTTATATCTTTGTTCTGTACTGCTGCTGCAAAACAACAAATTTCACATCCAAAATGATAATAAGAAACTTGTTTTTGATTCTGATACCCTGCTTCTAGGAAAGGTTGAAATCAATGGCCTGAAATATCTTTAGTGGCCTACTCAATGAACAAGTCCATTGACATGAACTTCCCTGAGGAAGCTGGCTCTGATCAATGCAAAGTTTTGCAGCACCATGTCTTTTGCAAATCTGGCACATGTGCTTTGACAACTGAAGAAACCAGGAAGGGAGGCAGGACCAGCTGTCAAAGCTGCAAAACAGCTTGAATGCCTAACCTTCGTAAGTGCTTTAAAAGCTATTAACATGCAAAACATTCTATTGTTTTATAATTTAATATTATTTTAAAATAAGAGCACTCAGATCATTGAAATGCAGTTAAACAATTAAATGCATTTAAATTAACTCAATAAAAATGCAAGTTATTTTAACTTAATCTCTCCCCCTCACAGTTGTTCAATCTCCATTTGGTTCTGCAATAATTTGTGTTGACTAGAAGATTAAAAAAAAGAAGCTATCGATTGGACACTGTAAATATCAGCTATCTCACTGATGGGGTGTTATCAAGTTGTTCTTCCAAGGATCTGGATTCATCAGGTCATCACCAGTTGAAAAACAAAAAATAGAATCCCTGATCTGATGAAATGTTAATTGACCTAAAATTTTTATTTCAGTTTCTCCTTCACAGATGCTGCCTGAACAGTTGTATACCTAACTGAGTCTGTCAGTTTCCAGTGAAATAGATGTTAAACGTTTAGGTCTAGAAACCAGACCCATTCTTTAAAATGTGTAAATCAGACAGTAATAAAAACCTTTGCAGTTTATTTCCTGGTTAATTGAATTGCACAATTCCTGTCATGATCCATCTTAATATTATACTGTATTTTATGTGTCATTAAAATGTATGACTACTTTAAAATAGTTAACAACAGAAATTAGATCAAGAGGTCACTATTTACAATTTTTGTAAATAGTCAGAATACATCACACTGAAATTAGCGAAGTATGAATGAATTAAACACAGGACATTGTTTAAATATGTAAATAAGCTTCTGATGTAAATTTTATTGAAAACAACTGGAGCCAGCAGTTGCTGTCCTGATAAAGGGTCTTGGACTGAAGCATCAACTCCATTGATGCTCTCCACCTGCCTAGTCCCTCCAGCACCATGTGATGCTGCCACTGAACACAAGTTATTGATGCGACCCTCAGCCAAGAGCACTCCTACTTCATAAACACCAGGGTTTTCCCCTGGAAGAGCCATGCAGTGTTACCTCTCAGAAAATCTGTTTCCCTCTTTTCCCCACACTACTCTCCGCTCATTTCCCAAACTCCCTGATCTCTCTCCTTGGCCTTGGCTGCCGTGGATAGGTCCCTTTAAAAGTATTGACACCTTTGCTGAAGGTCAATACACAAATGATGCAGCACCTCCCTGTCTGTGAAAAGAGAAGAACAGGTTTAATACTCTCAAGGGGAACTAATTACATAATAGCTCTGCAAAGCAAGGTTTACCAATTTCAGCATTTTGCTTGTCATCTGATTCGGTGACGGCAGCAGACATTTGAAGAACCAAAATTGTCTAAAGTTCATTTCTCAGCATCAGATTTCACAAAGAAACTCCTTAAATACAAGGGTTTTAGCAATATTAATAAAATGTTTATAAATGTGCAGCTGCAAGTTATAAAATGCCCAACTGCTGGGAAACTGCAGGGAGTTGCAGCCCCACTGAGAGATTCCATATGGAGACCAGTTTTAGAGCACAGTGGATTTGACAGCTATGTGTATGTTCCAGCTCTCTGTATCCCCACATGTTTGTGTGGGATTCCTGGCCTTCCACACAGATAAGGATGTAACTATTAGCAGTCCCTCACAGAAGAGTGCTGCTGAGCAGAATAACTTTATTCTACTTTGGAGGCTAATAACGAGCATATGACCTGGCAGAAAATTGCCATTCTCCCTGGTAGTAATAGCAGAGAATCAATACTGAGGATTCAGTGAATGAATGCACAATCAGAACAACCCAACCATCTATTTCCAACTTCAGTTTGATGTGCTTGTGTCAGAAAGGAACAAGACAAAACTGAAGCAAGCTGAGTAATGATGGGCCAGAGCTCTGGGTTTGGCTTACTGCCCACTGGACATGTCTGCCTTCATTTACCTGAGGGTACGTGCAGTACCTGCCTTACAATGCTTACAGGAGTGAGATAGATCAGCTGGTTGAGTGATGTCGCAACAACGTGGCACTCGATGTCCGTAGCAGCAGGAAACTGATTGTGGACTTCAGGAAGGGGAAGTTGAGAGAACAAACTCTCGTCCTCTTTAACAGGTCAGTGATGGAAAGAGTGATCAGCTTCAAGTTTTAGGCATCAAAATCTCAGAAGATCTATCCTGTGCTTGACACATTATTCCAATCACAAAAAAAGGCACACCAGTGGCTTGACTTCATTAGGAGTTTGAGGAGGTTTGATATGTCGTTAAAGACTCCGGCAAATTTATATAGGTGTACAGTTGAAAGCATAATGATTGGTTGCATCACAGCCTGGTACAGAGCTACGGAGCAACATTACGTGCACAATTGAGAACATCTTCAAGAGGCAGTGCCTCAGGAAGGTGGCATCCGTCATTAAGACTCTCCATCATCTGGAACATGTCCTCTTCTCATCACTACCATCAAGGAGGGGGTACAGGAACCTGAAGACCCATATTCAAAAATCTAGGAAGGGCCTTTTCCCCTCCACCATTAGATTTCTGATCAGTCCATGAACCCATGGCACTACCTCATTACTCCTTTGGGTTTAGCACTTCTTATTTTTATATTTATGGTATTGCTATGACTTTGCAGTGCACAGCTGACATAAAACCGATTCTGATTCCTTCAAAGCTGAAACGTCACCATCCCGCCCCTTATGAATTCCCATGTCTAACGGGCATCTTGTGAAGCAGAGTTGGTTCAATGTGTCAGGTAGGCCTCAGTTGGTCTATCCAGAGACCCTACCATGAATTCCTGACTGCCCTAACAGTCTATGACAGCTCCATGAACATCAAAAGAGATGTTTAATAATTTTATATGCCTGTTCCTCTCAGATAATTAGAAGTTATTTGCATGGATATATGGATCCATTTCTTTTAGAGCAATGACCCCCTACCCCCACCCACTTAGTACTAGATATTGATCAGGTGCCTGTGAGTGTGCTGTTATCCCTCTTGCTGCAATGTGAATTCATCAGTTAAAGCCATCTCCCGTGTGTGCCTTTATTTAATATATATGTAGTTCTGAACAGATGCAACAAATTGGTGACGAGTATGAACCTAAATGTCAGAAAATATCACAAACTGCACAGACAGATATGCACAATTAAGCAGTACAGAGAAGGCCGCCATGGACGCTAATGAACACATGAGCAACAGTGAAAGACGTGCTGAATTTAAAGTGAAAATTTCGTGGCAATAGTTTCAGTTGGGAAAATTGATAATTTGATAGCACTAATAAAGGCTGGGAATCGAGATGGTGGAACTGTATTGTAATGCAAACAACATGGAGGAGCAAAAGAAAGCCCCTACACTTAATGAGCCCAAGAATGTACAGTCTCTAATGCAACCTGGTAACCCCTGCAAAGCCAGCAAGCAAGATGTTCAACAAAATTGTTATAATTTTACAAAATCACATGAGCCCCAAGCCACATGTAATAGCTACGAGATATTACAAAAGAAACAGTGAAAAGATGAAGGTCTTTCTGAATACATTGCAGAACAGTGCAAATTTTCCCAGTACAGTGACCTCAGAGGTGGACTTTCAGATGCATTAAGGGACAGGCTAATATATGGTATGCATTATCAAGGCACTCAAAAGAGGCTACTGTCTGAAAGAGACCTAACCTTAGAACGGGCATTGACCATTGCAATATAATTAGAGACTGCAGCTAAGGATACAGCAGAACTACAGAAAAGGAAGCTAAATCTGAAATGCACAAAATGTCCCTGGATGGCGCAAAAAGCCAAAAATATTATTGATGTAGCAAATCCTTCCTTGATGCAAATGACTGTTGGTTTGAGGAAAAAGTCACAGACAAGGTCGTATAGAGACCATGTGCGAGGCAGATAAAAAGCACAACCAAAGAGAAAACTTAAGCAAATGCTTAAGTCTAACAAAGTCTAACAAAAGTACGCTGTCATGCCAAGAACTGCAGCGTATTACTGGAAAAGATTGCAATGTAATATGGATCGCAATCGATGTGTCTGGTGTAAATCTGAAAATAGAGCTGGATACAGGGTTAGCTTTGTTCATAATCCCAGAGGGTGACTACAACAGACTGTTTTCTAAGATACCATTAGGGAAGACCTCAGTGTTGCTAAAGACCTACACAGGTGAAAAAGTGTCCCCCAAAGGCAAACTGAAAGTGAATCTGATGTATGGAGGCCAAACACAACAATCAGAGCTTTATGTATCAAAAAATGGAGGGCTAGCACACTTCAGATGTGAATGATTAAAAAAAATCGGACTAAATTGGCACTAAATCAAAGCTCTCAGTGTGGCACCAACAGGTATCAGCAGCCCAGATGGTAGCATTAACCAGAGACTTTCACAGCTGCTTCAGGCTAATGAGAAGGTGTTTGAGAAGGGGATTGGTAAACTCAAAGTTATGAAGTCCAGAATTGAATTGGATGAAACAGCAACATCAAGATTCCATGAAGTGCATCCAGTGCCTTACACACTGCATCCTGAAGTTGATGCTGAACTGCAGAGCTCAAATTCTCTCCAAGGCTGAGTGGATCAATTGGGCCATACCCATTGTCCTAGTGATCAAGAAAGGGAAGGCCAGAGCCATTAACATATGTGAGGATTTCAAAGTGAGCATCAATCCAATGCTGCATACTGTGCAACATCCCCCGCCATAAATAAAAGACATTTTTGTATCTGGCAAGCGGGGAGAGGTTTTCAAAGATTGACTTGTCACAAGCCTATCTACAAATGGAGATTGAGGAGTCAAGCAGGAAGCTCCTCACAATCAACACTCACAAGGGACTGTTCCAGTATAATTGTCTTGTCTTTGGTATTGCATCAACTCCAGCAATTGGGCAGAGAGCAATGGACCAAGTGCTCCAAGCTATCCCAGGAGCACAATGTTACCTTGACATCACCATGACTGGCAAAAATGATGAAGAACACCTCCAGAACCTTGATGAAGTGCTCACCAGGCTGAGCGAGTATGGTTTGCGTGCAAAGAGGGAGAAATGTGAGTTTTTGAAGAATGAAATCTCGTATTGTGGACATGTCATTGACAAGCATGGCTTACGTAAGTCACAAGAGAAGACTGAAGCAGTGGTACAGGCACCCAAATGGAAAATGTGTCAGAACTCAGATCATACTTGGGCCTTGTAATCTACTACCATCAGTTTCTCCCAAACACTGCTTCAGTGCTGCATCCATTGAACGCATTGTTACAGACAGGAGCAAAGTGGGAATGGTCAGAAAGATGTGAAAAAGCATTCAAGGAAACACAGAGACTAATAATATCCAATGAAAAACTCAGTCATTATAACACAGCCCTGCCCATCAGATTGGTGTGTGCTGTACCCCCTTATGGCATTGGAACCTTCTTGGCACATAATATGAATGATGGATCTGAACTTCCGATTGCAAGATCACTGACAAGCGCAGAACGCAACTATGCACAGATCGACTCAGAGGCCCTTAATTTAGTATGGGGAATAAAAAAGTTCTATCACTACCTCTATAGGCAAAAGTTTACACTAGTGAGAGATCACCAGCCCCTTGTGCCCATTTTCAATCCTAGGAAGGGAATTTAGTGATAACTGCTACCCAGTTACAACATTGAGCACTATTCCTGGAAGCCTACTCTTGTGACACAGAGTTCAAGGGTACCAAACAACACAGCAATGCTGAAAGCTTGTCACCTCTTCCAATATTGACAACTGAAGAAGAAAAAAGTCTTCATACTTCTCAGCAGAGGTATTTCACCCCGCACTGGTGGACCAGTTGCCTGTAACAAATTCTGAAATACAAAGGGATACAAGGAATGACCTGACATTGACAAGAGTCTATGAAATCATTATGCAAGGATGGCCAGCTCATGGTAACCCTATGTTTCCAGAGTTCTCAGTGAGAGGAGGCCAACTGTCGGTATGTCAAAGAACGCTGATGCGTGGATCTCGTGTTGTGGTTCCCTTCAAGTTGCTCACCAGAGTGTTAGAGAATCTGCATGAACGACACCTGGGTACAGTCAAGATGAAGCATCTCGCCCAGAGCTATATGTGTATATGTGGTGGCTGGGAATAGATAGACAGATTGAAGACTTGGCCAAAAGCTGCTTGGGATGCCAAAAAGTTTAAAAAAATGCACCCCACAGGCACTGTTACACTTGTGGGAGTGGTTGTCTTCACCATGGCAAAGAGTACATATTGACATTGCTGGGCCATTCATGGATTCCATGTTTCTGATTGCTGTGGATGCTCACTCGAAGCAGTCAGAGTTTATACCAATAAAGCCAACCACCTCAGCAAAGACTGCCTCTGCTGTGAGAACTATCTTCACCAGAAATGGCTTAGCAGAACAAATTGTGAGTGACAACGGACCAACAATACATGTCAAAAGAATCCTGACTGTTCATGAGAAAAATGCCATCAGACATTTCAAGTCATCTCCTCACCACCCAGTAATGAATGGGTTAGCTGCAAGGCTTACTCAAACCTTCAGGAAGCCCATTAAAGTAATGGACAAGGGGGACATTTCTCTACAGCACAATGTGGACAGCTTCCTTTCTGTGTGTCAGAACTCAGTTCATGCAACGATAAATTAAACACCTGTAAAGCTGTTCATGAGCAGGAATCTGAGATCTCGCATAGACCTCCTGAAACCAGATCTACAGAAGGAAGTACAGAATAAACAGTTCAGCCAGTTGCTAAGTGAAGCAGCAAGGAGCTTCGAGATCGGACAGGAAGTCCTTGCGCATGATTACTGGGAAGACAATTGAACACACAGTAGGATAGCTACAAGAACTGGACCACTGATGTACACAGTAGATTTTGGAGATCAGACATGATGTGGATCAGATACTGGTTTTTCAACTGAAGAACATACCCGAGTCAAATGCACCCAATAAGATGGATTTACCTCTCAGTGATGGTGTCAGTGATGGTAATGTTGCACCGGAAACTGAGAACATTGTGTAAGACAAGACACCTACCAAACCTGCTGCCACTCTGCAGGTCCAGAGGCGCTTTTCTGAAAGAAACAGAGCACCACCTAAAAGACTGAACCTTTAGAACTGTGGAGTTAGTTATGGACTGTTATTGTGAAAGCATGATTATTTAGAGTATGGGTTTATGAAAGGGAAATTAAATGTTTTGTACAAATGCAGTTTTATGTTGCATTAATCTAAAAGGGGAGGAAGTTTAATGTATGGATCTATTTCTCCTAGAGCATTGACGACCCCCATCTTAGCACTGCATATTGATCTGTTGTCCGTGCATGTGCTGTTGTCTATGGATGCGCATTGTTCTCTCTCTCGCTTGCTGCAATGTGAATACACCAGTAAAAGCCATCTCTCACATGTGTGCCTTTATTTAGTATACATGTAGTTGTGAACAGACACATTATTAAAATAGATTTAAATAATTAAAAAGAAAAAAATTCAATTAAATAATCTTTTGTTAAACCATAAGCAACTCTTAAAAATATTTAAATAATGCCTGCCATTCCTTTATCAGTTCTTCCTAATGCAAGTTCTTCCTCTGACCCTCAGGAAGCCTCTAGCTTCCACACTCAGCCACAAACATGCAGCAGTCCAACAGATCCTGAGGTTTGAATGGTTGGTAGAGGTACTTCAGGGCTAACAGCCATCAGTCAGTACATCTCTATTCAATATACTGTTTTAAACATGTGTAGAAGCAATTGTAACCTTAGTATGTATATAGTTATAAAGTGGTTAATTAAGAATTTCTTATTTTTTTATGTCCACATTTAATTAAGGTGCCTCAGTATTTTTTCTCTGCCCTAATGCTGCCCAAGGCTTTGTAATGTCAGTGATACTCATTAGCTGCAGTACAGCAGATCTGTGGCTGTGGCACTGTATGCAGTAATTGGTACAGGACTGTTAGGTGCACGCATCATGCTTAACTATAATTATGTGCATGCAAATGGTGGAAAATGAATGTCAAAGCTGCAAGATTAGAATATGCAATTGTTTAGGGTAATAATATCAAAATAATTACTCTAATAGGACTAGCAGATTATTTGGATTTAATGTACTAAATGTAAACATTTCATTTAGATTTCCCAGCCTTGTTTACAAATCCCTTCATAGTCTTTCTCTCCTCAGTTTCTCTTACATTTCCAAAACACATATTCCTTTGAGATATCTGTGCCTCATTAAAACATGATCATCCATAAATTTAATTGCTCTGTCCATACTGGTTACGCCACTTTTCATTTTCCTTGTTTTTAATTGCTATTTAATGTAGACTTGTCCGAAGTGCAGATAATTATTGCATTACATATTGTTATACAAGCTGAACATGATGTCTCACTAGCTTTTACACATGTTCATGTCCTTGTTCCTTGAGATATAAAAAACAAAAATAGAAATATTAATAGTTTCCAGCATGTTAGGCAGCACCTTTGGAGCAAGAAACCATGTTGCATATTTATCCCATTTCATGACTTCTTCGTCTAGTGTGGAGAATTTTAAAGAGTCTTTTTCTTTAAATAAAGTCTTTGGCTCATCCCTAGAGGATCCTGCTTCTTTACACATAGCTGGATTGGAACAAGCTGGAATGTTTCCAAAGGGTTCAGTCTAACACCTCCCCCCCCCCCCGCTATTGAACTTCTCTTGGGGTAGGCAGCAAAAATAAATATCCCAGCTGGAACCTGTCATTTTCAATTTCAATCTGTTTTTTGTCAAGTAATAAAACCATCAGACTGAATTCATTCACATTAACCTTTCTTTTAACTAACATCAAAATTCAAAGCAATATATCTTATAGAATTATCAAAGGTTATGTATTTATGTACTGAGACTGCATCATTTTGATAATTAAATTACATACTGATTGACATGGGATATCTTAATCACTTGAAAAATATTGATCAACTCATTCACTCCTACAATGAAATTCTTTTTTGATAATTCTATGCTTACAGAATATTGAAACCCATATTTTTTCAATTTCTTCCTATGCTTGACCATCATGGTTCCATCACTTTTCAGAAATTGGCCTCACCTTGACTTTGATCTTTCAGCTTACATTTCACCCTTACATCCCATTCTTCATCCACTTGGCTGTCACTATTTATTTGACCTTGCATCAGTTCTATCAGCTGGGTTACATCCTCATCCACCCCACGCCCCACCAACAACCTCCAAGTATTTCTAAACATAATTTCAAGGGTGGAAGATAATTGTCCTCACGTTGTCATCCTCAATTACAAACTGCATAATGGAACTTAACATTCTTGGGGATGTGGTAGTGGGTGGGGGTGTATATAGATCAGTGCTAGTACGACTCGCTTTCTAAATGAAATTCAATCCTTATTTTAAAGTCAAAATCTTATTAATAATTTAGCATTATAAAAAAATCTTTCAAAAATTCAAGTCATTTCCAACCAGCTAAAACACATTGGAATAATTAAACCATAACTGCAAAGGATATTAATATTAAATAAAGTAACTTATACGTTCCTTTCTTCTTTGTAGCTATAAAATTTCCATTCAAATAGATTGGATGGTGTAAGTGCAGGAGAATCTCATCAGGTTTGTGCTCTACCATGGAGCCCATGTGGAAACCATCAGTGGAGATTGCTGGCAGAATCACCATTGATATATATCGGGAGGTTCAGGTCTTTGATACTTGAATGTGCATGTGCCAATGTTCTGAGCTTGTTTGCATTAAAAGAACAGCTGACATTTACTGGTGAGAATTGGCCTATAATAATTAACTAGTTATGCAATTTATCTGAGTTTCTGCAAATCATCTAATGAGATAAGAAGCTGCAAAGTTTTTATATAATGCATCAGATTTTTTCTAAGTGTAGGGGCTTTCTTCTTTTATATTACTGCGAAGGCTATCAAAATGGCTTCTTTGTTCTGTTAGAATAAAGTGGCTTTTCTGTAATAATAACTGCGATGTAAGGAGTTCCCTCTCTCTCTCTCTGCTTGTTTGCGTTATATTACTGATAAGAGCATTGTATTCATTTGTTAACCAATTGGGATAGATGTTAGTCTTTCTTGTGTGTCTGTCAGCTATTATTCGCAGGCTTTGGAGGAGAAGGCGCGATGGGGACAGAGAGAGGAGACGCGATGCTGTAAGCTGGCCAATGGGACGGACCCCGAGCGGGAGTCTGAGACCCGGGGTCTTCGGCGAGGAGAGGAGACGAGGACAGACTCGTGTGGAGCGTCTGGTCAGCCACCTTGTTTGGTCCCAGGCAGTCGGAGGGGATCGATGGTGGAAAGAGCTCCAGCTGTTGTGCATGAAGTGGTTGAACTTTGTTAAGTTTGGCGCCTTTTATTTTCCTTCTATATTTTATCTCTATTAATTACATAGTTCCAGTAAGATCTATAAAGTGTAATCATTTTATCGCATATGGTGTATTGTCTGTTATTTGGCGGGGTGGGTACATCACACAGCATCCACGCAAATTTGATTACCCAGTTTGGCGGGGCCGAAGGCTGCTCCCCCTACATGAGAGTGAGTTGAGCGAGCCTGAGGCTTACCAGGGGGCTGTATAAGTAACTATCTAATAATACAACACCAGTACAGTATATGAGAATAAATTCTTAACTCTGCTGATATGTTTAAAGTTAAAAAATGGTTCCTTTACAATTGCATTTAATTAGTTGAGATTAGAATGACTGAGTTACAGAACAAGATTAGATTTTTTGATGGCAAAAAATTCATTAGAACTCTTCAAAGGGAGGTAGTTTCCTGTCTGATGTGAAGTCTTAATTAAATTATAATTTCAATAAGACAAGCTCCATTGTGGTGGATTTTAATTTCAAGGAGCATATGAGTTAGGAAATCCATGAGAAATTAAATCTAGCAAAAATAATCCACTTTGGAAAGTAATTTCAACTAGTGACTGTTATAATTAACAATATAGATTGCTTAAAGCTACGTGTGCTAACATATTTGGAGATGTGTTGAAGCTTAACATAAGCAGTTATAAAAAATAAAGATATTGACCTAAATTTTTGTGCTTAATGTTAGACCCAAGTGTTTTCTAGATTGTATTGGGTGAAAGCAAGGTGAATGCATTAAGATACTTGAGAGTGCTGAATTACTCACAAGAAAATACGGCAATAAATACTCAGCCCTGTTCGGTTTATTATCTGTTCTTTTGACAGGATTTGCTCATATACCTTGAAGATTTTTTCAGTACTTTGGAGATTACTTCCTTGGTTTTTGAGATTTTGCTTGCACTGGAGTTCTGACCTATCAGAGCAGGATGGGTGCTCTTTATATTGCCTTGGGCTGAACCTCAGATGAAGGCCAGGCTGACCGGTAATATGGACCTGGAGCATTGGAGCAGTGAGTGGAGAGCAGAGGCTTAGCAGGAGGCTTTAGTCACCATAAAGGCTAAGGATAAACTTCCTTGACATGTCTGTCCTGTTACTTAGATGTTGTGTGGTAACAGACATTGCTGCTTGGTCGGAACAAGACCTGATGCAGCTAAACCAGGTGACGGCATTACCATGAGCTGTCAAGATCACTAGACATTTCCAGAATTCCCCAGCTAACAGATCTTGCAAGCCAGAACTACAAAATCGATCTGTAATAGTGCCTTTCAGGATAAGCTCAAGATTGGATCTGCATTTATGGTTAGCTTCCCATAGGGCTGGGCAATATTGGCTACAGACTCAGGGCAAATGTAGATTAACTAGGAGGATTTGTCAGCAATGAACATTTTCAATCCATAGATGTGCAAATGGTTTTCAACACTACAAGATATTTATGCAAGTGGGTGATGATGCCTGGCAGATCCTATATCCTACCACACTATGTTATCTTTGCTGGACCCTCATTTTCAATCAAAGCTGAATTCCAACTAAACTAATATTCAACTACTTATTTAGAGGCACATCAGGCCTTATCTAACTTACTCAACCTACCGATTTCATTGGCAATATTACTCTGTATCCAACGTGAAATTTAAAATTCTTTATTTTATCTTCAGCTGCTTTCCTCGACATCAACCACTCTGAAACCTTGTGCAGCTTTTTATTCCCAACAACAGTTCTTGTAATATTGACTTAGTGTGCGTTCTGATATTTACTTGGTCAGTGGTCCTTTTAGTTGCCTGGTCACAATTACTAATTTCCCTCTTCTTCCTCCCTAACCCCTCAATTTTGCTTGTCACCAACAAGAGCTCTCTCAAATCTAGTCAAGCATTTGATGGTTAAGCCTAATTCTCCATCTATGCTTACTTCTTAGTGCATTTTATCTGTATTTTCTTTGTTCCTCTGACTTTCTCTGCTGGTCAAGGCATGATAAAGATACTGTAAATCTGTTCCTCTAGGTTATTATTATATTCTCTGTAATTCACTATACAGTATACTTCATTATGAGTTTGAGGAAATCTGCTGTGTTACCAAAGACTAAGCAAATTTCCACAGGTGCATGGTGGAGAGCATTCTGACTGGTTGCATGACCGCCTGGTGTAGGGGAGCCACTGAACAGGATCAATAAAAACTGCAGAGGGTTGTAGGCTCCACCAGCTCCATCAAGATCACAATGAACAATATCCTCAAAAGACATTGCCTCAACAAGCAGGCAACCATTATGGCCTCTTTTCATTATTACCATCGGAGCGTAGGTACAGGAGTCCGAAGACCTACACTCTTAGAAACAGCTACTTCCCCTCCCGCTTCAGATTTCGGAACTGTCCGTGAACCCGTGAGCACTGCCTTGCTATTCCTCTTTTGGACTGTTTCTCTGTAAAATAATCTATATTTATTGTAACTTATAACAATTACTTTATTTCTTGCTGCTGTTAACCAACACATTTCAGAACATATGTCAGTGATAATAGATCTGATTCTGAAATCCATTACTGTAATAGAGCATGAATAGCCAATTTGAACATTATATAAATTAGATGTATGATTTTGTTTTGTAGAAGAGAAAGATAGTGTTTTCTTCGAATTTACAGATTTTAATTTATTGAAGAGATGAGACTTCTGATATTTTGATTTCAAACTTTGAACATTCTAATTGAATTGATGAGAATTTATTACAGCCCTTTCATTAGCTTCAAAACATATCATCATTGCCATGTGTCACGTTTGGAAGCAAATATACAATGTTGGACCTACTTACACTCAATTAATAGGATCAAATGGTGTGGTCGTGTGCTGAATGATATTGCAAAAGGAACTCTCTTTAATGGGCAATGGGGACTGCTAAGCATCCAAGTGTGCCAAGAGCCTACAGACATGTGTACAAGGTACATTGTGTAGACTAAACTATTTAAGTCAGAACTCTATAGGTCACCTGAAAAATGTAAATTGTAGTTCAACTGTATTTAACGCTCAGTTAAAATGATTGCTACGGCCGTTGCCCAGGATTACTGTTGAGGATCAGGCTCTCATTTTATGAGATGCAGATGCAGAATGACAGCTTTCAACAAATTGGCTGTTGTGCAGGACAACTCTTTTGTCATCCAGTCTCTATAACTGCATGTTCTAAACTTCTTTCTATTCAGATGACTGATTTAGGTGGAGTGGGACGCTGATGTTACTATTGGTGAGCACCTTGGCTAAGACAGCAAACCCATGAAATAGATGACCCTGTCCTGTTGTGATAAGAGAGATAATAATTTTACCAGCTCTCAAGCAAGTTGACAAATACAAATGTACTAATGTTTGGCTAACATTGTCACTGATAGATGATAGTTGTCTGAAACAATTCTATTAAAACCTTCCAGATTGTCAAGGAAGAGAAGCAGTTAGCTGATTTCTCTCTGTCCTGCTAATCCTGATGTTACCTGCTTTAGGGGACAGAATGTTATTGGAAATATCCAAGTACACTACAGTAACTCTACTAGAAGTGAAGCAGCTACCTTATTTTTATGTGGATGGTCTTCCACAGCACTTTAGGTGAAATTATATCAACAAAATGGAAAGGCAGATATATTAGGGACATTTAAGAAACTAGATAGACACATAGATGAAAGTGGGCTACGTAGGAGGGAAAAGTTAGATTGGTTTTAGGGAAGGTTAAAAGCTTGGCACAGCATCATGGGCCAAAGGCAATGTTCGATGTACTATATTCTCAGCCAAGTGCACTTACATTGCAGGGGCATACAAATGTGAGCTTTTAAACCAAAGCACTGCAGCTTGGTGAGCATATTACAAGGGAGGCTAGTAAATAGTAGGCAGTTCACTGGTTTTGTGTAATTTTCATGCCAGAAAGATTTTTCGATATTGAATCTGCTCTGTCAATATATGGATAACATCATATTGACTCATCATGAGCATTCCTGTACAAGTTAGTATAAATTGGTCCATATGCATAAACAAAATGCACTTTGTTGCCTGTGCACATTTCCCACTTGATTCCTATCACTCTCATTCCCTTATTTATTTCTCTGTAACTTGTTCTCTGTCACATGCCCATGAACTCTCCTTGAACTCAGAAGCTAATGGTGCTTAACGGTGACTCTTTTGCTTGCATCTGTGGAAACAGCTCTATTTCTATCTTTAATTTCTCTATTTTTCCCTTTCAGGGTTCTTTTGAAGACCCTGACCTGGAATTACATGCTAACTTCGGTTCTTTGTGGGAATGGGACCTGCTCTTGAGGTCTCATGCATGACTGTTATTCGAGATAAGTTCGCAGCCTAGAAGATTAACTCACCTTTGGAGTTCCGGGTTTTTGTGGATCTGAAGGCAGGCGGACTCGTGGTCGGAGCCTCTGCGGGGAGTCGGGGTGTTGTGGGAGACAGACAGACAGTTCTTTGGGCACAGGGCTTGGGAAAAGCAATGCAACAGACTTTTAACATTGTAAATCAGTGAGTTGTTTGTTATGTCTCCCTTCTTGCTGTGAAATGGAGGCACCTCTTTTTCCCTTATAAGGGAGAGAGAGCGCCTGTGGTGTGTTGAATTACTGGGTGAATGAATAGTCTTTGGGGTACTGCAAGTCTGTGTCTTTATTGATGCTTTGCTGCATGCTTGAGTGTTTGGTGGGGGGGGTGCCAATGCTTTTTTGCTGGTGGGGGAGGGGGGATTATTGCTTGCTGCTGCTTATGCATGGGGGGGCTTTAGGGTTCTAACATTTAACTGTCATTCATTCTTTGGGACACTCCTCTGTTTTTGTGGATGGTTGCGAAGAAAAAGCATTTCAAAATATATATTACATACATTTCTCTGACATTAAATATACCTTTGTAACCTTTGATTTTCCTGTCAAGAGTAATTTAAAGTGACAAATTAACCTGCCAAGCTACTTATGAGAACAAACCAGCGCTTCCCACGTGTTTACAGGCAGCACCCAAGGTCAGTGTCATACACCCGTCTCTGGAGAGGTGCTCCTGCTTGCTGGGCTGCTGGACTGTCCTGTCATTGATAAATATCAAAGGAATCAGTGCTCCTGGTGCCCAAGGAAAAAATACAACACAGTTCCTTCAATATGAGACATCATCATTTACAACTTCTCTTCTTTTCCTGTCATTCGGCCATTTTTCTCTTTACTTCATGTCTTCCACTCATAATGACAAGCTTAGCATGCAGCACTTTATTAAATGCCTCTTCACAGTTACATTTCTTTCATTTACATCTCCTTCATCAAAACATTCATAGAACATTTAGAATGCCACAGCACAGGCCCTTTGGCCCACAATGTTGTGCCAACATTTTCACATACTCTAAGATCGATGTATCCCTTCCCTGCTGCATAACAATCCATTATTTATTTTTAAATTTGATTTATTGAGATACAGTGTGGGGCCTTCAGGCACTTTGAGCTCTGATGCCCAGCAAACCCCAATTTAACCCGACTCTAATCATGGGATAATTTACAATGACCAATTAACCTATGAACCAGTGCACCTTTGGACTGTGGGAGGAAACCAGAGCACCCAGAGGAAATCCAGGCGATCACAGGGAGAACATACTAACTCCTTACAGACAGTAGTGGGCCTATCAAGTTTGTTAAATATCATTCGCTTTTTGACTGAATATGCTGGAATATGGAGTCCAGATGACAGGTCACTGACTGTCCACTTCCTTCTCCAGATGCTGACTTATCCACTGAGTTCCTCTGGCAGCTTGACTTTTCACTTTTAAACAACTTAATTTTGGAGTTGTGTCATAGAAGTGTGAAGTTGGGGGAGATCTATCAGAGATCAGGAATTGTCAGGAATTGACGTGGATTAGCTAAGATAGGCAGGCAAATGACACTTA
Organism: Mobula hypostoma; assembly: GCF_963921235.1. Lineage (NCBI taxonomy): Eukaryota > Metazoa > Chordata > Chondrichthyes > Myliobatiformes > Myliobatidae > Mobula > Mobula hypostoma. The sequence continues at coordinate 160,437,963 of NC_086099.1, read as the reverse complement.
AAGGGTTGACGGTGGAAATGCAATAGCAAGCATTTAAAGATCCCATGGATGAACTACAACAATTGTTCATCCCAGTTTGGCAAAGAATAAATCCAGGAAGGTAGTGCACCCGTGGCTGACAAGGGAAATTAGGGATAGTATCAATTCCAAAGAAGAAGCATACAAATTAGCCAGAAAAAGTGGCTCACCTGAGGACTGGAAGAAATTCAGAGGAGGACAAAGGGCTTAATTAGGAAGGAGAGAAAAGATTATGAGAGAAAACTGGCAGGGAACATAAAAACTGACTGTAAAAGCTTTTATAGATATGTGAAAAGAAAAAGATTGGTTAAGACAAATGTAGGTCCCCTACAGACAGAAACAGATGAATTGATTATGGGGAGCAAGGACATGGCAGACCAATTGAATAACTACTTTGATTCTGTCTTCACTAAGGGGGACATAAATAATCTTCCAGAAATAGTAAGGGACAGAGGGTCCAGTGAGATGGAGGAACTGAGGGAAATACATTTTAGTAGGGAAGTGGTGTTAGGTAAATTGAAGGGATTAAAGGCAGATAAATCCCCAGGGCCAGATGGTCTGCATCCCAGAGTGCTTAAGGAAGTAGCCCAAGAAATAGTGGATGCATTAGTGATAATTTTTCAAAACTCTTTAGATTCTGGACTAGTTCCTGAGGATTGGAGGGTGGCTAATGTAACCCCATTTTTTAAAAAAAGGAGGGAGAGAGAAACAGGGGAAATATAGACTGGTTAGCCTAACATTGGTGGTGGGGAAAATGCTAGAGTCAGTTATCAAAAATGTGACAACAACGCATTTGGAAAGCGGTGAAATCATTGGACAAAGTCAGCATGGATTTGTGAAAGGAAAATCATGTCTGACAAATCTCATAGAATTTTTTGAGGATGTAACTAGTAGAGTGGATAGGGGAGAACCAGTGGATGTGGTATATTTGGATTTTCAAAAGGCTTTTGACAAGGTCCCACACAGGAGATTAGTGTGCAAATTTAAAGCACAAGGTATTGGGGGTAAGGTATTGATGTGGATAGAGAATTGGTTAGCAGACAGGAAGCAAAGAGTGGGAATAAACAGGACCTTTTCAGAATGGCAGGCAGTGATTAGTGGGGTACCACAAGGCTCAGTGCTGGGACCCCAGTTGTTTACAATATATATTAATGACTTAGATGAGGGAATTAAGTGCAGCATCTCCAAGCTTGCGGATGACACGAAGCTGGGCGGCGGTGTTAGCTGTGAGGAGGATGTTAAGAGGATTCAGGGTGACTTGGATAATTTAGGTGAGTGGGCAAATTCATGGCAGATGCAATTTAATGTGGATAAATGTGAAGTTATCCACTTTGGTGGCAAAAACAGGAAAACAGATTATTATCTGAATGGTGGCTGATTAGGAAAAGAGGAGGTGCAATGAGACCTGGGTGTCATTATACACCAGTCATTGAAAGTGGGCATGCAGGTACAGCAGGTGGTGAAAAAGGCAAATGGTATGCTGGCATTTATAGCAAGAGAATTCGAGTACAGGAGTAGGGAGGTACTACTGCAGTTGTACAAGGCCTTGATAAGACCACACTTGGAGTATTGTGTGCAGTTTTGGTCCCCTAATCTGAGGAAAGACATCCTTGCCACAGAGGGAGTACAAAGAAGGTTCACCAGATTGATTCCTGGGATGGCAGGACTTTCATATGATGAAAGACTGGATCAACTAGGCTTATACCCGTTGGAATTTAGAAGATTGAGGGGGGATCTTATTGAAACGTATAAAATCCTAAAGGGATTGGACAGGCTAGATGCAGGAAGATTGTTCCCGATGTTGAGGAAGTCCAGAACGAGGGGTCACAGTTTGAGGATAAAGGGGAAGCCTTTTAGGACCGAGATTAGGAAAAACTTCTTCATACAGAGAGTGGTGAACCTGTGGAATTCTCTGCCACAGGAAACAGTTGAGGCCAGTTCATTGGCTATATTTAAGAGGGAGTTAGATATGGCCCTTGTGGCTACGGGGGTCAGGGGGTATGGAGGGAAGGCTGGGGCGGGGTTCTGAGTTGGATGATCAGCCATGATCATAATAAATGGCAGTGCAGGCTCGAAAGGCCGAATGGCCTACTCCTGCACCTATTTTCTATGTTTCTATGTTTCCATGTCAGTGGTGTGCTTGGTGATCCTAGCAGTAAATCACTGAGTAGGAGCACGTTCCTTGGGTAGATTATAGAAAGGGTGAAGGTGATGTTAATAGATTATCTTGTTAGGCCAGAAGGAAACACCCTTAATTTTTCTGGCCAACAAATGGTGCTGTTGAAACACTTAGCCTAAATGGATCTTCCAGTTGTAACTTGTTTCCAGCTGCTGAGTCCCAGCCAATTTAATTTTAAAATAGCAACGATATAAAGGTAAAATCACACAACACATTCAGAGAGTTCAATGACAAATTTGCCTCCTGAGAACGGTGTGTCACATCCTTCTTGACCTGTCTCTGTTAATATTAGAAGTAGGTGGCTTCAAGTTAAGATTGGTTGCTTTTATTGATTTTAAATATTTTATATATAATATTTTATATTATTTTAAATACTCCATCCATCTTAAACCAAAAAAAACCTATTTTGAGGCAAACCCTTCTCCTTTGTTCTGCAATGTTACTGGAACTCTGAGAAGTAGTTTTTTTTAATCTCAGGGACTGTTATTGTTGATAAAGGCTTGTTAGCTTTTAAAGGTAAATTAATTTGATATTAAGCACCTCTCTTCGGTTGTTCCCACCACTCATCGCTTGATCCACTTTCAAAATCTTACAAAAAACATGCTCATCAAAGTACATTGTAAAACTCTAAAAAATAAATGTGGAACACATGGAAAATTTGGTTTCAAAATAAGGAAAAATATATGTTCAGGATATCTCCACTGTGCACTCTGATCTTCAGGCTTTCTCAGGTTAGCCAAAGCACTTCTGAATGAAAGCAAAATGGAACACAAAAAGAATAGCTTAATTAATTCAGTGTGGCACTGTAACCTATTTTAGCTACATTTGACTATAAATGGATTAGCACTGCAATTGAATGTGCTTCATCTTTTTCTTGCTTCAAGAGAAAACAGATAATTCAATATCAATAAAAATAATATATTTGCATAGTTACAAAGTGTGATATTTTAGTGTAATTAGTTTCATGTAATATTTTGTTCTAAAATCAAAGTATCGATAAGGTAAAGATGAATGCGGAGATATCTTCTTTTCCATTTGTTTAAAGCTGAAATGCGATGTTAATGTTCATTTCGAGAGGACTGGAATATAAAAATGAGGATTTAATGCTGAGGTTTTATGAGGCATTGGCTAGCCCACATTTAGAATACTGTGATCAGCTTGGGCTCCATAATTAAGAAAGGATGTGGTGGCATTGGGGAGAGTCCAGAGGAGGTTTGCAAGAATGATCCTGGGAATGAAAAGGTTAATGTATGAGAAGCTTTTGATGGCACTGAGTTTATATTCACTGGAGTTTCGAAAAATGATGGCGATCTCATTAAAACCTACTGTCTATTGAAAGGCTTAGATAGAGGATGTTTCCATTAGTAGAACCAGAGGGCAAAGCTTCAGAATATAAGAATGTCCCTTTAGAACAGAGATGAATAGCAATTTATTTAGCCAAAGTGTGTAATCAAATTAAAATCAGAATTGTGCATTGCCATAGCAGCAGATTACCTGCCCAAGAGCAGAACATTTAAATCTGAAATGAATGTCATTATTGTATAGTCATGAAAAAAATAAACTGATATATATGTCTTTATCAGACTCATCCTGATTTGAAGCAGCTTTGTTGAAGGAACTCCAGCCTGAAGCATTAACTCTGTTTCTTTTTCTGATCGGCTGAGCAGTACCGGGGCCCCTGGGCTGGAGGCCCTGTTGGGCTCCTGCCGACACCGTAAAATGCTGCTGTACCAAGCAAAAAAAGGCAAGAACAAGAGCAAAGGTCGTACTGGTCTAAATATCAAAGCTGTGGACCAAGACATTGGTTTAGTACAATACGTAGGCTATAAACTTACAGGCCTTAAAAGGGAGGATAGAAAGTAATGCAGGTTCTTAGTTTGAAGGACAGCATCTAAAGCACTCAAAAATTAACCTAGGCTTAGTTGGCTTAGTACAGTTGAGGGAGACAAAGTATGATGTACCCAATCTTAAATCTTCATTTAGCTATTGCTGTACATACCATTGGCCTTATTTCTCAAACAATGCCAAAGCATTTTTATCTAGGTGTTTTTCTCAACTGTGTGTTCTGAGAAAGTAAAATGGAAACGAGAGACAAAAAGGCCAAGAGAGATGGCACTTGTAATATTTATGTGATACTACTGTGGTCCTTTTAAACACTTCCCGTCTCTCCAGCGCGCGTGTGTGTGCGCCAAGGAGTGTTTAAAAGGACCGCTGTAGGATCCTCCAGCAAACGCCATGGGCAAGGAGAAAGTCCACATCAACATTCTCGTGATTGGTCATGTAGATTCTGGGAAGTCCACCACCACCGGGCACCTGATCTACAAATGTGGCGGAATCGACAAGAAAACCATCCAGAAGTTTGAGAAGGAAGCAGCCGAGATGGGCAAAGGTTCTTTCAAGTATGCCTGGGTGTTGGACAAGTTGAAGGCTGAACGTGAAAGTGGCATTACCATTGACATTTCTCTCTGGAAATTTGAAACCAGCAAGTATTATATCACCATCATTGATGCCCCTGGGCATCGAGACTTCATTAAGAACATGATTACAGGTACTTCACAGGCTGACTGTGCTGTACTGGTTGTTGCTGCTGGAGTAGGTGAGTTTGAGGCTGGCATATCCAAGAATGGCCAGACACAGGAACGGCCCTGCTGGCATACACTCTGGGTGTGAAGCAACTCATTGTTGGAGTAAATAAGATGGATTCTACTGAACCACCATACAGTCAAAAGAGATACGATGAGATTGTCAAGGAAGTCACTACCTACATCAAGAAAATTGGTTACAACCCAGATAATGTGGCATTTGTACCAATCTCTGGCTGGCATGGTGACAACATGTTGGATTCTAGTTCTACTATGACATGGTTCAAAGGCTGGAAGATCAACCATAAGGAAGGTAGTGCTAATGGAGTTACTCTTCTGGAAGCTCTGGATTCTATTTTGTCACCTCAACGACCAACAGAGAAACCTCTTCGTCTCCCACTTCAAGATGTCTACAAAATTGGCGGTATTGGTACTGTACCAGTGGGTCGTGTTGAAACTGGTCTTTTGAAGCCTGGAATGGTAGTTACTTTTGCACCTGTTAATGTCACAACAGAAGTGAAGTCTGTTGAAATGCATCACAAAGCCCTATCTGAAGCTTTGCCTGGTGACAGTGTTGGCTTCAAAGTTAAAAATGTCTCTGTAAAAGATATTTGTCGTGGCAATGTTGCTGGGGACAGCAACAATGATCCCACTTCTGACACCATGTAATATTTATGTGACTCAGACACCGGTGTAGATTGAACAACCAACCTTTATTCACCAGACTTCCATTTTTTAAAACCCTTTTCCCACGTCCTGACGTCATACGCACTCTGATACTACGAATACTCACACAATACATTACAGCACTATGGCAAACTAGGAAACTTTACAATACTCCAAGAATCTTTTTGAAAAATGAGATCTAGCACATACTAACCTATTGCCGTGCTGTGTGGCTTGCAGAGTAAAGACTACTTATTACTTACTAGGTTTGTAAACAGTCAACTATTAGCCTATTCCCACAAAAACAGGAACAGCACTGACACACAAGCCTAGATACTTGCAAAGTCAGATGCTTGTTTTTCAAAATTAAAGCCTAGTTCTTCTGGATTTCTTCACAGCAAAGTCCTTGATCAGATCACTAAAATCCAGTTTCCAAACAAGATCACTTTCAAGTGACATCGGAGTAAGATGATTCAGCCTGTCCTGTCCATTGTGGACCTGAGCCTGTTCTAGCTTGAGCTTGGAGGAAGATCGCTCACCACTTGCATTTGTGACGGGGAGAGTCAGGTAAAGACTCAAAGCAATGCTTACATTTGGGAAGATGACCTGCAAGTTTTTTTTCTCTGAGGAAGCATAAAAGCTCTGTCGCAGATGAAATATCTTTGCCACTTACAAATTCCCTGAAATGGACAATCTCCTCCACAAAGTCTAACTTCAGGTCAGCTGAATATCAGCTTTGGAGATCGGATGCTCTCTTGTGCACATCTTGTACAGGGAGAGAAGGGATATTGTTTAGGATGCCAAATGTGTTGTTAAGGTCATTATATGATGCAAATCCGCAATCAATTTCTGCAAGTAATCTCAAACAACAGGAATTCTGCAGATGCTGGAAATTCAAGCAACATACATCAAAGTTGCTGGTGAACGCAGCAGGCCAGGCAGCATCTATAGGAAGAGGTGCAGTCGACGTTTCAGGCCGAGACCCTTCGTCAGGACTAACTGAAGGAAGAGTGAGTAAGGGATTTGAAAGCTGGAGGGGGAGGGGGAGATGCAAAATGATAGGAGAAGACAGGAGGGGGAGGGATGGAGCCGAGAGCTGGACAGGTGATAGGCAGAAGGGGATACGAGAGGATCATGGGACAGGAGGTCCGGGAAGAAAGACGGGGGGGGTGACCCAGAGGATGGGCAAGAGGTATATTCAGAGGGACAGAGGGAGAAAAAGGAGAGTGAGAGAAAGAATGTGTGCATTAAAAAGAGTAACAGATGGGGTACGAGGGGGAGGTGGGGCCTAGCGGAAGTTAGAGAAGTCAATGTTCATGCCATCAGGTTGGAGGCTACCCAGACGGAATATAAGGTGTTGTTCCTCCAACCTGAGTGTGGCTTCATCTTTACAGTAGAGGAGGCCGTGGATAGACATGTCAGAATGGGAATGGGATGTGGAATTAAAATGTGTGGCCACTGGGAGATCCTGCTTTCTCTGGCGGACAGAGCGTAGCTGTTCAGCAAAGCGGTCTCCCAGTCTGCGTCGGGTATAATTAATAATTTCTCCTTTTGCTCCTCCCATTTCCTCCAAACTAAAGGTGTAGCTATGGGCACCCGTATGGGTCCTAGCTATGCCTGCCTTTTTGTTGGGTTTGTGGAACAATCTATGTTCCGTGCCTATTCTGGTATCTGTCCCCCACTTTTCCTTCGCTACATCGACGACTGCATTGGCGCTGCTTCCTGCACGCATGCAGAACTCGTTGACTTTATTAACTTTGCCTCCAACTTTCACCCTGCCCTCAAGTTTACCTGGTCCATTTCTGACACCTCCCTCCCCTTTCTACATCTTTCTGTCTCTGTCTCTGGAGACAGCTTATCCACTGATGTCTACTATAAGCCTACTGACTCTCACAACTATCTGGACTATTCCTCTTCTCACCCTGTCTCTTGCAAAAACGCCATCCCCTTCTCGCAATTCCTCCGTCTCCGCCGCATCTGCTCTCAGGATGAGGCTTTTCATTCTAGGACGAGGGAGATGTCTTCATTTTTTAAAGAAAGGGGCTTCCCTTCCTCCACTATCAACTCTGCTCTTAAACGCATCTCCCCCATTTCACGTACATCTGCTCTCACTCCATCCTCCCACCACCCCACTAGGAATAGCGTTCCCCTGGTCCTCACCTACCACCCCACCAGCCTCCGGGTCCAATATATTATTCTCCGTAACTTCCGCCACCTCCAACGGGATCCCACCACTAAGCATATCTTTCCCTCCCCGCCTCTCTCTGCATTCCGCAGGGATTGCTCCCTACACAACTCCCTTGTCCATTCGTCCCCCCCATCCCTCCCCAGTGATCTCCCTCCTGGCACTTATCCGTGTAAGCGGAACAAGTGCTACACATGCCCTTACACTTCCTCCCTTACCACCATTCAGGGCCCCAAACAGTCCTTCCAGGTGAGGCATCACTTCACCTGTGAGTCGACTGGGGTGATATACTGCGTCCGGTGCTCCCGATGTGGCCTTTTATATATTGGTGAGACCCGACGCAGACTGGGAGACCGCTTTGCTGAACATCTACGCTCTGTCCGCCAGAGAAAGCAGGATCTCCCAGTGGCCACACATTTTAATTCCACATCCCATTCCCATTCTGACATGTCTATCCACGGCCTCCTCTACTGTAAAGATGAAGCCACACTCAGGTTGGAGGAACAACACCTTATATTCCGTCTGGGTAGCCTCCAACCTGATGGCATGAACATTGACTTCTCTAACTTCCGCTAGGCCCCACCTCCCCCTCGTACCCCAGCTGTTACTCATTTTTATACACACATTCTTTCTCTCACTCTCCTTTTTCTCCCTCTGTCCCTCTGAATATACCTCTTGCCCATCCTCTGGGTCACCCCCCCCATCTTTCTCCCTAGGCCTCCTGTCCCATGATCCTCTCGTACCCCCTTTTGCCTATCACCTGTCCAGCTCTCGGCTCTATCCCTCCCCCTCCTGTCTTCTCCTATCATTTTACATCTCCCCCTCCCCCTCCAGCTTTCAAATCCCTTACTCACTCTTCCTTCAGTTAGTCCTGACGAAGGGTCTCGGCCTGAAACGTCGACTGCGCCTCTTCCTATAGATGCTGCCTGGCCTGCTGCGTTCACCAGCAACTTTGATGTATGTTGCTTGAATTTCCAGCATCTGCAGAATTCCTGTTGTTTGCGTTTAAATTCACTACTGCGAAGCCTCTTCCGGTGATGCCTACACCGAAGAAGTTTAGCTCCTCTCTTCGACGGGAGTTCAGTGAAACCATCTCTCACTGCTCCCCATCTGTGATTTCTTCGGCTCTTCAACTTTTCGACCAGACTTTGACTCAAACTCGCTATCACTGCCATGTATCCTTTCTTGGAACGTGCCTCCATCGCCAACTTACTCCAGTTGGCTTTAGGATTCGTTTCCAAGCCTCTCAATTTGGACCTTCTGAGGGTCCCAGGTACTCACATTTCATTGACTCTGCCTCTCGCCGCTTCTCCCGTCAAGCTCTGAAGGCGACGCTCTCCGCCATGAGGAGGTACTTGGTGTCCCTATCCCAGACCCTTCCACACCTTTGGGACACTTTCTTCGCCGTCTGTAATGGTCCTACCCGCTATTTCATCCTCCGTCGGATCCACGCCTGCAATCGCCGTTTTTTTGACTTTGTCATGTTAGGCAAAGATCGCAAGATCTTACATCTACGGACTGCAGAGCCTGCCGGCCCCGACGCTAGCAGGCATGAACTTTCGGTTGCGGCCTTTGCCGTTGGTCTCGGCGGCTCCAACACCTCAGGACATATTCAAAACCCGGACTCCAGCAACGACCATGGAGACATTCAAAGCGATAGCGCAACCACCAACTGCGACTCCAGCCTTGAACTCCAGGCCGGGTCTTTATGTGCTGCTGTTGTGACTCCCGTCTCCCCTTCCCCCACCACCACTCCGCAGCCCCGTCTTCCTCAGATTCCACCGTCAACTCCTGGGCCCTCAGAGGCTCCATCTTCCTCTCACCCCAACCCTGCCCTCTCCATTGACACACCCAGCCTCCCCCCTCCCCCCTCTGATCCCAGCTCTCATCCATGCCGGGTCTTTACCATCCCCTCCGACCTTCAACTGTCGGAGGCAGAACGCTCTGTTCTCAGTAAGGGCCTCACGTTTGTCCCCCTTCGCCCACACCTCAGCGAGTTCCGTGTTCGCCATGATGCGGAACTTTTCTTCCGCCGTCTCCGTCTCTGAGCCTACTTCTTCAGCAAGGACTCTTCCACCCCCACTGATGACCCCTTCTCCCGTCTTCATCCCTCCTCTTCTTCATGGACACCCCGCTCTGGTCTTCTGCCTGCTCTGGATCTCTTTATTGCCAACTGCCGACGGGACATCAACCGTCTCGACTTCACCGCACCTTGTCCCCATTCCAACCTCACTCCTTCGGAACGCTCTGCTCTCCACTCCCTCCGCACTAATCCTAACATTATTATTAAACCCGCTGATAAGGGGGGTGCTGTTGTAGTCTGGCGTACTGACCTCTACCTTGCTGAGGCACAGCGACAACTCGCGGATACCTCCTCTTATTTACCCCTCGATCGTGACCCCACTAAGGAGCACCAGGCCATTGTCTCCCACACTATCAACGACTTTATCCGCTCAGGGGATCTCCCATCCACTGCTACCAACCTTATAGTTCCCACACCCCGCACTTCCCGTTTCTACCTCCTACCCAAGATCCACAAACCTGCCTGTCCTGGCCGACCTATTGTCTCAGCTTGCTCCTGCCCCACCGAACTCGTTTCTGCATACCTCGACACTGTTTTATCACCCCTTGTTCAATCCCTTCCGACCTATGTTCGTGACACTTCTCACGCTCTTAAACTTTTCGATGATTTTAAGTTCCCTGGCCCCCACCGCTTTATTTTCACCTTGGATGTCCAGTCCCTATATACTTCCATCCCCCATCAGGAAGGTCTCAAAGCTCTACGCTTCTTTTTGGATTCCAGACCTAATCAGTTCCCCTCTACCACCACTCTGCTCCGTCTAGCAGAATTAGTCCTTACTCTTAATAATTTCTCCTTTTGCTCCTCCCATTTCCTCCAAACTAAAGGTGTAGCTATGGGCACCCGTATGGGTCCTAGCTATGCCTGCCTTTTTGTTGGGTTTGTGGAACAATCTATGTTCCGTGCCTATTCTGGTATCTGTCCCCCACTTTTCCTTCGCTACATCGACGACTGCATTGGCGCTGCTTCCTGCACGCATGCAGAACTCGTTGACTTTATTAACTTTGCCTCCAACTTTCACCCTGCCCTCAAGTTTACCTGGTCCATTTCTGACACCTCCCTCCCCTTTCTAGATCTTTCTGTCTCTGTCTCTGGAGACAGCTTATCCACTGATGTCTACTATAAGCCTACTGACTCTCACAACTATCTGGACTATTCCTCTTCTCACCCTGTCTCTTGCAAAAACGCCATCCCCTTCTCGCAATTCCTCCGTCTCCGCCACATCTGCTCTCAGGATGAGGCTTTTCATTCTAGGACGAGGGAGATGTCTTCATTTTTTAAAGAAAGGGGCTTCCCTTCCTCCACTATCAACTCTGCTCTTAAACGCATCTCCCCCATTTCATGTACATCTGCTCTCACTCCATCCTCCCACCACCCCACTAGGAATAGGGTTCCCCTGGTCCTCACCTACCACCCCACCAGCCTCCGGGTCCAACATATTATTCTCCGTAACTTCCGCCACCTCCAACGGGATCCCACCACTAAGCATATCTTTCCCTCCCCGCCTCTCTCTGCATTCCGCAGGGATTGCTCCCTACACAACTCCCTTGTCCATTCGTCCCCCCCATCCCTCCCCAGTGATCTCCCTCCTGGCACTTATCCGTGTAAGCGGAACAAGTGCTACACATGCCCTTACACTTCCTCCCTTACCACCATTCAGGGCCCCAAACAGTCCTTCCAGGTGAGGCATCACTTCACCTGTGAGTCGACTGGGGTGATATACTGCGTCCGGTGCTCCCGATGTGGCCTTTTATATATTGGTGAGACCCGACGCAGACTGGGAGACCGCTTTGCTGAACATCTACGCTCTGTCCGCCAGAGAAAGCAGGATCTCCCAGTGGCCACACATTTTAATTCCACATCCCATTCCCATTCTGACATGTCTATCCACGGCCTCCTCTACTGTAAAGATGAAGCCACACTCAGGTTGGAGGAACAACACCTTATATTCCGTCTGGGTAGCCTCCAACCTGATGGCATGAACATTGACTTCTCTAACTTCCGCTAGGCCCCACCTCCCCCTCGTACCCCATCTGTTACTCTTTTTAATGCACACATTCTTTCTCTCACTCTCCTTTTTCTCCCTCTGTCCCTCTGAATATACCCCTTGCCCATCCTCTGGGTCACCCCCCCCCGTCTTTCTTCCCGGACCTCCTGTCCCATGATCCTCTCGTATCCCCTTCTGCCTATCACCTGTCCAGCTCTCGCTCCATCCCTCCCCCTCCTGTCTTCTCCTATCATTTTGTATCTCCCCCTCCCCCTCCAGCTTTCAAATCCCTTACTCACTCTTCCTTCAGTTAGTCCTGACGAAGGGTCTCGGCCTGAAACGTCGACTGCACCTCTTCCTATAGATGCTGCCTGGCCTGCTGCGTTCACCAGCAACTTTGATGTATGTTGTCTGCAAGTAATCTATCCATCATGACCAAGAAAACAGTAGCTGAGAATTTTACTCTGGCTGACAAGCTAACATCAGGTGTTGTGAATTCATCCAGAAAGGCTTTACGTTCTCTTTGTCATTGGGTGTCTTCTTTGTACACTTGTGAGATTGTTGGAGACATAGTTTTAGCTTGGGTCTCAAGAGTATCAAATTGATCATGCAAGCTTGCTATGTATCCCTGTAGTGATCTCACCAAATCCACAGCATTAGACAGGTCTAGGTTTATGACTTGCAATGCAACACTTGCACTTTCAAAGTGCTGAAGAATGCTGAAGTTTCAAAGATGGACTGACGGTTACCATCACTGAAGATGCGGCATGCAAAACAAAACACACAGCCAGAGGAAGGGGAGTAAAAGAGTCATTGCTTTGATATGTACTCACCATTTACGAGCTTGCGCTTGCTGGTAAATGGTGAGTACATATCAAGGCAATGAAGTGAAATTTGGAGAAAAAACGTCTCTGCTGTTTTTATACTTATTCCGAAGCTTTGATATCCACATCCTTATTCTGGCAGGACTCCAGCCCTTTCTTAGCCCAGTGTGCTCGGACTGAATCATCTAACATTTCCTTTCCCCAGCGAGCAGGATCAGTGCTGTAAGGATCCTCAGTAGCGGTAATGTTAACATTAACGGCAACCCGACGGTTGTTTGGAGGCCTTTGTGGTCGGGAATCCCAAAGTCGTGCTCTCTGCCTCTTCATCATTAGTTGCTGACTGTGGCAAGGATAGTGGTCCTTTGCTAACGCTGGTGCTAGCGCTAGCTGTTGAACAAGTCTCCATTTGTCCACCAGTCTCAGACTATGACAAGAGCGATGGTACTGCTGCATCATGGAGAACAGGTTTAAAATATTCTGTCAATCTGAATGTCGTTTTTAATGCCTCTTTCTCACGGTCCCCTTTTTCTTGTTTCTTTTTTCTTTTCTGTGCTCCACTCCCGTATTTAATTTTGTCTGCCATGATGATAGCTACCTATTTTGGGCCCCTCTGCAGCTCTGGCCCCTGGGTTGCAGCCCAGACTAGCCCTGCCTAAAGTCTGGCCCTGCTGCTGGGTGTCTTCAGCATTTTCTGTTTATATCCCAGATTTTCAGAATCTTCAATGGGATCCCACCACCATGTACATCTTTTCCTTCCCCCCCGCCCACTTTCTGCTTTCCATAGGGATCGCTCCCTAGCGACTCTTTTGTCCATTTGTCCCTCCCCACTGACCTCCCTCCTGGCACTTATCCTTGCAAGTGGAACAAGTGCTACACCTGCCCGTACACCTCCTCCCTCACCACCATTCAGGGCCCCAAACAGTTCTTCCAGGTGAGATCCACATATGAGCCTGTTGGGGTCATCTACTCTATCCGGTGCTCCTGTTGTGGCCTCCTGTATATCAGTGAGACCCGACACAGATTGGGTGACAGCTTCGCCTAGCACCTATGCTCTGACCGTCACAAAAAGTGGGATCTCCCTGTGGCCACCCATTTTAATTCCACTTCCCATTCCCGTTCCGACGTGTCAATCCATGGCCTCCTCTACTGTTGTGATGAGGCCACAGTCAGGTTGAAGGGACAATACCTTATACTCCGTCTGAGTGGCCTCCAAACTGATGGCATGAACATTGATTTCTCAAACTTCAGGTAATGGCCCCCCCACCCCTTTCCTTCACCATCTGCCGTTCCTATTTCCCTCTCTCACTTTATCTCCTTACCTGCTCATTGCCTCCCTCTGGTGTTCCTCCCCCTTTTCTTTCTTCCAGGGCCTTCTGTACTCTTCTATCAGATTTCCTCTTCTCTAGTCCTGTATCCCTTTCACCAACCTACTTCCCAGCTCTTTACTTCACCCCTCCCCCTTCCAGTTTCACCTATCACCTACTACCTTGTATTTCTTCCTCCCCTCCCCCAACTTCTTACTCTGACTTCTCATCTTTCTTTCTCCAGTCCTGATGAAGGGCCTTGGCCTGAAATGTTGACTGCATTCTTTTCTGTAGTTACTGCCTGGCCTGCAAGTTCCTCCAACATTTTGTGTGTGTAGCTTTTCTGAGGTTTTATTGATTTCCATCCTGCTCCAAAATAGTCAGACACTGACCATGGACACAGTTAGAAAGTGTTAGCTGTGAGGTCCTGATAGGCTAAGTTGGTACCCAGTGAGCCTAGTCATTCAGCAACTCTTGTAGTCATTAAGAGATACTCAGGACAGACCCTGTTATAACTTCTCGACACTCAGAACTAAGCCCATATTTGAACTCAGGATATTTGGGACCATGTCTGGGCAGAGAATTGTTGACACTGGGGATTTTGCTCTTTTATGACCTCAAGTCACTCAGAACTACTCCTGGCTACATGTTTGGGACGCTCAGATCCGAAAATAAGCTTGGGACACTGGGTATTAAGTTTGGGCATGAGCTTGGATCTGGGCCCAAATAAGAGCTCAGGATGCCTGGCATAGTCTACTTAAGAGCTCAGGATATTCAAAACATTCCAACCAGGTGATGAGGGCAAAGGCTTCCTGCCATTCAAATATCCAGGTTCACTGGCTTGGTTTGTGAAGATTCAGGGGGATTCTGAGTTCAGTAGACAGCTCTGATTTACATACCAGCCTCTGCTCGATCGATATATAAAAAGTAGTCAAATGGAGACCTAATCCCTTTTACTTATCTCCCAGAGGAAGTGTCCAGCAGATACGGGAACAACTTGTGAACCATCGCAAGGTGCAGCTCAATATTGTGTAGTACAAACAGCACAACAGGTCACTGTTCTTTAAATGAAACTGAAAAGTATACAGCTCAATTATTTAACTGAACTATCTACATAAACATTAATCTTCAAACTACAAACATAGATAGCTTTAAACCGGACTCCCTTAAATTTTGAGGCAGTCTCTTTTGTCTCCATTATTCTGACCAAACCGCAGGCTATTAGTAATTTTGTTTTGAATCTTGGTGATTCTGATAAGTGAAATTGGGATTTTAATGTTTTCATGCTAAAAGTTCAGGGTTGTTCTAGCACACTCCTGCTTTAAATCTGAACCAGTCACCTCTTCTACATTTCCTTCCCAGTGCTGCTGCCATATTCTTGTACTCTTCATTCTACCTATTTTGGTCATCTCGTCATTGTCATTTTAGCACTTTTAAAAAGATAAGCATGCAGTTAAATGTTTGGTTTGCACCAAATCAAATCAGCGAGGATTTTGCTGGACAGCCCGCAAGAGTCGCCTTGCTTTGGGGACATATGTGTATCCCCACAACTCATTAATCCTAACTCGTTAGTCTTTGGAATGTGAGAAAAAACTGGAGCACTTAGAGGAAACCCATGTTATCACTGGCAGAACGAACAGACAGCGGTACGAATCGAACCCCGATCTTACAGCAAGCGCTGTAAAGCATTGCAATAACCGCTACCTACATGCCGACATGGAGCAGTATCTTTTTCACTGCTTCAGACTGCACTACAATCTTCACACTGTTGTGCTGTTTTGCGCTTCTTGTTGCATTTATAATCATTATGTATACTGTTTACTCCGTTTCAAATCAAAAAATTTCATTTCACCCTTGTTAACTAATTTAACCTAATCTAACCTTGAGGAAAAGGCCAAGACATAGCTCTGTTCTCATCCACAGTGACTCAACAATGAGTTATTAGGAGTGAACAATCATCCCACCCCACCTGCTATTAACGAAACATTTAGCACTGTTTCCTTCCACAAGGGACCACAAGGGACACAAATAACCTCAATGGTATTCTCGGCTCATTTGCAGGTTACGTCCAACTGACTTTCTAATATCATCGGCAAGTATAACGCATTTTGTTGAAACTAATTATGTTTGCTTATCAAAATCATTGAATATTTAATCTGTTTTTTCTTTGAGATTGACACAAGTTGAAACGAAAATCATCAAGACCATGATGCATAACGTTCCTACATAATGTCTTCAAGGTGAAGGAAATCAATCGGACCCTTAGGAGAGCCGACAGAAAAACCAGGAAACCTCACAACGAGGAGGAACCCGTTGCTATGGCCTGTCTTCCCTGTATTTCCATGGCTTCTAGAAAGATAGCCAGAATCCTGAAGAAATATCAGATTAATACCATCCATAAACCTGTAAGGAAGCTGAAATCACAGCTTATAGCGTTAAAGATGACCTGGGACTCAGGACGGATGGCATTTCACAGGATTCTCTGTGAATGTGGAGCAGCGTATATCAGCCAGACAGGACATATGGTGGAAAACCACATCAAGGAGCACAGGTGCTGTAGCTGTTTGGGTTACCCGGAGAAACTGGCGGTAGCAGAACACTGCATTTGCAATGGCCATAGGATTGATTTCAACAGCACAAGACTCCTGTGCTGCGCCAATGGTTTTTGGGACCACCTGGTAAGAAAGCCATTGAAATAAAACTACAGGAAAGAATTGAATTCTTTTGTGAAAAGAATTTTAACAAAGACAATGGCTCCCTCTAGGTAAGAATTGGAATTCGACTGTAAACAAGGTGGGACAGTGGAAACCGGATTGGATGAGGACTAACCAATCAGGAGGGATGGACGACAGGGTTATAAATACCACTGGACTAGACATGCCTAGGCATCATCCCTGATGAAGACAGCAGAGTTTGTCATTGAAATGTCGGTTAAAATTGATACCTATACTCAGCTGGAAGCCTGAGAAGAGTTTATTCGTAAAATCACATCACTTGAGCTGTCAGGTGGTATAGTGGCATCAGCACCAGACTGCAAATCTGGCCAGCTCCTTGCTTGTTTTCTATTCATGCTGGATTGAGCGTCGAGCTAGCAGTTCGGTCTCGAAAAAACAGAACTGGCAAGGTTGCTGCCCAGTGCACCACAAAATGTGGAGAGGAATAACAAATAACTAACTTAACATCACATGTTTTCTAATGAAGTCTAAATTAGCTACCTTTAGGTGAGATTCTGTCACTAAACCGCAAAGGTATTCGTATTTTCACTGTGACGTGGATGTACGAATGAAATATTGATACCTGTTGAATGGAATGTATAAGCAGTAGGAGATGTAGTAGCTGATCACCTACCCAAAGGCTGAGTCACATCTTGTATGCCACTCTGGTATTGATTATAGTGAAATTAATCTTTCCAGCTTATTCTGGACAAGTAAAGCAGGATTGCCATTTAAGCGTTTAGTTAAGAATTTTAAATTGTAGGTTATGTGTAAATGTTTTTTATAAATTTCTTAATCTTTGGGCTCAATACTTTCCATTTGGTAACTTGGTTTACTGAACCAGTGAGTGAGATATCCAGCAATTTTGTTAGATTGCCTTTCACACCCTGAAAGCCCAGCTATATTTTCCAGTATGTTCGTCTTATTGTTTTAAAGATCTTCTGCTGTTGCTACATCCTGTCTTAGCAGAAAGGCAGGATATAACAATTCCAGAGCAACATAAATGCTTTTGTTTTACTTTTTAAAATTTCTTTAACTGTCACACACACATGCTACAGGCTACACAGGGAGAGAGGAGGGAAGGGAGGGAGGGGAAAGAAGGGAGGAGTGAGAGGAGGGAGCGAGAGAGTGAGAGACAGAGGAGGGGAGAGAGAGAGAGGTGAGATAGAGGAGAAAGGAGAGAGGGGGTGAGAGAGGGGGGAGAGAAAGAGTAGAGAGGGTGAGAGAAAGGGGAGGGAGGGAGAGGGGAGAGTGATTGGGGAGAGGGGCCAAGAGTGAGAGAGGCAGAGAGAGGTGAGGGAGAAGGGGTGAGAGAGAAGAAGAGACGAGAGAGACAGAGGGGGAGAAGAGGGAGACAGAGGGGGAAGAAGAGAGAGACCGAGGGGGAGAAGAGATAAAGAGAGAGACACAGAGAGGGGGTGAAGAGGGGAGAGAGTGAGGAGAGAGAGGGGAGAGATGGGTGAGGGAGAGAGAAGTGGGTGGCAGGAGGGGAGAGCGAAGGGTGAGAAAGAGAGTGGGGGAGGAGGGGAGGGCAAATGTGAGATTGGATGATAGAAACATAGAAACATAGAAAATAGGTGCAGGAGTAGGCCATTCGGCCCTTCGAACCTGCATCGCCATTTATTATGATCATGGCTGATCATCCAACTCAGAACCCCGCCCCAGCCTTCCCTCCATACCCCCTGATCCCCATAGCCACAAGGGCCATATCTAACTCCCTCTTAAATATAGCCAGTGAACTGGCCTCAACTGTTTCCTGTGGCAGAGAATTCCACAGATTCACCACTCTCTGTGTGAGGAAGTTTTTCCTAATCTTGGTCCTAAAAGGCTTCCCCTTTATCCTCAAACTGTGAACCCTTGTTCTGGACTTCCCCAACATCAGAAACAACCTTCCTGCATCTAGCCTGTCCAATCCCTTTAGGTTTTTATACGTTTCAATCAGATCCCCCCTCAATCTTCTAAATTCCAACGAGTACAAGCCCAGTTCATCCAGTCTTTCTTCATATGAAAGTCCTGCCATCCCAGGAATCAATCTGGTGAACCTTTGTACTCCCTCTATGGCAAGGATGTCTTTCCTCAGATTAGGGGACCAAAACTGCACACAATACTCCAGGTGTGGTCTCACCAAGGCCTTGTACAACTGCAGTAGTACCTCCCTGCTCCTGTACTCGAATCCGCTCGCTATAAATGCCAACATCCCATTCGCCTATTTCACCACCTGCTGTACCTGCATGCCCACTTTCAATGACTGGTGTATAATGACACCCAGGTCTCATTGCACCTCCCCTTTTCCTAATCGGCCACCATTCAGATAATAATGATGGGAGAGGGAGAATTGAAAGAGAGGGAGAGAGACAAGTGAGAGAGAGGAGGAGGAGGGAAGAGAGCTAGAGAGAGGAGAGTGAGAGAAGAGAGGAATGAGAGAGAGTGAGGCAAGAGAGGGGTAAGAGAGAGAGAAGGAAAGTAGAAGGGGAGAGAAAGAGGAGAGAGGGGTGAGAAAGCAAGAAAGAGAGAGAGGGATGGTAGAGCGACAGAGAGGTAGAAGGAGGGGATGAGAGGGGGGGAGGAGGGGAGAAAGAAAGAGAGAGTGGGAGGGGACAGAGAGATAGGGAAAGTGGGGAGGAGAGAGAGGGTGTAAGAGAGGAGGGGAGGAGGGGAGAGAGGGGTGAGAGATAGGGGAGGAGGGCACAGAGAGAGAGAGGAGAGAGGGAGGGTGAGAGAGCAGAGTGTGGTAGGAGGTGGGAGAGGAGAGAGAGCTGGGAGAGGGAGAAAGAGAGAAAGGAGGGAGGGGGAGAGGATGGGAGAGAGAGGGAGAGAAAGAAATTAAAAGGAGTTAGTCTCTTGAAATGTTGGAAGAATTATGAAACAGAATAACTATATCTTCTTAAACAGTTATATAAAATATTAAGTCATAGGCTTTCAATGGAATTTCAGGATAATGTGTAGTAGAAAGACTTTAAAGGCAGCAAAAGCTGTTTTTCAGAGCGAGAATTTTTTTCTTTGTGTAGGATGAAATGTGCCATTCTAAGGTTAAAATTAGCACCTAGACGGAGGATGCAGAAAGGCCCAATTGCTATGACTTCATCTTCACGTATATGTACATTAATCAAAAGAGTGAGAGAGACAGTTGTCACTTATCAGCAGATTATACCTATAATGTAAAAGGAATCCATTTTTTCAGCTCTTAACAGTTGTTAAGGCTGAAATCCACATCCCACACAAATTGCATATTGCTGGAGTCTCCCAGGGCATGTTTTAGGTTCAATCATCTTCTATTGCTTCATTTATGACCTTCTCTCTATCATTGGGTCAGATGAAGACATATTCACTGATTGTTGCGGTGCTCAACTCCATTTTAATTTCTCAGATAATGAAATTCTCCATCTTTGCATTAGGATTTGGAGAATATCCAGACTCGAAGTTAACTTGGTATATAATGCTCACAATATACAAATGCCAGCCAAATTTCCATCTCCGAACAGAGAGCCTGACTGTGTTTAGGATTCTGCCTGGATTAGAGAGCATGACTTATGAGGAAAACTTGAGGAAGCTAAGGTTTTTCTCTTTGGAGCAAAGGAGTATGAGAGACATTTGATAGAGGGTTACAAGATGATAAGAGGCAAACAAATCACAGTTGTTTTCTAAAATACTGCCTGATCGCATTCTTTATTGAAAATTTTGTTTTGTGGCTCTGCAAAATGGCTTCAATGGAAACCTCAATCATACTTTCATGTCATGAAGACTACACGATCTTATTTGTAATATGTACTTGGATTGCTGATTATATCTAAACTAGAAACTTTATGCAATCATATTGTTTCTTGCATATCCTTAAAAAACCCAGAAAGAAGTGTTGAAACATGACCTGCACTATTTCAGAAGAAAGCTAAAATGAGTCAAGCACAAAAATGATTCCTAATCAGATGTAAAGCAAAATGGTTTTGGGTTACTAAATATAGAGATAATTGTTGAATGCTGATGGGAATCTCATTTAAAAAAGACAGTTACAGCAATGAAACAGTAGTACCTACTGAGAAGAGATATAAATCTTGTTAAGCTTTCAAAACTTCCAACTTGTCCTCCTTCCTCCCCCCACCCTCCTATCTGGCATCTTCCCCCCTCCTTCCCAGTCCTGAAGAAGAGTGTCAACTTGAAAAGTTGACTATTTATTTATTTCCATAAATGCTGCTTGATCTGCTGAGTTCCTTCAGCATTTTGTGAGTTGCGCAAGCTTTCAAAACTAGGAAGGATTTACCAGAAACACAGAAACATAGAAAACCCACAGCACAATACAGGCCCTTCGGCCCACAAATCTGGGCCAAACATGTCCTTACCTTAGAAATTACCTAGGGTTACCCATTGCCTTCTATTTTTCTAAGCTCCATGTACCTATCCAGGAGTCTCTTAAAAAGACCCAATTGTATCTCCCTCCATCACCGTTGCCAGCAGCCCATTCCATGCACTCACCACTCTCTGCGTGAAAAAACTTACCCCAACATTTCCTCTGTACCTACTTCCAAGCACCTTAAAACCATGCCCTCTTGTGCTAGCCATTTTAGCCCTGGAAAAAAAACCTCTGACTATCCACATGATCAATGTCTCTCATCATCTTATACACCTCTATCAGGTCACCTCTCATCCTCCGTCGCTCTAAGGAGAAAAGGCTGAATTCACTCAACCTATTCTCATAAGGCATGCTCCCCAATCCAGGCAACTGTTTTAAGTAAACTGCCACAGAGCACAGCATATCAGGCACAAGGCAAAGCTTATGTATCTATGATTCAAACAAACCTGTTTTTGCCAATAAGCATTCTAATGGTGTGAGTTCCAAACATAACTTATTAATGTGGCTGTCAACAGTTTAGTAGCTAATCTTATGAATTAATCTTACAGGTGCTTGAGAAGTTGTATACTTATTAAGTTGAAGCTCAATGGCTCTTTCGTGAGTTCAGTGGATCAATGCTACTCTAGTGCTCAAAACGGGCACTGTTATATTGTAGGAAGGCGCCTTCATCTTGCACAAGTAAATGTGGACAGGCATTTGGTAAATCAGCAAACTTAGCACCAGTTAAATACATGCATAAATCTCTAATGTGTTCTTATTTTAATTAATGTTTTAAACATGTCAAAGCATTGAGGAATAAGATTTATCTGGGTGATATCAAGCTTTTCAGTATGACCCGAGACTAGAGGAAATGGGTTTCCTTCTTTAGGATGTTAACATAATACGATTGGCAACTATTCTTCTGGGTCAAAAGTGAGGCATAGAAGTTCTGTGGGTGAGACAGTATCAGAACCTGTTCCACACACTAATGATAGTCTGGCCTCACCAGCATCTGTTACTCTCAATTGAAGATATCCAATATGGCAAAGTAAGTGCCAGAGAAATTTGAACTTTAAATTGGTTGTGTCTCTCTGTGTTCTGTTTATTAGCAACAAGTTCTCCAGATTGGTTCAATAATCTAACCTTGTTCTGTGTTGTGCAGTCTACTTCAGCCTGGTGGCTAGCAACTGTTATATTCCGTATTGATGAGTAGTTATGTCCTGCATACTCTTATTGAGTGAAATTTAATCTAAGGTGAGAAGTTTATCGCATTGTGTTTGCCTCCCAGGGCTTGCTGTAGTGATAGTTTATCAGCAATTTACCAGCAAGGAGAGTTGGTTGGAAGAAAAATAACAGGTGGCTGCACTGAGATGAATAAGTATTTGTTTCTTCCTCTGTACTATTTATAATAAAGGTTATTACAAAGGTTGCTTTGGCACAATTTGTACATGTAAATCTGTTCTTTTTTGCCTTTGTAAGATAGCAGGAGAAGCCCCCAAGTTCCCCTTCCCCAGTGCATCTTTTACGCTGATCACAAAGAGGTGGAGGAGATAGAGAGCAGAGTAAAGGGATCTGATGCTGAAAAACAGAGAGATTCACTACACCTGATATCCCACAGCGCCACCTCCGAGACAGAAACTGGGAGACCCGAGGGATACAGTATGTGTGACATGCTGGAGACTCACGAGCACTCCTTGGTTTCATTCTGGAATTAAGTATAAGGAATCTGGAGCAAGGGTTGTTCTGTGGATGACTTAGTACTATATTGAATGAAATAGTCAAAAGCCAGAGTTTAATAACAGCCTATAAGGTGGGATGATAAATGGCAAGGGCAGACTGGAATTTTACCCCTTTATCTCAGTGAAAACCTCCATACCATGTGTGGAACAGCCAATACATAAAACACCAATATGTAAATAGTCCAACACTCCCAGTGGCCATCTATGCTCCATCCGCCAGAGGAACAGAATCTCACAGTGGCCACCCACTTTAATTCCACTTCCCATTCCCATTCCAATATATCATCCATGGCCTCCTCTACTGTCGTGATAAGGCCTCCAACCTGAGGAACAATACCTTATATTCCATCTGGGTAGCCTCCAACATAATGGCATGAACATCGATTTCTTGAACTTCTGGTAATTGTTCCTTCCCTCCGCTAGCCTGCAGGCCACCCTTGGGCAAGCTGTAGCTCCTGCTTAGCCCCCCGCCCCCCCCGATCAGGGTCACATGAAACCATGGAGCAGGTAGTGGATGGCCGTATATCACAAACCCTGATTATGTGATCACTGACGCCAGGCACACAGTCTCTGAAGAGAAATGTTAATGGCTGGGGTCACCCATCTTGTGAAGACATTGTCCAGAAGAAGTCAACGGCAAACTACTTCTGTTGAAAAGTTTGTCAAGAACAATCATGGTCAAAGGCCATGATCACCCATGTCATACAACGTGGCACATGATGATGATGATAATGTTACACATCACAGGGCATGCCGCAGGCCTCTTATATAGGTATGATAATAAACGAAGTACTGAACAAGTAAAGTCGGGATGAACTTTGCTATAGTAAGGAGGCCAGGGATTTGGTATTAACTACATAACAAATAAAAATGAACCAGAATGATGTTTTAAGATTTCTCTAGATATTACTGAACCCCATTCCAAAGGATTTCCAACACAGTACAAACGTAAAGCTGATGGTGAAGGTAAGGTTTGGTATGGCACCCTGAAAGAAGCAAATACTTCCTGCACACAAGTGGGAAGTACTGATCTGAGAAGCCCACCGAATACAATCATGGTGGCAGACAAGCCATACATGCAAAATTAGCCACGTTTCACTGGTGGTCTTACATGTGAGTGATTCATTGCAAACTGTAAAGACTGTCCAGCCTATATAAAGAATCAGTCACAAACCTCCTCCTATTAGACAAACAAAACCAACTGCATCAATGCAGGTGTGCAAAATTGATTACATAGGCCTAATTCTGGCATCCCAAAGCAGCCCAAATCATAGGAAACCCAATAAGTAAATTCTTGTGATAATTGATCTTTGTACAGGGTATACAGCAGAGTATGTGCTTAGTCTCCACAACAGCACTCCAAAACGCCGTATTTCCATATGCTGGTCTCCATGCCTGCATATATGCTGACTGAGGGTCTACCTCCAGTAGTAAACTCTTTCAAGCCATGTGTGAACAAGCAGACACACAAGTAGAGCTGCTGTTCCTTTCTGCACCTTGTGGTGCATCTGATGGCATTTTTGTCATTTCCTTAGCAATTGTCTGTTCATCTCCTTAGTATTTGTCTGTTTTTTATGAGGCTGAGTTGCTAACTTGAAACTCAACTCAGCATGGATGGAAAGTGTGCAAGGAACTGGCCAGATTTGAACTTGGGACCATTTGCTTCAAAGCCCAGTGCTGATGCCACTACACCACTGGCTAGCTGAACAAGTGGAGTACAGCATTCCATTCCAGCTGCAATTGAGTGGCATGGTGGGGCAAAGGAATCGAGAGGGTAAAGAGACTTGGCAAAACCGGTCTACTCTAGAGGCAAAGTTTGCTACACTAGTCCCTGAAGTACAACTATCTGTAAACAAAGTGCCAATTGCAAAAATAGGAGTACACAACAATGTTACAACTTATTTCTTAATGTACAGTATCCACCTAAATATACCCCTGATTGCTAACTCAGGCCAACCATTTATGGTGCAACTGTAACGAAAACCAATTTCCCCCGGGATCAATAAAGTATGACTATGACTATGACTATGACTATGGCTACATCTGATGCAACTCTCCTCAAAGAAATGAGAGAGTTTATGGGAATTCAAGGAACATGACAAGATAGTTTGGAGATCAAAAAAAGGGGACGGGGTCCAAGAAAAGACATTTCCTAAAAATAGTTCTGACCCTTGTTTCCATCATAGATGGAACCTCCTTGTCTCATTATCCTGGTTGTCGATAGGACCGTGGAAATTGAGGCTAGCAGGGGAAACAAGACTGTAAGTAAAACTGTCTCCATAGATAACATCAAATCTGCCCTAACAGTATTTGTTCCCCTTGAATGAGTGGGACCGTTATATTAGACCAGTAAATGGGTCCACCACGGAACCTCTACATCCTGACGAGCAGTGTTTGGGGGTGGGGAGATGTATTGAAAGGATAAAACATATGTTAAAATCTAAAAGGCAATGAAAAAAAATCTTGTTTACTTGAGGAAGATCTCATAGAAACGTTGCCCAGGGTCAATGCATTCATAATGCATTGTTGTTTTCAGAATAAGCAGACTCAAACTCCGGGAAGAAGTGTTGCTTTTTGCTGTATTTTACTTTTAATATTTATGCCTATAAAAATATTGTTCAATGCTGCAATACTTGTCATTTGCTTTATCACAGATGAAGTCACATTGACTACAGAACTTCTCATCTGGCTCGAACACCCCTAAAACTTAATCACTCAGAGAATATTAGATTAAAGACATCTGTAAGCAATGATGATTCTAATTTAAATATCACTAAAAGGTGCTTACCTCTTGGTCATATGTGAACTAATACACTGGAATGCTTAAATCTTGCCTCTGGCAAAGTCATTGTTCCTGTCCACTTTCAGTCTCACTGTATTGCAAATGAAATGAACATAGATGGATTGGAAAACAAATAATTACTTGTAGAAATGATTAATAACACCTTAACAAAATTGAAAGATTCCAGCCCAGATATTGAAGGTAAACTAATAGAGGAATCCCTTGACATGGATCCCTCTATACTTGAAGAAAAGTAAAGACACTGTTATTTTATTGAATGGTCCCACTCATGAGAAAATTACACTGTAACCATTAGATTAGAACATTGCGAAAAATCCTATTTTTAATGAAGACATCTCCATTAGACTGATAGATTATTGCACTTTCCCCTTACGGCCAACAAGTATATCAACATACTTACTACAAATATTTTAGATGTTTCCATTCCTCCAATTATGGTTACTAATCATCACCATTGTTAAATGTCAATTTTCTTAATTTTTGAGTAATGCTCCTGATTGTTCGGCAAAGCCCTTGATTTGAGTTTTTGCATGGGAAGATAAGGTGGGAAAATGCACTGAAGCAGAAGCTAAGATGAGACAAAATTATTTTCCTCCCTGGTCAACTAAAGCTGAAAAGGCCAATAAACTTATTAGAGATTTTAGTCCCATAGATTATTGAATCTGCCCACATTTCTATTTGCTCTTAATTAAACCGGTGTAAAAAATTTGTGTTGTGGAGCGAATGATACCTTACAATAAAAATTACTTCTGAATTATTGATGACCTTACAAATTTAATTATATTTAAGATAGACTTTGACTACAAGTTGAAAAATGGGGAAACTAGCCTATGACAAATTTTACTGTTGGAAACCAATTGATGATGCTAAAATTTAGGGTTACACAGAGAACATTGCTTCCCGAATAGTCAATGTTACATACACAGACAAGCCTTCAGTTATTGCTGTGTATTCAGTCACATGGTGTTATCATCAACGGGCAGATTGAAACACGATTCACCCCTAAGCAATTTTCATGATTTTAAAAAACGTTAGGGTAAAAGTACAGCCATGCCTTGATAGTGCTCACTCTCATAATAGCACTGATGTGATCCTTTGGTTCACTCAGATGGCAGAGATTTCTGATGACAAAATGTCAGATAACACTATCCCACAGAAAGATAAGTTTACAAACATTATTTTATACTTACATATTTGGATCTTACGTATTTACTTTTTAACATGTAACTTTATAGAGAAATGGTTCTTCAGATTTTGTGTAATGTACTTTGTAAATGTGTTGTTCATTGCTAATGATGGTATTATACCATCATGGTTTACACCATTGACTTCTAAAACCATCTGAGAGGGTAACTATACTATACTTTATACTTTATTGTTGCCAAACAATTGATACTAGAACGTACAATCATCACAGTGATATTTGATTCTGCACTTCCAGCTTCCTGGAGTACAAATCGATAGTAAATATTAAAAATTTAAATTATAAATCATAAATAGAAAATAGAAAATGGAAAGTAAGGTAGTGCAAAAAAAACCGAGAGGCAGGTCCGCATAGTTGGAGGTTACGGCCCAGATCCGGGTCAGGATCCGTTCAGCAGTCTTATCACAGTTGGAAAGAAGCTGTTCCCAGATCTGGCTGTACGAGTCTTCAAGCTCCTGAGCCTTCTCCCGGAGGGAAGAGGGACGAAAAGTGTGTTGGCTGGGTGGGTCGTGTCCTTGATTATTCTGGCAGCACTGCTCCGACAGCGTGCAGTGTAAAGTGAGTCCAAGGATGGAAAGTTAGTTTGTGTAATGTGCTGCGCCATGTTCACGATCTTCTGCAGCTTCTTCCCGTCTTGGACAGGACAATTTCCATACCAGGTTGTGATGCACCCTAGAAGAATGCTTTCTAAAGTGCATCTATAAAATTTATTGAGGGTTTTAGGGGACAGGCCAAATTTCGTTAGCTTTCTCAGGAAGTAAAGGTGCTGGTGGGCCTTCTTGGCCGTGGACTCTGCTTGGTTGGACCAAGTCAGGTCATTTGTGATATTGACCCTGAGGAACTTAAAGCTTTTGACCTGTTCCACTTGCACACCACCGATTTAAATTGGATCGTGCAGTCCCCTACTCCTTCTGAATTCCTTTGTCTTGCTGACATTGAGGGATAGGTTATTGTCTTCGCACCATGCCACCAGGTTCTTAATTTCTTCTCTGTACTCAAACTCATCATTACCCGAGATACAGCCTACAATTGTTGTGTCATCAGCAAACTTATATATTGAGTTCGATGGAAACTTGGCTACACAATCATGGGTGTACAGTGAGTACAGCAGTGGGCTGAGTACACAGCCTTGTGGGGCACCGGTGCTCAGAGTGATTGTAGAGGAGAGCTTGTCCCCTATTTTTACTTCCTGGGTCCTTTCTGTGAGGAAGTTGAAGATCCAGCTGCAGATCTGAGTGCTAAGGCCCAGGTTCCGGAGCTTAGGAATCAGTTTATTTGGCATGATGGTATTAAAGGCAGGGTTGTAGTCAATGAAAAGGAGCCTTAAGTATGCGTCTTTATTCTCCAGGTGTTCTAAGGAGGAATGTCGGGCCAGAGAGATGGCATCTGCTGTTGCTCCGGTAGGTGAATTCCACTCCAGCTAGTTTGCTTGCACAGGCCCGGAGTACCCATCCCGGGACGCCATCTGGACCCGTCGCCTTCCTTGGATTTATCTTCAGGACGGCCCTTCTAACGTCCTCCTCAGTGAAATGAGTCTTGATGCCACCAGGTCCAGTTCATCCAGAGGGAGCGGGATGCTCCTCTTCCATTCACATCTTGCGTAGAATACGTTAAGTTCGTCAGGAAGAGAAGCACCACAGTTATTGATATTCCCAGCATTTTCTTTGCACCCAGTGATCTCATTTAGACCCTGCCATAGTCTACCGGCATCCCTCTGGTTAGCCTGGGCTTCCAACTTGGCTCGATATTGCCTTTTGGTGCCCTTAATGGCTTTCTTAATGGTTCACGCCTGGATTCCGTGTAGCGACTGGTATCCCTGGACCTAAAAGCGCTGCTCTCGCCTTCAAAATCTGTCTTACTCTATTTTGTGTGTTATGTTACACAATGGTAAAAATCTTAACAGGATGAAAAAGATAGATCCCCCTGATGAATGCTATAATCCTGATAACCTTTGTATCTATCCTGCTGTGATCTCGTCAGAGGCCCTAGGATTACATGGCAGGCCTCTGAGCTCTACAAAGCATTATATTGTCACAACGTAGAACTCTTTGAATGTATTTTACTTACTGTTTGGGTATAGGCATACATTGTGTACGTGGTACTGCAACAAGTAGGACCACTAAGCCTACCAATATCCCAGTTTGCATTAAATTTAATGTTACTAGAATAACTTGTATACTTGGTTGATAAAATCCCAGAACAGAGTGAGTAGCTCTCGCTCAGTTAAAGATTTCAGGGAAAACACAAAAGTTGGGAAGGTGTGTCAATTCATCTCAGTCAGGTCCAATCCTTAACAGAGTAAAAGGAGAAGACCTGAGACAACAGTCACTAAAATAGGAAAAAGTTTATGCAGATGGTATGGTTGGTATTAGAATGTTAAGTTACAGCATTCATTCACAGTCATGGGAGGGACATAACCAAACATTATATTGTGAAATCATTTTTTTGGGAAACGTAGTATTAAAGGTATAGACAAAATCCTCAGCAGCAGAACTGTACCCTTCCTTACTTTTGTAAAAGTTTCATTTTTATGTTTAATATTATATTGTGAAATCATGTAACTAATTTCTATAATTAAAATGTTAGGTTACTAATCCTTAGGGAAAAGAAGACAACAGCACACAATCAGTAACTTATTTACGAAACCTGACTAATGTTGTGCATTGCATCAAAAGCAATGCAAAAAGCCTTGTGAAAGAGATGAACTATCTCCAGCTTAGTGAGAGAGATTGCCAGCTGTGAGAAACAGATGCTAGCTCATTGCATCCTCTCTGGCTACTCAAAGATGCAGTATAAGACAATTGGTTGTTTAATTTGGTTTGTTTCAAACAGACAAGCTGATTCTAAATAGTTAATTCATGGAAGCTGGCGGAACAGATACAGTTCAGGCTTATTAGGAATGGGGTAAGAAGTATCAAGAAACATGGGTGAACAAGAATCCATTTCTCTAGCTTTTGTTTCTGCGATGGAAGGCCTGTTCATCTTCTACATGTTAGTCTGTCTTTTTGGTTTTGTGTCCTGGAAATCCTTTGTGCTTGAGAAATCCTCTGTGAGTGTTAAATGTGTTTTAATAATGTTATTTAGATGTAAATGTGTATCACTGAAAGTAAATGAACTGTGTTTTAAACAACTTTGTGAGTTGCAGGTATCTTCTCCTTGATAGGGAGGGGGATCCACCACTCGACTAGTGGGTATTGGCAGCTAAACTCCAATGTAGAGTAACCAGGGAAGTAGACTAGTCTTTGAAGATTGGATCATTGCAGTTTAATCTCCCTTTAGTGAGAGTACTTGTGGCTATTTATATTCAATAGGGCTTATGGTCTTCATTTGAGTTTTGAGCTTTACGGTCAGCAAACCCAGTACCATCACATCACCCATCAGTCTGCTCTGCCATTTCATTATGACTTTTTTATTCTCTCTCTCAACCACATTGTCTCACCTTCTCCCTGTAACCTTTGACACCCTTACTAATCCCGACCCTCGAGTCATAGTATAGAACATCACAGCACAGAAATAGGCAACTTGGCACAACTAGTCTGTGCCGACTTATCAATCTGCCTAGTCCTTTCGACCCTGCACCCAGACCATATCCCTCTATACCTGTCCCCTCCACATACCTATCCAAACGTCCCTTAAATGCTGAAATCGACCCTGCATCCACCACTTGTGCTGGCAGCCATTCCACACTCACACCAACCTTTGAGTGAAGAAGTTCCCCCTCATATTTCCTTTAAACATTTCACATTTCACCCTTGACCCATGACCTCTATTTCTAGTGCCACTCAGCTTCAGTGAAGAACTTCAGTCCAGGAGAAGGATCTGTGCCTGAAATGTTGACTGATTGTTCATGTCCACGGATGCTTCCTGACCTGCTGAGTTCCCCTAGCATTTTGTGCATGTTGCTCAGTGGAAAAAGCCTTCTTGCATTTACCCTACCAATACACCTCATAATTTTGTATGCCTTTATCAAAGCTCCCCACAATCTCCCAAATTCCAGGAAATGAAGTTTTAACCTTTTCAATCTTTGCCTATAACTCAGGTCCTCGGGTCCCAGCAAAAGCCTTGTAGATTTTCTCTACACACTTTCAATCTTATTTACAACTTGCCTGTAGGTAGGTGACCAAAACTGTACACAATACTCCACATTCACCAATGTCTTACACAACTTCAACATAGCATCCCAATTCCTGTACCCAATACATTGATTTATGAAGGCCAATGTGCCAAAATTTCTTTTTATGACCCTATCTACCTGTGACCCAGTTTCAAGGAATTATGGATCTGTATTCCCAGATTTCTCTGTCCTACCACCCTTCTCAGTGTCCTACCACTCACCATGTAAGTCTCACCCTGCTTAGTGCTCCCAAAGTGCAACACCTCACGTTTGTCTGCATTAAATCCTATCTGCCATTTATAAGCCTATTTCATTAGCTAGTCCAGATCCGACTGCAAGCTTCGATGGTCGTCTTCACAGTCCACTGCACCCCCAACCTTGGTGTTGTCCATAAATTTGCTTACCAGTTTACCACATTATTATCCAGATTGTTGATATAGATGACAAACATCAATGGACCCCGCACAGATGTCCGTGGCTCAGTACTAGACACAGGCCTCCAGTCAGAGACAAAACCATCTGCAACCACTCTCTAGTTTCTTCCATTAAGCCAATGTCTAATCTGATTTACTCCCTCATCTTGCATGCCAAGCAATTGAACCTTCTTGACCAACCTCCCAC
This sequence comes from Mobula hypostoma, assembly GCF_963921235.1. Classification (NCBI taxonomy): domain Eukaryota; kingdom Metazoa; phylum Chordata; class Chondrichthyes; order Myliobatiformes; family Myliobatidae; genus Mobula; species Mobula hypostoma. Next base: position 160,406,619 of record NC_086099.1, on the reverse strand, counting down.
GTGGGATCTTGCCAAAGGCCTTGTTAAAGTCCATGTAGACAACATCTACTGCCTTGCCTTCATCAACTTTCCTGGTAACTTCCTCTAAAATTCTACAAGATTGGTTAGACATGACTTACCATGCACAAGACCATGTTGACCAGCCCCAATCTGACCCTGTCTATCTAAACACTTATATATTCAGACCCTTAGAATACCTTCTAATAACATTCCCAACATTGATGTCTGGCTCACCAGCCTATAATTTCCTGGCTTATTGTTAGAGCCTTTCTTAAACAACCGAACAATATTAGCTATCCTCTGATCCTCCTGCACCTGACTGTGGCTAAGGATGTTCTAGGCTCTGCAATTTCTGCACTAGCGTCCCGCAGGATCCGAGGGAATGCATTGTCAGACTCTCAGGATTGATCCAACCTAATTTGCCTCAAGGCAGCAAGCACTTCCTCTTCTGTAATCTATATAGGGTCCATGGCCTTGGCGCTGTATGGCTTCACATTTATAGACTCTGTGTCTGTCTCCCGAGTAAATACAGATGCAAAAAGATCTATTTAAGATTTCTCCTATCTCTTTCGGCTCCAAGCATAGATTACCACTCTGAACTTCCAGAGGAACAATTTTGTCTCTTGCAATCCCTTTGCTCTTAATATATCTGTAGAAGTCCTTAGGATTCTCCTTCACTTTGCTAGAGCAACCTCATGTCTTCTCTTAGCCCTCCTGATTTCCTTCTTAAGAATTGTCTTGCATTTCTTACACTCCTCAAGTACCTCATTTCTTCCTGCTTGCCTATACTTGCTATGCACTTCCTTCTTCTCTTAGCCAAGCCCTCAATATCTCTCAAAAACTAAGACTCTCTAAACCTGTTATCCTTGCCTTTTGTTCTGAGAGGAATGTACAAACTCTGTACTCTCAAAATTTCACTCTACTACTTACTAAGTACAACTTTGCCAGAAAACACCTGACCCAATCCACACTTGCCAGATCCTTTCTGATTCCATCAAAGCTGGTCTTTCTCCAATTTGGAATCTCAATCCGAGGACCAGCCCTATCGTTTTCCAAAGCAACCTTGAAACTAATCACATTATGATCATTAGATACAAAGTGTTCCCCTACACAAACTTCTGGCACCTGCCCTGTCTCGTTCCCTAATAGGGGATCTATTGAATTGAATTGGATTGAATCAACTTTATTACTTACATTCTTCATATACATGAGGAGTAAAAATCTTTACATCTCCAAATGTGAAATGTGCAATTTATAGTAATTTATAATAAGTAGTATTTACAACAATATAACATAAAATACAGTTGTGTCAGCATGAATTAATCAGTCTGATGGCCTGGTGGAAGAAGCTGTCCCGGAGCCTGTTGGTCCTGGCTTTTATGCTGCAGTACCGCTTCCTGGGTGGTAGCAGTTGGAACAGTTTGTGGTTGGGGTGACTTGGGTCCCCAGTGATCCTTGGGGCCTTTTTTTCACACACTTGTCTTTGTAAATGTCCTGAATAGTGGGAAGTTCACATCTACAGATCTAGTATCACATTTTCTTTGTTTGGAATCTTGATCTTGTACACAAAACTTCCTTTCTGTTCCCCGAACCAATGAATCCCCCACCACTACTGTTGTATACTTAATATTTCAATAATATTTGAATAATCTTGTATATATCTATCATTTGATTAAGTATCCTTATTCAATTAAATAATTCATTATGGGTTATATGTATAAACATGTGCTTTGCATACATCATCACACTGCCACATTTTGGACTCACCTGTTTTCCTTCGAATTAGTTTAATGGGTGTCTGTCTTTCACTTCCACAGAATCTCCTCTCTGCTCCTCTAACTATGGATTATATGTATAACTATATATAGGACCCTGGTCAGACCACACTTGGAGTACTGTGCTCAGTTCTGGTCACCTCACTACAGGAAGGATGTGGAAGCCATAGAAAGGGTGCAGAGGAGATTTACAAAGATGTTGCCTGGATTGGGGAGCATGTCTTGTGAGGGGTTCCCGCTGATGGGTGAGTCCAGAACCAGAGGCCACAGTTTAAGAATTAGGGGTAGGCCATTTAGAATGGAGTTGAGGAAAAACTTTTTCATCCAGAGAGAGGTGGATATATGGAATGCTCTGCCCCAGAAGGCTGTGGAGGCCAAGTCTCTGGATGCTTTCAAAAAAAGAGATGGATAGAGCTCTTAAAGATAGCGGAATCAAAGGTTATGGGGATAGGGCAGGAACTGGATACTGATAGCGGATGATCAGCCATGATCACAGTGAATGGCGGTGCTGGCTTGAAGGGCTGAATGGCCTACTCCTGCACCTATTGTCTATTGTCTATTGTCTATGTAGAATAGGCTGAGTGAACTCGGCCTTTTCTCCTTGGAGTGATGGAGGATGGGAGGTGACCTGATAGAGGTGTATAAGATGATGAGACGCATTGATCGTGTGGATAGTCAGAGGCTTTTTCCCAGGGCTGAAATAGTTGCCACAAGAGGACTCAGGTTTAAGGTGCTGGGGAGTAGGTACAGAGGAGATGTCAGGGGTAAGTTTTTACTCAGAGAGTAGTAAGTGCGTGGAATGGGCTGCCGGCAACGGTGGTGGAGGCAGATACGATAGGGTCTTTTAAGAGACTCTTGGATAGGTACATGGAGCTTAGAAAAATAGAGGGCTATAGGTAAGCCTAGTAATTTCTAAGGTAGGGACATGTTCGGCACAACTTTGTGGGCCGAAGGGCCTGTATTGTGCTGTAGGTTTTCTATGTTTCTATGGAATTCCCCATCATAACTGCATTCCTTTTCTGCCCCCTTCCCTTCTGATCCATAGAGCCAGAGACCCCAGTCACTGTGGCTTCACCTTGGTAGGCCCTCCCCACCCCCCGAACAATATCCAAAGTGGTATACTTATTGTTGAGCGGATGACCACAGGGGACACTGCAGTGGCTGCTCGTATGTGTGATGGTGACAAGTTTACCCCCAGTCTCCTTCATTTCAGGAGAAACAATTCCAGTGTACAACATATAACTCAAGACCTTCCAGTATTCTTGTGAAAGTTTTCTTCACTCTAACTTAGTCAATATCAATATCATGAAACAATAATCATCAGAATCATGAAGGATCCCACACTTCCTCCTACTACTCCCATCATAGTATCCATGCCAGGAGCACCAGACTCAGAAACAGTTACGTTCCCCAAGCAGCAAGTCTGATCAGCACCTCCACCCACTAACCCACCTCACCACTCCCCGAACCACCGCTATTTTATTATTTCCTGTCTGTGTCGCCTTATGTACAAACACTCCTGTTCTAATCATTACTTAATGTACATATAATCAGTCTATGTGTATAAGTCCTCTTATATATTCATGTTTAACATGTTCTTTATCTTAGTGTGTTCTTTTATATGCTGTATTGAATCCAGAGTAACAATTATTTCATTCTCCTTTATACTTATGTACTGGAATTGACATTAATCAATCTTGAATCTTGATCAACGATGCACAATATTTCAGTTATGATCTCACCAACATCTTGTACAGCTTTAGCACGAATGTCAACTCTTGCATTCAATGCTCCATGTGATGAAGGTCTGCATGCCATTTGCCTTATTTAATACTTTGTCTACTAATGTCACCACTTTCAGGGAACTATGACTTGTGGAGAGAACATCTCTCACCATTCTACAACACTCCCCAGGGCATTATCATGTTCTGCCCTGGCTCAACTTCTTAACACACATCACTTCACAATTGTCTGAGTTAAATTCCATCTGCCATTCCTTTGCTTTCTTTCCAGTTGAACTAGATGCTGTTGTAACCTTAGACAACATTCTTCACTGTTCACTATTCTACTAATTTTGCTATCATTTGCAAAGTTACTGATCATGATTTATGAAGTTGGAGCATAACCTCCCTGCTCTTAAATACAGTGCACTGACTAATAATGGCCAGAATCCAATATGTCTGTGTAACAATGTTATCTAATTGTTCTGTAATTTTCCAGCATCTTTAGTTTCATATATTTATATATCTGTTTCTCAGCACTCTGAGGAGCCTTCCATTCATGGTATACATCCCAGCCTCATCTTATTCCTAAAAAACATCATCTCACAGTTATCTGGATTAAACCCCAATTGCCATTTTTCAGCTCCTTTCACCAACATAATGGTTTCACTCTGCAGCTGAAGATGATTCTCCTACTTCCACATCCAAATTAGCAAGTCACAGCACCAAGCCTTGTAGAACACCACTAGTACAGGCATTGTGTCCCTAAAGCAACCATCTCCCATCACCTTGTGTCTCCTATAGCCAAGCCAATGCTGGATCCAAATTATTGCCTTTCCCTGTATCCCATGGGCTCTAAATTTTTGATCTGTCTCTGTTGTGAGACCTTGTCAAGAACGTTACTGTTCAAAGGAAGCCAAATCCTTTGTATTAGCCACATCAATGCAATTTTATACTGTTTCAGACAGGATATGCCCTTGCTAAACCCACTTTGGCTATCTCTGATCATTCCCTTTCTTTTCAAGTCATTATTAATCTGTCTTTCTGAATATTTTTCGAATATTTTCTACTAATGTTACGCTGCTGTTGATGTCAGCCTCACAGGTCTTTAATCCCAGTATCTGAAGTATTATCTCCTCCCCTCCACTATCAGCATCCTGCAGAATTTATTCCCGCTTTGACATTCTGCTTCATTCATTCCTCTTATCTACTCCTTTTCTTCTCACAGCACTTTCCCATGCAAACACACAAGGTGCAATATTTACCCTATTAGCTTTTGTTTTCCCAATATCCAAGGACCAAAATAGTCTTTCAACATGAAACAGTGATTCACTGGCATTCCTTTCTATCTCTTTGATCATGGAGAAACCGAATACTTCGCTGAACACTTCCAATTCGTCCATAAATGTGATGATTAACATTCCGGTTGACTGCCATTTTAATTTTCCATCCGATTCTCACTGATGTCTCTGTCTTTGACCTTTAACACTGCTTAACAAAACCCAACATAAACCCAAAGAACTCAGCTTATGTTTTTAAACCTCAGTCAGAACTAGTGAGGAACTAGGTGACTGGAGGTAGCACGTGTCATCTCTTTTTTCAAGTGGAGGCAGCAGGGACTAACCTCGCCTCTTTCCACAGATGCTGCTTGACCAGCTGAATGTTCCCAGCATTTTCTAGTTTTTCTTTCACATTTCTGATCTCTGCAGTTTCTATGCTTTTCATTTTCTTACTTAATGCTTATCATTTTGATTTAATTATCCAATTAGCCATAGCTGATCTGAGGATAACTTCTGTCCATGAGTGCACACAGAGCAGCTTTACTTGTGCAGGTGGGTTGAACACATTGCTTCTTTCCTTACATGTCATGTGTCACTGCCTTATATCGTCTTTGGTTTAGTGAAAATTATTGACTGTTTTTTGGAGAATCACAGAATAACACTGTCTGCCTCACTTTAGCTTGCTATAGCTTGCCTTCTTGAAATTTACAATAAAACAAAGGAACAGCAGTTATAATGGGTGACTTCAATCTACATGTAGACTGGGTGAACCAAATTGGTAAAGGTGCTGAGGAAGAGGATTTCTTGGAATGTATGCGGGATGGTTTTTTGAACCAACATGTCGAGGAACCAACTAGAGAGCAGGCTATTCTGGACTGGGTTTTGAGCAATAAGGGAGGGTTAATTAGCGATCTTGTCGTGAGAGGCCCCTTGGGTAAGAGTGACCATAATATGGTGGAGTTCTTCATTAAGATGGAGAGTGACATAGTTAATTCAGAAACAAAGGTTCTGAACTTAAAGAGGGGTAACTTTGAAGGTATGAGACGTGAATTAGCTAAGATAGACTGGCAAATGACACTTAAAGGATTGACGGTGGATATGCAATGGCAAGCATTTAAAGGTTGCATGGATGAACTACAACAATTGTTCATCCCAGTTTGGCAAAAGAATAAATCAAGGAAGGTAGTGCACCCGTGGCTGACAAGAGAAATTAGGGATAGTATCAATTCCAAAGAAGAAGCATACAAATTAGCCAGAGAAAGTGGCTCACCTGAGGACTGGGAGAAATTCAGAGTTCAGCAGAGGAGGACAAAGGGCTTAATTAGGAAGGGGAAAAAAGATTATGAGAGAAAACTGGCAGGGAACATAAAAACAGACTGTAAAAGCTTTTATAGATATGTAAAAAGGAAAAGACTGGTAAAGACAAATGTAGGTCCCCTGCAGACAGAAACAGGTGAATTGATTATAGGGAGCAAGGACATGGCAGACCAATTGAATAATTACTTTGGTTCTCTCTTCACTAAGGAGGACATAAATAATCTTCCAGAAATAGTAGGGGACAGAGGGTCCAGTGAGATGGAGGAACTGAGTGAAATACATGTTAGTAGGGAAGTGGTGTTAGGTAAATTGAAGGGATTGAAGGCAGATAAATCCCCAGGGCCAGATGGTCTGCATCCTAGAGTGCTTAAAGAAGTAGCCCAAGAAATAGTGGATGCATTAGTGATAATTTTTCAAAACTCGTTAGATTCTGGACTAGTTCCTGAGGATTGGAGGGTGGCTAATGTAACCCCACTTTTTAAAAAATGAGGGAGAGAGAAACCGGGGAATTATAGACCGGTTAGCCTAACTTCGGTGGTGGGGAAACTGCTGGAGTCAGTTATCAAGGATGTGATAACAGCACATTTGGAAAGCAGTGAAATGATCGGACAAAGTCAGCATGGATTTGTGAAAGGAAAATCATGTCTGACGAATCTCATAGAATTTTTTGAGGATGTAACTAGTAGAGTGGATAGGGGAGAACCAGTGGATGTGGTATATTTGGATTTTCAAAAGGCTTTTGACAAGGTCCCACACAGGAGATTAGTGTGCAAACTTAAAGCACACGGTCTTGGGGGTAAGGTATTGGTGTGGGTGGAGAATTGGTTAGCAGACAGGAAGCAAAGAGTGGGAATAAATGGGACCTTTTCAGAATGGCAGGCAGTGACTAGTGGGGTACCGCAAGGCTCAGTGCTGGGACCCCAGTTGTTTACAATATATATTAATGACTTGGATGAGGGAATTAAATGCAGCATCTCCAAGTTTGCGGATGACACGAAGCTGGGTGGCAGTGTTAGCAGTGAGGAGGATGCTAAGAGGATGCAGGGTGACTTGGATAGGTTGGGTGAGTGGGCAAATTCATGGCAGATGCAATTTAATGTGGATAAATGTGAAGTTATCCACTTTGGTGGCAAAAATAGGAAAACAGATTATTATCTGAACGGTGGCCGATTAGGAAAAGGGGAGGTGCAACGAGACCTGGGTGTCATTATACACCAGTCATTGAAAGTGGGCATGCAGGTACAGCAGGCGGTGAAAAAGGCGAATGGTATGCTGGCATTTATAGCGAGAGGATTCGAGTACAGGAGCAGGGAGGTACTACTGCAGTTGTACAAGGCCTTGGTGAGACCACACCTGGAGTATTATGTGCAGTTTTGGTCCCCTAATCTGAGGAAAGACATCTTTGCCATAGAGGGAGTACAAAGAAGGTTCACCAGATTGATTCCTGGGATGGCAGGACTTTCATATGAAGAAAGACTGGATGAACTGGGCTTGTACTCGTTGGAATTTAGAAGATTGAGGGGGGATCTGATTGAAACATATAAAATCCTAAAGGGATTGGACAGGCTAGATGCAGGAAGGTTGTTTCCGATGTTGGGGAAGTCCAGAACAAGGGGTCACAGTTTGAAGATAAAGGGGAAGCCTTTTAGGACCGAGATTAGGAAAAACTTCTTCACACAGAGAGTGGTGAACCTGTGGAATTCTCTGCCACAGGAAACAGTTGAGGCCAGTTCATTGGCTATATTTAAGAGGGAGTTAGATATGGCCCTTGTGGCTACGGGGGTCAGGGGGTATGGAGGGAAGGCTGGGGCGGGGTTCTGAGTTGGATGCTCAGCCATGATCATAATAAATGGCGGTGCAGGCTCGAAGGGCTGAATGGCCTACTCCTGCACCTATTTTCTATGTTTCTGTGTTTCTATGTAAAACAGAAGATACTCACCAAAATTCTTGGAAAGAGAAACCGTCTTAGTATGTTAAATTGTTGGCCACAGCTGGTGCATAAACTTCTAAACACATTCATTTTTTGTGCTTTTATTACAGTCTCATTCGCACACTATTGTAACTGTTTTAGATTTATAATGAGACTTTAACATAACAAAGCAACCCAAGGTACTTCACATGAACATTATCAGAAGAACTCCAGAGATGCAAAATCTGATTTAAAAAATAAGAAACATTCAAAACATTAACTTAAATGAGCAGACCACACATTCTCAGTTTATTGAAAAATTTCTCCTGTGCAGCTTTCTGTTTTAAGTGAGTTTCTTTACTCTGTTGCAATCTGTTGATCAAGATTTTGAAGGGAAATGCACACACTTGGCTGTGTAATTGCTAACACTTCATTCATTAACTGTTAGCAGTTCCAGGACATCTGCATGGTTCCAATTAGTTATGTGTGGTTTATTTGTTGATTGCAATCGTCATGGAGCCATCACAAGGCAGTGTGAAGGTTTAGCAGTTCCACCTCCCTTTGGGTTAGCAATCTATGTACGTGTCTTAACCATTGACTTCTATTTAGGAGAATGGCTGTGAAAGACAATTATTAAAAATAGATTTTCTTTTTACTGACTGAGTCTATTTAGCTGTTTGAAATATATTTAGTTGTTTCACTTTTCAAAGGTTCATACTTTTTTAAAAATTCCATAGATTTTAAACTTTTTGATTTGCCATCTTTCTAAACAGTTGGTTTGATTTACCAGGCTCAAAGGTTTATTTGCCTCTTTTTCAGGGGGTTGTTTTACCTACACTCCCACAAGAATCACAGTCTGTTGGTGTAGAATAAATGGAAATCCAAAAGTCATTGTAGATGCTAAAAATCTGAAGTGAAAACAAACAAACAAAAAATACTCAGCAGGCCAGGCAGCGTCTGTTGAAAGAGAAGCAGAATTAACGTGATAGACCACTGACTCTTCATTAGTATATATTTGGGTGTGTTCTGTGCAACAGCACCTCATTGTGAGGATTGAAACCAAGTTTCTAGTGGAAATAGAAACAGGATACTCAGCAAAAGGGGACCATAGAGGCTTGTGATACAGTCAGTGACATTGGTGGAAAGAGGGCTTATAAATTGTAGATAACAGGAATTCTGCAGATGCTGGAAATTCAAGCAACACACATCAAAGTTGCTGGTGAACGCAGCAGGCCAGGCAGCATCTCTAGGAAGAGGTACAGTCGATGTTTCAGGCCGAGACCCTTCGTCAGGACTAACTGAAGGAAGAGTGAGTAAGGGATTTGAAAGTTGGAGGGGGAGGGGGAGATCCAAAATGATAGGAGAAGACAGGAGCGGGAGAGATGGAGCCAAGAGCTGGACAGGTGATAGGCAAAAGGGGATACGAGAGGATCATGGGACAGGAGGTCCGGGAAGAAAGACGGGGGGGGGGGATCTAGAGGATGGGCAAGGGGTATAGTCAGAGGGACAGAGGGAGAAAAAGGAGAGTGAGAGAAAGAATGTGTATATAAAAATAAATAACAGATGGGGTACGAGGGGGAGGTGGGGCATTAGCGGAAGTTACAGAAGTCAATGTTCATGCCATCAGGTTGGAGGCTACCCAGACGGAATATAAGGTGTTGTTCCTCCAACCTGAGTGTGGCTTCATCTTTACAGTAGAGGAGGCCGTGGATAGACATGGCAGAATGGGAACGGGATGTGGAATTAAAATGTGTGGCCACTGGGAGATCCTGCTTTCTCTGGCGGACACAGCGTAGGTGTTCAGCAAAGCGGTCTCCCCGTCTGCATCAGGTCTCGCCAATATATAGAAAGCCACATCGGGAGCACCGGACGCAGAATATCACCCCAGCCGACCCAGAGGTGAAGTGTCGCCTCACCTGGAAGGACTGTCTGGGGCCCTGAATGGTGGTAAGGGAGGAAGTGTAAGGGCATGTGTAGCACTTGTTCCACTTACAAGGATAAGTGCCAGGAGGGAGATCAGTGGGGAGGGATGGGGGGAATGAATAGACAAGGGAGTCGCGTAGGGAGCGATCCCTGCGGAAAACAGAGAGGGGCGGGGAGGGAAAAATGTGCTTAGTGGTGGGATCCCATTGGAGGTAGCCGAAGTTACGGAGAATAATATGTTGGACCCGGAGGCTGGTGGGGTGCTAGGTGAGGACCAGGGGAATCCTATTCCTAGTGGGGTGGCGGGAGGATGGAGTGAGAGCAGATGTACGTGAAATGGGGGAGATGCGTTTGAGAGCAGAGTTGATAGTGGAGGAAGGGAAGCCCCTTTCTTTAAAAAAGGAGGACATCTCCCTCGTCCTAGAATGAAAAGCCTCATCCTGAGAGCAGATGCGGCGGAGACGGAGGAATTGCGAGAAGGGGATGGCATTTTTGCAAGAGACAGGGTGAGAAGAGGAATAGTCCAGATAGCTGTGAGAGTCAGTAGGCTTATAGTAGACATCAGTGGATAAGCTGTCTCCAGAGACAGAGACAGAAAGATCTAGAAAGGGGAGGGAGGTGTCGGAAATGGACCAGGTAAACCTGAGGGCAGGGTGAAAGTTGGAGGCAAAGTTAATAAAGTCAACGAGCTCAGCATGCGTGCAGGAAGCAGCGCCAATGCAGTCGTTGATGAGCGAAGGAAAAGTGGGGGACAGATACCAGAATAGGCACGGAACATAGATTGTTCCACAAAGCCAACAAAAAGGCAGGCATAACTAGGACCCATACGGGTGCCCATGGCTACACCTTTAGTTTGGAGGAAATGGGAGGACCCAAAGGAGAAATTATTAAGAGTAAGGACTAATTCCGCTAGACGGAGCGGAGTGGTGGTAGAGGGGAACTGATTAGGTCGGGAATCCACAAAGAAGCGTAGAGCTTTGAGACCTTCCTGATGGGGGATGGAAGTATATAGGGACTGGACATCCATGGTGAAAATAAAGCGGTGGGGGCCAGGGAACTTAAAATCATGGAAAAGTTTAAGAACGTGAGAAGTGTCACGAACATAGGTAGGAAGGGATTGAACAAGGGGGGATAAAACCGTGTCGAAGTATGCAGAAACGAGTTCGGTGGGGCAGGAGCAAGCTGAGACAACAGGTCTGCCAGGACAGGCAGGTTTATGGATCTTGGGTAGGAGGTAGAAACGGGAAGTGCGAGGTGTGGGAACTATAAGGTTGGTAGCAGTGGATGGGAGATCCCCTGAGCGGATAAAGTTGGTGATGGTGTGGGAGACAATGGCCTGGTGCTCCTTAGTGGGGTCACGATCGAGGGGTAAATAAGAGGAGGTATCCGCGAGTTGTTGCTGTGCCTCGGCAAGGTAGAGGTCAGTGCGCCAGCCTACAATAGCACTCTGCTTATCGGCGGGTTTAATAATAAGGTTAGGATTAGTGCGGAGGGAGTGGAGAGCAGAGCTTTCCGAAGGAGTGAAGTTGGAATGGGGACAAAGTGCGGTGAAGTCGAGACGGTTGATGTCCCGTCGGCAGTTAGCGATAAAGAGATCCAGAGCAGGCAGAAGACCAGAGCGGGGTGTCCATGAAGAAGAGGAGGGTTGAAGATGGGAGAAGGGGTCATCGGTGGGGGTGGAAGAGTCCTTGCCGAAGAAGTAGGCTTGGAGATGGAGACGGCGGAAGAAGAGTTCCGCATCATGGCGAACACGGAACTCGCTGAGGTGTGGGCAAAGGTGGACAAAGGTGAGGCCCTTACTGAGAACAGAGCGTTCTGCCTCCGACAGTTGAAGGTCGGAGGGGATGGTAAAGACCCGGCACGGATGAGAGCTGGGATTGAGGGGGGAGGGGGGAGGCTGGGGGTGTCAATGGAGAGGGGAGGGTTGGGGTGAGAGGAAGATGGAGCCTCTGAGGACCCAGGAGCTGACGATGGGATCTGAAGGAGATGGGATTGCAGAGTATTGGTGGGGGAAGGGGAGACGGGAGTCACAATAGCAGCGCATAAAGACCCGGCCTGGAGTTCAAGGCTGGAGTCGCAGTTGGTGGTTGCGCAATCACTTTGAAGGTGTCCATGGTTGTTGCTGGAGTCCGGGTTTTGAATATGCCCTGAGGTGTTGGAGCCGGTGAGATCAATGGCAGGGGCCGCAATCTGAAGTTCATGCCTGCTAGTTTCATGGCCAGCAGGCTCTGGAGTCCGTAGATGTAGGATCTTGTGATCTTTGCCTAACATGACAAAGTCAAAAAAATGGCGATTGCATGCGTGAATCCGAAGGAGGATGAAATAACGGGTAGGATCTCCCCCTCCCCCTCCCACTTTCAAATCTCTTACTAACTCTTCCTTCAGTTAGTCCTGACGAAGGGTCTCGGCCTGAAACGTCGACTGTACCTCTTCCTGGAGATGCTGCCTGGCCTGCTGCGTTCACCAGCAACTTTGATGTGTGCTGTTTATAAATTGTAGATGTTAGATAGTGATGACAAACAGAAGGAATAAGAACTGAGTGAGAGAGAAAAAATTAATGCAAGCATAATGAGATACAAAACACATGGTCACTGGAAGCCTGAAATACCCAGCAGGTAAGCCAGTGTCAGCGGAGAGAGAAAAAAACCAGTTAGAGTTGCAGTGATGATCTTTCATCAGAACTGGCCTCAACCCAAAGAAGTCAAGATCGGATTATCGAGCTCATGTTGGGCTTCCTGGAAGTGGGTAAGGTCCAAAGGCAGAGAGATTATAATTCAAGTTGACAATTACCTGCACTCTAATATTGTCACTGTGTTCGGATATGGCCCAAGTGCGGAGTGAGAGACACTGACACATGTTGATAGTTCACAGACATTAATGCGAAGAGTGTTAAAGGGAAAAGAGAACAATAAATGCTAGGCCAAACATGGCCGTTAACTAAGACTATCAAATGGAAAACAAAGCCTACGCTGTAGCTGAAAAGAGCAACTAAATATAAAATGAATACCGCTAGTCTTCAGAGTCAGTTGACTGGACAGTACTATTTCCCAGGCAAAGCCAAATGCAAACAGGCAGTGAAACGTTGCTATGTTCCATGTCCAAGTCTCAACAAACACTACGACAGAATGAATGGAGTTAAATACTATCACAATGAAATAATTAGCTGACACGTGTATATTCACAAGCGCAACTGCTGAATCTGCTGCGCTGCTGAATCTGTGGTTGTGACAAATATGGCCTAGCAAGCCATTCAGTTATTAGAGACCACTAGGCAACCACATGGTGGTTCAAGAAGTTTGCTCACCACCACCTCCTCAAGAGCAACTAGGGATGGGCAACTAGTGCTGGCTCAGTCTGGGAACCCCAAATTCCTTGAATGAATATATAAAAAATGTTACCATGGAAGCAAATGAATGGAAAGAATCATCAGCAGAACTCATTGTGGAACTTGCAAAAATAGGAATTTCCCAAGTTCCCAATAGCAACTACACTTAAAGGAAACTCAGGTTATAGAGTCAATAGCCATAATACTCTCTTCAACCAAGACTGGGAGCATGGAATTGGTGAATTTATCCCAACATAGCATAGATTTTCTAACAGCCCTAAACTGCCACAGTTTGAATAACAAGCAACACACATAAAAGTTGCTGGTGAACGCAGCAGGCCAGGCAGCATCTCTAGGAAGAGGTGCAGTCGACGTTTCAGGCCGAGACCCTTCGTCAGGACTAACTGAAGGAAGAGTGAGTAAGGGATTTGAAAGCTGGAGGGGGAGGGGGAGATGCAAAATGATAGGAGAAGACAGGAGGGGGAGGGATAGAGCCGAGAGCTGGACAGGCGATAGGCAAAAGGGGATACGAGAGGATCATGGGACAGGAGGTCCGGGAAGAAAGATGGGGGGGGGGGGGAACCCAGAGGATGGGCAAGAGGTATACTCAGAGGGACAGAGGGAGAAAAAGGAGAGTGAGAGAAAGAATGTGTGCATAAAAATGAGTAACAGCTGGGGTACGAGGGGGAGGTGGGGCCTAGCGGAAGTTAGAGAAGTCAATGTTCATGCCATCAGGTTGGAGGCTACCCAGACGGAATATAAGGTGTTGTTCCTCCAACCTGAGTGTGGCTTCATCTTTACAGTAGAGGAGGCCGTGGATAGACATGTCAGAATGGGAATGGGATGTGGAATTAAAATGTGTGGCCACTGGGAGATCCTGCTTTCTCTGGCGGACAGAGCGTAGATGTTCAGCAAAGTGGTCTCCCAGTCTGCGTCGGGTCTCGCCAATATATAAAAGGCCACAAAGGCTCTGCATTCCGCAGGGATCGCTCCCTACGCAACTCCCTTGTCCATTCGTCCCCCCCATCCTTCCCCACTGATCTCCCTCCTGGCACTTATCCGTGTAAGCGGAACAAGTGCTACACATGCCCTTACACTTCCTCCCTTACCACCATTCAGGACTCTGAATATACCCCTTGCCCATCCTCTGGGCCCCCCCCCACCTTGTCTTTCTTCCCGGACCTCCTGTCCCATGATCCTCTCGTATCCCTTTTGCCTATCACCTGTCCAGCTCTTGGCTCTATCCCTCCCCCTCCTGTCTTCTCCTATCATTTTGGATCTCCCCCTCCCCCTCCAACTTTCAAATCCCTTACTCACTCTTCCTTCAGTTAGTCCTGACCAAGGGTCTTGGCCTGAAACGTCGACTGCACCTCTTCCTAGAGATGCTGCCTGGCCTGCTGCGTTCACCAGCAACTTTGATGTGTGTTGCTTGAATTTCCAGCATCTGCAGAATTCCTGTTGTTTACAGATTGAATAACCATTACTTTAAGCAAACACAACATATTTATACTTTGTATTAGTCTGTCTGGACAATATGAACACAGGCATTGTGCTGGTAATCTACATCGTAAATGGGGCTTGAAATATGTATGATTTAAACTAAAACTAGTTTTAGGGAAGAGGAGTATAATAATATAATGTATACTATAAAGTTGCAATTGTATTTTTCAAAAAACAAACTTTTTATAGTAAGTTGTTTAAACTGCAGTTTGTCTAGTTATTTCAATTTACCTAGGGAGTGCTTTTATTTGTCATGGCTATTTCAGCTTTTGGTTGAAATAAAATACCATATAAAATAATTATATTTTCAAATGAAATTTCTAGTATCACAAGGACTGAGAAGGTCAATGGCAAAGAACAGACTTTTCCAAGATTAAATGGGCCAGCAGGCAGGAAGGAAATGCTTTTATGAGCTGGATGTTTATTGTATCTGTTCTGACAAAGTCAAAAAGTAATGCAGGCATAGATCCATTTTATAAACAAATAAAAATTTTAATGCTAATTTTAGATCCCTCTCTGCAGCACTCTTTGCCTTAGATCAGTTACCAGCAATATTAGTTATATTTTAGAAATCTAGTTGCATATGAAGCCTAAATGAAAAGTTAAAGAAAAGCTGCAGATGCTGCAAATGTGAATTAAAAGTGAAAATGTTAGAAATTATCCGCACATCAGGTAACAGTACAGATTATGACCTCGCATCAAACCTTTGACCAGACCTAGCAGATGATCCTGAATTGCTTACCGTCATTTAAAGATATATGTGTTAAATAAGCGGAAATTGGATTACAGGAACACATCTCCACTTCCTCCATGACGCAATATTGGTACCAAGCCTTCTGAAGTCTATCCACTAGTCAGCACCTCACCAGCTCCAGCACAGCTTTGATTCCCACTCTTGCATTCATACCTGATTACTGCTATTGCTACTCGTCAGAAGACGTAGAGGAGACTTGACAGAAAAGCACAGCAGCGGAGAAAATTTAGTGGTGAGCAAAAACTTTAATAATTGACTGCAAAATAACAAAATACAAAAGTACAAAGTACATTTATTATCAAAGTAGGTATTCGACCTACAACCTTGAGATTCATCTCCTCACAGGTAGTCAGAAAACACAGAAACCCAATAGAACCCATTAAAAAATAGGTCGTCAAACACCCAGTCTGCAGAAATAAAAACAAATTGTGCAAACAACAGAAGCAAGCAAGCAACTGAAGTTCATGAAAGTGAGTCCACAGCCGCGAAGCCATTCATCACTGCAGCTGATCCTGCAGCCCACTAGTTGCAGACCAAGTCTTGAGTTCAGTGCAGAGATGAGTGAACTTTGTGGACCAGTGAGCTGAACTGGCCTGTCCCAGACATCCCTCCCTGAAAAACCTCATTTCAGGGAGGTAGCAGCCCCGCCCGCCGCAACCCCATATCATCCCCCCGCCCCCACGGTCGACCTCCAAGGGTGTACATAATACTTTGTTTAGTGATTTTGTCTAATCTGTAAACCAAGTTGGGTATATGCAGAAAATATGACATTAAAATATGTACTTATATTATATTATCATGTTTATTCTATTACAACTTTAAGCAAGTCTACAGGGAGTTTGGTGTCATCAATAGAGTAGCTCCTTAGCAGTTAGCCAGCTAGTTTAAATAATGTTAGCTATGCTAATGAACGAATGACACCTGTTAAACTCACCTCAACATGTCTTTTACATTTTAACCCACCATGGGCAATAGAAAAGTCACTGTTGCAAACAGTGCAGCGAGCAACACTGTCATTATTTTTGAGGTCGACTGTAAAGCCCGCCCACAGAGAAAACTGATAGTCTACTTGGCACAAAGAGAGACCAAACAGGATGCTCACTCTCTCTCTCCCTCTCCCTCTCAAAAAAATCGATTTGCAGGATATTGTATATAACTTTCGGGCATCAGGGAGCCACTCTCAATATGCCGGCGACTCCTGGAACTTCCAGGAGAGGTGGGATGTCTGCTGTCCCTTGCCTCTGGCCCAGACACCTTGACCTTTTCAACCTGACCCAGTGCTTAAATTGTTCAAACCTCAGGTCGTTTCTCACTCTCAGACCAGGGCACTGTCACTTTGCTACGCTCTCAGGCCAGGGTCCCAGCAGCTTGACTCAGCTTGTACCTCACCCAGCGATTAAATTGATCAAACCTTGGGTCTTGCCTTGCTTTCGGGCCCAGGTCCAGGCCCAGCTGCCTCAACTTTACCTTGCCCCATCTCAGTTCTGCTGCAGCAAATATTAACTCATTCGCTGCTCTTGTACCCGGGCTTCGCCACCTCAGTTCGGCCCTTACATGCCACATTGCAACCATCCTGCACCTTCAAGGCTTCAGGTCACACTGCAACCATTCTGCACCTTCAAGGCTTCAGGTCACACTGCAACCATCCTGCACCTTCAAGGCTTCAGGTCACACTGCAAAAATGCCAAGTCATACAGGTGGTCTGAAAAATCAGCTCTGAAAGGGAAGTTACAGGTTATGGATTGCAGTGACTCTTTACCAGAAAAAGTGTGATTAATGAAGCAGTTAGCAGTTTTGTTTGTTACCAACAAGACATGGCTGTGCTTCATCTGCACTATCTCAAACAGGAACCAAGTGCACAAAGTTTCAAGGCACGGTGGGGGGGGGGAAGCAAAAAAAAACATGAGAGAACAGATATTTAACTCATCATGGCAACAAGATAATCGAAGGCTAGGAGCAACTGATTGAGTCCCACTGCTTCGATGAGTGAACAAAGAACTGTGGATAAGAGCTGGGTTTAAATAGGCTGCAGTGATAAAGTAGAAATGAGTGGCAGGTGACTCCTGTTAGCTGGGTGGAGACTAGGAGGTGCTGGATGCCAACCGCCGTAAAACAAGATACAGACAGACAGAGACTAGGAGGTGCCTGCACATGCAGAAACCCCTCTCCTACAGCTGGCCCAGGACAATCTGTATGTATCTAGTAAAACTCCTCAATATACGATGGAACTAAGATGGAACTGCATGGCATCCAAAACCTCCTCTCTGGGCTGTAACCTTACAGTCAATCAGGTACTTACGATGGACAGTGGGCTTGAGGCCAAACACATGGAAAGGAGGTGTGATCCTGAGGGGTGGTGGCAGCTATAGCCGGTAAGTGACTGGGCCGATGTGATGGATAATCTTCAAGGGTTCAATGGACCAGGGCGAGAGCTTGTGGGAGTCAGTGCACAGGGGCAGATCTTGGGTGGACAGCCAGGCACGGTGCCCAGGCTGGAGTAGTCTGGCTGGGTGCCAACAGCAGTTAGCTTGGTGGCAGTAGGGAAGGTTAGCATTAGGATGTTCATCTGTGCCTTCTTCCAAGCATTCTAGCATTGGCAAAGCAGGGCCCTGTTGGATGGGACCTCCCCGTTGGCTTCTCCGCAGGGAACAACAAGGGTTTGTAGGCACGAAGCATTTCAAAGGGTGACATGTCCATTGCAGAAGAGAAATGGAGATTGAGGGGCAGGTCCACATAGAGCTGATACTTCTTCCACATGGAAGGGTTAGAGGCAGCAAAGCATCGCAGAAACATCTCCATTTACTGATTGGCTCTTTCTGACTGACCATTGGTCTGTGGATGATAGCCAGAGGACAAGCTGACTGAGGTATGGGGGAGGGAGCAGAAGGCTCACCAAAAGCTGGAGATGAATTGTGGGCCCAGGTTTGACACAATGTCCTGGGGAAGCCGTGGAGGCAAACTAAATGTTGGAGAACCAGGTCCACTGTCTCAGCGGCTGACAGAAGTTAGGGAAGGACAATAGAGTGGACCACCATGGACAACTGGTGCACCACTGTCATGGTCACTGTGGCCATACAGAAGGTGGCAAACCCATGATGAAATCCATGGCGATGTGGGACTATGACATCAAGGGACCAGTAGGTGCTGCAGGAGCCTAGAGGGCCACTGGTTTGAAGAACTGGGCTGGGCACTTTGAGATTGGACAGCAATGAACTGATGTACATCCGCGATCATGTTTGGCCACGAGAATCAGCATTGCAGAAAATCCCGAGTCCATTGTGCACCTGGATGACCGAGAGGGGTGAGGAGAGAGCCCACTGGAGTGACTCAGAGTGCACAGCCACTGGCACATGTATGTATGTATGCATGTAGTCAGAGGTGTTGGTCAGAGTAGGTTTGTGTTGGAGAGCCTGGCACATCTGGTTCTTAAAGTTCCAGACAATTAAGAAAGGATCTGGGAAGATGGAATGATGGGCTGAGTGTCAATTTCTGTGGCAGCTCAGTAGTTATTGGAGCTGAGTCAGTCGGAGATGGTGAAGTTGAATTGCTCGAAGAAGAGGGCCCAACAAGCTTGATGTGGATTGAGTTTGTGGGGGGGGGGCAGGTCTGTTGTATAGATACGAGGATCTAGTGGTCAATACAGATCAGGAAGGACTCAGGGTTTCTCATCAGCCAATGTCTCCATCTCTCCAAGGCCCCACTTAATGTGAGTAGTTCCTTGTCTCCTACTCTATAACAGCACTGTGTAGAGTTGAACCTGCACGAGAAGAAGACACAAGGGTGGGTCATCCTGCCTAGTTCCCGTTGGGAGAGGATAGCTCAGGTGCCCATGCCAGATGTGTCCACCTTTACCGTAAAAGGTCCAGATGGGTTTGGATCGCAGAGAATGGGAGCAGTTGTGAAGCAACTCTTGTTCTCCTTGACAGCATGGCCCATGGCAACAGACCAGGTTATCCGTGAGATAGGTGTTTTTGTGAGGAAGGTGGGAGGAGCAGTTATTTGGCTGTAGTCTCAGATGAAATGGGAATTGAATTTGGAGAAGGCCAAGAAGCACTGTAGCTATTTAAGGAAGCATGATGAGAGCCATGTAACGATGGCATGCACCTTTTCTAGGTCCATGGTTATGCCTTTGGGGTGAAAGGAGCTAACCCAGAAAGGAAAAGACTAGGGTGTGGAATTGGCATTTCTCTAGCTTACAGTACAGTCAGTGTTCAAGGAGATGCTGAAGGACTGAATAGAAATGACAGTCGGGGTCTTGGGGGTCCTTGGATAAACTGGGGATGACATTGAGGTAGATGAACACATACCTGTATAGCATGTCTTGGAGGTTCTCATTGATAAAGGCTTGGAAAATGGCTGGACCTGGAAGGTCCAAAAAGCATCACCAAATATCCATGTGGCCAGTGGGTGTTATGAATGCTGTTGTCCACTCATCTCCCTGATGGATGCAGATAAGGTTGTACTTGATCTGTAGATCCTGTGTGGTGAAGATCTGGGCCCTGTGGTGTTTCATATCTGCTACCTATCAAGGGGTGAGGGTAGTGTTTTCTAAAGTTGATATTGTTGGTCTACCGTAGTCGAGGCAGGGACGAAGATCCCCATCGCAGCATATCCCACAGCTCTACTCTCTCTTCACCCATGATTGTGAGGTTAGGCATAGCTCAAATGTTATGAATAAATTTGCTGATGATATAACTATTGTTGGCAGAATTTCAGATGGTGATGAAAGGCGGTGCAGCAACAAGATATACTGGTTAATTGAGTGATGTCACAGCAACAACCTTGCACTCAATGTCAGCAAGACCAAAGAGCTGATTGTGGGCTTCAGAAAGGGTAGGACAAGGGAACACAAACTGATCCTCATAAAGGGATCAGAAGTGAAGAGAGTGAGCAATTTCAAGTTCCTGGGTGTCACTATCTTACCCGGACATAAAATATTGGTACTGCAATAAAGAAGGCAAGGCGGAGGTTATATTTCGTTAGGAGTTGGAGGAGATTTGGTTTGTTGACTCGGTAACCTCTACAAATGTACTGTGGAGAGCATTCTGAGTGGTTGCATCAGTCTGGTATAAGACCATAAGACAAAGGAGCAGAAGTCGGCCATTCAGCCCATCGAGTCTGCTCCGCCATTTTATCATGAGCTGATCCATTCTCCCATTTAGTCCCACTCCCCCGCCCTCTCACCATAACCTTTGATGCCCTGGCTGCTCAGATACCTATCAATCTCTGCCTTAAATACACCCAATGACTTGGCCTCCACTGCTGCCCGTGGCAACAAATTCCATAGATTCACCACCCTCTGACTAAAAAAATTTCTTCGCATTTCTGTTCTGAATGGGCGCCTTTCAATCCTTAAGTCATGCCTTCTCGTACTAGACTCCCCCATCATGGGAAACAACTTTGCCACATCCACTCTGTCCATGCCTTTCAACATTCGAAATGTTTCTATGAGGTCTCCCCTCATTCTTCTAAACTCCAAGGAATACAGTCCAAGAGCGGACAAACGTTCCTCATATGTTAACCCT
The DNA here is from genome assembly GCF_963921235.1 of Mobula hypostoma. NCBI lineage: Eukaryota > Metazoa > Chordata > Chondrichthyes > Myliobatiformes > Myliobatidae > Mobula > Mobula hypostoma. The sequence goes on along the minus strand of NC_086099.1, from coordinate 160,385,590 downwards.
CTCATTCCCGGATGGTGGGGGGGCTACTACATAAGCTCAAAATAAGCTGCAGAAACTTGTAAAATTGGTCAACTCCATCACGGGTACCAAGACATCTTCACGGACTGGTGTCTTTGGAAAGCAGCACCTATCATTAAAGTTCCCCACCACCCAGGACATGCCCCCTTCACACTTTTACCATTAGGAAAGAGGTGCAGAATCCTGAAGGCACACTGTTACTGTCGGGAATGAGGTGCAGAAGTGATTCTGGCACAGCTCCTTCCCCTCTGCCATCTGATTTCTAAATAGACATCGAACACATGAACATTACCTCACTACTTTTTTTAATTTCTGAGTTTTTTTCCACTACTTATTTAAGTTTAACTGTTATATATACACATACACTAAATGTAACTCAGTTTATTTCTCTATATTTATTTCTCATATATTTCATTGTACTGCTGCCATAAAGTTACCCAATTTCATGACATATGCCAGTGATATTAAACCAGGTTCTATACTGATATTTCTTTAACAAAGAACAATCCTGCACCGCCTGGGGACTGGGATGGTCCCATGAATCCATGCTGTAGTGCTTCAGTGATGTAGTCATTCTGGCAGACAACCCTGGGGAGGGGTGGTGCCTGGAAGGAGGATGGTTGCGCAGTCGTGTGGTCTGTGAGGCAGCAGGGTGCTGGTTTCCTTATTACTCACGGCAATGGCAAAGCTGTGGTATTCCTGTGAGAATTTGGCGAGGTTGAGAGCTTTTACCGTCTCCACGGGGTGAAGTCAGCTGATGTTGCAGGGTGCATGGATTCTGGAAACACTGATGATGTAGATCCTGCAGCCTGAAACATTCTTGGAACGGAATTGGGGTTCTGGCTTGTGTCTGGAAGGTCATTCCATTACATGATTGTCAATTCGGAGGACCAGAGTGATGAGTCTTTGAAGATTGGTGGGCATATTCTGAGTAGACAGCTTGTCTTTCAAGCGCTCTCAGAGGCTGTGATGGTAATGGGCCAGCAGCACTTCCATACTGAGGTCACACTCTGCCATGCAAATCCTGAATTCCACGGAGCAATCCAGCACTGAACCAAGCATGAGCCTTGATACCGGTGAAGTATCTGATCCTTTAACCTCTCTCCACTTCCAGGATAGTTGAAAACCCAGCATAGCTCAGTGGTGATTCTTCATATTGATTGCACAAGGTGGTTTTATTGTCCCAGTTAGAGGCAGCACAGGTCAGATTTTGCCCAGGCAGGAGAGAGATAACAAAGGTAATCTTGGCTTGGTCTGTAAAATACAGAGATGGCTGGAGCTCCAAGTGTAAGACGCACTGGGACAGGGAGTTGCAGCATTGGCTTGGGGATCCAATGAAGCACTTGGGCACTGGACCCAGGCCTCTGATGGAGGAGGTTGACTCGTGTGGGATCGTTGTATCGAGGTGGAGAGAGATGGTTGAGATTGGCCAGCAGATGATCATTGGTCTCCTGCTAATTTGGGATTGCGTGATCCTGTTGATGGATGACTTCCTTTAGGGGAGTGTACTCTGCTGATTCAATTGTCAGTCCAACAATACTGTCATGAACTGTAGAGGAGACTTAACCCAAAAGCAGAGCACCAGAGAAGATTTAGCAGTGAGTGATAATTTTAATAATTGAATGCAAAAATAATGAACTATGAAAGAGCACTAAACAAGAGAGAACAGATACTAAACACCACAGGCAACAAGGTAACTGAAGGCTAAGAGCAACTGGCTGAGTCTGGCTGGTTCGATGGGTGAACAAGTGACTGTGAATAAGAGCTGGGTTTAGACAGTCTGCAGGTGATGAGTTGAAAATGAGTAGCAGGTGACTCCTGTGGAGACTGGGAGGTGTCTGTCTGAGCAGGCCTCACACTACCCTCTTATCCTCATTATTCATTTCTCAACTGCCCCTCACCTTTAACCTGGATACTCTTCTCTCTTCAGTTCCTCCTTCCTCTTTCTCATTGAGCGTATACTCGGGGGCCACTGTAGGTTGATAAAACACCTGGAAGGCATAAACAAGAAAAATTCTTCTGATGCTGGAAATCCAAGCAACACACACAAAATGCTGGAGGAACTCAGCAGGCCAGGCAGCATCTATGGAAAAGAGTATAGTCAATGGTTCAGGCCGAGACCCTTCATTGGGACTAGAGAGAAAAAGACGAGGAGTCAGAGTTAGAAGGTGGGAGGAGGGGAGTAAGAAACACAAGGTGATAGGTGAAACCAGGAGGTGAGGTGGGGTGATGTAAAAAGCTGGGAAGTGAAAGAGATCCAGGACTGGAGAAGGGGGAATCTGATAGCAGAGGACAGAAGGATGTGGAAGAAGGAAAAAGGGAAGAGCACCAGAGGGAGGTGATGGGCAGGTAAGGAGATAAGGCAAGAGAGAAAAAAGGAAACGGGGAATGGTGAAGGAGGCGGGGGGGGGGGGCATTACCGGAAGTCAAGGAATTGACGTTCATTCCATCAGGTTGGAGGCTACCCAAAGAGATTATTAGGTGTTGCCCCTCCAACCTGGCTTCATTGTGACAGTAGAGGAGACCGTGTTCATGCCATCAGGTTGGAGGCTGCAGACCGCACCAAGCTCCGGATATCATGAACTTTTAATTCCATTTCCAATAGAAAGGGGAGCACAGAAATTAAAAGCACAAAATAAACATTTCTAAAACTTTTACAAGACCCAGTCATGTGATTTCTTAGATCTAAGAAACTCATGAACTTGATTATTTGAGATGTTTCCAGATTTTCGCAAACTCTAGTGTTTCGTGTGTAAAATTAAAGATTCAAGGTTGTTTAATGTCACATGTTGTATTCAAGTGTAAAGAGGAAGAAAATAATTGTTAATCTGAATTCAGTGTAACACAAAAACACAAATAATGATAATAAAAACAACAAATATGAATACATAATGCAGTTTATATACATAGATTAATTGTATTGTATGCCCATAAACATAGAACATAGAATAGTACAGCACAGTACAGGCCCTTTGGCCCACATTGTTGTGCCAACCCTCAAACCCTGCCTCCCATATATCCGCCCACCTTAAATTCCTCCATATACTTGTCTAGTAGTCTCTTAAATTTCACTAGTGTATCTGCCTCCACCACTGACTCAGGCAGTATATTCCATGCACCAACCACTCACTGAGTAAAAAATCTTCCTCTAATATCCCCCTTGAAATTCCCACCCCTTACCCTAAAGCCATGTCCCCTTGTATTGAGCAGTGGTGCCCTGGGGAAGAGGTGCTGGCTATCTACTCTACCTATTCCTCTTAATATCTTGTATAACTCTATCATGTCTCCTCTTATCCTCCTTCTCTCCAAAGAGTAAAGCCCTAGCTCCCTTAAACTCTGATCATAATCTGTACTCTCTAAAGCAGGCAGCATCCTAGTAAATCTCCTCTGTACCCTTTCCAATGCCTCCAGATCCTTCCTAAGGTGAGGTGACCAGAACTGGACACAGTACTCCAAGTGTGGCCTAACCAGAGTTTTATAGAGCTGCATCATTACATCGCGACTCTTAAACTCTATCCCTCGACTTATGAAAGCTAACACCCCATAAGCTTTCTTATCTACCCTATCTACCTGTGAGGCAACTTTCAGGGATCTGTGGACATGTACCCCCAGATCCCTCTGCTCCTCCACACTACCAAGTATCCTGCCATTTACTTTGTACTCTGCCTTGGAGTTTGTCCTTCCAAAGTGTACCACCTCACACTTCTCCGGGTTGAACTCCATCTGCCACTTCTCAGCCCACTTCTGCATCCTATCAATGTCTCTCTGCAATCTTTAACAATCCTCTACACTATCTACAACACCACCAACCTTTGTGTCGTCTGCAAACTTGCCAACCCACCCTTCTACCCCCACATCCAGGTCGTTAATAAAAATCACAAAAAGTAGAGGTCCCAGAACAGATCCTTGTGGAACACTAATAGTCATAACCCTCCAATCTGAATGTACTCCCTCCACCACGACCCTCTGCCTTCTGCAGGCAAGCCGATTCTGAATCCACCTGGCCAAACTTCCCTGGATCCCATGCCTTCTGATTTTCTGAATCAGCCTACCATGTGGAACCTTGTCGAATGCCTTACTGAAATCCATATAGATCACATCCACTGCACTACCCTCATCTATATGCCTGGTCACCTCCTCAAAGAATTCTATCAGGCTTGTTAGACACGATCTGCCCTTCACAAAGCCATACTGACTATCCCTGATCAGACCATGATTCTCTAAATGCCCATAGATCCTATCTCTAAGAATCTTTTCCAACAGATTTCCCAACACAGACATAAGGCTCACTGGTCTATAATTACCCGGATTATCCCTACTACCTTTTTTGAACAAGGGGATAACATTTGCCTCCCTCCAATCCTCCAGTACCATTCCCGTAGACAATGAGGACATAAAGATCCCAGCCAGAGGCTCAGCAATCTCTTCCCTCGCCTCGTGGAGCAACCTGGGGAATATTCCGTCAGGCCCTGGGGACTTATCCATCCGAATGTATTTTAATAATTCCAACACCTCATGTCCCTTAATATCAACATGCTCCGGAACATCAACCTCACTCATATTGTCCTCACCATCATCAAGTTCCCTCTCATTGGTGAATACCGAAGAGAAGTATTCATTGAAGACCTCGTTCACTTCCACAGCCTCCAGGTTCATCTTCCCACCTTTATCTCTAATTGGTCCTACCTTCAATCCTGTCATCCTTTTGTTCTTCACATAACTGAAGAATGCCTTGGGGTTTTCCTTTACCCTACTCGCCAAGGCCTTCTCATGCCCCCTTCTTAAGGTCCTTTCTTGCCACCCTATATTCCTCAATAGACCATCTGATCCTTGCTTCCTAAACCTCACGTACGCTGCCTTCTTCTACCTGACTAGATTTTCCACCTCACTTGTCACCCATGGTTCCTTCTCCCTACCATTCTTTATCTTCCTCACTGGGACAAATTTATCCCTAATATCCTGCAAGAGATCTCTAAAAATCGACCACATGTCCATAGTACATTTCCCTGCAAAAACATCATCCCAATTCATACCCGCAAGTTCTAACCTGACAGCCTCATAATTTGTCCTTCCCCAATTAAAAATTTTCCTGTCCTCTCTGATTCTATCCTTTTCCATGATAATGCTAAAGGCCAGGGAGTGGTGGTCACTGTCCCCCAGATGCTCACCCACTGAGAGATCTGTGACCTGACCCGGTTCATTACCTAGTACTAGATCTAGTATGGCATTGCCCTTAGTTGGCCTGTCAACATACTGTGACAGGAATCCATCCTGGACACACTTAACAAACTCTGCCCCGTCCAAACCCTTGGAACTAATCAGGTGCCAATTAATATTAGGGAAGTTAAAGTCACCCATGATAACAACCCTGTTATTTTTGCACCTTTCCGAAATCTGCCTTCCAATCTGCTCCTCGGTATCTCTGCTGCTACCAGGGAGCCTATAGAATACTCCCAATAGAGTAACTGCTCCCTTCCTGTTCCTGACTTCCACCCATACTAACTCAAAAGAGGATCCTGCTATATTACCCACCCTTTCTGTAGCTGTAATAGTATCCCTGACCAGTAATGCCACTCCTCCTCCCCTTCCCCCCCATCCCTTTTAAAGTACTGAAATCCAGGAATATTAAGAATCCATTCCTGCCCTGGTGCCAGCCAAGTCTCTGTAATGGCCACTACATCATAATTCCATGTATGTATCCCAGCTCTCAGTTCATCACCTTTGTTCCTGATGCCTCTTGCACTGAAGTATTCTTGCTTCTTGCTTTGAACTCTTACTGTGCTCATGGATTTCTTCCTCAAGTTATGGTATTGTTGCACTGTTGTAACTATATGTTATAATTATGTGGTTTTGTCAGTTTTTTCAGTCTTGGTTTGTCCTGTGTTTTGTGATATCACACCGGAGGAAATATTGTATCATTTCTTAATGCATGCAGTACTAAATGACAATGAAAGAGGGCTACGTGTCTTCATAATCTAAAAAAGTACACGCACTTTAGCCCTTCTACCTTCCTACCTTTACACCCTTTATTCTGCTTCTCTTTCCTCAAAGCCTCTCTGTATGTTAGATCTGGCTTTGCTCCATGCACTTCTTTCACTGCTCTATCGCTCTGGGTCCCATCCCCCTCGCAAATTAGTTTAAACCCTCCCGAACCATGCTAGCAAACCTACCTGTAAGGATATTGCTCCCCCTCGAGCTCAGGTGCAGCCCATCCAATCTGTACAGGTCCCACCTTCCCCAGAAGAGATCCCAATGATCCAAAAATCTAAAACCCTTCCCCCTGCACCAAGTCCTCAGCCACGCATTCAACTGCCATCTCCTCCAATTCTTACCATCACTGTCACGTAGCACTGGCAGCAATCCTGAGAACGCCATCCTTGAGGTCCTGTTCTTCAGCCTTCCACCTAGTTCCCTAAACTCACACTTCTTCCTGCCTATGTCGTTGGTGCCAACATGTATCACGACTTCTGGTTGCTTTCCCTCTCGTACCAGGATGTCGTGCACCCGGTCAGAGATATCCCTGACCCTGGCACCCGGGAGGCAACAAACCATGCAGGTGTCCTTCTCACGTCCACAAAATCTCCTGTCTGCTCCCCTGACTATAGAGTCTCCAATGACGACAGCTCTCCTCTTCTCCATCCCACCCTTCTGCACCACAGGGTCAGACTCAGTGCCAGGGGACCTGCCACCGTGGCTCACACCTGGTCGGTCGTCCCCGCCAACAGTATCCAGGATGGTAAACTTATTATTCAGGAGAATGGCTACAGGGGTGGTTTGCACTACCTGTCTACTCATCTTCGCTTTCCCCCTCTGACTCACTCAACGACCTGCTTCTGGCAGCCTAGGTGTGACTATCTCCCTGTTACTCCCATCTATGACTGCCTCATTCTCCCGTATGAGTCTAAGTTCATCCAGCTGCTGCTCCAGACTCCTAACATGGTCTTCCAGACCGCCCAGCTGCATGCACTTCTGGCAGATGTGACTCTGTGAGAGAGGGGAGCTCCCCCACGACTGCCACATCTCATATGAAAGGCACATCACCGTCTCAGAAGGCATTATAAAGACTAATTGGAAACAAGCTCGTCCTCCACCTCTTCTCGTTGAAGCCTCTTGAGTCAAAGCCTCAAAGCTCCACTCCTTCACTGGCCGCTTTCCATAAAGTGACACTAGGTTGTACGTAAGCCGACTATCAGAAAATAATAAAGTAGTGGTGGGGTGAATAGGTGGAGGTGTTGATCAGCGTTACTGCTTAGAGAAAGTAACTGCTTTTGAGTATGGTGGTCCTTGCGTGGACACTATGTAGCCTCTCCTCAGTGGGCATGGGACAGACAATCTATGAGTGGGGGTGGGGGTGGGGTAGAGTGGGATCTTTGATGATGTTACTGGCCCTAATCCAATATCTTTCATTATCCATGTCCTTGATGGCGGGTTAGCTGGTGCTGGTGACGCATTGCCAGTTTTTGACTACCAATTGTACCCATTTCCTGCCTGTTGCAGTGCAGTTTCCATACCAAGCAGTGATGTAGCTTATTAGGATGCCTTCTAATGAGCATCTGTAGAAGGATATGTTTGGATGTGGACAGTCCAGCTCTCTTCAGTGTCCTCAGAAAGCAGAGACATTGATGAGCTTTCCTGACTGTAGGATTTGTTCTGGGACCATGAGAGGTTGTGTGAGATGTGCACTTCCACAAGTTTGAAACTGCTTGAAGTCAATAAACATCTCCTTTGTCTTTTTGGCATTAAGGAAGAGGTTATTTCCCTGACACTAGGCCTCGAGCTGGTCTATCTCTTCTCTGCAGATCATCTCATCGTTGTTGGCGATGAGCCCCACCACTGTCTTGTCATTGACAAACTTGATGATGTAGTTGCTCGGGTGCCTGGCCATGCAGTTGTGTGTGAGGAATAGGCTTAGCACATAGCCTGGGGGGGAGGGGGGGCGCGGGCACCTGTGTTGAGGATGATGGAGATGGAGGAGCAGTTATACATCCTGTTTATCTGAGGTCTGTTAATTAGGAAATCAAACACCTGGTTGCACTGTGTTGTATTTAGATTGAGGAGTAGGAGTTTGTTCACCAAACTCTGTTGGACAATAGTGCTGAATGCCAAAACGGAATCCAGAAACAGCATTCTAATATAAGTGTCCTTGTTTTCCAGGTGTGTCAGAGCCAGATGCTACGACAGATCTGTCACAGAGTGGTTCTGTCGATAAGCATATTGGTGAGTGTCCAGTGTGGCAGCAATGGAACTTTTGATATGTGCTATTATGAGCTTTTAAATTAAGAAGTAAAATATCAGTTTGGGAAATGGGAATTTTGTGTATTGATCAAACCCAGGATAATGCTGGAAATCTTGTGTTTACTTCTTTGGAAGAATTCCATTTATATACATTTGGCCAACTGGTCCTGGCATCTTTCCAAAGTAAAGAGAACCTGCTGCTGACTTCAAAGATCTCCCTGATTATATATCTCATATATGCACATATCAATCTCATATTATCATCTCTAAGAAAAAACAGTAACTTCCTTGAAGTCACACATCCCATGAATGTGTTTCTTTTCTCTGGGAAAATGCCTGTTCTCACATCTTTTGAATCAAAAGTGGACTGCATTACGATTATTTCATGTGAATGTTTTGACTTATTAAATCCTCTTCAGAATGACGAATTTAAATTTTCATCGGTAGAGTCTTGGTGTGCTTCAGAGTATTGAGTGCAGAATTATTCAGACTCTGGATCTGTAATCCTCTTATCCCTAATGGTTGTTGGAAGTGTTTACAGACATATTGAGTTCTCCACTTCAAACAGTGGAAGACGGAGCTGAATTTGTGCCACCTTTTGAAACAATTGATGGCAAGGCAGCAGCTGCTTGACAGCTCCCTCCAAATTGAACTCTGGCGAATTAAAATAGAAAAAGATGCCAATTTATTTTCATTTATCTTACAGCATTGTACAAAGTTAAAATCTATTGGGAGAGGTGCTGGGTGCATTAGAATGTAGAAAAATATTTAGAGCTCTCTAATCCATAAATTTGATGGCTTTGTATGCGGTTCTCAAACATGTTTATTCAGACCACACAGTCAGAAGTTGTAAAATATGTAAGTATCTGCATCATACTTTCTTAGTATGTTCAATTTAAAAAGGTAGTATGTCAAAATAAAATAAAATTGTATACTACACAAAACTTGATAGCTCTTGTTATTGAATTGGATATAATGCGGAAAGAGAAAAATTCAAGTCAGGGAGAGGATAGTTTTTTATTGCCTGTATGTGGAGATTAACAAAACATCTGGCATGGCTGTTCAAATATCATCACAATTAAACAAGACAACTCTGGTGGGAAAACACTGATGAATAAAATCTTTTATGGTTGGGAGACCATCTCTGGCTTGGGAGTAAAGTTGTTCACATTCAGTGTGGTTTATCATAGTGCAGCAGACTAGCTAATGTCACAAGTAATCTACTAAGTATCTAAAAAAGAAGAAAATGATTACTAATCAGACTTTAAACAATGTAACTTACTAAACCTTAGCTAATGTCTGTTCAGATGGGCTCAGTTGAAGAGGTTTCGGATAATTTCCTGTATTTCTAAAGAAGGGTGAGATCTTCTGTTACCCAGAAGTTGTCAGTTGCCTACATTTGGCCCACATTGCTAGCTCTAGCATGGCTCTCAACATGGCCTGGCTCTCAGCACTTTGGCATGGCTGAATACCATGTTGGGGCTGTCTAAACACAGCCAGCCAGCTGCATTTATTGAAAAGTTTGAATACGCAGTTTGGCCCCACCCCTCCTGTTAGTGGCTGTCCAAAACTTTCATAAATACTCAGTGACACATTAAATATAAGAAAAAGATATTAGAAGCAAAATACTATTTTTAGATTTGACACCAGTTAAAAACATTAAAACATTAAAACCGCAAGACCATGAGACCATAAGCTATAGGAGCAGAATTAGGCCATTTGCCCATCAAGTCTGCTCCGCTATTTCTGCATGGCTGATCCAATTTTCCTCCCAGCCCCAATCTCCTGTCTTCTCCCCGTAAGCCATCATGCCCTGACCAATCAAGTATCTATCAATTTCTGCTTTAAATATACATAAATATTTGGCCTCCACAGCTGCCTGTGGCATAGAATTACACAGATTCACAACTTTCTGATGAAAGAACTTGCTCCTGTTCTCCATTCTAAAAGGACACCCCTCTATTCTGAGGCTGTGTCCTCTGGTCTTAGACTCTCCCGCCATAGGAAATATCCTCTCCACATCCACTCTATCAAAGCCTTTCACCTTTTGATAGGTTTCAATGAGGTCACCCCTCTTTCTTCTGAATTTCCATGAATACAGGCCCAGAGCCATCAAATGCTCTTCATACGACAAGCAATTTAATCCTGGAATCATTTTTGTGAACTTCCTTTGAACCCTTTCCAGTTTCAGTGGATTCTTTCTAAGATGAGGGGCCCAAAACAGCACACAATACTCCAACTGAGCCCTCGCCGGTGCTTATAAAGTCTCAATATTACATCCTTGCTTTTATATTCTGGACCTCTTGAATGAATGTTAACATTGCATTTACTTTCCTCACCACAAATTCAACCTGCAAATTAACCTTTAGGGAATCCTGCACAAGCACTCCCAAGTCCCTTTGCACTTCAGTTTTATTTTGTATTTTCTCTCCAATTAGAAAATAGTCAACCCTTTCATTTCTTCTACCAACCTGTATGACCATACTTTTCTACAAGGTGGCTTTTTTTGAGCAGCTTGTCTTTGAGCCTACTTGGCAAATTGGTTGTTGTGGAATAACCCAGATCTTATTGGGGAGCTTAATATAAAGGAAACCTTAGGAGGCAGTGATCATAATAGAAGTTTTTATGTGGTAGGGATAGCCAACCATGGCTGACAAGGAAAGATATGAATTGCATAAAAGCCAACAAAAGGCAACTAAAAAAAAACTATAAGAACGTGTTGCCATTGGAGAGAGTCCAGAGGCGGTTCGTGAGGATGATTCTGGGAATAAGGGGGTTAACATATGAAAAGCGTTTGGCAGCTTTGGTCCTATACTCACTGGAATTTAGAAGAATGCAGAGGTATTTCATTGAAACCCACTGAATGTTGAAAGGACTAGATAGGGTGGATATGGAGAGAATGTTTCCTTTGGTGATGGTATCCAAAACTAAAGGGAACAGCCTCAAAATTGAAGGGTGATCTTTTAGAACAGAGGTAAGGAGGAATTTTGTTAGCCAGAGAGTAGTGAACCTGTGGAATGCTCTGCCACAGACTGCAGTGGAGGCCAAGTCCATGGGTATATTTAAGGCGGAATTTGATAATTTCCTGATTGGTCAGGGCATCAAAGGATATGGCAAGAAGGCAGGTGTATGGGGTTGAGTGGGAGCTGGGATCAGCCATGATGAAGTAGCAGAGCAGACTCGATGGGCTGAATGGCCTAATTCTGCTCCTATGTCTTATGGTCTTATCTGCCTCCACAACCTCTCCATGAACTGTTCTGGCACTCTGGTTCCCATCTCCCTTCAATTCTAGTTTAAACCCCACCGTGCAGCACCAACAAACCTTCCCAATAGGACATTAGACCCCTCCAGTTCAGCTGCAAACTGTCCTTTCTGTACAGATCTCATCTTCTCTGAAAAAGAGCCCAATAAGCCAAAAACCTTATGACCTCCCTCCTACACCAACTCCTTAGCCACATAATAAACTGTATAATCTTCCTAGTTCTGGCCTCACTAGCACGTGGCACAGGTAGCAATCCTGAGATCACAACCCTGGAGGTCCTGCCTTTTAACTTAGCACCTAACTCCCTGAACTCCCTATGCAGAACCTCGTCACTCATCCTACCCATGTCATTGGTATCTACATGGACCACGACTTCTGGCTGTTCACCGGGGAAACAACATTCCATCTGGGAATCTCATTCTCACCAACAGAAACTCCTGTCCCTTTCCTTAACTAATGAATACCCTATCACCACAGTGTGTCTCTTCTCTCCCCCTTCCTTTCTGAGTCACAGAGGCAAACTCGGTGCCTGAGACCCGACCACTGTTACTCTCCTCTGTTAGGTCATCCACCCCTCCTCCTCACCCCCCTGACAGTATCCAACATGATATACTTATTGTTGAGAGGCATTGCCACAGGGATATTCTGCATTGGCTCCTGCACCCATTCCCCCTTCCTATGTCCTGCACCTTGGTTGTAACTACTGTAACTATCTCTCTATATGTCCTGCTTATCACCCCCTCAGATCTGGAGTTCATCTAGTTACAGTTCCAACTCCTTAAATAAATAATAATTAGTAAATACTTCTTCCTTGCAGCAAATTTCTCCAATTACAGTGGATTCCAGTTAATTAAGACACATTGGGACCAGTATATTTTGGCTTAATTTGCCAAAGCTTCATGTAAATAGTTAAAATGGTATACAAAGACAAACTGAGTAAAAAATTATGTATTTAAATGAACTACAGAACTATAAAACGGAGTATTAATTCCTAATATCTATTGACGTAGGAATTCATCCTGTGTATGTAATGAACACAATCCCTGCAAATAATGGACTGCCTTCATACAATACAATTGACAATTGCATCCTCCAGATCTTCATTTTAATTGCAACATTTAAGATGATTGTCGATACCAAGGGACTACGAAGATCTTACTAGTTGAAGTAGTGAAGTTGTTTCATTTTCACTGGCAGCTGTTTTCTGGCATCTCCAAGCCTGAATGCTTGAAACTGCAGTGAGCACAACAGTTCTGAATTGTCTCACTGCTTATTTCTCGGCAATTATCAGTGACAAATATGATTGCTTTTTGAACATGACCACATACAACTGTCGCTATTTAATAATTGTTTTCCCTCAGCACAGTGCAGAATCTACTGGCCACACAAGTGCACGTGACTGATGCTGCTTAGAACCTGTTCAGCAATAGTCTCCTGTCCCAATTACGCAGCATAATGTCCCAAGTAAACCAAGGGAATCCCAGCTATTTTCTCAAGCAGTTTTTGTTCTCTAAGTATTGTCCCAAATAAGGGGCTTCCTGATTAACTGATGGCCCAGTTAACCAGAATCCACTGTATTTTGAATGTAAATGCTGTGCTTGCATTTGATTAAAACTGGCGCAGAGAGAATGGGCTGGTTTTCCCAACGCGGGAGTTGGGTACCCTGTAGAAATTTTTAGTTTCTGGTCTACATACAAGGGGGAATATTTTCTCAGCATCTAAAAAGTCAGCTCCCCTCAAACTCTTCCATTTTTCATTAAATTCATCACTCATTCTTCTAATCCTGGTAGTATAGGCCTAATCTGCTTGACATTTATCTTATAATACAACCCATTCATCCCAAGAATCAAGCTAGGAAATCTTGTCTGAACTGCCTTTAGTGCAAGTATATCGTTCTTTACATGAGGTTATTAAAACTATATACAGTATTCCGGGAGTGGTCTCATCAGTACACTGTACAGATGTAGCATGGCATCTCCACTTTATATCCTTTGCTTTAAGGGCAACATTCCATTTGCCTTCTGTGTCGCTCAATTTAAACAATTTACTGCAGTTCTGATCTTCCGATGAAGATAGGTAACCTTACATTTCCCCACAATATTCTCCATCTGCTACATGCTTCACTCTCACTTAACCTTCATATGACTCTTATTACACTCTGTGCCAGCTGTCAAACTTACTTTCCCATTTAGCTCTGTACTGATGACAGATGGGGCTCGTTAACCATGGTTGGCAGCTCATCTAGGAGAAGGAAATCTCTGATCTCAAACCTCCGCTGCCTTGCGGCCATACCCATTCATGGGGGAGGATTCGGGAGTAAACCCTGAGGGAAAGATCCGGAGCTGGAGTCCCTGAGGCAGTCCTACATTGAGTTCAATGTTGATTGACAACTCCTGTGATGCTGCTGGTGCTAAACTGTGTTGATCTCTGCTGTTCCTTTAGTTTAATCAGATGTGTGGAGAAGGGGAGCTTGATACATGGGCAACAGCTTGCTCCTCATATCATACTGCCCAAACTTGCATATCTAGACAGGTAGGACAAAACATCCATGGTCAACTCTGACTGATGAGGCCCTCACTAATGGCAGCTCTTGTAAAAATAAGTCTGTTCTCTTCAACTAACTCATTAACTTAGAATGTGTATACTGTTGTTGTGGCCCCAGCATTGAACTTTGTTTCACCTCAGTCATACACCATTTATCTTATGCTGTTTATCTTGTTTTTGATGCAATTTCCTAAATATCCAAACATGACTTCATATAAAAATCATTTCCAATATATTTCCAATGCAGATATCAATGAGCAAGCCTTTAGTTTACTTTTTTCTTTACTGACTTGAGTAGGATTATTACATTTGCAGTTTTACATCTATGATATTGTCAGTAGCTCCATTTGAGCTCTGTCCTTTTGTTTGTTTCCCCCTAGCTGTCATCTGTGGTTTTGTATTGCCATGTGCTCCTGTCTCCATTCTTGCTCTACTCTGGCCTCTGTATTACTGAGTACTCCGTCTCTCATCTGTTTCTCATTATTACCTGTATTGCTGTCACCTGTGTCTCATTGTGCTCCACCTATCATCTGCCTCTCTGTTTATTGCTCAGTGTATTTCAGTCCTGTGTTTCAGCTGTTTGTTGCCAGATTATGCCAATAAGTTTTCCTGAGCCTGTCCAGTATTTGTATCTGTACTCTATCTGTCTGAATATTGACTCTGCCTGTTTCCCAATTCTGGTTTTTGGATTTCTTTGGATGTTTTGATCTCTGCCTGAATTTTGACACCAACTTTGTTCACACTTTGGGATTTTTTACTCAATTAATGTCACTGTGAGCACGGTACTGTGTCTGCAATTGGATCCCTGCTCCAGCGTCCTGACAGATATCCTACCAGATTTTGGGGATTTTGCAGCATCACAACCAAAGTATCCTTTATTTATGACTCTACTTGTATTAAAGCCCAAGAATACAGCTATCTAATCTAGTGGACAAGCCCATCTTCACTCCTAATAGCATCATTTTTCTGAGTGCAGTGATGATTTTAAGGTCCTCTCCTTGTTCCACATCTTTGTCAATTTTTACTTCCCAATGTTACTTCACCAGATCCATTCCCTGAGGGTCAGCATAGACCATAAGAAAAGAGCAGAATTAGGCTATTCAGCCCAATGAGTCTGCTCCACCATTCCATCATGAATAATTTATAATCCCTCTCAACCCCATTTTCCTGCCTTTTCAACTGTGTCCTTTGATGCCCTGACTAATGAACAACCTATCAACCTCCATTTTAAATATACCCACTGACTTGGCCTGTATAGCCATTTGTTGCAATGAAATCCACAGATTCACCACCCTCTGGCTAAATAAATTTTTTCCTCATCCAAAATGGATGTTCCTCTATTCTGAGTCTGTGCCCTCCGGTCCTAGACTCGCCCACTATAGGAAACATCCTTTCTACATCCAGTGTTAGGTTTCAATGAGATATCCCCGTCGTTCTTCTAAACTCCAGAAAGTGCAAGTACAGGTACGGAGCCATCAAATGCTCCTCATATCATAACCTTTTCGTTACTGTGATCATTCCTCTGGACTATCTTCAATACCAGCACATCCTTTCTTAGATAAGGAGCCCAAAACAACTCGCAATACTCCAAGTGCTGTCTGACCAATGTCACATAAAGATTCAGCATTATATCCATGCTTTTGTATTCTAGTAAATGAATGCTAACACTTCATTTGCCTTCCTCACTGCAGACTCAACCTGCTAATTAATCTAGAGGGAATCCTGCATGAGGACTCACAAGTCACTTTGCACCTGTGAGTTTTGAATTTTCTCTTTATTCAGGATATATTCCATACCTTTATTCCTTCTAACAAAGAACATGACCATGCACTTCTCTAAGCTATATTCCATGTGCTACTTCTCTGCCCATTCTCCCAATCTGTCTAAGTTCTTCTACTTCATCTACTCTACATGACCCTTTAACTATCTTTGAATTGTCTGTAAACTTGGCCACAAAGCCATCGATTCCTTCATCCAAATGATCAACACATAACATGGAGAGAAGCAGTCTCAACACTGAGCCCCGTGGAACACAATTAGTCACCGGTAGCCAACCAGAAAAGACCCCCTTTATTCCCACTCTTTGCCTTCTGTCAGTCAGGCAATCTTCTATCCATGCTAGTATCTTTCCTATAATACCATGGGCTCTTATCTTGTTAGCAGCCTCATGTGTGGCACCTTCAGGTCAAGATGGCACCTGTGTACAATGCTCCTTCAGTCAGCATCTTCTGGATAGATCATGAAACCATTTTGAAAACTTATTTTTATGTCTCTTATGCTTGTTTTTTCATCTTGAATGTGAAACTGGAACTGTTGGAGCCTGTGATTTGCAGTTTGGAGATCGTTTGGGTGTTTCAGTGCTCTGTAGTCTCCGAGAGGATCCCGGAGGGCAGAGGAAGCATGCGCGAATCTTGTGGTGAGAAGACCGTGGGATGGGTCAATTTCGCCAATTAAAGCTTCCATTGTTTGCCAATTAAGGCAATGAGGGAGATTGAAACATCGAGGCGAATTCGGAAAATGAGCATTGGCTGCCTGCCTTTTGATCGCTCTGCTGCCAGAGAGGAAAGCCTTTGTGGCCTGCTGAAGAATGGTACCCAGGTTTTCTGCATTTGGATATGGACTAGGACTATGGACTTTCTTTCAGTCTTATAGTTTTTTTATATTCTGTGTTTTTCACCTAATCTTTCTAGTTTTTTTTGTGTGCAGGATAAGAGAGATTTGGGAATCAATGAGCCTGTTTCATTTTTGTTCGGATTTTCTTGCCATTCTTTTCTTTCTTGATTTCGTGGCTATCTGGAGAAGAATTTCAGAATTGTACTCTTTGATAATAAATGAACCTTTGAACCTTGTCAAAGGCTCAAAGGCCCCCTGAAAATCTAAATAAACAATATCCATTGGCTCTCCTTTGTCTATCTTGCATGTTATTTCCTCAAAGAATTCCAACAAATTTGTCAAACAATATTTCCACTTAAGGAAACCACGCTGACTTTGGCCTGTTTTGTCATGTGCCTCTAATTACCCAGAAACTTCATCCTTAATAATAGCTCTAATACCTTTCCAACCACTGAAGTCTGGCTAAGTGGCCTGTAATTTCCTTTCTTCTACCTCTCTCACTTAATGAGTGGAGTGACATTTGTAGTTTTCCAGTCCTCCAGAACTATTCCAGAATCAATTGATTATTGGAAGTTCATTACTAATACCTCCACAATCTCTTTAGCTAACTTTTTCAGAACCCTGGGGTGTAGTGCATCTGGTCCATGTGACTTACCTACCTTCAGACTTTTCAGCTTTTCAAGCATCATCTCCTTAGTAACAGCAATGACACTCTTGCATTTGGGATATTCTGCTAGTGCCTTCCACAGTGAAGGCTGATACAAAATACTTATTGAGTTTGTCCACCATTTCTTTGTCTCCATTACTACCTCTTCAGCGTCATTTTTCCATGGTCCGATATCCGTTCTCACCTCTCTTTTACTCCTTATATACCTGAAAAAGCTTTTTGTATCTTCTTTTATATTCACAATCTCTACCTTCTCATTAATTTTTGCAATATTGTATGCCCACTCTTTTACTTTTATGCTGTCTTTGACTTCCCCTGTCAGCCATGGTTGCCTCACCCTTCCTTTAGAATACTTCTTCATCTTTGGGATGTATATTCAGAAATGCTCCCAGAAACGCCAGGCATTGCTGTTGTGCAGTCATCCTTGCTAGTGTCCCCTTCCAATTAACTTTGGCCAGCTCCACTGTAATACTGGTATATTTGATTTTAGATGCTCCCTCTCGAAATGCAAGGTAAATTCTATCATATTATGATCAATGCCTCCAAAGGGATTATGTTAAACTCTCTAATCAAACCTATGTCATTACATAATGCCCAATCCAGAATTACCATTCCCCAAACAGGCTCAACCACAAGCTGTCTTAAAGATCCATCTCATAGCCATTCTACACTTTACTGTCTTGGGATCCAGCACCAACCTTATTTTCCCAATCATCCTTCATATTGAACTATTGGGTTGTAAAAAAAAATGGAGCTTAGAAAAATAGAGGGCTATGCGGCAGGGTAATTCTAAACAGTTTCTAGAGTAGGTTACATGGTCGACATAACATTGTGGGCCGCAGGGCCTGTAATGTGTTGGAGATCTCTATGTTCTTGTTCCCCATGACTATCTCAACATTGCCTTTTTTACATGCCTTTTCTATCTCCCATTGTGATTTGTATCCCATATTTTGGCTACTTTTTGGAGATCTTCTTATAACTCCCATTAGGGTCTTTTTACCTTCCCACAAGGATCCTACAACTGCTGATCCTGTGTCACCTCTTTCTAAAGATTTGATTTCAATTTTTACCAATAGAGCCAACCCCTCGTCTACCTGCATGTCCTTTTGATACAATGTGCATCCTTGGATGCTAAGTTTCCAACTGTGATCTTCTTTGAGCCATGACTCTGCGATGCAAACAAAATCATACTTGGAAATTTCATACTGCGCTACAAGATCATCAACCTTATTCCATATACTGTGTGCATTCAAATATAACACCTTCAGTCCTGTATTCATCACCCTTTTTGACTTTGCCCTCCTGTTACGCTTTAACATCCTACTGACTGCAAACTTGTCCTATCGTCTGCTTGTCCTTCCTCACAGGCTCACTACACACTGCTTCCATTTGTATACCAACTGCCCGATTGTCAGCCCCATCACTCTGTTCCCAACTACCTGCCACATTAGCTTAAACCCTCCTTATCAGCAGCAGAAAACCTGTCTGCAAGGATTTTGGCTATCCTCAGGTTCAGGTGTAACCTGTCCCATTTGTACAGGTCACACTTCCCCAGAAGAGATTCCAATGATCCAGAAATCTGAAACTCTGCTCTCTGCACCAATTCTTCAGCCTCACATTCATCTGCCTAATCACAGAAACATAGAAAATAGGTGCAGGAGTAGGCCATTCGGCCCTTCGAGCCTGCACCGCCATTCAGTATGATCATGGCTGATCATCTAACTCAGAACCCTGTACCTGCTTTCTCTCCATACCCCCGATCCCTTTAGTCACAAGGGCCATATCTAACTCCCTCTCAAATATAGCCAATGAACTGGCCTCAACTGTTTCTGTGGCAGAGAATTCCACAGATTCACCACTCTCTGTGTGAAGAAGTTTTTCCTCATCTTGGTCCTAAAAAGATTCCCCTTTATCCTTAAACTGTGACCCCTCGTTCTGGACTTCCCCAACATTGGGAACAATCTTCCTGCATCTAGCCTGTCCAATCCCTTTAGAATTTTATACGTTTCAATAAGACACCCCTTCAATCTTCTAAATTCCTGCGAGTATAAGCCTAGTCAATCTAGTCTTTCTTCATATGAAAGTCCTGCCATCCCAAGAATCAATCTGGTGAACCTTCTTTGTGCTCCCTCTATGGCAAGAATGTCTTTCGTCAGATTAGGGGACCAAAACTACACACAATACTCCAGGTGTGGTCTCACCAAGGCCTTGTACAACTGCAGTAGTACCTCCCTGCTCCTGTACTCGAATCCTCTTGGTATGAATGCCAACATACCATTCGCCTTTTTCACCACCTGCTGTACCTGCATGCCCACTTTCAATGACTGGTGTACAATGACACCCAGGTCTCGTTGCACCGCCTCTTTTCCTAATCGGCCACGATTCAGATAATAATCTGTTTTCCTGTTCTTGCCACCAAAGTGGATAACCTCATGTTTATCCACATTAAATTGCATCTGCCATGAATTTGCCCACTCACCTACCCTATCCAAGTCACCCTGCATCCTCTTAGCATCCTCCTCACAGTTAACACTGCCGCCCAGCTTCGTGTCATCTGCAAACCTGGAGATGCTGCATTTAATTCCCTCGTCTAAATCATTAATATTTATTGTAAACAACTGGGGTCCCAGTACTGAGCCTTGTGGTACCCCACTGGTCACTGCCTGCCATTCTGAAAAGGTCCCGTTTATTCCCACTCTTTGCTTTCCGTCTGCCAACCAATTCTCTATCCACATTAATACCTTACCCCCAATACCGTGTGCTTTAAGTTTGCACACTAATCTCCTGTGTGGGACCTTGTCAAAAGCATTTTGAAAATCCAAATATACCACATCCACTGGTTCTCCCCTATCCACTCTACTAGTTACATCCTCAAAAAATTCTATGAGATTCGTCAGACATGATTTTCCTTTCACAAATCCATGCTGACTTTGTCCAATGATTTCACCGCTCTCCAAATGTGCTGTTATCAAATCTTTGATAACTGACTCTAGCATTTTCCCCACCACCGATGTCAGGCTAACCAGTCTATAATTCCCCGGTTTCTCTCTCCCTCCTTTTTTAAAAAGCGGGGTTACATTAGCCACCCTCCAATCCTCAGGAACTAGTCCAGAATCTAACGAGTTTTGAAAAATTATCACTAATGCATCCACTATTTCTTGGGCTACTTCCTTAAGCACTCTAGGATGCAGACCATCTGGCCCTGGGGATTTATCTGCCTTTAATCCCTTCAATTTACCTAACACCACTTCCCTACTAACATGTATTTCCCTCAGTTCCTCCATCTCACTAGACCCTCAGTCCCCTCCTATTTCTGGAAGATTATTTATGTCCTCCTTAGTGAAGACAGAACCAAAGTAGTTATTCAATTGGTCTGCCATGTCCTTGTTCCCCATGATCAATTCACCTGTTTCGGACTGTAAGGGATCTACAGTTGTCTTTTCTTACCTTCACTGCTACGTGACACAGGCAGCAATTCAGTCAATACTACCCTAGAGGACCTGCTTTTCAGCTTTCTACCTAACTCCCTATATTCTCTCTCCAGGATCTTCTCCCTTTTCCAACCTACGTTATCAGTACCAATATGTACCATGACTTCCCATTGTTCCCCCTCCCCCTTTGGAGTGATGTTTACTTGATCCAAGACATCCATGACCCTGGTACCTGGTAGGCAACATACCATTCGGGTGTCTTTTTCACATCCACAGAATCTCCCCCCTGTTCTTTCACTTCTGGAATCCCATATCATGACTGCACTCTGCTTTTCCCCCTTCCTTTCCGAGCCACAGAGACAGACTCAGTGCCAGAGATCGGGTTGCTGCAGCTTCCCACAGTAGGTCTTTCCTCTCAACAGTATCCAAAGCAGCATACTTATTACTGAAGAGAATGGCCACAGAGGTACTCTGCACTGGTTGCCTATCCCTTTCCCTCTGCTGACCGTCACCCAGGTACCTGCCTCCTGTAACTTAGGGGCGACTATCTTTCTATTTATCACTTCTCTATTTTCCCGTCTAAGTCAAAAATCATCCAAGTGCAGCTCCAGTTCCTTTAACACAGTCGCTAAGGAGCTGCACCTTTGTGCATTTTGTGCAGGTGTCGTTATCAGAGAGACTGGAGGTCTCCTAAAGTGCCCACATTTCCAACAAGTAATATGCCACTAACTCTGGACCCATTCTCAGTGTATTAGCTATGTATGAACAGAAAGAAAAAACTTACCAGAAACTTCTATAGACCCTGTGACTGTGCTTGCCCAAGCCGGTTCTCGCCCAAGCCTCTTGAGCCAAAGCCTGATCACTCTAACATTGTCCACTTCCACAATGCCAGCTCCATTTACATCTCACTTCTTTTTATTGGCTGGTCCCTCCACGTGCCTAATAGATCATTATGATTGCAGCCCACCAAGAAGTTCAGAGAGCACAGCAACTCTTCTTAAACCTTGTGCTGCATTACCAATGATTGACGTCTGGCACTGATTGCAGCCCACTGACAATACCTTAATATAATACCTTAAAATAACTTAGGTATCTGTGTTTAAAACATCTCCAAAGATACATATATCTCAACCATCAGTAAAAGCAAACAAATAAAATTGGATAAATGTATAAAAAATATAAATGGATCTGGAATTGCAAGATGAACCGTTATCTCTCCTTCCACAAATGCCATCTAATATATCAAACATTTATTTTTAGATTTTCAGCATTAGAGTATCATGCAAGATGTAATTCTGTTTCCCCTTGTATATTTGATCATCAATCCTTTCAATAATCTTGCTTCTTCAAAGAAGCTTGTCCTCCTTCTTCAAAGAAAGGGGCTTCCTTTCCTCCACCATTAATGCTGCTGTCACCCACATATCTTCCATTTCACACATGTCTGCCCTCACCCCATCTTCTTGTCACCCCACCAAGGATAGGGTTCCTCTTGTCCTCACCTACCACCCCATTAACTTCCACATCCAACACATAATTGCCTGCAGCTTATACCGACTCCAACAGGATCCCACCACCAAGCACATCTTTCTCTCCCCCTGCAGGGATCGCTCCCCATGCGACTGCCTTCTCTCTTTGTCCCTCGCCTCTGATCTCCCTCCTGGTACTTCTTGCAAGCAGAACAGGTGCCACACCTGCCCCTACACCTCCTCCCTCACAGTCATTCAGGGCCTCAAACAGTCCTTCCAGGTGAGGCAACACTTCACCTGTGAGTCTGTTGGGGTCAACTACTGTATCTGGTGCTCCCAGTGTGGCCTTCTATATATCGGTGAGACCTGACGCAGATTGGGGGACCACTTTGCCAAGCACCTACGCTCCATCTGCCTGAAAAAGTGAGATATCCTGTTGGCCACCCATTTCAATTCTACTTCCGATTCCCTTTCTGACTTGTCAGTCCGTCGCCTCCTCTACTGTTGTGATGAGGCCACACTTAGGTTGGTGGAGCAACACCTTATATTCCATCTGGGTAGCCTCCAACCTGATGGCATAAACATCAATTTCTTGAACTTCGGGTAATTGTCCTCGACCCAATTCACTTCCTTCACCATTCCACATTCCTGTTCCCCACTCTCATCCTATCTCTTTACCTGCCTATCACCTCCGTCTGGTGCTCCTCTCCCTTCTCTTTCTTCTAAGGCTTTCTACCCTCTCCTATCAGATTCTTCCTTGACTGCCCTTTATCTTTTTAACCCATCAGCTTCCCAGCTCTTTAATTCACACCTCCCCCCTCCCGGTTTCATCTATCACCTACTACCTTGTACTTCTTCCTCCCTTCCCCCCCGCCTTTGTCAACTGTTTACTCTTTTCCATAGATGTTGCCGAGCCTGCCGAGTTCCTCGTGCGGCTTGGATTTCCAGCATCGGCAGATTTTTTTTGTGTTTTCAATAATCTTATTTATTTTGATTACATTTAATTTCTTCTGCTTCCAAGGAAGGGAAGGTAATCTTTAGTTGCTGATATTAAACACATTTAAAAGGTAATGGCCGTTATTTGCAGTAGTAATTCACATTTCAGATTTCATGCTGCTCCCAAATATAATTTAAGGAGGTTTCCCTCAGGGAATACAACATACTCATCTCAAATAACCATTCTTTTGTATGTTGGTTCCATGGGACATCACATCGTTGCTAGCAATGGTTGTTAACTTCCTCTCATTTGTTCCTTTCTTTGTCGCAAAGGAGGAATTATTAACGGAATCCTTATCCAGTAGAATGCTGCTGAGTAGTGCAGATGAAGCCAATCAAGTTAATATCCAGAATTACTTCTGCTTAAGTAAAAGTGATTGCATTTTTGGTTATGTGTTTGATCCACAACCTTGAAACAAAAAAGAATTGTGTTAAAGGCCAACATTTTCAGCTGTGTTTGCTTAGACTTAAGAATCTGTGGGAGAAAATACACTCCTCTTTCCGGACATTGGAGTTGAATTGTAAAGACCAGGAAGTTCATACAAATGCTTCGCATTTAAGGGGAAGCGTGTTGCCCTAGATATGGGATCCTTTAACAGAATTTTATGCGCAAATATTGTAATAAAATCTTTGGAGAAGTTGGTCAATGTGCGGTTTGGTGCTGTGTTATCCAGGGAGCTTAATGCTTATCCAATATTAGATAGGCACCCAATGATAGTACCAGTCACACATGCTTATTTCCTCACTTACTGACATATATTGATGCTTTTGTGATAATATTTGACCTTTGTTGAACAGCTGCAATATAATTAGTAATATTCTGTCACTCTGGTACATTTATGTCTGTTTAAAGGGAACTGTTGACATCAGGAAACCATACCGCATAGTTTCAGAATTCTGTGCAGGGCTAGACAAACACATATAAGGCACACGTTGCAGAGTTTGTTTGAATACTCTCTGTTGCATGGATGGGAGGAGTTCAGATATAATCCAAAGTTCAAAAAGTGTGCTTGCACTGACAGATTTAGTTGCTGAGATGTTCATTCAGTGGGAGGCACTGTAGTAACAGCAGGCACAGTAATGGCAAATACTGATTTGTCAAGGTTCTGGGGGCAGGAGACATGTCTATCTGTGAAGCTCTATGCCATGTGTTGACTTCAGAGATACCATGACCTATCTGCACTTCCCAAATAAACAGGAATATTTGCAGCAATAAGAGTGGAAAATGCTGGAAAACCATAGTAGGTCAGGTATTTTCAACAGAGAAAAATTTTGAATGCTTCCAGTTAATGTCTTTTTCATCTGAACTGGGCAAACTTGATGGTGCTTTGTTCAGCTATCATGTATTGGTGGCGGAGTGAATGAATATTTAGGGTCATGAACGGGGTCTTAATTAAGTGGGATGCTTTGTTCTGGATACTGTCGACCTTCTTGAGTGTGGTTGGACCTACATCCACTGCACAATGCTAGATTTAAAATAACTGGTTTCGTTACTGCTTCCTCAACATACTGATCTGGAAAACTAGCTCTTAGACATTTCGTGAATCCATACTCAGAATCAGAATCAGGTTTATTGTCACTGCCATATATCTTGAAATGTGTTTTGATTTGTTGTACCAGTACAGTGCAAGATGTAAAAAAGTACTGTAAGTTGCAATAAAAATGTACAAAAGAGGAAGAGTTTCTTGGGTTCATGGACCACTCAGAGATCTATGGCAGAGGGGGAAAAGCTGTTCTTACAATGCTGAGTGTACATCTTCAGATTCCTGTCTTGGTTGTTGAGGGTCTTTAATGATTTATGACACCTTTTGAAGATGTCCTTAATGATTAAGACCCCTTTGTTTTTCTAATACATTGAAAAGTGTTTGCTCGAAGCTGAAATTATGTTGGCAAGCTGGCAAAACAAATACCATGTGATCTGGCTCAAGTTAATAGCACAATATATTCTCTGTGCCCATTTTACAATACTGTCCAGCTTAGAACATACCCTTTCTTTGTTTAATCCCTTTTAATGTATTAAAATACAATAAAACAGATATTACATGTGTACTGCAAAATAGATTGACATATGGAGCCTATTAAGAGTTTGAGCAACATCTGGAGAAAAATAATTGTCTGATTGCAGTCTGTATTTTTGTTTTGAGAGGGAGCTAAGGACGAGAGAACTTGTAAATCAGTTCCCATGCTTTCACAGTAGTTTGCTAACTACAACATTCAGCAGAAATGACTTTCATTTATGGTATATTCAGTAAAAACCCAATAATCTGTCTCTTTGATACTGGCTCACCCACATCGCCTCCATTTCCGGAACATCTGCGTTCATTCCATCTTCCTGCTGCCTTAACAGTTATAAAGTTCCTCTTGTCCTTGCAACACATATAAAAAGCTGAAGGAACTCATTGGGGAGGCAGCATCTATGGAAAGAGGACAGTTGACGTTTTGGGCCGGGACCATTCATCAGGACTGGAAAAAAAGATGAGTCAGTTACCTATCATGTTATGAACACATTCAACACGTCATTCTCCACAATCTCCACCATCTCCAAAAGGATCCTACCACCAAACATAAATTTACCACCCCACCCTCCGCTTTCTTCCAGGATCACTCCCTCTATGATTCCCTTGTCCATTCATTCCCCGCCACTAGACTCCCTCCTGGCACTTATCCCTACTAGCAGCCAAAGTGCGACACTCGCCTGCTCACTTCCTCCCTCACCTCTATTCAGGAACCTAAACAGTCCTTCCTGCTGTGAGGCAACACTTCATCTGTGAATTTGCTGGGGTTGTCTATTGTGTCTAGTGCTCCTGATGTGTTCTTCTCAACATTGGTGAAGCCTGTCGTAAATTGGGGGACTGCTTCATAGATAATCTCTTCTTGTGCCATGATGAGGCCATCCTCAGGGTGGAGGAGTAATGCCTTATATTCCATCTGGGTAGTCTCTGACCGCATGGCATGAATATTGATTTCTCCTTCTGGTAAAAAAAACAATTCCCTTCCCCTCCCCTATTCTTCTATTCCCCACTCTAGCCTCTTACTGTCACAATGGGGGGCATTGGGTACGGACTCAAATGCAAGACACAGACACTGAAGTGCAAGGAACAGGACTTGACTAGAGTAGGGACGTGACAGGATACAGACAAGGAGCAAGGACAAGAATGCAGACTAGGGCTTGGACCCTGAGCCAGAGACTAGACAAGGACCCAGGACCTGGGTTTTGCTTCGGGCTCGGGCTGCAGAACCAGGCATAGACATGACATGACTGCAGGACTGGAGGCAGGGGTCCTGGACCTTGAGCTTGGCTGCTGGCGGGGGTCCTGGATCTTGAGCTTGGCTGCTGGTGGGGGTCCTGGATCTTGAGGCCTGCTGGCTGGGGTCCTGGTCTTGAAGCTAGGATACTTCGAGGCTTGGGTATGGACTCCGAGCCAGAGACTGGGCAAGGACCCAGAGCATGGGACTTGACTCGGGCTCAGACTCCAGAACTAGGTGAGGACGAGATGAGGCTACAGGACTGGACATGGCTTGGATGTGCAACTCCTGGGTAGGGTGAGACACACCTAGCGAAGGCGTGGACACAGAGACAGATCCCAACACTAGGTAGTGGCAAACGGCTGGGCCTACCTAGTGAAGGCGTGGACACAGAGAGACAATTCCACACAACGAAAGACAGTTCCTTGTCTTGACCTAACAAGGCTCCAGACTTGCTCCGGTGGTAAGAATTCAGCAATACAGGCGGCGTATCCAGGCTAGGTGAGCAGGCAGAGAGTCAGGCGAGGTATCCAGGCAGAGTCAGGCAAGGGGGGAAAGACAGGAAGGGGAACAGGACAGTCCAGCCAGGAATCATAGAACATGGACCGGACCGTGAACCGGAACACGGACTTCATGGACTGGACTATGACAGTTACCCCACTATGGGAGCCTCCTGGCGACCCAAAAGGCTTTCCCAGACTATGGATGACATGAGCGGGTGGGGGGGGGGGCATTGAACAGGAGAGAACCAGGAAGGCGAGAGTGAAATGACAGTGTCTGTGTCGCTGGGTCCAAGTCTGGCTGGGTTGTTCTGTCACAATGGGGCGGGGGGGGGGGCGGTCGTTGGGAGCGGACCCAAATGCAAGACACAGACGCTGAAGTACAAGGAACAGGACTTGACTAGAGTAGGGACGTGACAGTATACAGACAAGGGGAAAGGACAAGAACGCAGACTAGGGCTTGGACTCTGAGCCAGAGACTGGACAATGACCCAGGACCTGGGACTTGACTCAGGCTTGGACTCCAGAAGTAGGCAAGGACAAGACGAGGCTACAGGACTGGACATGGTTTGGGTGTGGAACTCCTGGGTAGGGCAAGAAACAAGGACAGGTAAAGGCACATGGACAGGACTTGGATAGGACTGGACTAGGCACGGATTGGATGAGGGCCTTCAGGAGCATGGAGCCTTGGACTAGAAGAGACAGGAGCACAGAACACCGAGCCGGGACCTCTCCTTGGGAACAGGACGTGGGGCCAGGACTCACACACATAACACAGAGCCAGGACCCCTCCTTGAGAATAGGACACAAGGCCGGGACTTATACACAGAACACTGAACATGAAGAGACAGATCCCAACACAAGGTGGCAGCAAGCAGCCAGACCCACCTAACAAAGGCATGGACACAGAGACAGATCCCAACACTAGGTGGCAGCAAACAGCCAGGCCTACCTAGCGAAGGCGTGGACACAGAGAGACAATTCCACACAACAAAAGGCAGTTCCTTGTCTTGACCTAACAAGGCTCCAGTCTTGCACCCACGATATGACTTCAGTGATACAGGCAGGGTATCTAGGCTAGGTGAGCAGACAGAGAGTCAGGCAAGCGGGGAAAAGACAGGGAGGGGAACAGGACGGTCCAGCCAGAAATCCCTGTTTAGCCGAGGTATTTACGGCTCAGTCCCATAACGAGAAACATGTGCCCACAACAGAAACTGAGGAAAACCATCAACCCCGGAACAAGGAACCATGGACCAGACCGTGAACCAGAACACGGACTTCACGGACCGGACTATGACACTTACCTCTTCTCACCTGCCTGTCATCTCTTTCTAGGTCTTCTCCTCCCTCCCTTTCTCCTATGGTCCACTCTTCTTTCCTATCAAATTCCTTTCTCTCCAGCCCTTTACTTTTCCTGCCCATCTAGGTTCACCTATCACTTTCTAGCTATGCTCCTCCCTCTCCCCTCACCTTTTTATTCTGGCATCTTCCACCTTCCTTTCCAGTCCTGAAGAAGGTTTCTCAGCCCCAAATATCGACTGTTTATTTACTCCCATAGATGCTGCCTGACCTGCAGATTTCCTCCAGCATTTTGTGTGTGTTGCTTTAGATTTTCTGGACTATTGGATGTTATTCTATTAATATACTGGCACGGTTTTATTTCACTTGTTGTATATGCTACACAGTAGCACATCAAATTATCCAATGATCCCAGTGAATTTAAAGGAAATGGAATTATATGAATGCTTTGGACCTGACCCTGGTTGCAATCTTGAACTTTGGCCTTGGCCATGTGCTCGTCCACATGGGCTAACAAGTAAACCAGATGCTGAACTACCAGGTTTTCCAAATAATTGCCAGATTATCAGGGTTTTACTGCAGTGCTTTTAACGGTACAGGGTACCTACCACAAGTCACTTTCCACATGCACTGTTGAACTGGTCTAGATTTTATTGGCAATTGGGCTACTAGTCACAATTGCCCACCCTTAGTCATCCTATGCCTTGAAGTCATTTGATTCAGGTGTCTTGTCCTCAAACATCCTAATGTTGAGGAGGAAAGAATGACAGCAAAGTCTCTAATGGTACATACCTCAACTCCATATTTTCTGTCCGCCTTTAACAACCTTTCACCTCTTTACCTCTCATCACTTTCCCTGCTCTAGTCTGGGAAACTGCAGCCCCAAGTCTTCTCTGACAAATTTGGATTTGTGGATCCTGTGCCAGGCCTGACAAGATCCAGGATTTGAGAGCTAGTTCCTTGGATGGGAAATATTGGAAAGATCAAACTTTGCTCTTTGCCATCTTGGGAGCCCAGCAAGGAAGGTCCCCCAACAGACTGTAGCAGAGTGAGTTCGGGACTTTTGCTTTTGGCTATATGTGAGGAAAACCTGGGTCAGTAGGCACCTATTTGCAACCTCCAGGTCAATAAATGTCATGATAGACAATATGTTTGATATTGCTGATTGATAACACTTACAGAAGCCTTTGTTCCAAGAAGTCTTTTCACATAGAAAATGAGTCCATACTCAAACCTGAACTCTCAGAATAAACTAATCTATCATCTTCTTCAGTCAATTGTGTAGAAAGATCGTCTGTATTGTCATAATGCTGAAAGCACTGTCAATATAATGATAAACAATAAGTGTAACGGTAGTTTCAGTTCATGTTCTTGATAATTATCTTACAAAACCCTATAAACTCAATACCAGAGGATACAACACACTGGACCATTGTTACACCACCATCAAGAATGCCTACCGTGCTGTTCCACGCCCTCACTTCGGGAAGTCTGATCACCTTGCTGCACTTCTATTCCCTGAGTATAGACAGAGATTGAAGACTGAGGAGGTTTGGACAAGGGAAGCACAGGAGTGTCTACAGGACTGTTTTGAATCAGTGGACTGGACTGTATTCAGGGATTCATCTTTGAATCTGGATGAGTATGCTGCAGTTGTTACCGACTTCATTAAAACCTGTGTGGATGAGTGTGTGCCTACAAAGACTTACTGTACATTACCAAACCAAAAGCCATGGATGAACCAGAAGGTACATCATCTGCTGAAGGCTAGATCTGTGGCATTTGCCTATCATCATAATAGGTCAACGACAGACACAATCTCTATGGCTCTTCACATGGCTTTAGATCACCTGGGCAACACAAACACCTACGTCAGGATGCTGTTCATCGACTATAAATAATAGGCATCCGTTAGTCTCGTGAGACCATGGATTTGCGCCTTGGAAGGTTACCAGGGTGCAGGCCTCGGCAAGATTGTATGGAAGACCGGTAGTTGCCCATGCTGCAAGTCTTCCATCTCCACGTCACCGATGTTGTCCAAGGGAAGGGCACTAGGACCCATACAGCTTGGCACCAGTGTCGTCTCAGAGCAATGTGTGGTTAAGTGTCTTGCTCAAGGACACAACACGCTGCTTCAGCCAAGGTTCGAACTAGCGACCTTCAGATCACTAGATGAATGCCTTAACCACTTGGCCATCGACTATAACTCAGCATTTAATACCATCATTCCCACAATCCTGATTGAGAAGTTGTAGAACCTGGGCCTCTGTTCCCCCCTCTGTAATTGGATCCTCGACTTCCAAACTGGAAGATCACAGTCTGTGCAGATTGGTGATAACATATCCTCCTCACTGACGATCAACACTGGCGCACCTCAGGGGTGTATGCTTAGCCCACTGCTCTACTCTCTGTATGCACGTGACTGTGTGGCTAGGCATAGCTCAAATACCATTTACAAATTTGCTGACGATACAGCCATTGTTGGTAGAATCTCAGGTGGTGACGAGAGGGCGTACAGGAGTGAAATATGCCAACTAGTGGAGTGGTGCCGCAGCAACAACCTGGCACTCAACGTCAGTAAGATGAAAGAGCTGATTGTGGACTTCAGGAAGGGTAAGACAAAGGAACATGTACCAATTCTCATAGACGGATCAGAAGTGGAGAGAGTGAGCAGCTTCAAGTTCCTGGGTGTCAAGATCTCTGAGAATCTAACCTGGTCCTAACATATTGATGTAGTCACAAAGAAGGCAAGACAACGGCTATACTTTATTAGGAGTTTGAAGCAATTTGGCTTGTCAACAAATACGCAAATAAGCTCAAGATCTTCTATAGTTGTTCCGTGGAGAGCATTCTGACAGGCTGCATCACTGTCTGGTATGGAGGGGCTACTGCACAGGACCGAAAGAAGCTGCAGAAGGTTGTAAAGCTAGTCAGCCCCATCTTGAGCACTAGCCTACAAAGTACTCAGGACATCTTTAGGAAGCAGTGTCTCAGAAAGGCTGCGTCCATTATTAAAGACCTCCAGCACCCAGGGCATGCACTTTTCTCACTGTTACTATCAGGTAGGAGATACAGAAGCCTGAAGACACACACTCAGAGATTCCAGAACAGCTTCTTCCCCTCTGCCATCCAATTCCTAAATGGACTTTGAATCTTTGGACACTACCTCACTTTTTTAATATACAGTATTTCTATTTTTGCACATTTTTAAAATAATCTCTTCAATATACATAATTGATTTACTTGTTTATTTATTATTATGTTTTATTTTATTTATTATTATTATTTTTTTTTCTCTGTCTCTGCTAGATTATGTATTGCATTGAACTGCTGCTGCTAAGTTAACAAATTTCATGTCACATACCGGTGATAATAAGCCTGATTCTGATTCTGATTCCGAAGAAATAGGTAGGTTTCAAAAAGTGCTTCATTGAATTTTTCAGAATGATTCTGACTTGTTATCATCATTGGAAAGGAAAAAGGATTTTGATGTTTAACATGTATGGGCCCATTTTTCCCTGTGCTTTTCTGTAACCCCAGCAAGATGAGATGGGATTGACTTAAACAAGCACATTAATATTTATTTGTCAGTGTTAACTTGTGCTCTGCTTGGCAGAACGAAGAAAAATATTCTGGATGTGGAGAGTGTGATGGCTTCTAAGCATTCTCATTAGAGCTAGAGAAAGAAGGCAAATGAAATGATAGCTTCAAGGCTTAACCCATAACCTTGAAGCTGGATTTATTAATACCTATTTTCATGTGGAACTCGCTAAGCCTGAGATAGTTCACAATTGTAACCCAATTCTCTCGACAGCTGGTAACTAACCAGCTAGCTATTTGCTACAATCTTTGACTGCAATTTTGGAGCAATTGCAGTGTCCTGTATCGCTCATTTCCAAAACTTTTTCTCTTTTTCTTTTGTCTTCTTTTAGCTCCTACATTTACCTCTTCCACACAGAATAGCTGGGACTAACAACCACTTGCTTTCAGCCATGATTAAGTCTGCCTTTGTGTTAACACTGTCACAGATATTCCCTTTGTTCATTCAACCTTTCCCTCTCCCGGAACTCAAAATAATCTTGCTTCCTAACTTTTCTTGTTCTGGTACGAAGTCATTGATTTGTTTCCCCTCCACAGATGCTGGCTGGTCAGTTGAGTATTTCAGAATCAGGTTTAATACCACTAGCATGTGGCATGAAATTTGTGGCAGCAGTATAATGCAATACATGATAAATATAGAAAAAAATCTGAGTTACAGTAAGTATATATGTATTTTAAATAGTTATATTAAAGTAAGTAGGACAAAAACAGAAATCAATAATAAAGTAGTGAGGTAGAGCTCATGGGTTCAATGTCCGTTTAGAAATTGGATGGCAGAGGGGAAGAAGCCTTGCTAGTGATGTTGTGTATTTAATATTGAAGTAATGTTGGAGTAATCTTGTGTATATATATATATATATATATACACATATATAGGTTGATTAAGCATTCTTATCCTTTTAGTAATTCATTATGGGTTATATGTATAAATACTTGAATAGCATACTTCATCACGCTACCACGTCATACATGTGCACCTCGCTTAAAAGAATCTCGACGTTAGACCCGCATTTTGGACTCCCGTGTCTTCCTTTGAATTTGTTTAATATTTTGATGTTACAAAGCATAACAAAGGCCCTGACAGGCCAAGATATCCCTTTTGGTCTCTATCTTCTTTACTCGGAATTTCAGTCAAACTTGATGCTGTCTCTTTCTCTTACGAGCTCTGTCCCCTTTATATAATATATAATGTATGCTGTTGCAAGGGGTGTGCAGCTTTTAAGGGGTTGATGCCCCTTTATGATTTCTGCAAGTTATTTCCAGCTGGACAATACTGACTGACGTCTCACTGGGAGCCACACAAGTCCTGGAAAACATGTGATTTTGTGTATAAACCTTCATAGTGCTGATTTAAACTTATTGTTGGCCAATTTCATGTTTTTTTGTGTGTGGGAGATCCAATTGAGCAATAGCATACTGCATGTTAAGTACAGCAGGAAGCGTAAAAGCAAATTTCTAGACAATGGTTGCAAATTGACTTAATTGTGGTTCTTTACAAAATTTCTGATGTTTCTTTAAAGATGAGCTAAAATCATAGAATTTGATATCAATAAATCAGGGCATGTGGCTGGTGTTATTCGTTATACACAAGTAATACAACAAAGCCAGTGAAAGTTCATTGCATGATTAAACAGTAGGATACAGCTGATGTTGTCTTGGACACATTTCTCACCCCCTAGCTCTGCAAACATGGCATCTACTGTGTGATTCACCAACAAAGTTGCTGTATTTGCTCTTTTTCTTTTCTTTTTCAATCTCTTTATTAATTTTAGAATATATAAACAAAACATAGCAATGATACAAATAATAGGAGATAAATTGTTACACTTACAAACAGTAATTGTAAAGTCCAATATTGAAATTTGACAAAGCTCCCAATCATATAAAACTAACAACAGATAATACAGATCAAAAAAGACTAAAAAAAACATGAAAAAGAAAAAAAAAACCAAAACCAAAAAAAAAACCCCAACCCAAAAGAAAGACAAAATTGATCAACTAAACTAAAAGACTTGGGCAAATCTAAAAACTTAAAAATGAAAAAGAAGAAAACCTCAGTTCCGACGACTCCATTCCCCTCCAACAACAATACAGAGAAATAGAATAGGTTTGGAAATAAAGATATTACATTAAGTGAAAATGCTGAATGAATGGCCTCCAAGTTTTTTCAAACTTGATGGAAGGGTCATAAACTACACTTCTAATTTTCTCCAAATTCAAACACAGCATAGTTTGTGAAAACCAATGAAATACCTTAGGAGGGTTAATCTCTTTCCAATTCAATAAAATAGACTTTCTGGCCATTAAAGTAAGAAATGCAATCATTCTTCGTGATGAAGAGGTTAAATTATTTAAATCTATCATTGGTAGTCCAAAAATAGCAGTAATTGGATGCGGTTGTAAGTCTATATTTAAAACCGTTGAAATAATATCAAAAATATCTTTCCAATATTTCTGCAACAGGGGACATGACCAAAACATGTGGGTTAAAGAAGCTATCTCGGAATGACATCTGTCACATATTGGATTATTATAAGAGTAATAACGAGATAGTTTATCTTTGGACATGTGAGCCCTGTGCACTACTTTAAACTGTATCAACCTATGCTTAGCACATACAGAGGATGAATTAACTAACTGAAGAATTTTTTCCCATTTTTCAGTCGGTATATTAATCTCAAGTTCTCTTTCCCAGTCAGCTTTAATTTTATTAGAAGCATCAGGACATAAATTCAAAATTATATCATATATGATTGCTACAACACTTTTCTGAGAGAGATTTAAATCTAAAATTTTTTCCAAAATATCCGTTGGATATGGATGTGGGAAATTAGGGGAAACAGTAATTAAAAAGTTCCTAATCTGTAAATATCTGAAAAAGTGAGATCTGGGTAAGTTATATTTATTAGAAAGTTGATCAAAAGACATAAAACAATTATCCATAAATAAATCGCGAAAAGATATTATACCTTTAATTTTCCAAGCAGAGTAGGCTTGATCCATCGTGGAAGGTTGAAAAAGAAAGTTTGACAAGATAGGGCTGTATTTGCTCATAACACAGAAGCTATACCTTATGTAAATTTGGTCTTATTATTTTTTGTCTACTTGATTCACACTGGTGACTGTCTCTTGTAAGGCCAGCATTTATTCATAATGTCCTTGAGAAGATGGTGCTGAAGATTTTTTTCCATGAGAGGGTGAATTTAAGTTGCAAAGGTACTTTCGTTGTTCTGATAGATTGGCATCAGGGAGATAATATAGAAATAGAAATGTGTTTCTCAAAAGCATGTTGTGTGACTTAGTTGAAGCCTGACAATGGTGATATTTTCATGCATGTCCTAACCTTGCCCTTTTCAAGTGGAAGAGATCTTAAGTTTGGTAAATGCTCTTGAAGCAGTTTTGGTAAGTTGCTGTGCTGTATTTTGTAGATGACTCAATGAGCCAGTGATGGAGGGACTAAATGTTAAAGTTATGGAAAAGATGGTTAAGGCCTCTCATTGTTAAAGATGGTTAAGATGGTTAAGGCCTCTCAATGTTAAAGATGGTTAAGGCCTCTCATTCTTCGTACTATTAAGATCACCCCTTGCACAATCCTCTTAGATATTCTGAAAATTCCCTCTGGAGAATCAATTTTCTTTTACAAAAATCACCAGAGAGCACTGCTGGTTCGCTACCGAGTGCAACATCTGAGCCCTTGTATTTACAGTTCCTGTTTCCGGTCTTCCCTGCAGACTGAAACCTCTGCATGGTTAACCTACCAAATAATTTCATAATGTTAAAGTCATCAATCAGCTCCTAGTTCGGTTTTCTTTTTTTCTAGAGTATAAGATCTCCTGCTTGTTCAATCTTAACAAACAGATATCAAACAATTCTGCCATCACTTTGGCTAAATCTGAAAATGCTGAGATCGTATTTACATTCTCCAAGTCATTTATGTAAATATTGCACAGTGCTGCTCCTATCAGCGATCTCTGTCGAACACCATCAGTTTGAATAATTATCCTTACCTACTGATTTTTATTTTATATTCACGTTTTATGCAGTTTACATTTTGTCCTCTGACTCTGTATGTTCATACTATATCACAACATTGACCTTGGCCATGAACTCAACTTTCATTTCCTTTAGGAGTCCTGACGCTGTTAAATTCATAACCCTTCAGTTCAGGAAACTGGGTGAGTATTTCAGAGACAGCGACCACAACTCCCCAATCTTTGCCATAGCCTTGGAGAAGGATAGGAGCAGATGGTATGGGGAAGTATTTAACTGGGGGAGGAATTATGATGCTATTAGGCAGGAATGGGAGCATAAATTGGGAATGGACATAATTAGGGAAATGCACAATAGAA
Organism: Mobula hypostoma; assembly: GCF_963921235.1. Lineage (NCBI taxonomy): Eukaryota > Metazoa > Chordata > Chondrichthyes > Myliobatiformes > Myliobatidae > Mobula > Mobula hypostoma. The sequence goes on along the minus strand of NC_086099.1, from coordinate 160,349,364 downwards.
ATGTGGATGCTGTTTAGGGAGAACTCGCTACGTTCCGGATAGATTGAGGCAGGGAGAGGATGGTAGGGTGAAGGAATTTGATTATGGTTGAATATCTAGTCAAGAGGATGAAAGAAGGTTACTTAAGGTTTAGGAAGCAAAGACCAGACAGGACTCCAGAGAATTACAAGGTAGCTGGAAAGCAGCTTAAAAATGGACTTAGGTCAGTGGGCATGAGAAGACATTGATGGGTAGGATTAAGGAAAACCTTAAGTCTTTCTACATGTATGTAAAGAACAGGAGGAAGACTAGAGTGAGAGTAGGACTGATCAGGATAGCAGAGGAAACATATGCTTGGAGATGAAGGAAATAGGCAAGGTTCTTAATGAATACTTTGCTTCAGTATGCATCAGTGAGAGGGACTTCAACGTTTGTGAGGACAGCGTAAACCAGACTGATATACTTGAACATGTTGATGTTAAGAAAGTGGAATTGCTGGAACTTTTGAAAATCATTAGGATAGAAAAGTCCCTGGGGTCAGACAGGATATATCTGGTCGGTGAACAGTGGTGTTCTGCAGAGATCTGTTCTGGGGCCCCTGTTCTTTGTGATTTTTATAAATGATATGGATGAGGAAGTGGAAGGGTGGGTAGTAAGTTTGCAATTGCCATGAAGATTGGTGATGTTGTAAATAGTGTAGAAGGTTGTCATAGATTGTAATGGGACATTGTAGGATGCAAAGCTAGGCTGAGAAGTGGCAGATGGAGTTCAACCTGGAAAAATGTGAAGTGATTCACTTTGGAAAGTCACATTTGAAGGCAGAATATAAGGTTAATGGCAGGATTCTTAACAGTGAGGAGGAAAAAAAGGCTTCTTGGGGTACATGCCCATCGATTCCTCAAAGTTGCTATGCAATTTGACAGTGTTGTTAAGAAGGCGTATGGTGTGTTGGTATTTATCTGTCAGGAGATTGAGTTAAAGAGCTGCGAGTTAATTTGGCAGCTCTATTAAACCTTGGCTAGACCACACTTGGAATATTGTGTTCAGCTCGGTTTGCCTCATTATAGGAAGGATGTGAAAACTTTAGAGAGGTGCAGAGGAGACTTACCAGGTTGCTGTCTGGATTAGCGAGCATGTCTTGTGAGGATACGTTGAATGAGTGGCTTTTCTTTTTGCAGTGATGTGGGATGAGACGTAGCTTGATAGAGCTGTTCAGGATGATAAGGAGCATAAATCAAATGGACAGCCAGAGACTAATTCCCAGGGTGGAAATAGCTAATACAGGAGTCATATTTTAAAGGTGATTGGAGAAAGATTTAAGGGAATTGTCCAAGGTAAATTTTTTACACAGAGAATGGTGAGTGCATGGAACATGCTGTCAGTGGTGGTAGTGCAGCCAGATACATTAGGGACATTTAGGAAACTCCTAGCTTAGCACATGAGTGATAGAAAAATTGGAGGGCTGTGTACGAGGGAAGGGGCATCGCCACAAATTTGTGGGCCAAAGGGCCTGTACTGTGCTGTAATATTCTACGTCAAAATTTGCAGTTGATGTAAACAAGGTTTGTTCAAAATTATCCATCAATTTAGATTGAAAGCTAAATAAAATTGTAGATTATAGTAAAAAAATGTGAACATTGATTTGATGGGCTTATGCTACCTTGTCCTATTCCTAAAAATAAGTTAAAAGGCATTCACTTGCTTGCCTGATTTACTTAGGTTCCATATGTCCTGCTTCCATTTGTATTTAGCATCCGGCTACACAGTAAGAAAACTAGCTGAGGGAAGGAATTCCCAGGTGCTGTTAAGTAGGTAGGGAAAGAACATACAAGTCATTTTATAGCTATAAGTGGCTAGGATGAAACAACAAGGCATCATTTAAAGAGCAAAGGACTAAAAAAAAAATTTAAAAATGCAAACTCTGTTGTGAGCATGCCTTACCAGCAGGATGAGGCAAAATTGAATTGAATTGAATTGACTTTATTTCTTACATCCATCACATACATGAGAAGTAAAAATCTTTATTTTACGTCTCCATCTAAATGTGCAATGTGCATTCATAGTAATTTATAATAATTTATAATAAATAGAATAGTCAATGCAGTATAGAGTACACTCAAATCAGCGTGAGTTCATCAGTCTGACGGCCTGGTGGAAGAAACTGTCCCGGAGCCTGTTGGTCCTGGCTTTTATGCTGTGATGGTAGCAGCTGGAATAGATTGTGGTTGGGATGACTTGGGTCCCCAATGATCCTACGGGTCCTTTTTACACGCTTGTCCTTGTAAACGTCCTGAATCATGGGATGTTCACAACTACCATTGTGCTGGACTATCTGCACCACTCTCTGCAGAGTCCTGCAATTAAGGGAGGTACAGTTCCCATACCAGGCAGTGATGCAGCCCGTCAGGATGCTCTGAATTGTGCCCCTGTAGAAAGTTCTTTGGATCTGGGGGCCCATACCAAACTTCCTTCACCATTTGAGGTGAAAGAGGCGCTGTTGTGCTTTTTTCACCACACAGCTGCTGCGTACAGACCATGTGAGATCCTCGGTGATGTGCATGCCAAGAAACTTAAAGCTGTTTACCCTCTCAACCCCAGATCCATTGATGTCAATAGGGGTTAGCCTGTCTCCATTCCTCCTGTAATCCACAACTAGCTCCTTTGTTTTTGCGACATTAAGGGAGAGGTTGTTTTCTTGACACCACTGTGTCAGCAAGATGACTTCTTCCTTGTGGCCACCTCATTATTGTTTAAGTAAGGCCACTCAATGTAGTGTCATTGGCAAATTTAATTAGCAGATTGGAGCTGTGGGTGGTGATACAGTCATGGGTATACATGGAGTCAAGGAGGGGACTCAGTACGCAGCCCTGAGGGGCTCCTGTACTGAGAGTCAGAGGGGTGGAGGTGATGGAGCCCACTCTTACAACCTGTTGGCAATCTGACAGGAATTCTAGGATCCAGCTGCACAAGGCAGGGTCGAGGTCTCTGAGCTTCTTGTCGAGCCTGGATGGTACTATGGTGTTGAATGCCAAACTGTAGTCCAAGAACAGCATTCTCACACAAGCATCCTTCTTCTCCAGATGTATAAGGACGGTATGTAGAGCAGTGACTATTGCATCATCTGTCAATCAGTTGTGTCAGGAAGTGAATTATAGGGGGTGCAGTTTGGGTGGTAGCAAGCTGTAGATGTAATCCTTTACCAGCGTCTCAAAGCATTTGCTTATTATTAAGGTGAGTGCGACAGGACACCAGTCGTTCAGGCATGTTACCTTGGTCTTTTTTGGTAGAGGGTCAATGGTGGATAATTTGAAGCAGGAGGGCACTCTACACTGGGAGAGGGAACAATTAAAAATGTCAGTAAACACATCTGCCAGTTGTGCTGCGCACATCCTGAGTACTCGCCCTAGGATGATGTCTGGTCCCGTAGCCTTGCAACTGTCCACTCGTTGGAAACCTGCGTAACCTCAGTTACGGGTTGTAGCTGTGGCTTTCCTCGGGGGCTCAGAGTTAGCGACGTCAAACCGAATATAAAAGCAATCGAGCTCATCTGGGAGAGAGGCTGCAGTGTTGGTGGCACCACAATGTTGGGCTTTGAATCCCGTGATGGTAATGGAGGAGCCTGGAACTGTGACTAAACTTTTTCAATGGATATTTCTAGACTTTTGGGCAACTCTTTCATTTTTTTATAAGTGCTGCTGAGAAGGAGTTGGCAATTTCGGTTGGAAACCCAACTGCTGGAAGAACACAGCAGATCAGCAGCAGCTTTGGAGGCAATGATTGACCTACCAGAGTACTTTACTTATGATCTCATCAATGTGTTGAGCCCAGGGTAGATCCATTGACACCAGGAACTTGAAGTTGCTCACCCTTTCCACCGTTGATCCCTGAATGAGGACTGGTGTGTAGTCACTCTGATTAGCCTTATCATCATGAATGTAGACAGACTAGAGCAGTGGTCTATGCACAGGTCCTTGAAGTGTGCCTCCAGAGGAGATTCATGAGAATGATTCTGGGAATGATAGGGTTAACATATGGGGAGCAGTTGATGGCTCCGGGCCTGCACTCTTTGGAGTTTAGAAAAATGAGAGGGGAATCTCATTGAAACCTATCAAATATAGAAAGGTCTAGATAGAGTGGATGTGGAGAGAATGCTTCCCATAGTGGGTGAGTCTCAGCCTCAGATAAAGAGACATCCATTTAGAGCAGAGTTGAGAAAGTATTTCTTTAGACAGAGGGTGGTGAATCTGTGGAATTCATTGCCACAGATATCTGTGGAGACCGTGTCTCTGAATGTATTTAAAGCAGAGGTTGATAGGTTCTTGATTAGTCAGGGCATCAATGGTTATGGGGAGAAGGCAGGAGAATGTGATTGAAAGGGATAATAAATCAGCCATGATGGAAAGGCAGAGCAGTCTCAATGGGCTAATCGGCATGATTCTGATCTTGTGTCTTATGGTCTAATTATTAATATCAATAAATGTATTTATTTATTTATTTATCTACAGCGTGGAATAGGCCATTCTGGCCCTTCGAGTCACACCGTCCAGCAGTTCCCCAACTTAATCTGAGCAAAATCACGGGACAATTTACAATGCCCATTCCACCTACCAACTGGTATGTCTTTGGAATGTGGGAGGAAACCAGAGCACCAGGAGGAAACCCACACATTCACAGGAAGAATGTAGAAACTCCTCACAGACAGTGGTGGGATCTGAATGATCGTTTGTAAAGGTTGTGCTAACCACTATGTTATTATACTGTGAATTAATAATATTAATCATTTGATAATGTTAGTAAATTAATAATATTAATACATTAATAAATTTAGCCTATGTAATAGCTAATGGTGAATAGGTTCCAACATGGGCACATTCAGAGTTATTCAATTCAAACTTATGTAACCCTCAGGCTCGTCTAGGGCAGGGGTCAGCAACCTTTTTGCCTCTGTGGGCCGGATTGCGTATTAATGAGCAGATAGTGGGCCAGATAAATGCCATAAAAAACTTGAAATATGGGAATTATCCATTTAAATACATCTAGTTATGTTTTACCTCAAATTAATGAATAACACATGCTAGAAAATAATTTATGCTTAACCAAGGATGCCAATTAGTAATCAAAGAACTCATTTACTTTTTTTGTCCCACCATTGCTGGTGCCCCATCAGTTGTGATGCCAATTAGCTTCGACACATTAAGTTTCACTTCTGACATCATTTTCAGCAAAGCTTCAAAAATGTCTGCTCCAGTAACCGTGTCCTTCATAGGAATTAATTGAATCAACTCTTCAAAAATTTGAAAAGTTGAGGTCACTCCTCACACAAACACTGCAGGTTGAGCAGTGTCTCTCAAGTCTGTGCTCTCATCAAGTGCAACTAAAAAAAATGCAATTCGTTGCAGGCATCCCTTAAACAATTTTTAACATCTGCTGCCATTTCTTCAACTCGCCGTGTGATCGTTCTTGCTGACAGGCTGATGGATGCAAATAAAGATTTCCTTTTCAGGACAAACAATATCCACCACTGTCAGTAAACATTCTTTGACAAACTCCATTTGTAAAAGGCTTCATCTTTTCTGCAATACATTTTGAGACTGTAGCTGGCACGGGTATTTCCTTCATTTTCACTGCTTTTTCAGCACTCAGCGTCTACCGTCCTGCGTTTTGCATTCATTACCTTTGGAATTTTTTTCTTTGATTTTATTTTGAAATGCGAGTTATTCAACAAGTATTGTAGCACATGTAAATATCTGGATATTTAGTGTGGACATCTTGTTAAAACACAGTGACACTGTTTCTGTTTACAAATTTGTGGAAAGTGGAAAGTGGAAAGTGGAAAGCGGCCAGTGCGTAAGTGGGCCAGTGATGGAGTGGAGCTTTGAGGCTTTGACTTGAAAGGTTTCGACGAGGAGGGGCGGAGGACAAGCTAGCTCACAGTGAGGTTTTACAATGTCTCTTGAGACGGTGATGTGCCTCTCATGTGAGCTGTGGCAGTCTTGGGGGAACTCCCCTCTCCCGCAGAGTCACATCTGCCAGAAGTGCATACGGCTGGGCGATCTGGAAGACCACGTAAGGAATCTGGAGCAGCAGCTGGATGACCTTCGACTCATAAGGGCGAATGAGGCAGTCATAGATGAGAGCTACAGGGAGGTAGTCACACCTAGGCTGTCGAAAGTAGGTTGTTGGGTGACAGTCAGAGGGGGGAAAGTGAAGGTGAGCAGACAGGTGGTGCAGAGCACCCCTGTAGCCATTCCCCTGAATAATAAGTTTACCGTCCTGGATACTGTTGGCGGGGATGACCGACCAGGTGTGAGCCACGGTGGCAGGGCCTCCGCACTGAGTCTGAACCTGTGGTGCAGAAGGTTGGGACGGAGAAGAGGAGAGCTGTCGTCATTGGAGACTCTATAGTCAGGGGAGCAGACAGGAGATTTTGTGGATGTGAGAAGGACACCCGCATGGTTTGTTGCCTCCCAGGTGCCAGGGTCCGGGATGTCTCTGACCGGGTGCACGACATCCTGGTACGAGAGGGAAAGCAACCAGAAGTCGTGATACATGTTGGGACCAACGACATAGGCAGGAAGAGGGATGAGGTCCTGAAGTGTGAGTTTCGGGAACTAGGCAGAAGGCTGAAGAACAGGACCTCAAGGGTGGCGTTCTCAGGATTGCTGCCAGTGCTATGTGACAGTGATGGTAAGAATTGGAGGAGATGGTAGTTGAATGCGTGGCTGAGCAGATGGTGCAGGGAGCAGGGTTTTAGATTTTTAGATCATTGGGATCTCTTCTGGGGAAGGTGGGACCTGTACAGATTGGATGGGTTGCACCTGAACTCGAGGGGGAGCAATATCCTTGCAGGTAGGTATGCTAGCATGGTTCGGGGGGGATGGGACCCAGAGCGATAGAGCAGTGAAAGAAGTGCATGGAGTAAAGCCAGATCTAACATATAGAGAGGCTTTGAGGAAAGAGAAGCAGAATAAACGGTGTAAAGACAGTAAGGTAGAAGGGCTGAAATGTGTGTACCTCAATGCAAGAAGCATCAGGAACAAAGGTGATGAATTGAGAGCTTGGATACATATGTGGAATTATGATGTAGTGGCCATTACAGAGACTTGGCTGGCACCAGGGCAAGAATGGATTCTCAATATTCCTGGATTTCAGTGCTTTAAAAGGGATAGAGAGGGTGGAAAAAGAGGAGGAGGGGTGGCATTACTGGTCAGGGATACTATTACAGCTACAGAAAGGGTGGGTAATGTAGCAGGATCCTCTTTGGAGTCAATATGTGGAAATAAGGAACAGGAAGGGAGCAGTTACTCTATTGGGGGTATTCTATAGGCCCCCTGGTAGCAGCAGAGATACAGAGGATCAGACTGGAAGGCAGATTTTGGAAAGGTGCAAAAATAACAGGGTTGTTATCATGGGTGACTTTAACTTCCCTAATATTGATTGGCACCTGATCAGTTCCAAGGGTTTAGATGGGGCAGAGTTTGTTAAGTGTGTCCAGGACAGATTCCTGTCACAGTATGTGGACAGGCCGACCAGGGGGAATGCCATACTGGATCTAGTACTAGGTAATGAACCGGGTCAGATCACAGATCTCTCAGTGGGTGAGCATCTGGGGGACAGTGACCACCGCTCCTTGGCCTTTAGCATTATCATGGAAAAGGATAGAATCAGAGAGGACAGGAAATTTTTTAATTGGGGAAGGGCAAATTATGAGGCTATAAGGCTAGAACTTGTGGGTGTGAATTGGGATGATGTTTTTGCAGAGAAATTTACTATGGACATGTGGTCGATGTTTAGAGATCTCTTGCGGGATGTTAGGGATAAATTTGTCCCGGTGAGGAAGATAAAGAATGGTAGGGTGAAGGAACCATGGGTGACAAGTGAGGTGGAAAATCTAGTCAGGTGGAAGAAGGCAGCATACACGAGGTTTAGGAAGCAAGGATCAGATGGGTTTATTGAGGAATATAGCGAAGCAAGAAAGGAGCTTAAGAAGGGGCTGAGAAGAGCAAGAAGGGGGCATGAGAAGGCCTTGGCGAGTAGGGTAAATGAAAACCCCAAGGCATTCTTCAATTATGTGAAGAAAAAAAGGATGACAGGAGTGAAGATAGGACCAATTAGAGATAAAGGTGGGAAGATGTGCCTGGAGGCTGTGGAAGTGAGCGAGGTCCTCAATGAATACTTCTCTTCGGTATTCACCAATGAGAGGGAACTTGATGATGGTGAGGACAATATGAGTGAGGTTGATGTTCTGGAGCATGTTGATATTAAGGGAGAGGAGGTGTTGGAGTTGTTAAAATACATTAGGACAGATAAGTCCCCGGGGCCTGATGTAATATTCCCCAGGTTGCTCCACGATGCGAGGGAAGAGATTGCTGAGCCTCTGGGTAGGATCTTTATGTCCTCGTTGTCCACGGGAATGGCACTGGAGGATTGGAGGGAGGCGAATGTTGTCCCCTTGTTCAAAAAAGGTAGTAGGGATAGTCCGGGTATTTATAGACCAGTGAGCCTTACGTCTGTGGTGGGAAATCTGTTGGAAAAGATTCTTAGAGATAGGATCTATAGGCATTTAGAGAATCATGGTCTGATCAGGGACAGTCAGCATGGCTTTGTGAAGGGTAGATCATGTCTAACAAGCCTGATAGAGTTCTTTGAGGAGGTGACCAGGCATATAGATGAGGGTAGTGCAGTGGATGTGATCTATATGGATTTTAGTAAGGCACTTGTCAAGGTTCCACACAGTAGACTTATTCAGAAAGTTAGAAGGCATGGGATCCAGGGAAGTTTGGCCAGGTGGATTCAGAATTGGCTTGCCTGCAGAAGGCAGAGGGTGGTGGTGGAGGGAGTACATTCAGATTGGAGGATTGTGACTAGGTGGTGCCCCACAAGGATCTGTTCTGGGACCTCTACTTTTCGTGATTTTTATTAACGAGCTGGATGTGGTGGGTTGGCAAGTTTGCAGACGACACAAAGGTTGGTGGTGTTGTAGATAGTGTAGAGGATTGTCAAAGATTGCAGAGAGACATTGATAGGATGCAGGAGTTGGCTGAGAAGTGGCAGATGGAGATCAACCTGGAGAAGTGTGAGGTGGTACACTTTGGAAGGACAAACTCCAAGGCAGAGTACAAATTAAATGGCAGGATACTTGGTAGTGTGGAGGAGCAGAGGGATCTCGGGGTACATGTCCACAGATCCCTGAAAGTTGCCTCACAGGTGGATAGGGTAGTTAAGAAAGCTTATGGGGTGTTAGCTTTCATAAGTTGAGGGATAGAGTTTAAAAGTCATGATGTAATGATGCAGCTCTATAAAACTCTGGTTAAGCCACACTTGGAGTACTGTGTCCAGTTCTGGTCACCTCACTATAGGAAGGATGTAGAGGCATTGGAAAGGGTACAGAGGAGATTTACCAGGCTGCTGCCTGGTTTAGAAAGTATGCATTATGATCAGAGATTAAGGGAGCTAGGGCTTTACTCTTTGGAGAGAAGGAGGATGAGAGGAGACATGATAGAGGTGTACAAGATAATAAGACATGGCTTTAAGGTAAGGGGTGGGAAGTTCAAGGGGGATATTAGAGGAAGGTTTTTTACTCAGAGCGTGGTTGGTGCGTGGAATGCACTGCCTGAGTCAGTGGTGGAGGCTGATACACTAGTGAAGTTTAAGAGACTACTAGACAGGTATATGGAGGATTTAAGGTGGGGGCTTATATGGGAGGCAGGGTTTGAGGGTCGGCACAATATTGTGGGCCGAAGGGCCTGTACTGTACTATACTATTCTATGTTCTATGTTTAAATTTGAAAGATCTCATTTGAAAACCTGCGCGTACACAGAGAGTATCTAATACATATTAGTAAGGTAGTCTGCCTTCTCGTCATTCGTATATACCAGTGTTTGATTTGGAACAAAACGGATCCTGGGTCTAGTGTAACAAGACGCCAAGCATGTCCATCAATGTCGCATGAAACACTCAGAATAAGGAAAAATTGCTCGTGGGCTGGATAAGCCTAATATCTCAGTATTTGCTTGCGGGCTGGTCAAAATACCTTCGCGGGCCGGATCTGGCCTGCAGGCCGTAGGTTGCCTACACCTGGTCTAGGGGAATCAGCCTTTGGTCCCGCCAAACTGGGTAATCGTGTTTGTGTGGACGCTGTGTAATGTACCCCCACTTACAAACACACAATGCAAAATATCAGACAGTACACCATATACAATTAAATGGTAGTGTCACGAACCCCATGACGGGTTGAAAAGGACCAGCAGAAATGGAACACCTCTGGAGTCTGGTTTACTATAAATTCAGACTATATTTATTACTACTACGAATTAATACCATTAAACCGAATAATACAACACAGGTTATAAACTATTATATATATATATCCGTAAATGTGTGTGTGGATACAAAAATAATAGTCCAGGAGGTAGATATCAATCTTACGGTGTCAGGTAAGTTTAAGCAGTTTAGTTCACTTTGTGTTGCGTCGAGTTGAATTGATGGCGAGAGAGACAGTTAATTGAGTTGATGTTCAAGTTGGCAGCTTTAGTTGTTCTTGCTTCCGAAGTCTTCAGAGTCACTTTGTGTGACTCCCACACAGACACAGATGGACAGAGTCCCTTCTAGGGAACACTCTACTAACCCACGGCACGGGTTCACCACCAGCAGACCCCCACAGGCAAGCTCTTACCTGCACTGGTAATCAGGGGTCGAAATTAATCAGTCCGTTGCCTCTACCCTCGTGGTGGTCTTAAACTCCACCATTGGTTCTCGGGTAGCTTCCGCAGTTCTCTCGTGTTGTGTCTCCTCTGCCGTTATCAGACCGAAGGATCCACTTTTCATAGTCCATCCAAAATTCCAGCGTCCGTTAGCTCAACCACTCTGAGCTGTTACCATGGTGACTTCCCAGCTCGTGTCACTCCCATGTGTCGTTCCATACAACTAAATCATCAATGTATGCCCCAGTATTCTTCAAGCCTTGAATCACAGAGTTTATCATACATTGGAATGTCCCAGGGACATTTTTCATCCCGAAAGACATCACATTATACTCGTACAACCCTGAGGGGGGTGACAAATACCAATATCTCTCATGCCCCATCGGTTAAGGGAACGCACCAGTACCCTTTTAGCAGGTCAATTTTTGTTAGGTACTTAGCCTTTCCCACCCTACGGATGCAGTCATCTATTCTGGGAAGAGGGTAAGCATCTGTTTCAGTTATTACATTGACCTTTCTATAATCTGTGCAAAATCTCATTGCACCGTCGGGCTTGGGAACTATCATGTATGGGGAAACCCACGCAGAGATGGATGGCCTGATTATACCATTGGCCAACATATATTCGATCTCCTCTTCCACTACTTTACTATGTTCTAAATTCATCCCGTAGGGGTGCTGTTTCACTGGATCAGCCTGCCCCACAATGACATCATGGATAGCTATACTACACTACCTCGGTGTATCTGGGAATAGATCAGAATGTTTGATAATTAGCTCCTTTATCTATTGTTGTTGTTGTTTTGGTTCCAGGTGGTTAATTTTACTGTCTATGTTCTCCAAAACACTAGCATTCTTGAGTCGTGCTGAAACCAGACACTGCTCATTACAATCCCCCGTTTTCTCTGGGCTAGTCTTTGCAGCTGGGTCTTGTTTGTTCAACACCCCAACTGATATGGATTTAAAATCAAAATAAGGTTTGATTAGGTTCACATGCACTAATTGAATGCCCTCCTTCTACCAGGTGTCCTGATAACACAGTTCAGCTTGTCAATTTTCCTCATTATTTCGTAAGGTCCACTAAACTGAGCCTGGAGAGGGTTATTCTCCAAGGGAAATAAAACCAAGACCTTATCTCCAACCTCATAGCTTCACTCCCTCGCCTGTCTGTCATACCAGCGCTTCATATCAGCCTGGGAGTCTTGGAGATCGTGTTTCGCAAGGTCACAAGCCCTGCTCAGCCTGTTTCGAAACTCTAAGACATACACCATTTTGCACTTCCTTATCAGAGCATTGCTCTCTCAGTAAGGTCAAAGGTCCTCGAGGCCTATGACCGAACACGAGCTCAAATGGACTGAACCCCAACGATTCCTGGATTGAATCTCTTATTGCAAATAGGAGTAAAGGTATACTCTCATCCCAATGTTTTCCATTTTCCATACAGCATGTTTTAATCATGGTTTTGAGGGTAGAGTGAAACCTCTCTATCACTCCCTGGGATTGGGTATGGTATGCCGTGGACAAAATTTGTTTTGCTCCCAGTTCCGTAACTATCTGTTGGAATACACCCAATGTAAAATTACTGCCCTGATACGATTGTATCTCCTTGGGCAGACCCAGTAACGTGAAGAACTTAATAAGTGCCTTCACCACTGTCTTAGCCTTTAGGTTCCTGAGGGGTATTGCTTCTGGGAACCTAGAAGCAGCACACATAATGGTTAACAAATATTGGTGGCCACCTGCAGTCTTTGGCAGTGGGCCAACACAATCCACAATGGAGAAAGGTTCGCCAAAAACTGGTATGCGGCGAAATGGTGCTTTTGGGATAGTCTGTTTCGGTTTCCCTACCACTTGACATATGTAACAAGTTTTACAAAAAAACGCCACATCTTTTCTTATACCCGGCCAATGAAATTCTTTCATAATCTTGTGCCCTGTCTTTCTAACTCCAAGATGTCCCCCTAAAGGCATTGTATGAGCCACCTTTAAAATTTTTGTACGTTAACCCTTTGGAACCACCACCTGGTGAACCACGGCCCAATCCTCATCGACAGGTACTGTTGGTGGCCTCCACTTTCTCATTAATACCCCATCCTTCAGATAATAACCCGTTGACTCCCTCTGAATTTCATCCTCAGAAAGAGCTGTCTCTTTTAAAACTGCAATCTCAGGATCCCTATCCTGTTCTTCCACAAGCTTCCGCCTGGACAATGACAAACCCCTCTTATCCACCTCACTACCTGGGTCCTGGTCGAACGCAGGTGGCAGAAAAGTTTCAGATAAGTCAGTCGGATCCGTACCCCTGTCTTTCCTATCGTGGGCACCTGACCCCTTCTGTCCAGATCGCTTCACTTCTGCAGCCTTCCTTGTCATACTTCTTGTGACCTCGCATGCGGGATAAAGTTCACTGTCTGTGCTTATCTCACTAACAGCAGGCCGGCTTGTTAGCTGTAACCCTGGGTATACATCTTTTCCTGCCAGGTCATTTCCCAATAAGACGTCTACATTAGCTATCGGTAATTTAGGTCATATCCCTATCTCAACTGGTCCAGACACTAAGTCACATTTCAGAATTATTTTGTGCAAAGGCACGACCTCCGTTCCCTTGCCAATACCTTCCAGAATATTCACTTGGTCCGTTTTTGTCTCATCACCAAATTCTAAGGCATCACTTAATATCAGTGACTGAAAGGATCCAGTATTGCGCCAGATTCTCACTGGAACTAGGGGTGACCCCTCCTTCACAGACACAAAACCCTTGATAATAAACCGCTCAATCCCCTCCTGAACTCGGCAGACCCCACCTTCCTTCCTGTGGTCTCAGCCGCCGGCGCACACGCATCGGGGGTTTTCCCCTTCTCCTTTCCCATTTCTTTCTTCCAAATAAGACAGTTAGACACCACATAGCCAGGCTTCTGCAGTAGTAACAGGTAAAACTGGAAAACTTATTTTTGGTCGGTTTCCCCTCCTCTTTACCTCTGTCACTAGCCCCTGCCTTGTTTTCTGTTTTACTCAGTGGATTATCCCGGTAACTCTTCTGATAACCCTTGCTTGGGAAAAACTTAACCTTGTGAGTCAGGGAAAACTCATCCGCTAACCTAGTGGCTGCGGAAAGAGTCTCAACCTCTTTCTCTTCTACGTACATCCGTATCTCACTAGGGACACACTCTTTAAATTCCTCGATCAGCATCAGCTGTCTCACTTTGTGGTAGTTCTCGTCTACCTCTTTCAAGGCACACCACTGATCAAAGTACCTCTCCTTTTCATGGGCAAACTCTATATATGTCTGGTTCCCAGACTTCCTCAAACCCTGAAACTTCTGTCGGTACGCTTCTGGCACCATTTCATAGACCTTAAGCATAGCCTCCTTCACAGTATCATAATTAGTCGACTCGGTCACAGATAAGGCAGAATATGCTTGCTGCACCTTCCCTTTTAACACACTTTGCAGCAATACTGCCCAGTCCTCCCTCGGCCACTTCCTGTTCTGAGCCACTTTCTCAAAATGTAGGAAGTACCTATCAACATCTTCTTCAGCAAATGGAGGTACCAACTTAATTTCCTGACTGACATTAATTGATACACCCCTCTCACCACCACGGCCTGACACTTGACCCTCGACGCCGCATCTCCCTCTCAAACTCCCTCTGTTTCTCTGCCTCTGCAGCCTTGAACTTAAGTCTCTCCATTCTTAATTGTTCTAGTCATAATAGGGTCTCCTCATCACCTATCGGAAACTCCCGTGGTGACTCCTCCTCAAATAACTCTTTCCCAAAACAATATTCAGCTATTTTCCTCCGAATTCCTGCCTTCGTCATACTCGTCTGTATTCCAGAAAGTTTCCATTTTTTAGCAATGTTACATAGAACTTCCTTTCTGGCACTCCGCAAAAACAGAGGAGTAGGGTTCTCTATAAATACACTAGCCTCCATTTCTGCTGTTTTCCACACACAGATTAATTACAAGGGATTTTCCCAATCAAGACAAGCCCCCACACAATTTCGAAAATTGGCTTCAACCAAATTTGTTCAGATCCCAGACGCAAGCCCAAATTTTGATGCGAACTCCATGACGGGTTGAAAAGGACCAGCAGAAATAGAACACCTCTGGAGTCTGGTTTACCATAAATTAAGACTATTTATTACTACTACGAATTAATATAATTAAACCAAATAATACAATGCAAGTTATAAACTATTTTATATATATGTATATCCGTAAATGTGTGTGTGGATACAAAAATAATAGTCCAGGAGGTAGATATCAGTCTTACAGTGTCAGGTAAGTTTAAGCAGTTCAGTTTACTTTGTGTTGCGTCAAGTTGAATTGATGGAGAGAGAGAGGGTTAATTGAGTTGATGTTCAAAGTTGGCAGCTTTAGTTGTTCTTGCTTCTGAAGTCTTCAGAGTCACTTCGTGTGACCCTCACACAGACACAGATGGACAGAGCCCCTTCTAGGTAATGGTCTACTAACCCACAGCACGGGTTCACCACCAGCAGACCCCCACAGGCAAGCTCTTACCCGCACTGGTAATCATGGGTCGGAATTAATCGGCCCGTTGCCTCCACCCTTGTGGTGGTCTTAAACTCCACCAGTGGTTTCTCAGGTAGCTTCCACAGTTCTCTTGTGTTGTGTCTCCTCTGCTGTCACCAGACCGAAGGATCAACTTCTTATAGTCCATCCAAAATTCCAGCGTCTGTTAGCTCAACCGCTCTGACCTGTTACCATGGTGACTTCCCCGCTCGCGCCCCAGCTCGCGCCGTGTTCTCTCTCTCTTTTAATTGCCTCCTTGTTCATTAGACTGCTGAACTTTCTAGCAGTTTCTCACCTGCGTGACAGTAGACTTTATGAATCTTAATCTGAATATAGGGTCAGTAATGAAAATAAACAAAACAAAAAAAAAAGGGCCCAAGTTACAGTCAAAGTCAAAGTCAAGTTGGAACTCACTCAGTGATCATCCTTCCACCATCGGTCTCCTCCGAACGTCACTGACCTTCGGACCCTCAGATCCCACTCCACTCCATCCGGTGGTCTACCAGCTCTCTCCACACACATCTTCCCTCTTCATCTCTCCTCGACAAAAGACCTCGAGAAACCCGGCTCCCAGACACACAAGAAAGAACAACATTTTTCCCATTGTATAGCCACTAAATTCCAAAGTCCCATTATCTCTAGTTATAACCCAGACATTGCTGCTACAGAGAAACCATTACCTTAACAGTGGAACATTACATAGAAGCCATTACATTAGCCTTAGCAGTGAAACCTTACAGCGTGTTACAAATAAAATGTATCCACGAGCTACAAATGTCAAAAAGGCAATTAGAATGCAGGCTTTTAAAGGACTAGGGTAAAACTGAATTGAATTTATGGGGCAACTACTCAAACTATTTTTGGTTAGACTATAGATGTAAATGAGCAATTTTCTGCAATTAACTTTAAAAGGATATGTCCAGCTTTCACGGAGCGCCTCAAAGATTTATCAGAATAATATTTGAAATCAAAGGGTTAAATTACATGGAATGAGCTCAAAGTCATTCGGGGGAAGGCATTCCGTTTGACTGGCTCCATATTTTTACTTCCATAATAACACTTCTTCCATCATAGTGCAATGTGGCTGTAATGTGTATTATGTAGAAAATGCATTGCAGCAATTATTACCAAGGAGAACAAGAGTAGAAAGTGCATGGAAATTCCACCAGCATCAGCAGGTTCTCCTACAATTCACCCAAACATCTAGACTTGGAGGTTTATCACTTTGTTAACATTATTGTTGGTTCTAAAGCCTGGAAATCCATATACGATCAAAATTGTTGTGGCTCAAGAAAGAGGCTCATTGCTATCTTCTGAATAGGAATTAGGGACAGGTGATAAAAATAATAGCCCTTCTGTTAACTCCGGTATCCAACTGTGTACATACATCTACTGATGCTTCTGGACACTTCTTCAGTGATGTTCCTGGAATCATCGGGTGTTTCGGGTCTTTCAACATCATACACCCTCTTCCAGGTGACCCAGCCAGGGCTGATCAGACCCCAGCTTGTGGTCCAGATGGCTAGCTACTTATGACTCCATGGCTCCCATCTTTTGAGCCACAGCCATCTTGAGGCCCTCTCTGCCGCATCGGTGGTACTGCGGATGGCTCTCCTCTTCCTCTCTCCCTCAATGCCTGAAATGCTGAAGGCTTTTACTAAAGAACGGACTACGAATCCCCTACAACCAACCTCCACTGGGAGACACCTCGCTGTCCATCCAGCCTGCTGACAGTTGCTGACCAGTCCTGCGTACTTGGAGAGCTTCCTTTCAAAGGCCTCTTCCAAGCTATCTTCCCATGGGACTGTCAGCTCCAACAGCACCACTTGCTTAGTTGACTCAGACACTAGGACGATGTCTGGTCGCAGGGTGGTGGCTGCGATATGGTTGGGGAACTTCAGCTGCCCTTCGAGGTCCACCAACAGCTGCCAGTCCCTTGCAGAGGTCAAGATGCCTGCAGATGTTCTTTTGGCAGGTATTGGCTGCTCCCCAGCTCTGACAAAGGCAATGGTCTGCTTGGAGGGTCAGGACCGCTTCGCCCACTCAACTCCTGTGCTGACGGCAAATAATTAAAAAAAACATACAGTTTGGGATGGCCAAGACTAAGATACAAAGAACAAAAATTAAAGAAAAGCCTTTCATCTGTGAAGTTAGAAAAAACTTCTCGAGTGGTGGGTGGTCAAAATTAAGAGTTCTTTTCCTATAAGCATAAATTAATGTTGATTTTAAGTTACAGATGGGCAGATTTTTGTTAACTAAAATTAATTTACAATATGGGCCAAACATAGAATTTCGGTCAGCCAGCATTTCATTGAAAGGTGGTGGAAATCAAGAAAGTAAATGGCTTAATCCTATTCCTATGTTCCGATGCCTTACTATGTTAATTTATTGTAGTTTTCTTAATATCAATGAATAGAAAACCAGCAGTCACTTCATATCCTGGTACTGCACATTTCAGGCTTCTACAATGAAATTCATTTGTTTCAATATTTGCAATGAACTGAATAAACAGGACATTTTTCCCAAACAACTACTTTCCGTAAAATGAATTATGAGTAAACATGAATATATTTAAACTTTGGCATAATGCCTTGCTTTGTCACCAAGATATGAGCTTCTCAACTATTTCCAAAGCAACCTTTTATATTGTTAACGCTGTTTTTGTTCAAGTATTTCATTTAGCAATTATGGATCGCTCACACTGATAGTGGGCTAATATCTCAGGAGAATTGCCTGTACACTAACTGGCATGTAAGAATTTAAAAGATACATTCATTCATGAAGAACTAGGGTTAGAGTCTCTTGGCAAATGTGAGATGGCTAAACCCAATCAAACTATTTAGTCTTTGCTCCATCAAGATCACTTTTCATTTCTCAAGTTTTGGTAAGTGAAAGTACCAATGTTTTTTATAACTTACTTTGCAAAATTGCTTCAAATTTTTATTCTCCTCTTCATTCATATACCTTCAATATGAGAGGTTGGTACTTTGAAAAACTGCAATTATGTGAGTGAGGTGGGTGGTGTGAGGTTTCAAGATATTTTCATGGCATTTTAGCATGCTGATCTAATTAAAATGAATCCAGTTGAGAGTCTTAATAGAAGCCTGCACCGCCATTCAGTATGATCATGGCTGATCATCCAACTCAGAACCCTGTAGCAGCCTTCCCTCCATACCCCCGATCCCTTTAGCCACAAGGGCCATATCTAATTCCCTCTTAAATATAGCCAATGAACTGGCCTCAACTGTTTCCTGTGGCAGAGAATTCCACAGATTCACCACTCTCTGTGTGAAGAAGTTTTTCCTAATCTCGGTCCTAAAAGGCTTCCCCTTTATCCTCAAACTGTGACCCCTCGTTCTGGACTTCCCCAACATCGGGAACAATCTTCCTGCATCTAGCCTGTCCAATCCCTTTAGGATTTTATACGTTTCAATCAGATTCCCCCCTCAATCTTCTAAATTCCAATGAGTATAAGCCTAGTTCATCCAGTCTTTCATCATATGAAAGTCCTGCCATCCCAGGAATCAATCTGGTGAACCTTCTTTGTACTCCCTCTATGGCAAGGATGTCTTTCCTCAGATTAGGGGACCAAAACTGCACACAATACTCCAGGTGTGGTCTCACCAAGGCCTTGTACAACTGCAGTAGTACCTCCCTGCTCCTGTACTCGAATCCTCTCGCTATAAATGCCAGCATACCATTTGCCTTTTTCACTGCCTGCTGTACCTGCATGCCCACTTTCAATGACTGGTGTATAATGACACCCAGGTCTCGTTGCACCTCCCCTTTTCCTAATCGACCACCATTCAGATAATAATCTGTTTTCCTGTTTTTGCCACCAAAGTGGATAACTTCACATTTATCCACATTAAATTGCATCTGACATGAATTTTCCCACTCACCTAACCTATCCAAGTCACCCTGCATCCTCTTGGCATCCTCCTCACAGCTAACACTGCCACCCAGCTTCGTGTCATCCGCAAACTTGGAGGTGCTGCATTTAATTCCTTCATCCAAGTCATTAATATATATTGTAAACAACTGGGGTCCCTGCACTGAGCCTTGCGGTACCCCACTAGTCACCGCCTGCCATTCTGAAAAGGTCCTGTTTATTCTCACTCTTTGCTTCCTGTCTGCTAACCAATTCTCTATCCACATCAATACCATACCCCCAATACTGTGCGCTTTAAGTTTGCACACTAATCTCCTGTGTGGGACCTTGTCAAAAGCCTTTTGAAAATCCAAATATACCACATCCACTGGTTCTCCCATATCCACTCTACTAGTTACATTCTCAAAAAATTCTGAGATTCGTCAGACATGATTTTCCTTTCACAAATCCATGCTGACTTTGTCCGATGATTTCACCGCTTTCCAAATGTGCTGTTATCACATCCTTGATAACTGACTCCAGCAGTTTCCCCACCACCGACGGCTTAATGGCTTATCTGACGAAGATTAACCCTAATGGAACTTCATTCAACTCTAACCTGATCGTTAGTCAATCCCTTTGAGAACTGAGCTCAGATTTGGGGGCATTTTATGGAGTACAGCTGTTGAACCGAAAGTAGGGGATGATTCTAGTGGTCATGATTCTAGTGGTCCAGCCTAACTTAAAAAGTCCATCGAGTATGGATATGCTACAGTAAACTTATCAAGTATTTAAGGATTGAATCACTCTGTGAATATTGTATAACATTCCATCTTCACTTCCTCCTTTCTCTGCTGTGAATAACACAGGAATCAGGCTTATTCCCAAACTAAGCTTATACCTCTGTGAGTGTGACTGGCATGATGTTTCGAATTTCCCCCACAGTTGCGGAATAATGAACTATTAGTGCTTCCTGCCATTAAGATTAGCAACTAAGCACAGATTAGGTTAAAACCATTAATTGTAAAATGAAAAAGATGAATCGGTGAAATATCTTTCATTTGGTATAATAAAAGAAGCAAATGAAGTTTTAAGAAGTATCTCTTATTCCATTTTTTAAAGTTATAATTTCATGTCTAAATATCAACTAGTGGTGGGTCCTCTCAGCTCTTCTCTCTTCCCCTCTCCTCCCCTTTCGTCCTCTTCTACTACCTCCTATTCTCCTCTTCCTCTGTCTCCCTCTCCTCTCCTCCTCTTCCTCTGTTTCCCTCCCCTCTCCTCCCTTCCCCTCACTTCCTCTTCCTTTCCTTATCCTCTCTTCTATACCCTCCCCTCCCTATCCCTCCTTATCCCCTGCCCTCCTTTCCTCTCCTCTCCTCATATTTCCCCTCTCTTCCTCTCTCTTCCTCTCTTTGTCGTCCCTTCTCCTCTCCCTCTCTTGTCCGCCTTTCTCCTCTCCCTCTCCCGCTCCTTATCCTCTCTTCTCCTCTCCTCTCCCTCCCCACCCCTCCTTTCTCCTCCTCTCCCCTCCTCTCTTTTCCTCACAGATTAAATTAGTTATTAAAAATAAGATTAAAAAGATAAATCAATGAGATATCTTTTACTTAGTATGATAAAAGAAGGAAAATAAAATTGCTTCATTTTTTAAAATTTACTTCATATCTAAGTATCTCTGCTATTCTTTCCTCTGCTCTCTTTTCCCTTTTTCTCTTCTCTTCACCCCCTCTCCTCCACTCCCCTCCTCTTTTCTCCCATCCTCTTTTCTCCTCTCCTCTCCATCCCTCTCATCTCCTCCTCCTCCCCTACTCTCCCCTCTCTTTCTCCCTATCCCTTTCCCTTTCTCTTTTCCTCTCGTCTTCCCTCCTCCCCATTTCATACTTAGTTTGTCTACTACTGACACCTCATCCAGAAGTCTCTCTCACTGATCTTTAATTTTGTTTTGTTTCTAACTTTTCCCACTTCTGATGAGAAGTCAATAACTTGGAACATTGCCCATCTTTCTCTCTCCACGGATGCTGCCTGATCTGCTGAGTGTTTTTGACATTTTATTCAAAATTTCAGCATATTTGGTTTTTAATGAAAGTCTTAATTATTTTGTTGGATTGATGCCCACATGGTGATGTTTACAGTTTCTCTGCATCCCTTTCCATTAAGAAAATTGAATTATGTTAATTGTGAGAGTGTGCATCTTTTCACTAGAATATAAAAGCAATCCAAACATACTTCACAGACTGCATTTTCCCATTTTTCACTTTTAATACATACAATTTCTCCCCAGCTCTGCTTGAAGTACTTTCCTGACATTTCTGTTCAGCATTCACCATTATCTCTTGCAATCTTGCTAGATGCAGAATTATTTCACATCGTTCCAGAGGTCTCCAATGTTACCAAAACTCCTTCAGACATACTTGCCTGTTTAACAGATGCTATTGGACAAACAGGCTTCCAGCTGGCACGTGTAGGCAAATGGAGAGAGAAAATGTAAACTTAGCTGAAAATTGTGAAATGGCATCAATGTGGCGAGATGTTTATGCTGGACGCAGATAAGATAACCTTTGCCATCTGGGACCTGTATAAACTGGAAATCTGTGACAGCTGAATGTTCTTTTTCGTGCTGTGCAACTCAGGAAAGTATTTGGGATTGTCATATTAATTTTTTTCATTGAGTCTGCAATAAATTCAATTACATATTTAGCAAGTAACAACAGTCAGCTTAGAAATGGGAAATATTTATGAACTTGATTAATGGGCTGAAAATTATCCTGAGAGTAATAGTCATAGATTCATTGAGTCATGGAAAAGTACAGCACAGAAACAGGCCCTTCTGTCCATCTAGTCCATGCAGAACCATTTAAGCTGCCTGCTCCCATCGACTGCACCAGGACTGTAGCCCTTCCTGCCCCTACCATCCACTCTCTTAAATGTTGAACTGGAGCTCACATGCACTACTTGTGCTGGCAGCTCGTTCCACACTCTCAGGATCCTCTGGGTGAGGAAGTTTCCCCTCATGTTCCCCTAAAACTTTTCACATTTCATCCTTAATCCATGACTTCTGGTTGTAGCCCCACCCAACCTCAGTGGAAAAAGCCTGCTTGTATTACCCTATCTCTATATCTCATAATTTTGTGTACCTCTATCAAATAAAGTCCTAACCAATTCAATCTTTTCTTGTAAGTCAGGTTCCCCAGACCCGAGAACATCCTTGTTAATTTTCTCTGTACTCTTTCAACCTTACTTATATCTTTCCTGTAGGTAGGTGACCAACACTGCACATAATACTCCAAATTGGGCCTCACCAATATCTTATACAACTTCAACATAACATCCCATCTCCTATACTCAATACTTTGATTTATGAAAGCCAATGTGCCAAAGCTTTCGTTATGACCCTATCTACCTGTGAAACCACTTTCAAAGTCGAAAGTTCAAAATAAAATTTATTATTGCAGATAACATCCACTGTCTTGCTTTCATCCACTTTCCTGTTAAGTTCCTCGAAAGACTGTATAAGTTTGTTTAGACATGAACTACCAGGCACAAAAATTATTCTGACAATCCTCAATCAGTTCACGTTTATCCAAATACTTATATATTCTGTTCCTTAGAATACCTTCTAATCACTTTCTCTCTACTGATGTCAGGCTCATTGGCCTATAATTTCCTGGTTTATTTTTAGAGTTTTTCTTAAACAGTGGAGCAACACTGGCTATCTTCCAATCCTCTGGTACCACACCTGTTGTTAAGGATGACTTAAATATCTCTGCTAGGGCCTCTGAAATTTCTGCACTTGCTTCCGCAGGGTCTGGGGAACACCTTGTCAGACCCTTTTGATTTATCCAACCTGATTTGCCTCAGGACAGCAAACACCTTCTCCTCTGTAATCTGTATAAGATCCATGAAGTTGATGACGTTTTGCCCCTCTTCTATAGACTCTGTGTCTGTCTCCTAAGTAAATACAGAAACAAAAAGCGCATTTATGATCTCCCCCATTTCTTTTGGCTCTATGCAGGGATTACCATTCTGATCTTCTAGAGGACCTATTTTGTCCCTTGCAGTTCTTTTGCTCTTAACATATCTGTAGAATCCCTTAGGATTCTCCTTCATCTTGTCTGCTGGGCACACTCATAACTTCTTTTATCCATCCTGATTATTTTCTTAAACATTTTCTTGCATTTCTTATAATCGATAACTATCTCATTTGTTCCTACCTGCCTATACCTGCTATGCACCTGCTTTTTTTTCTTAACCAGGGTCTCATCATCTCTTGAAAACCAAGGATCCCTAAACCTGTTATCTTTACCTTTTATACTGACAAGCACATACAGGCTTTGTCCTCTTAAAATTTCACTTTTGTAGTCCTCCCACTTACCAAGTACACCTTTGCCAGAGAATAGGCTGTCCCAATCTATACTTGCCAGATCATTTCAGGTACCATCAAAACTGGCCTTTCCCCAATTTAGAATCTCAACTCATGGACCAGACCTATCCTTTCCGTACCTTCTTTGAAAGTTATGACATTATGATCACCAGATGCAATGTGTTCCCCTGCACAAATTTCTGTCACCTGCCCTGTCTCATTCTTTGATAGCAGGTCAAGTATCATACACTTTCTGGATGGATTTCTATGTAATGTTTACGGAAACCTTCCAGTACACATTTGACAAATTCTAACCCATCTAGTGCAGTCAATAAGTGGAAAGTTAAAATCACCGACTATAACAACTTTATATTTCTTGCAGTAGTCTGCGTTCTCTCTACAAATTTGTTCCTCTAAGTCCCTACTGACTGTTGGGTGGTCTATAATATAGCACCATTAACATAATACCTTTCATATTCCTCAGTTCCATCCATAACACCTCACTAGACAGGTTCTCCAGTCTGACCTGCCTGAGCGCTACCATGACAATTTCTCTGACTAGTAATGCCACCCCTCCTCTTTAAATCCCTCCCATTCTGTCGCATCTAAACAACAAAAACCTGGAATACTGAGCTGCCAGTTCTGCCCCTCCTGCAACAAAGTCTCACTAATGCTTAAGACATCATAATTCCATGTGTTGATCCATGCCCTGAGCTCACCTGCTTTTCCTACCGACCTTCTTGCATTGAAGTCTACACATCTCAGGATATTAGGTGCAGCAAGATCACTTTTTGATTTCTGACTTTGTCTGAGCTCTTAACAACATCTGTCTCCGCAACCTGTCCACTATCTGCTCTGGCACTCTGGTTCCCATCCTGCTACAACTGGACTTTAAGCACCCTCTGCTCCTCCCATGCAGCACCAGCGAACCTTCTCATTAAATTAGTTCCCCTCCAGTTCAGTTGCAAACTGTCCCATCTGTACATGACCCACTTTCCCTGGAAGAGAGCCCAATGAGCCCAAATCTGCAACCCTCCCTCCTACGCCAACTCCTTAGCCGCGTGTTAAACTGTATGATCTTCCTATTTCTGGTTTCACTAGCAATTCTGAGATCACAACCTGGGAGTTCTGCCCTTTAACTTAGCACCTAATTCCCTGACGCAAACAACAGGAATTCTGCAGATGCTGGAAATTCAAGCAACATACATCAAAGTTGCTGGTGAACACAGCAGGCCAGGCAGCATCTCTAGGAAGAGGTACAGTTGACGTTTCAGGCCGAGACCCTTCGTCAGGACTAACTGAAGGAAGAGATGGTAAGAGATTTGAAAGTGGGAGGGGGAGGGGGAGATCCAAAACGATAGGAGAAGACAGGAGGGGGAGGGATGGAGACAAGAGCTGGACAGTTGATTGGCAAAAGGGATATGAGAGGATCATGGGACAGGAGGCCCAGGGAGAAAGACAAGGTGGGGGGGAAAACCCAGAGGATGGGCAAGGGGTATAGTCAGAGGGACAGAGGGAGAAAAAGGAGAGTGAGTGAAAGAATGTGTGTATAAAAATAAATAACGGATGGGGTACGAGGGGGGGTGGGGCATTAGCGGAAGTTAGAGAGGTCGATGTTCATGCCATCAGGTTGGAGGCTACCCAGATGGAATATAAGGTGTTGTTCCTCCAACCTGAGTGTGGTTTCATCTTGACAGTAGAGGAGGCCGTGGATAGACATGTCAGAATGGGAATGGGATGTGGAATTAAAATGTGTGGCCACTGGGAGATCCTGCTTTCTCTGGCGGACAGAGCGTAGATGTTCAGCAAAGCGGTCTCCCAGTCTGCGTCGGGTCTCGCCAATATATAGAAGACCACATCGGGAGCACCGGACGCAGTATATCACCCCAGCCGACTCAGAGGTGAAGTGTCGCCTCACCTGGAAGGACTGTCTGGGGCCCTGAATAGTGGTAAGGGAGGAAGTGTAAGGGCATGTGTAGCACTTGTTCCGCTTACAAGGATAAGTGCCAGGAGGGAGATCAGTGGGGAGGGATGGGGGGGGACAAATGGACAATGGAGTCGCGTAGGGAGCGATCCCTGCGGAAAGCGGGGGGGGGAGAGGGAAAGATGTGCTTAGTGGTGGGATCCCGTTGGAGGTGGCGGAAGTTACGGAGAATAATACGTTGGACCTGGAGGCTGGTGGGGTGGTAGGTGAGGACCAGGGGAACCCTATTCCTAGTGGGGTGGCGGGAGGATGGAGTGAGAGCAGATGTACGTGAAATACCGTCTGGGTAGCCTCCAACCTGATGGCATGAACATCGACTTCTCTAACTTCCGCTAATGCCCCACCTCCCTCTCGTACCCCATCTGTTATTTATTTTTATACACGCATTCTTTCTCTCACTCTCCTTTTTCTCGCTCTGTCTCTCTGACTATACCCCTTGCCCATCCCTCTGGGTTCCCCCCCCTTGTCTTTCTCCCGGACCTCCTGTCCCATGATCCTCTCATATCCCCTTTGCCAATCACCTGTCCAGCTCTTGGCTCCATCCCTCCTCCTCCTGTCTTCTCCTATCATTCTGGGTCTCCCCCTCCCACTCCCACTTTCAAATCTCTTACTAACTCTTCCTTCAGTAAGTCCTGACGAAGGGTCTCGGCCTGAAACGTCGACTGTACCTCTTCCTAGAGATGCTGTCTGGCCTGCTGCGTTCACCAGCAACTTTGATGTGCGTTACCTAATTCCCTGAGCTTACCTTGCAGAATCTTGTCGCTCTTCCTACCTACATCACTGGTACCCATGTGGGCCACGTCCTCTGGCACCTCACCCTCCCAAATAAGAATGCTGAGGACTTGATCTGAGACATCCTGACCCCAGTACTTAGTTGGTGAAACTGAGTGAGCTATGTCTTCTCACTCTTCAGGTCTCTGATCGCCTGACTTCTCACTCTTCAGGTCTCTGATCGCCTGACTTCAAAAATCTTTAACCATTATATCTTATTACAGATATACTGATGCAATCTTTCATTATGTGCTTCTTTAAAATCTTCAGTGAGTCTTCTGCATGACAATCAGAAAAAAGTGCTTGCTAAATAAATATTATTCTCACATTTTATGCTTAAACCTATTGAATCATTCCTGCACTCTAGAATAATATGTGCCACTGTCTGTAGACAATATAACAATTGTCTTTCACAAGTGCTGAATATCACATCCTTATTTTAATATTTAATGGACAAATAAAAGCGACAGCAAACTTTTTCAGACGTGTTCCATACACAGAATTTTTTTGTCTACGACAGACTGCTTGAAGCTGAACACAAATACAATTTCAGACTACTTGCATTATGTAGGAATTTGGAGAAACAAAAATTTAACTTTTTTTGAATATAATGTGTTTAATTGCATAATAGTGCCGATATTTTGCAATAGTTCAACCAAGTCAAAAATGCTTTATTGATGATTTTCATTTGTACTTGGTGTCTGTGGCTTCTCGCTTAAGTGCCCAACAATAATCAGCCAGCATTGATGGATTCCAGTTGCCCTGATACCATTTCTCCATGACTGAAATGTCCTGGTGAAACCTTTCACTATACTCGTCACTAACAGCACCAGGATTTGCAGGGACGAAGTCTAAATGGGAATGCAGAAAATGAATCTTTAGTGACATTTTGCATATATGGTTTTGTTAAGAGGTGGGGGACCCCCACCCTTCCCCCCACATTTTAACTCTCCTCCTCATCCTTTTATTTTCCTCCAGTCCCGCTGAAGGTTCTTGGCCCGAAATGTCAACTGTGCTCTTTTCCATATCTGCTGCCTGGCCTGCTGAGTTCCTCCAGCACTCTGTGTGTGTTGCAAAGGAGGTAAATTGGCTGCCCATCTGGTTCTGAATTCAAAAGTCCAGATTCAGTTTTTCTATCCACTAATGCAATCCCATCTCCCAAACTCTGCTGATTAGCATTTCTTCCAACGTCTCTCCTAATGGCAGTTGACAATTTTGAACTAATGTAACCTTATCCTCACTTTCAAATCAAAAGAAATAGTTTTCACTCCGTCATACTTTTTCTTGATTTCAATAAACCTGTATTATGCTTCTTAATAGTCTAAAATAAACATTGTCATTTCTGCTTTATAAAGATCAATTTCTGGAACCAACAACACTATGCTGAAAGATATCAGACTTATTATTGTAGTTATTTTTCAGACACTCTTGGCCATCAGCTAAATTTGGCAAAAAAAAATCAAAATTCTCGGGTTTCTAGTTTTTCCTTAGAAACTTTATCATCTGTTACTCACATAACCCTGTGAATTTACCCCTTTGATTTAATGCACTCTCTGTAATGTGTTGCCCAAAACAGTAAGCCATGAGAAAGGATTTCCAGCTGGAAATTAATTTTGTTTTTTCTTTCCACAGATGCTGCCTGATCTATTGCACTTTCTCTTCTTATTTCATAGTTTTCTAATTGTGATATAACCATTGCAACATGCTAATTGGTTTATTATTTATAAAATAGAGAGAACTGGAAAAAAATAGATCTTTTAAAACCTGCTCCTGTATTTGTAGACAATTATATTCTTGAATTGACAACCTTCTAGATCTATCTTAGTCTTCATTCCATTAAATTTATACTCTACACTTCTTTTCCTCTTTTTAAGATATATTATTTAATCTGAACTACCTTTGCTACCGGTCAGCCAATTTGTAATCCTGCCTAATCTCTAAATTTAACTTTACTTATACATTTTCAGATGGATATTGAAATTGTCCCGGTACATCAGAAAGTGTAGGACCAGGACCAAGTCCTTGTGTATAAATTTCACGTTCCATCCTTTCTTCTAATTTTATTTACTTCAACTCTTTTGCCAATTTTCCATCAATGTTGCAATATATCTTTTTAGACTCAGTACAGGCATTTTTTAAATCTTCTGAAAATTCAATATGCTGCATCTAGTGTATTCATTTCACATATTAAATTTATGTTCTATGGCATTTGCTAGCATAACTTGTCATTAAGAAATTCATGTTGACTGTTTTTGATTAAATGCTCATAATTTTTTAGTCTTGATTTATGAACTCTAAGAGATTGCCCAGAACTAATATTAGACTTGACCATAAGTCCATAGTTTATTCATTTGCTCCTATTTGAAAATTGTCCAGTCCTTTGAGAAACTTTGAATGTTTAATGAGGGCTGATTGCATCCAGAGGCTTTTACATTAACCTGTTTGATTTGATGAATTATGCACATTAAACTCTACTAAATAGTTCAACAATTATTCTAGGTCTTTATCTTTTCTGGAAAAGATTTCATTCTATCTATGAGTTTTTCTGGGGCTCTGTTGTATTTGTGTTGATGATAACATTCTTTGCACCATCATTTCCATAAGAACATTCTTTTTCATTAACTGTGACTTCTCATTCTCTGTAGATGGTAAGGCTCTTAAAAGTATCATTTCCACTTTTCAGACTTCTGCTGTCACCCCCATCCCTCTTGGAGCATAGATAGGGTTCACCTTGTCCTCATTTTGCAGTGAGTCATCCTCCATTTTTAAGATTGTTGAATAAGCAATACTAGGTGAGATTGTGAGTATAGGAGGAGATGTAAACAGGTTTCAAGGGTTATGTGCAAACTGAGTGGGCATCAACGTAGCTGATAGAATATATTGGTAAAATACGGTGTCATTCATCTTCCTACATTTGAGCCTATGTTTTCTCATATATCTGGACAATTTCAATAATAGAAACACAGAGTCTAGTGAAAAGACAATAGATAAGGTGTAATTAATGTTTTAAAGAAGTTGGGTTTGCTTAAATGTATGTAAATTATTGATGACCAACATGTAGGCAATTCAAAGGATAAATGACATGTTGGCCTTCATAGGATCTTTGTGGGACTACACCTGACGTATTACATAAAGAGAGTTTTGCTCTCCTTACCAAAAGGTAGCTTTGCCATCAATGGAATACGAAGAAGTTTAACAAGTCTTTTTCTGTGACAGATAGGTTTGCTCTATGAGAGACTATGCAAAATGGGATGTATTTTCTAAATTTTAGAAGAATAAGAGGAGCTTTCATTGAAAGTTACAACATTGTTAATGGACTTGTCAGGCTAGGTGCAGAGAAGATGTTTTACTTGGTTGAGGAGCATGGGACCAGGGCACAGTTTGAGATTGAAGGGCGGCCATATTGAAAGTGTGATGAATTCTTTACCTTTGAGGGCAATGGAAACTTGGATGCTGTGATCATTTAAATTAGAGAGCGATATATTGCTTAATATTAAGGGAATCGAGAGATATGGTGATAGTGCCAGAAAATAACATTGAGGTGCAAGATCAGCTATGATCTTAATCAAGAGTGGAAGAAGATTGAAGGATCACATGGCCTTCTCATGCTCCTTTTTCTTATATTCTTGTGCTCTTATAATATCCAGCATAAGGGCTTCCACCAGGCAGACTATTTCCTCCAGGACCCACATAACTGCTTTTCCATCTCCACCAACACCCACTTCTGTTCTTATGATACATCCCCATGTAACCACAAGAGATGCAACTGCTGCCTTTTTACAACATTCCACTGTCTAGGGTTCCAAACATTCCTTACTGATTTGTATCACTTCTAATTCACTGTATGCATTTGGTGCTAGCACTGTAGTCTCCTCTATATTGAGAAACTAAAGTCACAATAAATATTTTAATAAACAGCAGTGTTCAATTCATAAGATTAATCCTTGCCTTCCATTTTCCATCATTTTAATTCACCAACTCATTTCCATTTTGGCTTCTTTGTCTTTAGTCTTTGACACTGTCCCAATCTGATCTTCAGATTAAGCACAACACAACCCTGAGGACTTGATGCTGAAATGAACAGTTACAGATGATCAGGTCCCAAATTTGAAAATAAAGGCTCAGATACATAGTGTTAATCTTGCTTGGAGCGTTAGAGCTGAACTCATCCAGATAAGTGGAGAACATTTCATCATCCACTATCTCTGACAACTCTCTTCCTTTTCTGGATCACTATCTCTATCTACTATTAGACCACAGACTCCCACAGCAATCTCGACTATATCTCCTCCCATTCTATCTCCTGGATGCCATCTTTTTCTCACAGTTTCTTTATCTCTGTCTAATCTGTAGTTCAGGTACTCCAGGACTTCAGCAATGTCTTTCTTCCAGGAAGTTGCCTTCCCCTCTGTCATTGCTGATGGATCCTTCATAAGCGTTTTCTCCATTTCCTGCACATCTGCTTTCATTCATTCCTCCCGCCGCCCCTGTCATCTCCCCAGAGGGAACTGCTATGGAGTAACCTTTGGTCCTTGCATTTCACCCCTCTGGCTTCTATGCCATTTCCAACAGTTGCAACAAGATCCCATCATCAGCGATATCATCCCCTTTCCTATTCTGCCACCCCACCCCCCCCACTGCCTTCCCACCTCCTGTCAGCTTTCCTGACATTTTCTCTGTGACTTCCAGGTATGCTTGTCCTGCCCCACACATCTCTCTTTGATTCTGGCACTTACCCTTGCAACTGTAGGAGGTGCATCATTTGTCAATTTTCCTCCTCCCTCACTACCATCCAGGGACCTAAATCACCCTTCCAGGTGGGGCAAAGATTCACATGCACCTTTGCCAACCTTATCTATTGCATTTGGTGCTTGTGATGTGGCCTTCTCTAAGCTGGTAAGATGAAGCACAGATGAGGTGGTCATTTTCCAGAGCACCTACAATCACTCCACAATGACTATCTTGAGTTTCCAGATGAAAGTCTTCTCAATTGTTCTTCCAATTCCCACCCCAACATGTCTGTCCTTGTTCTTCCCAACTGCAGACTAGAAGAACAACATCTGATATTCCACTTAAGTATCATAAATTGGTAAATTGGTTTATTATTAGTGTAGTAGCGTCACAGAACACTACAGTACAGAAATAAGCCCTTTGGCAAATCTAGTCCATGCCTGTCTGTTATTCTGACTAGTCCCATCAAATCACACCTGGACCATAGCCCTCGATACACCTCCCATCCATGTACTCCATGGACTCCAGACTCCGGGTCTTCCGGCTGTCCCTGTTTCAATTGGGCTTAATCATAGGCACCTGATGCTCATCTTGTCGCTGGGAATTTAAGTGGCCCTGGGTTCATGTGTGGGTGCTGGTTTGTTATGTCAGTATCCCCTTGTAATAACCTGCTGGTGGAAAGCTAGAGCAGCTATTCATGAACTCCATGCCTGGTTGGAGGACCACCACTTCATGGAGCCTGGTTGTGTCTAGTTGGAGCAGTCATCATGGTATGGATTTGGCTGTTTCTGGGGCTGGCTGAGTGGCCATCTGCCACTCTGAGCTAGATGTGGATTTGGCTGTTTCCATAACCAGCCAAGGTTGCTGGCTGCCCTGAGACTTGGAGCCACCCTGGATTGAGCTCCCTTCCTGTACTTGCCTCTTGAGTAAGTCAGACCATCTTTGCTGTTACCCTACGGTGAGATCTGTCCCTTCCTGTCCTTGCCTTTGTGGGGTAAGTTAGGCTGTCCTGGCTGTTACCCTGTGGTTGGATCTGTCCCTTCCTGCCCTTGCCTCGGTTGGGTAATCCAGGCTGTCTTTGCCATTACCCTGAGGCTGGACTGTTCTCTTCCCCTCCCCATCTGAATCCTTGATAGTTTCCTCAGTGGTTTACCTTGGCAGTTATTTTGGTCCTGCATCCTAGTAAGCATCCCAGCCTGGTGTCCAAGGAAGGGTCCTGGCCCTGTGCTCTAAGAAGGAGCCCTTCGTCCTGCCCAGGAAAGCCCCGAAGAACCCTAGCCCTGTCATGTCCTCGCCTATTTCTGGAGTCGGAGTTGGAGTCCGAGTTTAGACCCAGGTTCTGGGTCCTTGTCCAGTCTCTGGCTTGGAGTCCAAGCCCAGGCTCCTAGTTCCCAGTTCTCTGTCCTGGTCCTGCTCTTCTAGCCAAGGTCCTAGCCCAAGTCTGTGTTCCTGTCCCAGCTCCTAGTCTGTGTCCAGTCACATCCCCAACTCTAGTCCGGTCCAGTTCTCAGTACTTCAGTGTCTGTGTCTTGCATTTGGGTCTGCCATCAATGCCCCCCATATGACACCATGTACTTGTCCCACCTTCTTTTCAATGTTGAAATCAAACCCACATTTACCACTTCCTTTAGCAGCTTGTTCTATGCTTGCACTGCCCTTTGAGTGAAGACTTTCCCCCTCAGGTTCCCCTCAAATATTTCACCTTTCACCCTTCACCTATGATCGCTAGCACTAGTCTCACCCAGCCTCAGTGAAAAAAGCCTGCTTACATTAACCCCATCTTATCATCATTATTGCTTTGTATACCTCTATCAAATCTTCCCTCATTCTCTTGTGCTTCAGGGAATAAAGTTCTAAGCTATTCTCCTTTGGCTCCTCCCACTTCCTCCAAACTAAAGGTGTAGCTATGGGCACCCGTATAGGTCCTAGCTATGCCTGCCTTTTTGTTGGCTTTGTGGAACAATCTATGTTCCGTGCCTATTCTGGTATCTGTCCCCCACTTTTCCTTCGCTACATCGACGACTGCATTGGCTCTGTTTCCTGCACGCATGCAGAACTCGTTGACTTTATTAACTTTGCCTCCAACTTTCACCCTGCCCTCAAGTTTACCTGGTCCATTTCCGACACCTCCCTCCCCTTTCTAGATCGTTCTGTCTCTGTCTCTGGAGACAGCTTATCCACTGATGTCTACTATAAGCCTACTGACGCTCACAGCTATCTGGACTATTCCTCTTCTCACCCTGTCTCTTGCAAAAACGCCATCCCCTTCTCGCAATTCCTCCTTCTCCGCCGCATCTGCTCTCAGGATGAGGCTTTTCATTCTAGGACGAGGGAGATGTCTTCCTTTTTTTAAAGAAAGGGGCTTCCCTTCCTCCACTATCAACTTTGCCCTTAAACGCATCTCCCGCATTTCACGTACATCTGCTCTCATTCCATTCTCCCGCCACCCCGCTAGGAATAGGGTTCCCCTGGTCCTCACCTACCACCCCACCAGCCTCCGGGTCCAACATATTATTCTCCGTAACTTCCGCCACCTCCAACGGGATCCCACCACTAAGCACATCTTTCCATCCCCCCCTCTCTCTGCATTCCGCAGGGATTGCTCCCTACACAACTCCCTTGTCCATTCGTCCCCCCCATCGATCTCCCTCCTGGCACTTATCCGTATAAGTGGAACAAGTGCTACACATGCCCTTGCACTTCCTCCCTTACCACCATTCAGGGCCCCAAACAGTCCTTCCAGGTGTGGCAACACTTCCCCTGTGAGTCGACTGGGGTGATATACTGCGTCCGGTGCTCCCGATGAGGCCTATTATATATATTGGCGAGACCTGACGCAGACTGGGAGACCGCTTTGCTGAACATCTACGCTCTGTCCGCCAGAGAAAGCAGGATCTCCCAGTGGCCACACATTTTAATTCCACATCCCATTCCCATTCTGACATGTCTATCCACGGCCTCCTCTACTGTAAAGATGAAGCCACATTCAGGTTGGAGGAACAACACCTTATATTCCGTCTGGGTAGCCTCCAACCTGATGGCATGAACATCGACTTCTCTAACTTCCGCTAAGGCCCCATCTCCCCCTCGTACCCCATCTGTTACTCATTTTTATGCACACATTCTTTCTCTCACTCTCCTTTTTCTCCCTCTGTCCCTCTGAATATACCTCTTGCCCATCCTCTGGGTCAACCCCCCCCCCTTGTCTTTCTTCCCGGACCTCCTGTCCCATGATCCTCTCGTATCCCCTTTTGCCTATCACCTGTCCAGCTCTTGGCTCTATCCCTCCCCCTCCTGTCTTCTCCTATCATTTTGGATCTCCCTCTCCCCCTCCAACTTTCAAATCCCTTGCTCACTCTTCCTTCAGTTAGTCCTGACGAAGGGTCTCGGCCTGAAACGTCGACTGCACCTCTTCCTACAGATGCTGCTTGGCCTGCTGCGTTCACCAGCAACTTTGATGTGTGTTGTCTAAGCTATTCAACCTTTTCCTATAACTGGGGTCCTCAAGTCCAGGCAACATCCTTGTAAATTTTCTCTGCATTCTTTCAATCCTATTATTATCACATGTACCAAGGAACCGTGAACAACTTGCCTTGCATACTGTTCATACAAATCAATTAATTACAGCAGTGTATTGAAATAGTACAAGATAAAACAATAACAAAATGCAGAATGAAGTATTACAGTTACTCTGAAAGTGAACTACAGGTCACATGACCTCTTCTACCTCGCTATGACATCACACCAAGAAAGTGAGCTGTAGGTCACTTTCTCAGTGTGAAGTCATAGCGAGATAGAAGAGGTCAAAAGTCCTACCTATTGCACTCTGGAACTACTCAATAATTTTATAACAGTGGAATAGAAGCTGTTCTTGAGCCTGGTTGTACGTGCTTTCACTGCTTTCTGTGGGGGAAGGGGGGAGAAGAGAAAATGACTAGGGTGGATGCGGCCTTTGATAATGCTGGCTGCTTTACTGCGGTAGCGAGAAGTGTAGGCAGGGTCCATGGAGGAAAGGCTGAGCTGTGTCCATAACTCCCTACAGTTTCTTGTGGTCTGTGATGCATCCAGTGATCCTGTGATACTTTCTAAGATGCATTGATAAAAACTGGTCAGATGCCAAACTCTTGCCTCCTGAAGAAATAGAAACACTGGTGAATCTTCTTTGCTATGGCATCACTGTGGTTGGACTATGACAAGCCTCTGGTTTTGTTCACTCCTAGGAATTTGAAGCTCTCAAACCTCTCGAGTTCAGCACTGTTGATGTAAACAGGAGCATGTATACATGCACCTTCCAGAATTCAAAAACCACTTCTTCTGTTTTACTGACATAGAAGGAAATGCTGTTGTCATGACACCATATCATGAGGGTCTATATCTCCTTCCTCTATGCTGACTCATTGGTATTTGTGACCTGCTCACTATAGTGATATCATCTGCAAACTTGTAGATGGATTCCGTGTAGAGTCTTGTCACGTAAGCCTGAGTATATAGGACATTGATTTTTCCAGTTTCAGTGACCCATTCCCCCTGAATTCTTTTTCTAGTCCCATCAGACCATATTGTTTCTCTCTTCCTTTGTTTGCTTTTTTAAAAATTTCTCCCTCATCATTACCAAGGCTTGTAACCCACCTTCATCTGGTTCCATCTGCCCATCTTTCCAATTGAGTTATTTTTCCCATGGTTCTGCTTTCTGTCTCATTTCCCTCCCATCTGCCCATCATCCTTTCAATATCTGGGTCCAATGATCACTTCCCAGCTTCTGCTTCACTCCTTCCTCATACTTTTACCTTCCCTCTGCTCTCTGTCCGGATACAACGGCCCTTTGGCTCTGCAGGTGCTCCTGAGTCAATGATTTTTTTCCTGCAGTCTATTCTTTGCTCTAGATTCCATCAACAAACTTAGGTGCTGACCTTGTTTTTGCAGCCATCGTGCTTCTGCAACTGCTCCAAATGTATTTCTAGTCAGTATCTGGTCTCCATATTGAATTCAACAATTTCCGATTTTAAAATCTCTGCAGTCTGTGACAGGATTGGTCAGCTTTGTTTTAAAGACCATCATTCTGTAACAGTATTTCAGCATTTCTCTTACCAAGATGCTTCCTGTCCTGGGTATTTCCTGTAGTCTCTTGTTTCAGATTTCTAGTAACTGTGGTGTTCTGTTCCTCAGTCTTGTTTATCTCACTCCCTCTCAGTTCTCTTCCAGTTATGTCTATCTACACCTCACAGATTTTGAAGCCTTTGCCACGCACTCTCAACTAGCACAACCACTATTTTCATCATTCAATCTCATTGGTTTTCACCTGCTCACAGACTTTCTCCTGTTCCCTGTCTCTTCCCATTTTCCACAACATAACACACGTCTATTTTAAACTTCCCTAGTTCTGTTGAAATACTATCTAATTTAAATATTAATCCTGACGAAGGGTCTCGGCCTGAAACGTCGACTGTACCTCTTCCTAGAGATGCTGCCTGGTCTGCTGCGTTCACCAGCAACTTTGTGTGTTGCTTGACTTTCCAGCATCTGCAGAATTCCTGTTGTTTAACTATTAATTCTGTTTCTTTTACTACAGGTACCTGCTGCATAGTTCAAGCAATTTCTGCATTTTTTTTCTTGCTGTTAACTTTGTTCAGTTAATGTGGGCTAGCTTCACATGGAAGAATGCTACTTCAGGCTCCCCTGCCCAATTTGTCAGTTTTTTCTTTGACACTTCACTATCTTAATCTGTTTCTTATGATCATATGAATTACCTCTTGATTTGTTAGTGAGCTAAATCATATAATGTATATTTGTGGCACACAGGCTAATATTATCAATATACTGTAGATTCTACATGACAGTGTACACAGTAGACTCTGCTTTGGAACTCAAGAAATGTGGAGAACAGTACTAAATTTAGCAATCTAAATATATAAATAAGATTAATCATTGCTTTCAACACATCTGACTAAAAGAAGACCATAAGACATAAGAGAAGAATGAGGCCTTTTAGCCCATCGAGTCAGCTTTGCCATTTGATCATGACTGATCCATTTCCCTCTCAACCCATTTTCTTGCCTTCTCCCCATAACCTTTACCATCCTGACTTACCATAAATCTTTCAATCTCTGCCTTGTATACACTCTACAGCCTCCTGTGGCAACAAATTCCACAGATTCACTGCCTTCCGGCTAAAGAAATTCCTCCTCATCTCCATCTTAAATGGACGTGCCTCTATCCTGAGGTTGTGCCCTCTGGTTCTAGAACTCCTCCACTATAGGAAACATCTGTCCCACATTCGCTCTGTCCAGATCTTTCAACATTCAATAGGCTTCAATGAGATCTCTTCCTCATTCTTTGAAATTCCAGTGAATAAAGGCCCCAAGCAATTCAACATTCCTCATATGATAAGCATTTCATTCCTGGAATAATTTTTGTGAACTTCTTTGAACCCTCTCCAATGTTAGCACATCCTTTCTTAGATAAGGGGCCCAAAACTACTCTCAATACTCCAAGTGAGGCCTCACCAGTCTCATAAAGTCTCAGCATTGTCCTTGTTTTCATATTCTAGTCCTCTTGAAATAAATGCTAACGTTGCATTTCCCTTCCTCACTACTGACCCAACCTGCAAGTTAACCTGCTTCCTCAGCACTACCTGCCCCTTCAGGAAATCTTCATATTGTCCACAAACTTGGCCACAAAGCCATCAATTCCATCATCCAAATCATTGATATTCAGTGTAAAAAAGAAGCGGCCCCAACACTCCAACACTGACCCCTGCAGAACACCACTGGTCACCGGCAGCCATCAGGAAAGGTTCCTTTTGTTCCCACTCATTGCCTCTTGCAAATTACTCAATGCTCTATCCAAATCAACACACACAAATTGCTGAAGGAACTCAGCAGGTCAGGCAGCATCTATGGAAATGATGTTTTGGGCAGAGACCCTTCTTCAGGTGATTTATCTAGTTCCAGAACTTCCAGTTTCCCTAGCACCTTCTCCCTAGTAATAGCAACTGCAGTCACTTCTGCCACTGACTCTCTCAAACTTGCAATACACTGATGCAAAATACTTATTCAATTTGTCCGCCATTTCCTTGTCCATGGTTACTAACTCTCCAGTGTCATATCTGCTCTTGCCTCTTAATATAAATGAAAAAACTTTTGGTATGGTCTCTGATATTATTGGCCAGCTTACCTTCATATTTAATCTTCTCCCTTATAGCTCTTTTCATTGCCTTCTACTGGTACTTAAAACCTTCCCAATCCTTTAAGATACCACTGATGTTTGCTCTATTATATGCCCTCTCTCTTGCTTTTATTTTGGCTTTGATTTCCCTTGTCAGCCATGGTTGTGTCATCTTGCCTTTAGAACACTTTGGGATGTAACTATCCTGTGCCTTCAGAACTGCTGCTCTGCCATCATCCCTGCTAGGGTCCCCTTCCAATCGACTTTGGCCACTTCCTCCCTCGTGCCTCTGTAATTCCCTTTAAGGCTGATTTATACTTCTGCATCAAATGGACGCTGTAACCTATGCAAGTGGCTTACGTGCATTATGAGCATTTGTACTTGTGCGTTGGTTTGTCTGCGTTGCTCTGCAATCCAGGCACGTCACGCATGTGCACACACCTGCCCGCGCAAGGCTTCATGGTCATGGTAGTCTTTCTCGGGGTAAACCAGCTTAAAGCGAGCGTCTTTTTTCGTAAAAGCAAAATGTGTCCTACATAATTTCAGAGCTGTGTAAAGCTTTATGGAACGCATTGCAGCCAGAGTTCCTTCCCTGCCCTTCAGTCGCCCAAAGGGAAGCTATTGCAGCGTAGGAGGAAATACGATGCTACAAGCGGACCAATCACAGTTGTTGCGGTCTGCGTTGCCGCGACACGTAGTTACATTTTGGGAGAGGTGCGTGTCAGGCTATGGCGTAGGGATCCGCGTAAGCATTGCATAGGGTTCGCGGCTACGCCGTACCTACGGCGTCAATTTGACGCAGAAGTATAAATCAGCCTTTACTCCCACTGTAATACTAATACATTTGACTTTAGCTTCTTGAAGCACCTTCAATTACTCCAAAAGACTGAGATTTGTATATATATATACAACATATATACATGGTTTACCACACTTCTCTCTCTCAAATTCTATCATATTATGATCATTGTCTCCTAAGGGTTCATTTACCTTAAGCTCTCTAATCAAGTCCGGCTCATTACACAACACCCAATCCAGAAT
Organism: Mobula hypostoma; assembly: GCF_963921235.1. Taxonomy (NCBI): domain Eukaryota; kingdom Metazoa; phylum Chordata; class Chondrichthyes; order Myliobatiformes; family Myliobatidae; genus Mobula; species Mobula hypostoma. The sequence goes on along the minus strand of NC_086099.1, from coordinate 160,310,229 downwards.
AGCTGATCCTTCAGTGGGCTCAACCACAAACTGCTCTAAAAAGCCAGCCTGAGGGCATTTTATAAATTTTCTCTCTTATGATTCAAAATCAGCCCCAGCCTGATTTTCCCCAATCTACCTGCATCTTGAAATCCTCATAACTATTGTTACATTGCCCTTTTCACATTCCTTTTCCATCTCCTGTTGCAATTTGTAGCCCCATCCTGGTTACTGTTTGGAGGCTGGTATACAACTCCCATCAGTGTCGTTTTACCCTTCTAGTCCTTTAACTGTACTCATAAGGATTCTACATCTTCCAAGCTTATATTAGCTTTTCCTAAGGATTTAACTTCATTTTTTTACCAACAGAACCATCCCACTCCCTTTGCCTACCTGCCTGCCCTTTTAATGTTTTTGGATGTTAAACTCCCAACTGTAATCTTTCAGTAACCACTCAGTGAAGGCAAGAATGCCATACCTGCCAATCTCTAACTGTACTATAAGATCAACTACCATATTCCGTATACTGTGTGCATTCAAATATAACATCTTCAGTCCTGTATTTATCATCCTTTTTGATCTTGTAATCCTGTTACATTTTAACCCATCCCAATCACTGCAATTTTGACTTATCATCTGCCTGTCCTTTCCCATAGTCTCACAACACACGGCCTCTGCTTGTAAACCAACACCCCCTCCCTCAAGTCAAATCACTCTGGTTCGCAATTCCCTGCCAAATGAGTTTAAATCTTCTCCAACACTTCTAGTAAATCTGTCCACAATGATATTGGTCTCCCTTGGGATCAGGCCTAAACCCATTCCTTTTGTACAGGTCATACCTTCTCCAGAAGAAATCTCAATGATCCAGAAATCTGAAGAAATCCAGAAATAGAATGATCATTTGCCAGATCATCCTATTCTTACCCTTACTGGCATGTGGCACAGACAGCAATCCAAAGATTACTACGCTGGAGGTACAGTTTTTCTGCTTTCTACCTAGCTTCTTAAATTCTCTCTTCAGGACCTCTTCCATTTTTCTACCTATGTCATTGGTGCTGACCTTCCCCCTTTAGAATGCCATGGACGTTCCTATCTCTGGCACCTTGGAGGCAACATACCACCTTAGTGTCTCTGTTGCATCTACATAATTTTGTATCTACTCTTCTATCTATGGAACTATGCCCTATCACTACTGCTGTCCTCCTCTCCCCACCTTCCCTTTTGAGCTGTGTGCCAGACTCAGTGCCAGAGACCCATTCACTCTGGCTTCCCCTGGTAGGTCGTACCCCCAACAGTATTCAAAGTTATTATTGAGGGGAACAGCCACACAACATTTGGAACTATAATTAAACTGAATTTTTTTAGAGAAACATCAGCAATGTCTTTCTGAAATTTCAAAAGATTCCTGTAACAGCTGGAAAGAAATAAAATACATTTACATTGCTGTCTTTTCCATATCCAAATTGCTTCACTAGGCAGTAACCAATTTGTGGATTTTTTTTTTGATTTTAGTGATCAAAGGCAATGGGATTGCCTGAAAGGCCATTAGATTCATTCAGCTTCTAATGTAGGTTGCTTCTAATTGGAAAACAATTGTTTTTGCTAAGCAAGATTTTATAGGATAGAAACACAAATGTAGTTCTTGTAAATCCATTTGGTGCTTCTTTTCGTTAAAACTAAACTGATGGATCTTGTAAACATTAAAAATATGGTGCATTCACTCTCTTCATATAAAGGGATTTATTGAAGGGGATTGATTTGCTGAAAGCTCATGGGCTATGAAATTATTACAACTTCATCACTACAAAAGTTGCAATGACTCCAGCAAAGTGAAAAGAAACACTTATTATGCCTGGATAGCAAAACATTGTGAGCTGCAGTTTCGATACTGGGAAAGAGTTAGTTCCTTTGTAAACTGGCACAAGTTTTATCTCTTAGATCGGTGTTTCCTTTCTAAACTCCACTGCACATAGGACCAAACTGCTTAACCTTTATCAATAGCAAGGTCTCTTCGTTTCAGTCAGTAACCTAGTGAAATTTCTTTGAACGGGCTCCAAGGTAAATATATTTCTCCTGTTTTAAAAAGAAAAGAGACTCCATGCAGTACCTCATATTCACCAACATCCTACACAGTTATAATGAAATATTCTTACTATTAACTTCATACTCTTTGCAGTAAAGTTCATAGTTTCATTTGTGTTCTCAATTTCCTTTTGTTTATCTGTGTGTTAACTTTTAATGTTTCATATAAGAGCTGCTCTGGATCTCTTTACCTTGTAACGAGATACTGGGAAAACAAGCAGGGACTGTGTGTATTTATTATTGAGAAATTCTTGAGCTGTGCCAACCAAGACCCCTTGATTTAAACCTAACCAAATCACAGGACAATTTATGGTGATCAATGAGCAATTAACTTACCCGGTTAGTCCAGGTAGGTTAGTTAACTGGACTGTGAGAGGAAACCAGAGCACCCAGGGAAAACCTTTGCATTACACAGGGAGGACGTACAGAAACTCCTCACAGACGGCGTTGGAATTGAACTCCGAACTTCAATGTTCCGAGCAGTAATAGCACCACACTAAATGCTAGGCGACTGTGGCACCCACGGTCGTGCACAGATGTCGAAGATGATTTTGTTCATGTCAGAAAATACACAAAATTCACTTGTACCTCCACAGTATTGTAATGAATGGCATCAAAAGCACAGGCAGCAGATAATAAAGAACAATTACTAAAACTACAGAGGAGAGAGGAGGGAAACTACTTCTGCCATTTATAGGAACAATTATATGCCTGACATTTGAATTTAATAATATTATGAGAGCTCATTCTTGTGTAAGGATATTCATAGGTTGGGCATTCTTAAACTGGACAAAGTCTGTATAGTCTTGTTCTTCAAGGAAAGTAACTTTCTGGTTTTTTCACTCCATTACTCAACATTACATCTAATCAGCTCTCTCCTAATTGGAGGGAAGAATGAATAGCACTTGACTTGTTTATACACGAAATGCTGGAAAATGGGATTAATATGGACAGATCCTTATTATTCTGAATGGATTGTATGGGCTGAATAGCCTTTTTCAAAGTTACATGAATCTGACTCTATGAATGTAGCTGTGAGTATGATGACTGATACGTTTGCCCAAACTCTGAGTTGTGTGAATTACTAATATTTTCTCATCTTGGATTTGATTGGTGACTTTCAGCAAGCTTGTTACATCATGATTGTTCCCGTTTAATGTAAATGTTAGCTGAAACTTCATTGCAATTCACTACTTGAAATGCTATCATTAATCCATCTTCCTATTGTAAGTTGTGTGCAGAGAGCCAAAACAATCTGGATTAGACCCAATGGAGTTGATTTTGGATTTGCTAGCATTTCACTCCAGTTTACCTCCCACATGCATCTATCCACTTACTCCTGAATGTTAAAATTCCTTCTTGTTTGGCTGGTCCTAATTATTTGTCCATGGAGTGTTCTTCCATTTCAACTCAGCAGGTCACCTGGACTTCAAGGAAACATGATTTAATTTACTCTCACTCAGGAGCAGGCAGATGGAACATAGGTATTTTCTTGAAATGCATGCTTCAAGTGTAGAATTTCACTGATATCCTTACTAAGACCTCCCTGACTGCTCCCTTAAAAGTGTATTTGGCCAGCCTGACAACCTCACTGAAAAAAGTCGCCCCATCTTATTCAATCTAGCAAACCTTCTATGAGTTGTTTCTAACCCATTAACATCAAAATGAGAGAAATACAGTGCAGGATTCTAGAGGTTATCTCACTAAAGGTCTTCATAGCTGAAACATGCACTTTTGTATTCATTTCCCTTAATGATAATCAATAACATTCTGTCAACTTTCCTGAATCTGTGCCTGCTTACCAGTCCATGCGTGAAAATATCAAGATCTCCTTGCACCTCAGAGTTAAATGATCTTTTGCCATATAGATACTATTCATTTTAAATGTTTCCAGTCAGAATGAATTGTTTAATATGTTCTCTCATGCTATGCAACTTGCAAGACCTTTGCCCCATTGCTTTATCTATCTACATCCCTTTGTGGTTGTGGATGCCCTTTGCACAGCTTTCCCACCTTCCCATCTGTGATCAGCAATTTTTATTTTATTGAAATTATTTATTCAAATGATAATAATAGCTCTGCTTTGTCTTCAGTGGCTACAATGAAAGAGTAGAGGAAACATCATAATTTGTGCAAAATCTTACAAAGGTGAAAGGGTAAGTTCATGTTGCACAAAGCTGTTTTTGTGATTCTGTTAACAGGAAGCAAGTTTACTGGGGAGTAGAGTTTAGATTATAATTTACTTCCTTTCATTATATTGTCATTTGTCCAATGCATTTTGATGTAATTCTTATTGAATTTTCACCTAGCGCACACACATCTTTGTTTCCCTTGTGTAGTAAACCAGAGCTTATTGCATATTCATGTTTGAGATCATTTCAATAGTTGTACTTGCTTTCAGGATAGGTAGTGCATATTGTTATTCATGGAGAATTGTAGAATGTGCAGGATTATTTTGCCCATTTAAACTACAGTAATGGTGTATAAAAAGTACATGTTTTGGAGGCTTGTGTGCTCAGGTTCCTCCTTCCTAATGTTCCAAATGACCCTAGGAAGTAAAGCCAATTAATCTGCCTTGTTGGATGAGGTTTATTTTTAGATGGTCTATCACATGACCTTAACTGATCTCAGGAGGACAACTTTAATTACACTGTTTTTAGCACTAGGTCCTGGAATCATAGAATCAATAAGTCGCAATGAATACGCTCTCTGGTGACAGAATCTTTGAGCACCTAATTTTACCAATCCCATTTTCAGATATGAGGTCCTTGGCTTTCTATGTCTTTAGTGGTTCAAATGTCCAGATGTTTATTAAGTACTGCAAGAATCTCTGCTAGAACCTCTTCAACAGGCAGTGTGCTTGAGATTTCAAACACCCTCAGGCTGATGACAGTTTTCTAAGATTCTCTTTAGACTTCCTACTCAAATTTATATTCCTTGGGCTTTATACTCCTCTACTATGGAGAAAAGTTTCCTGTTTCCTATCATATTTAATCTTTGCCCTTAGTAATCTAGTATACCTCTATCTGATCTCACTTCAGCCTCTCCTGCTCCAAGAAAACAAACTAAGGCTGGCCAGTCTCTCCTCATAACTAAAATGTCTTAGTGAAGCTCCTCTCTGTGCTATCCAGTGCAATCACTTCCTTTCTATACTGTCATGACTGAAAGTACACAGAGAATTCAAGCTGAAGTTGAAGTAATGAAGAGTTGTACTATAACCTCCTTGCTTTATATTGCATGCTCTGGCTAATGAAGCCAAGTATACTTATGTATTAACAATCTTATGTACCGTCAGGAATCCTTGGATTTGTACGTTAAGGCCTCTCTATTCCACAATTCTTATTGGGCTTCTACTATCTTTTGTATATGCCCTTTCTTAATAGCTATTCAAAAATAGTAACAGGATTAAATTCCACCTGCCTTTGCTCTTCCCATTTTAACAACTCATCAACGTTATCTTGCAGCCTAAGACTACTCTACTCACTATTAACAGCACCACTAATTTTAGTGAATTTACTAACTACATCTTCTACATTCACAATCAAATGTTATTGTATATATAGCAAACGGTAGGTGGCCCAGCAACAATGCTTGTGTTACCCTGCTGGTCAGACATCCAATCACAAAAGCAATCATCTGCCATCACTAATAGGGTCAATGGGGACAATTATGAGCAAGATATCCTTCTTTGCTTATGTGATGCATTGGTAATTATGAGGTTGAGACATGCCTCGTGGTCCAGACTATAGGAATAGAATAAAACTGATTCAAAATGATAATAGGCACAAATGGCCAGATCTGGTTAAGAGAAAGAAGGAAGTGCAAAGAAGGTATTGTCAAGAAGGAGCAAATGAGGTACTTGAGGATTATAAAAAATGCAAGAGAGCACTTAAGATGGAAATCAGGAGGGCTAAAAGAAGGCATGAAGTTGTTCTAGCAGACTACGTGAAGGAGAATCCTAATGATTTCTACGGACATATTAAGAACAAAAGAATAGCAAGGGACAAAATTAGCCCTCTGGAAGATCAGAGTGGTCATCTATGCATGGAACCAAAAGAGATGGGGCAGATCTTAAATGGATTTTTTGCATTTGTATTTACTCAGGAGATGGACATGGAGTCTACAGAAGTGAGGCAAAACAGCAGTGAGGTCATGGACTGTATATAGTTTATAGGGGAGGAGGTGTTTCTTGAGGGTGGATAAATCCCCTGGGACTGGAGAGGTGTTCCCTTGGACCCTTGTGGGAGGTTAGTGCAGAAATAGCAGGTGCCCTAGCGGGAGGATTGGAGGATAGCTAATGTTGTTCCATTGTTTAAGAAATGATCCACAAATAAGCCAGGAAATTAAAGGCCAATGAGCCTGACATCAATAGTGGGTAAGGTATTGGAAAGTATTCCAAAGGACCTTATATATGTGTATGTGGATAGACATGGACTTATTAAGGATAGTTGCATGGTTTTGTGCAAGGTAGGTCACGTCTAACAAATCTTATAGTCTTTTGGGGAGCTTACCAGGAAAGCTGATGAAAAGAAGTCAGTGGATTTTGTCTACATGGACCCTAGCAAGGGCTTTCACAAAGTCTTACATGGGAGGATGATCAAGAAGATTCAGTTGCTTGGCATTCAAGATGAGGTAGTAAATTGTATTAGACATTAGTTTCACAGGAGAAGCCAGAAAGTAGTAGTAAATGGTTGCCTCTCTGACTGGAGGCCTCTGACTAGTGGTGTGCCACAGGAATTGGTGTTAGATTCATTGTTGTTTGTCATCTATATAAAAATTCTGGATGATAACATGCTAAACTCAATCAACAAATTTGCAGATGACACCAAGATTGCAGGTGTAGTTGACAGCAAAGAAGACTATCAAAGTTTGCAGTGGTACCTGGATCAGCTGGAGAAACGGGCTGAGAAAATGAATTTATTGAGGTGTTGAATTTTGTGAGGACAAGCAAGGGTAGGACTTGCATAGTGAGCAGTAGGGCACTGAGTGGTGCAGTAGAACAGAGGGATCTGTGAATACAGGTCCATGATTCATTGAAAGTGGTGTTACAGGTAGATAGAGCCATGCCTTCTTTGTAATTGCATCAATATGTTGGGCCTAGGATAATATTCAGAGATGATGACACCCAGGAACATGAAACTGCTCACCTTTTTTACTGCTGATCCCTCGATGAGAACTGATATGTGCTGCCTTGATCTCCCCTTCCTGAAGACCACAATAATTTCCTTGATCTTACTGACGTTTAGTGCAAGGTAGTTGTGACACCACTCAACCAGCTGATCTATCTGTGCCTCCTTGTCACCGTCTTAAATTCTGCCAACAATAGTTGTCACATCAGTAAATTTATAGATGGCATTTGAGCTGTGCCGAGCCACACAGTCATGGGTGTAGAGTGAATAGAGAAGTGGACGCAACATACGTCCTTGAGGTGTGCTAGTGTTGATTGTTAATGAGAAGATGTTCTTTTGGATCTGCACTGACTGTGCCTCCTGTGAGGAAATAAAGCATCCAGTGGCAGAGGGAGGTACAGAGGCCCAGTTTTTGGATCTTTCATAATTTTAACATAGAACAAATGTTTATATATTGCATTGGGTTAGCACAAGTTAAAACAATAACAGGTGCAGAGAAGGTGCAGGCAGGTAAACAATATTGTGCAAGAACATAACAAGGTGGATTGTAGCATCAAGTGTCCATCTTATTGTATATGCAACCATTCTGTAGTCTTATAACAGGGGAGAAACCTTTGTATCTTTTGCCCAGTGGGGAGAAAAGAGAATGTTCAGGGTGTATGAGGCTTTGATTATGCTAGCTGCTTTACTGAGGCAATGGGAATTAGAGACAAACTTCATAGAGGGGTGGTTAGTTCCCCTGAGGAGCTGAGATGTGTCCATAACTCTCAGAAGTTTCTTGAAGTCACGTGCAGAGCAGTTGCCATACCAAGCTATTATGTACCCGGCAAAATACTTACAATGGTGCATGTTAAACGTTTGCATGAATGACAGCAATGCCATTGAATGCTTTTCTATTCACTAATAACCCAGTTGCTATTTTAACAGGGAAATTGAGCTCTTTTGACTTCTCTGAGCAAGCTAAAGTAGTTAAGAGATTTAACGTGGTTGGTAAAGCATCCACGGAGTGGATAAAATTTTGTGCTTGCTGTTTTCTTGCCCTCACTTTTCCAGTTCCTGTCAATGAAGCCCTTCTCAATAGTGGAGTTTATAGGCTCCTACAGCTCTTTCATTATTTATGAGTTCAACTTCCAGTTCTCACACACTTTGCTTTCAGTCTCATTAATTCATGATGTCATACTACTGTTAACCTTTGTACAGCAGCTATTTTTATATACCACTGGCTATTACTTTCTTTTTGATTTTTCTCCTCCCTTCCTTTCTGTTTCCTTGTATTCTTCCCAAAACAGGATGATTCCCTGTTCAGACACAATGAAAGAATAAGGTTCCATGTAAGAAAAAAAGCAAAGCTCAGAGCTAATGGAAAGCAGAAACTCTAGAAAAGTTCATACAATTACAACTATAGGGATATGGACAAATCATGAAAACAGATTAATCTTTGAGCTGGATTTACATGGAAGGATTAGTGCATTGAGGAGGAAGATAAAAATAAGATAACATACAGTAGCTTTCATTGTTTTCTGTAATATTTTAAAATTAAATACCTGTATTACTGCTTCTGGGTGTTTTTTTAGGTGATATAGTACAATTTTAAGGATGATTGTAACAATTTTAAACATGTTTTAATTGTTTACTCCATTTTTAATAGCTTTCAGATTTTCTGGAATGGCAGAGACTTACAGAAACATTCACCAACTTGGGCAGCAATGGTGAAGCATAGCTTTTTTATTGGCCAAACTATTCATGGTAGGTTAATCGGTCATTGTAAATTGTGCTGTGACTAGGCTCAGATTAAACTGGGGCATTGCTGGGTGGTGTGGCACGAAGGGCCAGAAAGGCCTATTCCATGCAGTATCTCAATAAATAAATGTAGTACAATGGCTGGGGTTTGTTCTGGTCATGCTGTGTATCTCTCCTCCTTTTCACCAGATCTTGCATCTTGGTATCAGCAGTCTCGGCCGGGAAGAATACCTTTCTGTTGATTATATCTATATGTTGATTATATCTATATAACTCAACAGCAGGCACAAGTGGCAGGTCGTGCAAAATCCGCATTTGACTCACATCGTGATTAAATTACATCTGAATCACATTGTGATTAATTCACATCTGAATCACATTGCGTATATCATGGCCATCTGGCAACTTGTCAGTGCATAGCCTTGATGCACAATGGCTTTAACACACAGTACAACAGAAAGTAACAGGAAAAAAAGCATCACAACTGCTGTGTAGATGCTACATAATGTGTTTTGTTTGGTCACACACTTACTGGGCATTGAAGTAGTAGAACCACAGAGCTGACAAAACAGCTTGTGTGCAGTTAGTGGGACCTTGCATTGTAAGGATGCCAACAGTCCTTGCATTTTGTATCCACAGGATATTTAATATTATCTCACAGCAAATAAAGAAATTCAGTATATTTCCAGATGGAACAATAGGCAGCAAACTGCAAGGTTCTGAAAAAACTCCTCTGTACCCTCTCCAAAGCCTCCACATTCTTCCTCTAATGGGAAGACCGGAAATGAATGTAATATTCCAGTTATAGCCTCCAGATGCAGCCTAACCTAAGTTTTATAAAGTTGCAGTATAACTTCCATTTTTAGCTCAGTGCCTCAACTAATAAAGTCAAGCAGGCGAAACATCCTCTTTACTACTCTATTGACTTCTGTGGCTAATTTCAGGGAGCTACAAACCTGGGTTCTACCATTAATTGTGCACTTCTCCTTTACCTTCGATCTCACAAAGTGCAGCAATTCACATTTGGCTGGATTATACTCCATTTGACACCTCCCTTTGCTGTCATCAGTAAATTTACCAAACCAATCCATCCACATTTTCATACAAGTCACTTGTATATGGGGACAGCATGGTAGCATATTGTTTTGTGTAACATTATTATAGTGCCAGTGAGCTAGTTCATTTCTGCTGAGTTTGCATGTTCTCTCTGTGACTGTGTGGAACTCCTCCGCATGCTTCGGTTTCCTCCCACAATCCAAAGACATATAGGTTAGGGTTATTAAGTTGTGGGCATGTTATGTTGGTGCTGGAAGCAAGGAGACACTGTTGCCCCTTGTACATCCTCGGACTGTGTTGTTTCTTTATGGAAACAACATATTTCACTGCATGCCTTAATATGACAAACAAAGCTACGTAATCTCTTGAATTGCTTTTTTATATCACAAACACTCCTTGCACAGTTCTATCCATTCCCTCCCTCGCCTGTTTTTCTTGATTCCTACAATGACCCCATTCCATCCTCCCAGTTTCTTCATCCCAAATCACATATGTTCTGATGACCACACTTCCCACACCAGTGCTCTGAAATGGTTTCCTCTCACCATCAATGTAGCTTGCATCAATATTGTGTAGGCTATAGCAGTGTTCTTAGTGCCTAATTATTGAATATTGTTGAGCAGAATTCTGCCCCCTTAAATCCCCACATAACTGAAATTTCTTCCACATTCCTGCCTGGTTCAGTGACTCTGGGTGTGTTTCAGGCAGAGCTCATCAGCATGACATGATGTCTTCCACTTCTGCATTTTGATATATTATATTATGCCATTGAACTCACTCCAGCTTGTCATTCTTTATTCTCCCCATGAAAAACAACGTTGACGTTTTCTGAAAATGCTGTGAAACAAACAAACAAAACATTTTTATTGTGACTCTTTTTCTCTCTCGTCTAAGCGACTTTACGATATTGCGGAAGGAGCTATTTGTTTATTTAGAAACTGAAATATCAGTTGATATTTGTCACTCAAGAACAAAACAATACAGAGAAAATAGATGAAATATGAAGGTAACACACATCAAAGTTGCTGGTGAACGCAGCAGGCCAAGCAGCATCTGTAGGAAGAGGCGCAGTCGACGTTTCAGGCCGAGACCCTTCGTCAGGACTAACTGAAGGAAGAGTGAGTAAGGGATTTGAAAGCTGGAGGGGGAGGGGGAGATCCAAAATGATAGGAGAAGACAGGAGGGGAAGGGATAGAGCCGAGAGCTGGACAGGTGATAGGCAAAAGGGGATACGAGAGGATCATGGGACAGGAGGTCCGGGAAGAAAGACAGGGGGGGTGACCCAGAAGATGGGCAAGAGGTATATTCAGAGGGACAGAGGGAGAAAAAGGAGAGTGAGAGAAAGAATGTGTGCATAAAAATGAGTAACAGATGGGGTACGAGGGGGAGGTGGGGCCTTAGCAGAAGTTAGAGAAGTCGATGTTCATGCCATTAGGTTGGAGGCTACCCAGACGGAATATAAGGTGTTGTTCCTCCAACCTGAGTGTGGCTTCATCTTTACAGTAGAGGAGGCCGTGGATAGACATGTCAGAATGGGAATGGGATGTGGAATTCAAATGTGTGGCCACTGGGAGATCCTGCTTTCTCTGGCGGACAGAGCGTAGATGTTCAGCAAAGCGGTCTCCCAGTCTGCGTCGGGTCTCACCAATATATAAAAGGCCACATCGGGAGCACCGGACGCAGTATATCACCCCAGTCGAGTCACAGGTGAAGTGATGCCTCACCTGGAAGGACTGTTTGGGGCCCTGAATGGTGGTAAGGGAGGAAGTGTAAGGGCATGTGTAGCACTTGTTCCGCTTACACGGATAAGTGCCAGGAGGGAGATCAGTGGGGAGGGATGGGGGGGACGAATGGACAAGGGAGTTGCGTAGGGAGCAATCTCTGCGGAATGCAGAGAGGGGGGGGAGGGAAAGATGTGCTTAGTGGTGGGATCCTGTTGGAGGTGGCGGAAGTTACGGAGAATAATATGTTGGACCCGGAGGCTGGTGGGGTGGTAAGTGAGGACCAGGGGAACCCTATTCCTAGTGGGGTGGTGGGAGGATGGAGTGAGAGCAGATGTACGTGAAATGGGGGAGATGCGTTTAAGAGCAGAGTTGATAGTGGAGGAAGGGAAGCCCCTTTCTTTAAAAAAGGAAGACATCTCCCTCGTCCTAGAATGAAAAACCTCATCCTGAGAGCAGATGCGGCGGAGATAGTGGAGGAAGGGAAGCCCCTTTCTTTAAAAAAGGAAGACATCTCCCTCGTCCTAGAATGAAAAGCCTCATCCTGAGAGCAGATGCAAATATGAAGGTAGGTTAGCCACTAATATAAAAGGTAATACCAGCATTTTTTTTACAGATGTAGAAAGAGTAAAGGAGGCAAGAGTGAACATCAGACTGCTGAAAAATGACACTGGAGAGGTAGTAATAGATGACAAAAAAATGGCAGATAACCTCATTCTTATAGACACTGGCAGCATACCAAAAATTCCTGTGTGTTAAAGAGAACCGTGATTGCGAGTGTACAGTGGTATGAAAAAGTTAGTGCGCCCCTGGTCAAAATTTCTCTTACTGTGAATAGTTAAGTGAGTAGAAGGTAAACTGATCTCAAAGTCATAAAGTTAAAGATGAAACATTCTTTTCAACATTTTTAGCAAGATTAGTGTATTATTTTTGTTTTGTACAATTTTAGAGTGGGGGAGAAAAAGGAAAGGAGCACCATGCAAAAGTTTGGGCACCCCAAGAGATTTGAGCTCTCAGATAACTTTTACCAAGGTCTCAGACCTTAATTAGCTTGTTAGGGCTATGGCTTGTTCACAGTCATTGTTAGGAAAGGCCAGGTGATGCAAATTTCAAGCTTTATAAATACCCTGACCCCTCAAACCTTGTCCCAACAATCAGCAGCCATGGACTCCTCTAAGCAGCTGCCTAGCACTCTGAAAATTAAAATAAATGATGCCTGCAAAGCAGGAGAAGGCTATAAGAAGATAGCAAAGCGTTTTCAGGTAGCTGTTTCCTCAGTTCGTAATGTAATTAAGAAATGGCAGTTAACAGGAACAGTGGAGGTGAAGTTGAGGTCTGGAAGACCAAGAAAACTTTCCAAGAAAACTGCTCATAGGATTGCTAGAAAGGCAAATCAAAACCGCCGTTTGGCTGCAAAAGACCTTCAGGAAGATTTAGCAGACTCTGGAGTGGTGGTGCACTGTCTTGCTGTGCAGTGACACCTGCACAAATATGACCTTCATGGAAGAGTCATCAGAAGAAAACCTTTCCTGCGTCCTCACCACAAAATTCAGTGTCAGAAGTTTGCAAAGGAACATCTAAACAAGCCTGATGCACTTTGGAAACAAGCTCTGTGGACTGATGAAGTTAAGATAGAACTTTTTGGTTGCAATGAGCAAAGGTATGTTTGGAGAAAAAAGGGTGTAGAATTCCATGAAAAGAACCCCTCTCCAACTGTTAAGTACAGGGGTGGATCAATCATGCTTTTGGCTTGTGTTGCAGCCAGTGGCACGGGGAATATTTCACTGGTAGAGGGAAGAATGAATTCAATTAAATACCAGCAAATTCTGGAAGCAAACATCACACCGTCTGTTTTTTTTAAAAAAAAAGCTGAAGATGAAAAGAGGATGGCTTCTACAACAGGATAATGATCCTAAACACACCTCAAAATCCACAATGGACTACCTCAAGAGACGCAAGCTGAAGGTTTTGCCGTGGCCCTCACAGTCTCCCGACCTAAACATCATCGAAAATCTGTGGATAGACCTCAAAAGAGCAGTGCATGCAAGACAGCCCAAGAATCTCACAGAACTAGAAGGCTTTTGCAAGGAAGAATTGGCGAAAATCCCCCAAACAAGAATTGGACTCTTAGCTGGCTATAGAAATAGTTTACAGGCTGTGATACTTGCCAAAGGAGGTGTCACTAAGTATTGACCATGCAGAGTGCCCAAACTTTTGCTTCAGGCCCTTTTCTGTTTTTGTTATTTTGAAACTGTAAAAGATGGAAATAAAAAAAAGTAATCTTGCTTAAAATATTAAAGAAATGTGTCACCTTTAACTTTATGCCTTTTGGAAATCAGGTCTTCTTTTACTCGCTTAGCTTTTCACAGTAACAGAAATTTTGACCGGGGCGCCCAAACTTTTGCATGCCACTGTAACTTAGTTTTTTGCTTTAAACGAGGCATGCATGTATGACGCTGTGGTGTGATGATGCATGACATTTACGTGTCTTTACAGACAACTCGCAATGCTTTCTGTCATCAAAGAATGCTTAATCAAGTCATATATTTACAATATTACTCAAATTACTGATATATTAAATATGCAACCCTCCTCCCTGCTTAGCTATAAACTCCAACTCAATATGGAATGCATCTCAACTTGTATATCGTGGAGGCTTCCAAACTCTTGTGGGATAACATCCTTCCTGACAAGGGGGATCACTCTGCTTGGCAGGTAAGAATTGTGGCTGTGAAAACAGTGGGACTTGCATGCTGGTTATAGGTGTTGTCTCTGAGACTGCAGGAAGTGGTTCTCACAGCCCTGGACACTTTTTTTTCTCCTCTTCTCAGCTTTTCTCTCTGGATCTACTTTGATCCTTTCTTCTCTCCTGGTCCCAGCTTCTTTGTCACTTTCTTTTTCTTTTTTTTCATTCTAGGCTGTGCATTATCTTCTTGGGAAGGAGCATTTAGTTCAATGGAGTAATCCCTTATTAATAATCCTTCTATTGCTTCCTTTACAAAAATGACCTCTGCTCTTGATTTCTTCATCCAAAACATCATCTGAAAAGTTCTCTGTTTACATATCTCCATTTGTAGGTAGGCCTCAGCTAAGTCCACTTTGTTGAAGGATATTCTTCTTGGCTACTAGGGCCATTGGTGTTGTCTGCGTGCTCCATTCAACCTTGGAAAGAATTCCTTCAGCCTCCATACGATCTAGCTCGCTGGCCACCTTATCATGGATGGTATAAGGGAGCAGGTGGGGTCTTCAAAACATGTGTGTGGCCTTTTCACTTAATGCCATTTTACCCTTGATGTGTTTGCTGTGGCATCATCCAGTATCTTTCTTAATTCGCTTTCTGTTGACAATATTGTAGGGGGTGTAGCGTGCAAATAGTGAATGGACCTTCAATTAAAATGTAGTTGTCTCAGCCATTCATGCCTCCCACAATGCTGGCCCTCCTGTTTCTATCACATACAAGCCCAATGCCGTGCGTTGGTTGTTGTTTCTCATTGCTATGAATGTCATTCCCACAGGAGATATCTTTACTCCAGTATAAATTGAGCTGTATATCTACAGGCTTCAGTTTAGTATCTTTGAAATGCCATTCGATCTCAGTTTGTAGAATGACTGAAGCAGCCGAGCCAGTGTCAAATTCCATTTTAAATAAGTTACCAATCACTTCTTATGTAAGTTATATTGCTTTTATATAGTTAGTTTTCACGTTTTAAATTTCAAGGCTACTCAGCCTTGCATCACTCTCATCAGATTTTTCATCAACAGCATGCGGTTGAGTGCTCTTTTTGAAACGACAACTTGACTTTTTAAAATCTTTTTCTCTACCATGTGTAGTCCATTTATTTGTCTGCCTGACATGCTCTTTCTATATGTCCTATTTACTTGCATTTTCTGCAAGTTTCACTTTTAAATCTACATTTGCCTGGTGTATGTGAACACTCTCTACAATGGTAACACAATTCTTTCAACCTGGCTATGCTACAATTTTGTTTACATTCACTTTCATTCCTGACTGCAACTCAATTGCACCTCTGTTTGCTGTTTCCACTGATACAGCTACTTCAACTGCTCTTTTAAATGTACATTGTTTTTCAGTTAAGAGACATTTTTGAATGCTTTCTTGTAAGATTCAACAAACTAAATGATCTTTCAGTTCATCATTTAGCACATCACTGAACTACAATGCTCGGCCCATATCTTCAATTCAGCCACATATGCTGAAATGGAAGCCCCTTCCTTTGATTCCGTGTATGAAATTTAAAGCGACGTTCAATCAACAAACGTTTCAGGTCTAAATGTTCCTGCATTTCTTCATGAGATCAGCAAAGCTAACTTAAGCTGGTTTTGTTGGAGCAGTTAAGTTTCTAAGCCAACTGTATGCCTTTAAATCCAATGCACTCAGCAAAACTAGCACCCGCTTTTCATCGCCTATTCTATTTGCTTCAAAATGCTGCTCAGTTAGCTCAGTATACATGAGCCAGTTATCTATTGAGCAATTAAACACATCAAATTTTCTGATATTGCCAGCCATTTCTGCTCTTTGCTCTTATTATTATCAGCTGTTACTGTTTAGGAACCTGCACATTATTGTTTCAGCCTTTTTTTTACTTAACAGTCTCTGTCTGTTCTCAAAGAAGCATGTACACCATTGCTGTTTCTTTTATACTTAAGCATTTCTCACTGCTCTTTTTAAAAATTTCAACATCTCATGGCACTTCAATCAGTAGTTACTTGTCTTGGGTTAATTTAAAACTTTCCTTGTCAGCACTGTTATGTTTTATAGCTCCAATACATCAGAATTAACTGAAAGGAAAGCAAGAGAGCCAGGAATACAAGTCTAAGCAACACACATAAAAGTTGCTGGTGAACGCAGCAGACCAGGCAGCATTTCTAAACTACATTTTTTAACTTTAGGTGGCGTCTGCGCCTATGACACGGTGGAGTGATGACATATGTCATTTACATACATTTAGAGTTATAGAAAAGTACAGTGCAGAAACAAGCCCTTCGGCCCATCTCATCTGTGCGGTGCCATTTAAATCGCCTACTCCCATTGACCTGCACTGGGTCCATTGCTCTCCATACCTCTACCATCCACTTAACTATTCAAACTTCTCTTAAATGTTGAAATTGAGAAGATGTTTCCCCTCATGTTCCCCCTAAACCTTTCACGCATCATCCTTAACCCATGATCTCTCTGCGTAGTCCCACCCAACCTCAGTGGAAAAAGCCTGCTTGCATTTAGCCTAACTATACCTCTCATTATTGTGTATTCTTCTATCAAATCTCCCATCAATCCTCTGTTTCAAGGAATAAGGTCCTAATCTATTCAATCTTTCCTTACATCTCAGTTCCTCCAGACATGGCAAATCCTTGTAAATTTTCTCCGTACTCTCTTAACCTCATTTACATCTTCCCTGTAGGTAGGTGACTCAAACTGCACACGATACTCCAAATTAAGCCTCACCAAAGTCTTATACAACTTTAACATAACATCCCATCTCTTGCACTCAATACTTTGATTTATGAAGGCCAACATTTCAAAGGCTTTCTTATGACCCTATCAAGCTGTGATACCACTTTCAATGAATTATGGACCTGTATTCCCAGATCCCTTTGTTCTACAGAACCCCTCAGTGCCCTACCCTTCACTGTGTAAGACCTACCCTGGTTGGTTCTTCAGAAGTGCAACACCTCACGCTTCTCTTCATTCAATACCTTCTTCCATTTCTCAGCCCGTTTTTTCCACATGGTCCAAATCCCATCGCATGCCAAGATTGTCTACCTTGCTGTCCACTACACCCCAAATCTTGGTGTCATCTGCAAATTTGCTGATCCAGGTAATTACATTATCATTCAGATCATTGATATAGATGCCAAACAACAATGGACCTAGCACTGATCCCTGTGGAATTCCACTAGTCACAGGCCTAGTTTTAAGACCCTAGTCAGGCCGCATTTAGAGTATTGTCAATAGTTTTGGGCATCATTTCTCTGAAAGGATGTGTTGTCGTTAGAGAGAGTCCAGAGGAGGTTCACTGGGATGATTCTGGGAATGAAGGTGTTAACATATGAGGAGTGTTTGTCAGTTTTGGGCCTATACTCATTGGAATTTAGAAGAATGTGGGGGGAATCTCATTGAAACCTACAAAATGTTGAAAGGAGTAGATAGGGTGGATGTGGAGAGGATATTTCCTATGGTGGCAGTATCCAGAACTAGAGGGCACAGCCTCAAAATTGAGGGACAACTGTTTAGAACAGAGGTAAGGAAGAATTTTTTTAGCTTGAGAGTAGTAAATCTGTGGAATGCTTTGCCACAGACTGCTATGGAGGTCAAGTCCGTGCATATATTTAAGGCAGAAGTTAATTGTTCCCTGATCGGTCAGGGTATCAAAGGATATGGCAAAAAGGCAGGTGTGTGGGGTTGAATGGGATCTGAGATCAGCCGTTATAGAATGGCGGAGCAGACTCGATGGGCTGAATGGCCTAATTCTGCTCTTTTTGTCTTATGGCATCCAATCAGAGAGGCAACCATCTGCTACCACTCTCTGGCTGCTCCCACAAAGCCAATGTCTAATCCAATTTACTACCTATATCTTGAAGCCAAGCGACTGAACCTTCTTGACCAACCTCCCATGCAGGACTTTGTCAAATGCCTAACTAAAGTCCATATAGACACCATTCTCAGCCTTGCCTTCATCCACTTTCCAGGTAATGTCATCAAAAAAACTCTGTAAGATTGGTTAGACATGACTACCATACAGAAAGCCATGCTGGTTATCCTGAATCAGTCCATGTCTACCCAAATACACATATATCTGGTTCCTTGGGATACTTTCCAATAACATTCCCACTACTGATGTTAGGTTCACCAGCCTATAATTTCCTGGTTTATTTTTAGAGCCTTTCTTAAACAATGGAATAACATTGGCTATCTAATCCTCTGGCACCTCCCTTGTCTCTAAGGATGATTTAAATATCTCTGCTAAGGCTCCTGCAATTTGTTCACTTGCCTCCTGCACAGTCTGAGGAACACCTTGTCAGGACCTGGGGATTTATCCACTATCATTTGCCTCAAGACAGCAAACACCTCCTCTATAATCTGTATAAGTTCCATGAACTTTGTGCTGTTTTGCCTCACTTCCATAGACTCTGTGTCCATCTCCTGAGTAAATACAGATGCAAAAAATTATTTAAGATAGCCCCCATCTTTTTTGGCCCCACACATGGATTACCATTCTGATCTTCCTGAGGACCAAATATGTCTCTTGCAATCCTTTTGCTCTTAATATATCTGCAGAATTCCTTAGGTTTTCCTTCACATTGTCGGGCAGGGCAACCTCATGCCTTCTTTTAGCCCTCTGATTTCTTTAAGTGTTGTCTTGAAATTCTTACATTCCGTAAGTACATTTATTCCTATCTGCCTACACCTGAAATGAGCCTCTTTTCTCAACCCCCCCCCCCTTAACCGGGGCCTCATTATCTCTTCAAAACCAAGGCTCTCTACACTTGTTATCTTTACTTTTTATTCTGACAGGCACATGCAAGCTTTGTACTCTCAAAATTTCACTTTTGAAGCACCTAATTTCTCCTACCTACCTATACCTGCCATGCAACTCCTTTTTTTTTCTCTTAACCAGTGCCTCAATATATCTTGAAGAACCAGGGTTCCCTATAGTTGTTACCTTTTACCTTTTATCCTGACAGGTACATACAAGTTCACCCTACCACTTAGGATCGCTGAGGACTTGATCTGAGATGTCTCAGACCCTGGCACCTGGGAGACAACATACCATCCGGGAATTTCATCCTCGTCCACTGAACCTCCTTTCTGTTCCCCTAACTAATGAATCCCCTTTTGCCACAGCTCACCTCTTC
This sequence comes from Mobula hypostoma, assembly GCF_963921235.1. Lineage (NCBI taxonomy): Eukaryota > Metazoa > Chordata > Chondrichthyes > Myliobatiformes > Myliobatidae > Mobula > Mobula hypostoma. Next base: position 160,290,647 of record NC_086099.1, on the reverse strand, counting down.
TCCCCCCTTCACTCCTGAGTCACAGAGCCAGACTCAGTGCCAGAGACCTTCCTCTGACTTTCGTCTGCTGGGTCATCTTCCCCCAACAGAGTGGTTTATCTGTTTTTGAGGGGGATGGCCACAGGAGTACTCTGCACTGGCTGTTTAACCCTTTCCCCTTCCTGACTGTCACCCACTTTCCTATGTCCTGCACCTTTGGTATAACTATCTCTCTATACGTCCTATCTGTCACTCCCTCAACCTCCTGAATGATCCAGAGTTCAACCAGTTCCAGCTCCAACTCCTTAACACAGAATGTTCAAAGCTGCAGCGGGATGCATTTTTCGCAATTGTAGTCATCAGGGACATTGGAGTTCTCCCTGCCTTCCTGCATCCCGCAAGAGAAACGTTCCACTATCCTGCCTGACATCTCTACTGTTCCAACTGAGCAAATAAGGAAAAACAATAAATAAGCTGTAGAAGAAAATCTACCTTCAGTTTTTGCTTTCTCTCGCTCAAGTCTCTCCGTGCTGAAGCCTCGAAGAGCTAAAGCCTTACAATCTCTACTCAAACGATGTACACTCCAATGATGGCCATTCCACTTTGCTTTCCCCTGCCTTATTTTAACCTGTTCTTGCCTGTCAATGGTGATCACTCAAATTTTGTCTCAAAGCAACAAACTGCCGTGAGTCAGTGCTCATGTACTCAATCAGTGAATCTCAGTGAGCTGTGTCTTCACACACTTCGGATCTCTGACTAGCCAGTGCTCTATAGATGTTCCATGGTGGGAACATATGAAATCCCCTTCTTTGAGGACTTGTCTATAACAGGGCTATTCCTGAGTGGAGTCTGTCACTGGGCTTCCTGACCAGTGGTGCATCGGCTGTGAGATACCCACACAGCGCTAGTGGACTCAAAGACTTCAATAAACCAATGTAGAGCTTTTCATAATTCCTAGTTCTGTCAGAGAAATCCATCCAGTGATCGGGTCCAAGGTTAACTACAACACATGGTAATGAAATGAGCTGCCAGCGGAAAGGCAAGTAAATTTTTTTGTTTGATATCTATAATGTAATTAAAAATGCTCTGTTATTCCTAGTGCCTGTGTGTGTTTTTAAAGTTTGAACTTTTTAAAAAAATAACTGTTATGTTAACTTTATTGCTATTTTTATCAGATTCTGAGCAGTTTTCAATGTTTATGAATGTCAGATGTTCACAAATGTTGATTGTAAATGACAGCTCTGACAGCTGCTGACCCTTGGGTTAGGGCCTCATCCTCCGTCCGAGCAGTTCTATCAGTGCAGCTGGCTGATCGCTCCGAGAGAGGCCCTGTGGTGCCTTATGCCACACTGAAGAGCTGGGGGTTGCTGTCCCTACAGAGGACTGTGCCTGAGACCATACTGAAAGAAACATGGTCCAGCCCAGTGATCTCAGGACAGTGGAAGACCTGGTCTAAGGTATCCTAATATACATTTCTTTGAATAAACACTAATTGAAGGGTAAATAGAACAGAGATAAAAGCTATAATCTTCCAATAAAAGCAGGAAATGTTGGCAGCAGGTCAGACAAGGAAAGATAAACAGGGTTACTATCTCAGGTCGAAGAGCTGTTAGTACTTGCCTGCAAAGCAATGTGTAAATATTAAGTCCCGCACATTCCTCATCACCATCTTAGCTTTGTCTGGTTGTGAGTGGAGCATTCACTTCTACACAGAGCAGATGTTTCAGGCTGACACACTTCACCAGGACTCTGGATTTCCAGTATCTGCAGAATCGCTTGTGTTTGTCCTCTCCCACCTTCTTGGAAGGAGTAGGGGAGCAACAGAGAAAGAACAGATTATGTTAAACATAACTACTGTCACTGGGACCAGCTAAGTGACTGGAACCACATACTACTTGGACCACAACCCATAAGACAGCCAGGTTTCAGAAGAAGACTGTTTAGCAAGTCAGATGACAAGTGACCACCTGCATGTTTATGGGTGTGGTTAGCCTGTTGCTGCTGTATAAATTGATTGCTGCAGTCCTAAAGCAGAATGCTTTGCCCATCTTGAAGTAGTTCTGTTCCTCTCCCAGATCATTCTGATCAATCTGACAAATTAATTTTTTATCTCCCTCCACAGAAATAGCCTGACCTGCTTAGTACTTGCAGTGTTTTCTGTTTTATCTTGGTAATTGCAGTGGGAAGCTGCAAATGATATATAACTTCATTAAAAAAGCACCAGGAACCATATTGATTAGTTAACCAAAATCTTAATGATTCTCAGAGTTTCTGCTTCTAGTTTGCATTTCAACTCCATTTACTAAGATGCTAAGGACATGCTAAACAGGCTTGCAGCACAAGATCACAAACTAACCTCTTTGGAGCATCTTTACATCCATAAAGTGGCTCCAAACCCCTCCCTCTGATATGATTTTAAATCCTAGTTTTCACTGTTTCTACAGTTAACTCCAATTGGCACCTTGGTAGACGTGGTTGAGAGTTAGGCTGATGGGCTTGTTTCCAAGCTGTATAATTCTAATTAAGAAACATGATTAGCTTATTAATTTGTTGCAAAAATGTCTCTATAGATATTATAATATGTCTTTCAAAATGATCGCAAACATTCTTGAATTCTGCTGCGATATCCAAAAGCAATATTGAATATTAAAGAATAACTATTCATTATGATTCAGGGTCATAGTTCAGTTCAGTGGAGCGATTGGGTTACTAGCAGAAGCTGGCAAAGTTGGACGCAGAGGCTGGAGTGAATCTGAAATCTAGTAAGTTTGTTAATGTGTTCGGATAAATACTTTAAGAAATAATTCCGTTATTGTTTGTGTGCACATTCTGGAAGCAAAAGCATTAAGGCACCAAATGACAGCTGCAGAAACAAAAGACTGTAGATGCTGGAATCTGGCCAATCCTTTCCCTCCATCTTTTTAGACTGGTTATCTCCTCTGTTTCTTTCAGTTCAGGTGAAGTGTCCCAACTTGAAACTTCGACTGTCAATTCCTCTCCATAAACGTCACCTAACTGATTAAGTTCCTTCAGCTCTTTATGTTTTGTGCTAAATGACCACTACACTTATTTTTTTAAAAAAACAGTATTAACTGTATATACTGGAAACCTGAACTGAAACAAGAAAATTTGCCAATGCTCAACATCTGGAGAAAGAAAGTGTTATTTCAAGTTACAAGAAGATTGATAAACTACACCATATTTAAATTTGACTTTCTGCTTGTAATATAAAACCCATGGTCATTGCACCCCATTTCCAGTGGATAAAAAGCTGAACATTGGTTAACAATCCTTAAGTACAAAGTTCAAAGCAAATTTATTATCAAAGTACATGTATGTCACCATATACTACTCTGAGGTTCATTAAACTGAACAGGCCTCCACTCTATGACCCACAGAAAGAACCCCGAAATATCAATGCAAAGGGAGGCAGATGTATTCAAGTACTGTTGAATTATGACAATTAGAAGGGCGAAGTAATCAGTCTGTCAAAATGAAGCTGGCCACATATAGTGGGAGGATTGCATTTTATTTTCCAAATTGCCCCAGAGGAGAAGCAGGCTGCATCTGTTTTCATTATAGAGGCAACCAAGGGAGTATTATCACAGATGTACATGTCAGCTCTCCTGGCAGAATACGTGGCTCTTTATTCGTACTAACCATGGACTGGGCAGGGAATTTATTTTGTAAGGACTGGCCAGCTGTGAAGAAAAATATTGGCTTATCTCTTACCATCTGTAGCTTGTGTTTGGGGATATACTTCCAATGTTCTAAATGTTGGGCCAAATTTAGTTATTGGCCAAAGAGTATGAGCTAAAAATGGGCACCAGAAGATCCAAACAATTTATGTAATACCTGCATATCAATCAATTCTCCTTCTATTGCCTTCCTAGCTAATCCAGAACTGGCAGTTATAGGTGATTAGTGACCGTGCCAAATATGTTGTATATATTATCCCTCACAGTAAAAATTACCTCTCTATGACAAGAACTGTGACTTTTATTTGTAGGTGAAATTTAAGCACATCCACTGAGCATAACATATTCTAAGTTCCTGATTCTGGAAGGAATACATTACTGTTACTGATAACCACCGATATCCTGTTAAATAATTTGGCTTCGCTTGTGAGAAATTGCTGTAAATTAAAATATGATTACATAAATTCAAACTCACAGGCTTTCAGCACAACTAGATTAATTGTCTGAAATGCAATTCTTTCCTTCTGAATCTTGATTGCATATGTAAGCAGCTCTACTTTGCTATGTATAAAGCCGACAACACTGAAAATTAATAACATGCAAATTACTGTCCTACAGTCTGCATTAAACTGTTTCTATGTACTGTAACTTCAAGGAGTTTTTTCATGTAGTTCTGTATACCATTTAAAATTACTGCTGCCAACTCATTAGTAGCCGTTGGGAATACAGTTGGGGTTATTGATTGGATGCCAAATGCCCTGGAAAATTCAGATCCGGCTCCGTGCACTCTGCATTATTACTATAATGGAGGTCACATCATTCCAATTTATTTCTATATATGTGATTAACTGATTCATCCATCTTGTTACAAACTGAGAAAGCATTCAGATTGACTTAACTTTTGACTTTCTACCATTTTTTGCCATTCTGACTGTATTTGCAGTTATACTGTATGTTTGTTTCCAAAGTCGTCTCCTATCACACTGCGACTGATAACATCCATTTTGCAACCTTGACCTATTTCCTTGTTCTTTCGATTTAACTTCCTTAATTTCTCCTCAAATTTCTCCATTCCTGCCATTGCTATTTAATTTAAAATTGCATTAGTTATTTGATTCATGAGGACGCTGATCCCAGCCTGATTCAAGTGACAAACATGAGATTTTGCAGATGCTGGAAATGCAGAGCGACACACACAAAATGCGAGAGCAACTCAGCAGGTCAGGCAGCATCTACAGAAATGAATAAATAGTCGGTATTTCGGGTTGAGACCCTCCTTCATGATCTTAGTTCAAATGATGCCCATTTTCTATATTTCTTGCACCTGTGCTATGCCCTTTAAACTGTATCCCAGTTTCCCCGTCTGATCTTTGAGATATAGATTGAATTCTCTAATCTTATTAGCCCTATGTCAGTTTGCTCAGGTCATTATGCAACATTTATTAAACTTGTGATACTGCTTTCAAACTAAAGCTGAGCTTCATATACTGCCTCAGTAGAAACTTTTTCCTTTTTCCCTTTTCCAACCTATATCAAAGCTTTAAACAACTGGATCCTTTCTGGTGGATTCTGATGTTTCTGATATTGTTTGAGAAGTCAGGAAAGAGCCAACTTGTTTTAGTAAGTGCTGACAGAACAAAGAAAAATTGAACAGACAGTGATAAAGAAAGGATAGCTAAGATTAAAGAAGGCATTGCTTTGCGTCTTGCTATTTTATATCACAGAGATGAGGAAAAATTCCATTCAAATTTTAAGATTAACCAATTAGAAAGCTACTATTTAAGTACTACAGTACCATGGTAACCAATGAGAAAACACTTATTCACAATGCAGAGTAAAGAAGCTCCCAGAGCTTTCTAGAATTATACTTCATAAAGCCACTAGAGACGTATTAAACTTGCATATGCCATAAATATAAGAACTACTTAAATACAAGCAGATAATTAATTGTTAAACAGCAAAGATAATAACAATTAAGCGGTCTAATCTAAGAATTAAAAAGTTGGATCCAACATTTTCCTCCCCCTCTGTGGGAAAGGAGATGGGTAGCAAATTAGAAGAGCACCTCATATTCTGCTCTACTAGTCTACAACCCAATGGTATGAACATTCAATTTTCCAATTTCATGTACCTCTTCCTTCCAATTTCCTCATCTCTTGTGTTTCTGCCCACCATCCCACCTGCACATTCCAATCCTCTTCGAGTCATCCTATTTTTGTTCCATTTTGCATGACACACTCCAGACCCCCATCACCCATTTCATCCCTTCTCCCTTCTGGTTCCAAATACCTACCGCCCATCCTGGTGCCATATACCTCCATTTTACCACTAGATCACGGCCCCAACTCATCAGGTACAATCTGCCTCTCAACTCTCCCTTAATAGTTCCCATGATCACCTTCTGCATATCAAGTTCCAACACTTTGTGTTCTTGCATCGCCCTCTCCTCCCCTATCTGACTTCACCTCTGCCTCTTTTTTTCTTGTTTGTCTCCACCTATCATTCACCTGCTGCCACCTCCCCCCAACTCTGCCTTGTTGTGTATTTAATTTTCAGTAATATTTGAGTAATATTGTAAGTATATTGTTTGAATAAACATCCTTGTTTGTGTAAATAATTAAATACAGGTTACATGTAAAAGTATGTGAATGGCATACATCATCACACCACTGTGACATACGTGCCTGCCTCACATAAAGCAAAAACAAAACTAAGACATGTATTCCCAGGCTCACGTTTCTTTTCAATTGTTTTTACATTTTGGAGTTACAAAGCATAACACTGGTATTGAGGAAGTTTTAAATAAACCTGAGACAACTATCTACCTATTGAAGAGTCGCAAGAGATTCGAGTTAAAAGAATACGCAGTGAGAAATGGTTGAGTTTAAAAAAAAAAGTAGAACATGTACTTCTTTGAGAAGGGACAGAGACTATCAAGTTAAATACAAGCCATAAAATGGACAAGTGCAAGGGTTAATACACATTGAGTACTGTGTGATACAGATAACAAATTTTAAGACAGAAATGGTTGGCTACATCACATAGATGGACATGTTCAATTGCACAAATGATACCTGGTTGCTGTATATGGAACAAACTAAGTTGTATTTTGAAGCAAATGAAATATCCAGTGAGAAGTGAGTGCAGGTTTTGCTGAGTGCATTGGGTGGAAGAGCACACAGTTTGCTTATAAGTTTGACTGCTCCAACCAAACCAACTGAAATGAGCTTTGCTAACATTGTGAAAATAATGCAGGAACATTTAGAACCAAAACAATTGTTGATTGCTGAATGCTTTAGGTTTCATAAGTACAAACGTAAAATCAAAAGGAAGAGGAGTCCATTTTAGTGTGCGTAACTGAATTGCGAGATTGTTTGAACATTGTCAGTTCAGTGATGGGTTTAATGATGTACTGAGATATCATTTAGTTTGTGGCATCTTACAAGAAAACATTCAGAAATGGCTCCTGACTGAAGTGCACTCACATTTAAAAGAACAGTTGAAATAGCTGTATCAACTGAAACCACAGCCAGGCACACAGATGAGTTGCAGTCAGAAATGAGAGTGCGCATGAACAAAATTGCAGCCTCTAAACAGAAACCTGCCTGGCTGAACAAACTATGTTATCATTGTGGCAAGCGCTCACATACACCAGACCAATGCAGGTTTAAAGGCGAAACTTAAAGAAAATGCAACAAAGTTGGACACATACAAAGAGCATGTTGGGCAGACAAAAATAAATGAACTCCACAGGGAAGAGAAAAAGATAAAAATGTTAAGTTACAGTTTCAAAAAGAACACTAATTTGCATATTGTTGAGGAAAAGTCTGATGAGAGTAACACAGGACTGAGTAGCCTTGATATTTATAATGTGAAAATTAACAATAGACAAAGAATATAGCTTATAGCAGAAGTGATCGGCAAATCTATTAAAATGGAATTGAACGTTGGCCTGGCTGTTTCAATCATTTCACAAAATGACTCTGAATGGCATTTTAAAGATACCGAACTGAGGCCTGCAGATATTTAACTAACAATTTATACTGGAGAAAAGATAACTCCTGTGGAAATGACATTCATAACAGTGAAATGCAACAACCAACAAGCCACAATATGGTAAAATCAGGAGGGCCAGCATTTTGGGGTGATGACTGGCTGAGACAATTAGAACTTGATTGGAGACCCATCCACCATTTGCATGCCACATACCACGTACTGGATGATGCCGGATGATTATTGAGATGAATAGATTGGTCGATCAGAACCTCTAAGTCCTCGGCTGGTTCTCCCAAGGTGAGGGTATCCTTCAGTTCATCTTGGAATCCTTGGTGGTATAGCATCATCAAGGCCTCCCCGTTCCAGTCACTGTCTTGTGCCAAAGTCCAAAATTCAATCACATAGTCAGTGCTGACCTTCTACCCTGTTGAACTTTCATCAGATGGTCTGAGGCTTGGCTGGCTCCAGCAGAGTGATGGAACACCTTCCTCATGGTGTCCATGAATTCGTCTGAATCTGAGAAAATCTCAGATCTGTGCTCCAAATGCGTGGTGGCCCAGGCCAGGGCTCTTCCGGTTAGAAGAGAGATGATGAAGGCCACCTTTCTGTGCTCTGAAGGGAACTGGGAAGACTGGAGTTTAAATACTAATGAGCACTGGATGAGGAAGCCATGGCAAGAACCTGGGTCACCGTGGAATTTCTCTGGGTTTGGGAGATGGACTGGCTCTGCAAAGCGACCAAAAGCCTCACCCAGGTGACTTTGGCTTCTTCCCAGCAATAGTTCACACTCAGTAATCAGGAGATCATATTCCCTAGGTTCTGTCTGGAAACTTTCTCACTGTGTCTGGCCATAGCTGGCGAAAGACTCCAATACCCCACTGGGTCCATGTTGGCTGAATTGTACTGTAACCAGAGTCCTTGACGAGGATGGCTTGGACCCAAATGCTGGAGAATCCGAGGCTAGAATCGAGACATGGTTTCAAACTGGATCTGGAATCTGAGCACAAAGCTAGCACTAGACAAAATTACAAGTAAGCTTACGATTGAGCATCGAACCTCAGTTCAGGTGCTCCTTAAATGCTCAATCCTTGGTGCCCAAAATATGATTGCCAATTAGTGTGAGTGTCCTAAATCTTTAAAGGAGACGCGCCAGCTATCCATACACCAGGGAATTAGAGTCTCTAAACTTTGGATGCAGGTGTGGATGGGTGTGTGTCATAACAGCTCAATAATTGAATTTTTAATCTGCTATTTCATTTTTAAATTTATGAGCGAGACATACCAGTTAGTGAAGTGGTGTCATAGCAACAACCTTCCACTCAATGTTAGCAAGACCAAAAAGCTGATGGCGGACTTCAGAAAGGGTAAGATGAGGGAACACACACCAGTCCTTATAAGGGGATCAGAAGTGGAGAAAGTGAGCAATTTCAAGTTCCTGCGTGTCAGTTTCTCTGAGGACCTAACCTGGACATAACATATTGATGCAGCTATAAAGAACATATGCCAGTTATATTAAATCTGATTCTGATTCTGTTTCATTCTGCAACCTAACATTTCTTATACAGTGATTATACTATATTATAGACCACCCATTTATTTGCATAATGATCTCACTTTCTTTATACTCTCAAGGATATCCTGTTCATGATATTCTTTCAATAACCTCCATACTTTGTAGTCTCACAGATCTACTCATTTTATTCATTCTGATTTCCTACTCTCAATACTCTGAAGAATTATCTGTTCTTTAAACTCACTCAGAGATCTCCCCCACTGTTTATATTTTCAGGGATCTTTTGCTCTCTTTTAACTTTCAAAGATCTTTAGCTCTTTATACCCCCTTGGGGATCTCCCGCTCTCTAAACCCACTTTGCAATCAGGATACTTATTTCTGAATTTTTAAATTTGAAGGAGGCTTGCATTGAAATCTAACAATTCCAGAATATTTTTGTGAGACAGGAGCATTAAAATACAGAAAAAAAACTTTTCAATATTGTATTTAAAATATTTCAATTTGTTTAACAATTGTTCATGCACCCATCACACATTTTGGATGAGAAAACAACAGCATTTCTAATTATAAGCACAGGAGGTTCTGCAGATGCTGTAAATCCAGAGTAACACAGACAAAATGCTGGAGGAACTCAGTAGGTCAGGCAGCATCTATGGAAATGAATAAACAGTCGATGTTTCAGACAGAGGCCCTTCGTCAGGACTTAAAACATTCAGAATTAAACGATTATGGACACTGGGAAAATAAATTGAAGTGCTCCACCTGCAGATTGTGTTTCACAGATCTGTTGATACTATTGTAATAGATGTTATGCCAAGTGCATCAAAATATCATTTTCTCTTTTGAATGTTGCTTATTCAGAGGAATCCTTAACTTCTACTAATAAGATATTTCTCTCCTGAAAAATGTTAATGGTTTAATCTGTGCATGAAAAATAGGCAATGCAAATTAATCATGCATTTGCTAAATGATCTTCAATGTTTTTTATTATTATTTTGGGTGCGAATAGAGATGTTCAAAAGTTAATGTTGGAAGGTTCACTATGATGTAGAAGGCAGTAAATGATTCTTTCCAAATAGAGCAATTCTGAGGAAGAATGGACTCAAGTTAGAAGTAATAATGTGTTTCCTTAAAAAGTTAACCTTAGCCATTTGCTGGAGGCATAGGACCTGCTGAGGGATAACAGTAATTAATTATGCAAAATGAGATGAGGGGTGAGATGAGATGGTGTTATGTGGATCTACGTATTTAGAAAGGAAATATGGATGCTCATTCTATTACATCTGTAGAATGTCAATATCCTTCATAATTGAGTGAAATCATTATTTTCCCTGGAATCATTAATTTTATGTCTGAGATTATTCATGTACAAAGAAATGTTTGATTTCAAAACCCTGGATGTTAGTTTACTTCTTGGCAATGCTTTGCCAGATTGCTAGCTGAACAGCAATGTTTTGAATTCGGGGCAATGTGCTGAGCCAGCTTACCTCATTTACCTCGGGCATATGGGGTCAGGCCTACGCACTTTGAAGCTGATGCAATTCCTGCTAATACCTATGCCAGAAAAAAAGAGAAAAAATCCACCTTTCTCATTTTTGATTACTATCCACTGATTATTGTATGTATGTATCTCATATATGGACAGGGTAGGTCAGAGCTTTTACACGCTGAAAGTGGACACGTGTATGTGTGACATACATCATGAGACCAGCATGTAGGTGAGTCCCTAAGCTTGTGCACAGTTACAGCCTGACAGCAGTATATAGAATATGGAGATTGAAATAATGATCAGTTAATAAAGTGATTTTGCACCAACTTTCCGTTTTGAAACCCAGTGCTTCTAACTTTGCACTGCAGAGCACAAATTGAACAGTGGGAAGGATCTGCCTCCGCAAAATCTCCTTTCGCTCTTCATGTAAAAATATGTCATCCCCATAATGGCTTCACCCTAATAAGACAATAAGACCTTAAGATATAGGAAGAGCATTAGGCCATTCAGCCCTTCGAGTCTGCTCTACCGTTCCATCAATGCTGATTTATTATCTCTGTCAACCCCATTCTCAAGTTTTCTCTCTGTAACCTTTGATACACTGACTAATCAAGAACTTATCAACCGCTGCTTTAAATATACCCAATCACTTGGCCTCCACAGCCTGCTGGAGCAATAAATTCTACAGATTCACTACCCTCTGGCTAAGGAAATATTATCTCCACATCCACTCTATCTTAGCCTTTCAATATTTGATAGGTTTCAATGAGATCCCCACTCATTATTCTAAACTCCAGTAAGTACAGTCCCTGAGCTATCAAATGCTCCTCGTATGTTAATCCTTGCATTCTCAGAATCATTCTCATGACCTCCTCTGGACCCCCTCCAATGCCAGCACATCGTTTCTTAGATATGGGTCCAAAACTGCTCACTATACTCCAAGTGTGGTCTGACCAATGCCTTAGAAAGACTCAACATTACATCCTTGTCCTCATATGCTAATCCTCTCAAAATGAATGCTAACATTGCATTTGCCTTCCTTACCATTGACTCCACCAGGATGTTAGCCTTTGGAGAATCCTGCACAAGGATGCTCAAATCCCACTGCACCTCTGATTTATGAATTTTGTCCCCATTTACTCATTTCTATTTGCCTTTATTTGCAAAATGCATGACCGTAGACTTCCCTGCACTGTATTCCATCTGTCACTTCTTCGCCTATTTTCCCAATCTGTCTACGTCCTTCTGCAAATTCCCTGCTTCATCAATATTACCCGCAGTTCCACTGATTTTTGTATCATCTGCAAACTTGGCCACAAAGCCATCGATTCCATCATCTAAGTCATGAACATCTAAGGTAGAAAGAAGTGGTCCCAACACTGAACTAGTGCAGAGTATCTCTGGTCACCGGCAGCCAACCAGAAAAGGCCCCCTTTATTCCCACAATTTCATCCTGCCAGTCTGCCAATCTTCTATCCATACTAGTATCTTTTCTGTAATACCATGGGCTTTTTTCTTGTTAAGTAGCCTCATGTGCAGCACCTTGTTAAAGGTCTTCTGAAAATCCAAGCAAACAACATCCTCTGACTCTATATTGTCTATCCTGCCTGTTACTTCTTCAAAGAATTTCAGCAGATTTGTCATGCAAGATGTCCCCTCAAGGAAAGTATGCTAAATGTGATCTATTTTATTATGTGTCTCCAAGTACCCCAAAACCTCATCCTAAACAATTGCCTCCAAAATAATCCCAGACACTGAAGTCAGGCTAACTGGCCTATAATTCCATTCGCCTGCCTCCCTCTCTTCTTAAAGGGTGCAGTGACATTTGCAAGTTTTCAGTCCTCCAGAACCATTCCAGAGTAAGGTGATTTTGAAAGATTATTACTAATGCTTCCACCATTTCTTCAGCTGCCTCTATCAGAACCCTGGGATTTAATCCATTTTAAAATTTCATTTATTTAAAAATACAGTGTGGAATAGTCTCTTCGGTCCCTTCGAGCCGCATCATCCAGCAACCTTTGAAAGCCCTTATTTTAACCCTAACCTAACCATGGGATAACTTACAATGACCACTTAACCTACCTGGCATGCCTTTACGCTATGGAAGGAAACTGTAGGAGGAGACTTCTTACAACTGATGCTGGGATTGAACTCTGAACTCAAACATATTGCTCTAAGAGCATCATGCTAATGGTCAAGCTAACCATGGGGCCCAGAACCAAGTGATTCTTGAAAGATCATTACTAATGCCTCCACAATCTCTTCAGTGACCTCTTTCAGAACCCTGGGGTTTAGTCCACCTGTTTGGTTTTTAAAAGCACTCCAATCCTCTAGATTCCCACAAATTTTTGCTATTTTATATGCCCTCTCCTTTCCTTTTATGGTGTCTTTGACTTCCCTTGATAGCCAAGGTTGCCTCATTCTCTCTTTAAAATACTGCTTCATCTTTTGAATTTATCTATCCTGTGCCTCTGATTTGCTCTCTGAAACTCCAGACATTGCCTTTCTGCCATCATCCCTGATAGTGTCCCTTCCAATTAATTTTGTCTAGCTCCTTTTAATGTCTCTGTAATTCGTTTTACTGCACTGTAATACTGATACATCTGACTTTAGCTTCTCCTTCTCAAACTGCAGAGGGAATTCCTTCATAATATGATCACTGTCTCCTAAGAGTTCCATTACCTGAAGCTCCGTAATCAAATCTGGCTCATTACACACCAAATCCAGAATTACCTTATCCCTAGTGGGCTCAACCATAAATGCTCTAAAAAGTCATCTTGTAGTCATTCTAAAAATTCCTATTCTTAGGAGCTTGCACCAAAATGATTTTCCCAATGTACCTGCATTTTGAAAACCCCCATGACTATTGTAACATTGCCCTTTTAGAAACATAGAAACATAGAAAATAGGTGCAGGAGTAGGCCATTCAGCCCTTCGAGCCTGCACCGCCATTTATTATGATCATGGCTGATCATCCAACTCAGAACTCTGCACCAGCCTTCTCTCCATACCCCCTGATCCCCGTAGCCACAAGGGCCATATCTAACTCCCTCTTAAATATAGCCAATGAACCGGCCTCAATTGTTTCCTGTGGCAGAGAATTCCACAGATTCACCACTCTCTGTGTGAAGAAGTTTTTCCTAATCTCGGTCCTAAAAGGCTTCCCCTTTATCCTCAAACTGTGACCCCTCGTTCTGGACTTCCCCAACATCGGGAACAATCTTCCTGCATCTAGCCTGTCCAATCCCTTTAGGATTATATACGTTTCAATCAGATCCCCCCTCAATCTTCTAAGTTCCAACGAGTACAAGCCCAGTTCATCCAGTCTTTCTTCATATGAAAGTCCTGCCATCCCAGGAATCAATCTGGTGAACCTTCTTTGTACTCCCTCTATGGCAAGGATGTCTTTCCTCAGATTAGGGGACCAAAACTGCGCACATACTCCAGGTGTGGTCTCACCAAGGCCTTGTACAACTGCAGTAGTACCTCCCTGCTCCTGTACTCGAATCCTCTCGCTATAAATGCCAGCATACCATTTGCCTTTTTCACTGCCTGCTGTACCTGCATGCCCACTTTCAATGACTGGTGTATAATGACACCCAGGTCTCGTTGCACCTCCCCTTTTCCAAATCGGCCACCATTCAGATAATAATCTGTTTTCCTATTTTTGCCAACGGAATGGATAACTTCACATTTATCCACATTAAATTGCATCTGCCATGAATTTGCCCACTCACCCAACCTATCCAAGTCACCCTGCATCCTCTTAGCATCCTCCTCACAGCTAACACTGCCGCCCAGCTTCGTGTCATCCGCAAACTTGGAGATGCTGCATTTAATTCCCTCATCCAAGTCATTAATATATATTGTAAACAACTGGGGTCCCAGCACTGAGCCTTGCAGTACCCCACTAGTCACTGCCTGCCATTCTGAAAAGGTCCCGTTTATTCCCACTCTTTGCTTCCTGTCTGCTAACCAATTCTCTATCCACATCAATACCTTACCCCCAATACCGTGTGCTATAAGTTTGCACACTAATCTCCTGTGTGGGACCTTGTCAAAAGCCTTTTGAAAATCCAAATATACCACATCCACTGGTTCTCCCCTATCCACTCTACTAGTTACATCCTCAAAAAATTCTATGAGATTCATCAGACATGATTTTCCTTTCACAAATCCATGCTGACTTTGTCCGATGATTTCACCGCTTTCCATATGTGCTGTTATCACATCTTTGGTAACTGACTCCAGCAGTTTCCCCACCACCGATGTTAGGCTAACCGGTCTATAATTCCCTGGTTTCTCTCTCCCTCCTTTTTTAAAAAGTGGTGTTACATTAGCCACCCTCCAATCCTCAGGAACTAGTCCAGAATCTAACGAGTTTTGACATGCCTTTTCTATCTCCCGTTGTAACTTGCATCCCACATCATAGCTAACGTTCAGAGGCCTATATGTAACTCTCATATAGATCCTTTTACCTTTGCATTTCATATCTATACCCATAGGGATTCTGCATCTTGTGATCACATGTCATCTCTTTCTAAGGATTAGATTTTAATTTTAATCAATAGAGCCACCCACCCCCTCTGCCCACCTACCTTTCCTTTCAATACATTGTGTATCCTTGGATGTTAAACTTCCAACTGTTATCTTCTTTTAGCTACAACTCAGTGATGCCTACAATGTCATACCTGCCAAACTCTAACTGTGCTATAAGATCATGTACGTTATTCCATATACTATGTGCATTCAAATACACGTACTATGGTTATACTCTTTTTGTTTCCTGGATTCCCCAAACAGTGAGAACTGTTTCTCGAAACAAAATTCCTTCAATCATCTTAAAATCCTTAATTAGATTATCACATAATCTTTTTCACCAAAAGGAACATATAGCAGATCTTCGATACCAATACCAGCAATAGATTTTTTTTCCTGTTGCTTTGAATGTGCAATCAAAATCAAAGGGTTACTAATACTGAAACACAATTGTGATGTGCCTCTCAGTGAATTGTGGAAAGGTGAAACTTGGAAATAGTCTCGAGACTAATGTGACATTCCGACTTGTGGACTGTTTGACTATTCAGCACCTGATGAGTGTTCAAAATTTTCTCCAGCACGGTATGAAATTTTCAAAGAAAATAAGCATCCTCCATATTCTATTTATTCAATGCTTCTTATAAAATGAACAATGAAAGATGTATATATGGTGCTGAATAGCAGGCATTTTTATTTGAAGTCTGACTGTGACTGTAAATTCTCTCACAATTTCCAAAGGTACTTAGAAGTGTCACAGCAGTCACAACAGAATGTGATGCACCAGATCCTGGTTACTTTCTAATTACTTTTGGGGTAATATGTGCATCCATTTTCATAAGACAGTACTAATGTTGTGGGATTACATACCTTGTATTTTTCTGGCAATGGTGAATGCTGGCAAAACTTCATTCATAATCATGTTCATTTAGCAATATGCATGTTTATGTGCTACATGCTACAGAGAAAGAAGAAGAGTCAGAGTTAACTTCTGGACAAACTTTTTGAATAGGAGGAGCATGGGTTGTTTAAAAGGTGTTGTCCATTTCTATAAAATGACCTGGTTAAATATTTACTGTATTATTGTTCCTAATCTTACTTATGAATCCTTAGTTAAAAGTACCTCAGAGATTGTAAGTACCAATACTATCAGGTCAGAATGCATTTCTATGACGGTGGGCTACAACGCCGGAGACTCACGAGAAGCTCTAAAGTATTTTTATAACAGAAGTTACCAAGAATCCATAGTAAATGAAAAGGGTGATCAGATGAGAGAGAGAGAAAACATCCTCTGGAGATCACATTGTGCAAAAAGGTGCAGGAAGTAGTTTGAGCATGTTGCTGGCAATACTTTTTTTTAAAAAAAGCGTATGGTAAGGAGAGACACAGACAAATATTGGTTTCTTCTTATGGTACAGGTTCCAACGGCCATGTGACAGGATCCTAGCTTGGTATTGATCCAATGTGATAGCATATGGTAGATGTAGAAACATAGAAAATAGGTGCAGGAGTAGGCCATTCGGCCCTTTGAGCCTGCACCGCCATTCAGTATGATCATGGCTGATCATCCAACTCAGAACCCTGCACCAGCCTTCCCTCCATACCTCCTGATCCCTTTAGCCACAAGGGCTATATCTAACTCCCTCTTAAATATAGCCAATGAACTGGCCTCAACTGTTTCCTGTGGCAGAGAATTCCACAGATTCATCACTCTCTGTGTGAAGAAGTTTTTCCTAATCTCTGTCCAAAAAGGCTTCCCCTTTATCCTCAAACTGTGACCCCTTGTTCTGGACTTCCCAACATCGGGAACAATCTTCCTGCATCTAGCCTGTCCAATCCCTTTAGGATTTTATACGTTTCAATATGATCCCCCCTCAATCTTCTAAATTCCAAAGAGTATAAGCCTAGTTCATCCAGTCTTTCATCATATGAAAGTCCTGCCATCCCAGGAATCAATCTGGTGAACCTTCTTTGTACTCCCTCTATGGCAAGGATGTCTTTCCTCAGATTAGGGGACCAAAACTGCACACAATACTCCAGGTGCCTCACAAAGGCCTTGTACAACTGTAGTAGTACCTCACTGCTCCTGTACTCGAATCCTCTTGCTATGAATGCAAGCATACCATTCGCCTTTTTCACTGCCTGCTGTACCTGCATGCCCACTTTCAATGACTGGTGTATAATAACACCCAGGTCTCATTGCACCTCCCCTTTTCCTAATCGGCCACCATTCAGATAATAATCTGTTTTCCTATTTTTGCCATCAAAGTGGATAACCTCACATTTATCCATATTAAATTGCATCTGCCATGAATTTGCCCACTCACCTAACCTATCCAAGTCACCCTGCATCCTCTTAGCATCCTCTTCACAGGTAACACTTCCGCCCAGCTTTGTGTCATCTGCAAACTTGGAGATGTTGCATTTAATTCTCTCATCTAAGTCATTAATATGTATTGTAAACAACTGGGGTCCCAGCACTGAGCCTTGCGGTACCCCACTAGTCACCGCCTGCCATTCTGAAAAGGTCCTGTTTATTCCCACTGTTTGCTTCCTGTCTGCCAACCAATCCTCTATCCACATCAATACCTTACCCCCAATACCGTGTGCTTTAAGTTTGCACACTAATCTCCTGTGTGGGACCTTGTCAAAAGCCTTTTGAAAATCCAAATATACCACATCCTCTGGTTCTCCCCTATCCACTCTACTAGTTACATCCTCAAAAATTTCTATGAGATTCATCAGACATGATTTTCCTTTCACAAATCCATGCTGACTTTGTCCAATGATTTCACCGCTTTCCAAATGTGCTGTTATCATATCTTTGGTAACTGACTCTAGCATTTTCCCCACCACTGATACTAGGCTAACCAGTCTATAGTTCCCCGGTTTCTCTCTCCCTCCTTTTTTAAAAAGTGGGGTTATATTAGCCACCCTCTAATCCTCAGGAACTAGTCCAGGATCTAAAGAGTTTTGAAAAATTATCACTAATGCATCCACTATTTCTTGGGCTACTTCCTTAAGCACTCTAGGATGCAGACCATCTGGCCCTGGGGATTTATCTGCCTTTAATCCCTTCAATTTACCTAACACCACTTCCCTACTAATATGTATTTCCCTCAGTTCCTCCATCTCACTGGACCCTCTGTCCCCTACTATTTCCGGAACATTATTTATGTCCTCCTTAGTGAAGACAGAACCAAAGTAGTTATTCAACTGGTCTGCCATGTCCTTGCTCCCCATAATCAATTCACCTGTTTCTGTCTGTAGGGGACCCACATTTGTCTTAACCAATCTTTTTCTTTTCACATAACTATAAAAGCTTTTACAGTCAGTTTTTATGTTCCCTGCCAGTTTTCTCTCATAATCTTTTTTCCCCTTCCTAATTCAGTCCTTTGTCCTCCTCTGCTGGACTCTGAATTTCTCCCAGTTCTCAGGTGAGCCACTTTTTCTGGCTAATTTGTATGCTTCTTCTTTGGAATTGATACTATCCCTAATTTCCCTTGTCAGCCACGGGTGCACTACCTTCCTTGATTTATTCTTTTGCCAAACTGGGATGAACAATTGTTGTAGTTCATCGATGCGATCTTTAAATGCTTGCCATTGCATATCCACTGTCAACCCTTTAAGTGTCATTTGCCAGTCCATCTTAGCTAATTCACGTTTCATACCTTCAAAGTTACCCTTCTTTAAGTTCAGAACCTTTCTTTCTGAATTAACTATGTCACTCTCCATTTTAATGAAGAATTCCACCATATTATGGTCACTCTTACCCAAGGGGCCTCTCACGACAAGATTGCTAATTAACCCTTCCTCATTGCTCAATACCCAGTCTAGAATAGCCTGCTCTCTAGTTGATTCCTTGACATGTTGGTTCAGAAAACCATCCTGCATACATTCCAAGAAATCCTCTTCCTCAGCACCCTTACCAATTTGGTTCACCCAATCTATATGTAGATTGAAGTCACCCATTATAACTGCTGTTCCTTTATTGCACACATTTCTAATTTCCTGCTTAATGCCAGGAAATCACCAGTTCTTATATGCTCGGCTCTAGGAACACTAAGCAAACCAGTACTCGTGGGTATAAGATTACAATTAGGGATGTAAGGGGATAGACACTCCAAAATATGAGGAGGAGCTAGATTATCCAGAGCCTTATATACAATTAAGATAATTTAAAAATTGATCCTAAAGGATACAGACAGCCAGTGTATTTATGCCAAAATCAGTAAAATGTGCTCAGATTTTCTTTATATTTTGGTTAAGATTCTTGCAGCTGAATTTTGAACAAACTGCAGCAATTACAGTAGTATCTTTTTATAGGTAGCCTGAAAGGAGTGCATTATAGTATATTTTGGCTAAAAACATGTATCATTTTTTCTGCATCTTGAGATGTTATAAGATATAAGATATCAAAGTTTCACATTGTTCCTAAAATAAAAGAACGTAGTCTTGATAATATGGTTAATATACAATTTGAAATTTAGCACCCAGTCAATAATAATACCCAAATTCTTTACTTCTGGCTTGATTTGTAAGACCAAATGATCAAGAATATTTCTAAGATTCTCATTTTTCTTTGCTACGAATAAACAAAATTTCTGCTTTTTGCCTTATTTAGTTTAAGACGGAGGGCTTAGAGCATCAGAGTTATCTGGCATAATAGTCAAATACAGCTGTATGTCATCTGCATAGCTGTGGTAATTGACCTTCTGTTTTGAAATTATCTGACCTAAAAGGAGCATGTAGAACAACATCAGTCCAAGAATTGATCCTTGCTGCACACCAAACACAATATCATGGATTTTCGATGCACGATCACTACAGTTAACAAAGTATTTTCTTTTCGTTACTTAAGATTGAAACCAGTTTAAGGCAGTACCAGAAAGATCTACCTATTGACTAAGGAGTTTTTTTTCAGAGAATGCTTTGCATTCTCTAAGAGACCACGAACTGACACGTTACCAGCATCAATATTAAGTCATAAGTCATTAACTACTTTAAGCAATGCATTTTCCTGTTCTATGATTTGATCTAAAACTTGACTGATGCTTGTCAAGAATTAAATTTTTATTCAAGCAATTACTTAATTGTCAAAAAACTTCTTTTTTCTAAATTTTTACTTCAAAAAGGCAGGTTGGAAATAGATCTAAAATTGTCAAAGTTAGTGCAGTCTAGATTATTTTTCTTAAAGCAGGGGTTTAACCACTGCAGTTTTTAAGGAATTTGGAAAAATACCAGAAACTAGTGAGCAATTAACTATGTCAAGTACACTGTGATTAGCACATCAGAAACTTCTTTTAAAAAGCCTATGAAAATAGGATCAAGGACACAAGTGGATGGTTTTAGCTGAGTAATTATTTCTTGAAGTTCTGGTAAACTTATTTCAGTAAAGGAGTTTAGTTACAGTGTTGAACTTGTTGATGTTCAACAAGGTTTATTCTTGAGATCTGTATTATATTACATCTTAAATATTTATTTTTTCTGTAAAAATGCAGCAAATCTCTCGCTTTTCACTTCAGATGCTTTCAGCAGCCATTCCATCAATGGAGCTGAGTTTAATAGACAGTCGATAGTTGAAAACAATACTCTTGGATTACCTGCACTGTCATTAATAATTTTAGAAAAGTCTGACCATCTCTCAAGATGAATTAGTTATATAAACCCGCAAGATTTTATAGTGAACTGTTAGTTTAGTTTTCCTTCATTAATGCTCAACCTTATGAGAGTCTCTTTTAAATTTACAGACACTTGGAATTTTCCATGGTATTATAACAGCAGATGATTTACTGACACGTTTTTCAGGGCTCCCAATGAGAAGCTTAAATCTTAAACTTCTGTGAGATGATGATAGATTCAAGTTTTTCAAGTGACATTAGGCAAATGGAGAGGCAATTTGACACCATTTAATTAAAGTGAAGTTTCTAGATGCAATTGGAGATATGAAGGATTTGTTCATCCATGACAGGTTGTACTGGGGTTGAAAATGTATAGTGTTGACAGCAACAGACTTAAGGTTGGGAAAGAGTGTCAAATCCTACTGGGTCTCAGAGTTGTCAAAAGCCAGAGTTGATGAGTTGAATGGTAGGAAGCACAATTCTGACTAGTTAGCCTGACGGAAGCAAGAACAGCAACAATATAAACTATAATTATAGTGGGAAACAGAATGAACACTGAAAGAAAAGCATTCAGGTTATGGAATGGTGTGCCACAAATGCAAAAAGGAGAACCACTTTTCATTCCAACGTGGCAGAGAAAGGCAACTAGCAAGCAGAATAACACTAGAAGAAAATTCAAGGTCCACTCAAAATGTTGCACAAGCTGACTACAATTCCTGCAAGATGTGTGACAGAGACAAAAATGAGATCAAAATCATTAGATTGACCTCAGGCAGAAAGGAAATGGAACAAGCAAGCAGATTTCAGGAATCTTCAGGATATTATTTCTGATCTAATCACAAATTTTCAGCCAACGCAGACATAGAGTGAAGAAAGTTTGGAGCAGAGATAGGCTATCTGTCCCTTCAAGGCTGCTTTACGTTATCAACTTGAACATGCATTTCCGGTATTGGAAGCATGTGATGGCACTAGAGAGGGTGCAAGTACGATTCACTAGGATGTTACCTGGGATGGAGCAGTTCATTTGTGAGGAGAGACTGGAGAAGCAATGTAGGTCTGTTCCCTCTGAAGTGGAAGAAGTTAGGAGGGGACATGACTGATGAGGGGCATTGATTGGGTAGAATGCAGGAAACTTTCCCCATATCAGAAATATATAAAACAAGATTCAGGATAAGGCAAATAAACTTAGAGAGGGCATGAAGGGGTCCTTCTTTACCCAGAGTAGTAAGTACCTGGGACTCACTACTTAAGAGAGTATTTGAAGCTGGGTTGCTGGCAGCACTTAACAAGAGTCTAGGTGAGCACTTGTATTACTTGTTATAGAAGGCTAAGGACCAAGCACTGGGCATCGTATTAACATGGAAGTGTGTCTATTGGTTAGCATGGATTTATTGGGGTGAATGGCCTGTTCCATGCTAATAATTGAAACATGAGGTTGAATCAATAATTCTATGAAGTACCCCATATAATTGTAGTAACATGATTTTTTTTGGATCGGGACTACAGAGCATCGTGGGAGCTGAATTCTGAAGAAAGGCAGTTTTTTTAAAAACTTCTTCGAGTGCAAGAAGGGCGAAACTGCGCAGGCGCGTGACGTCAACAGGACCGCGTGGAGAGTTTAAAAAGGCAGGTTGCTGCCAACGGCTCTCTTTTGGATCGGGACTACAGAGTGTCGTGGGAGCTGAATTCTGAAGGAAGGCAGTTTTTCTAAAAACTTCTTCGAGTGCAAGAAGGGCGAGACTGCGCAGGCGCGTGACGTCAACAGGATCGTGCGGAGAGTTTAAAAAGGAGACCACCCTATACAGCGGGCAGCTGTCAGAGCGGGCAGCGGAGTGAGTGGGAGCAGAGTGTAGGGCTTTGGCTTCAACAGGCTTCGGCAGTAAACGGGAAGAGGCGAGAGCGAAGCGCCAACTCTTTTTTTTTCTCCCCCCACCTTTCGCGAATCGGCCTGGACAGACAGGAACAGCAGGGCTCTCACAGCTAACGGTATGAGCTAACGGTTTAAAAAGTTCGTCTCTTTGGCGAGGTAAGTGGGTGAGTAGACTTATTTTTCCTGTTTCATTCCTGTAGAATTAGATAGCATGCCTGCAGGGTTAGTGCTTTGTTCAGGGTGTCAGATGTGGGAATCCTGGGAGACCTCCAGCCTCCCTGATGGCCACATCTGCGCCAGGTGCACCGAGATGCAGCTCCTCAGAGACCGTGTTAGGGATCTGAGGCTGCAGCTTGATGACCTACTGCTTATTAAGGAAAGTGAAGAGGTGATAGACAGGAGCTACAGGGAGGTAGTCATCCCTAGGCTACAGGGGTCAGAAAGCAGGGTCACTGTCAAGAGAGGGAAGGGAAATGCCCGGATAGTGGAGAGCACACCTGTGGCTGTCCCCCTCAGCAACAAATATCTTGTTCTGGATGCTGTTGAGGGGGATGACCTGACAGGGGACGCCCATGGTGACCAGGTCTCTGGCACTGAGCCTGGCGTTGTTGTGCAGGAGAGAAGGAGGGAGAAGAGAAATGCAGTAGTTGTAGGGGATTGCATAGTCAGGGGAACGGACAGGAGATTCTCTGAGCCTGATAGAGATACCCGCATGGTGTGTTACCTCCCAGGTGCCAGGGTTCGGGATGTCTCGGATCGGGTCCTGAATATTCTAAAGGGGGAGGGTGAGCAGCCAGTTGTCTTGGTACATGTTGGTACCAAGGACATAGATAGGACAAAGGAGGAGGTCCTGAAGAGAGATTTCCAGGAGTTAGGAAGGAAGCTGAGAAGCAGGACCTCCAGGGTAGTAATCTCGGGATTGCTACCTGTGCCACGTGCTAACGAGGGCAAGAATAGTTGGATCAGGCAGATGAATGCGTGGCTGAGAGACTGGTGTAGGGGGCAGGGCTTCAGATTCTTGGATAATTGGGATCTCTTCTGGGGGAAGTATGACCTGTTCAAAAATGATAAGTTACACCTGAACCCGAAGGAGACCAATATCCTGGCGGGAAGGTTTAATAGAGCTGTTAGGGAGGGTTTAAACTAATTTGGCAGGGGGATGGGAACCGGAATGACAGAACAGAAGAAGGGGAAAACAGAAATAAATCTAAGATAATGAGCAGTAAAGATGTCAGGAAAGTCAGGCAGGTGATGGGGCAGATTTGTAACCATTGGGATGAGTTGCCGTGCAATAAAGTTGCAGTGAAATCAAAGTGAAAAGTATCAAATACTGATCTTAAGGTGTTATACTTAAATGTACGCAGCATAAGGAATAAGGTGGATGATATTGTCGTACAGCTACAGATTGGCAGGTATGATATTGTGGCCATCACTGAGACCCGGCTAAAGGATGCATGTCTCTGGGAGCTGAACGTCCAAGGATACACGGTGTATCGGAAGGATAGGAAGGTAGGCAGAGGGGGAGGCATGGCTTTATTGGTAAGAAATGATATTACTTTATTAGAAAGAGGTGATATAGGATCGGAAGGTGCAGAATCTTTATGGGTTGAGCTAAGAAATCGCAGGGGTAAAAGGACCCTGATGGCAGTTATTTATAGGCCTCCAAACAGCTGCAGGGATGTGGATCACAAATTACAACAGGAAATAGAAAAGGCTTGTCAGAAGGGCAGTGTTATGATAATTGTGGGGGATTTTAACATGCGAGTGGATTGGGAAAATCAGGTCGGCACTGGATCTCAAGAGAGAGAATTTGTAGAATGTCTGCGAGATGGCTTTTTAGAACAGCTTGTTGTTGAGCCCACTAGGGGATCGGCTGTACTGGATTGGGTATTGTGTAATGAACCGGAGGTGATTAGAGAGATTGAGGTGAAGGAATCCTTAGGAGGCAGTGATCATAATATGATTGCATTCACTGTGAAATTTGAAAAAGAGAAGCCGAAATCTGATGTGTTGGTATTTCAGTGGAGTAAAGGAAATTACAGTGGCGTGAGAGAGGAACTGTCCAAAGTTGACTGGAAAGGGACACTGGCGGGAAACGCAGCAGAGCAGCAGTGGCTGGAGTTTATGTGAGAAATGAGGAAGGTGCAAGACAGGTATATTCCAAAAAAGAATAAATTTTTGAGTGGAAAAAGGATGCAACCGTGGTTGACAAGAGAAGTCAAAGCCAAAGTTAAAGCAAAGGAGAGGGCATACAAGGAAGCAAAAAATTAGTGGGAAGACAGAGGATTGGGAAGTTTTTAAAACCTTACAAAAGGAAACCAAGAAGGTCATTAAGAGGGAAAAGATTAACTATGAAAGGAAACTAGCAAATAATATCAAAGAGGATACTAAAAGCTTTTTCAAGTATATAAAGAGTAAAAGACCGGTGAGAGTAGATATAGGACCAATAGAAAATGATGCTGGAGAAATTGTAATGGGAGATAAGGAGATGGCAGAGGAACTGAACGAGTATTTTGCATCAGTCTTCACTGAGGAAGACATCAGCAGTATACCGGATACTCAAGGGTGGCAGGGAAGAGAAGTGTGCGCAGTCACAATTACGACAGAAAAAGTACTCAGGAAGCTGAATAGTCTAAAGATAGATAAATCTCCTGGACCAGATGGAATGCACCCACGTGTTCTGAAGGAAGTAGCTGTGGAGATTGCAGAGGCATTAGCGATGATCTTTCAAAAGTTGATAGATTCTGGCATGGTTCCCGAGGACTGGAAGATTGCAAATGTCACTCCGCTATTTAAGAAGGGGGCAAGGAAGCAAAAAGGAAATTATAGACCTGTTAGCTTGACATCGGTGGTTGGGAAGTTGTTGGAGTCGATTGTCAAGGATGAGGTTACAGAGTACCTGGAGACATATGACAAGGTAGGCAGAACTCAACATGGATTCCTTAAAGGAAAATCCTGCCTGAGAAACGTATTACAATTTTTTGAGGAAATTACCAGTAGGCTAGACAAGGGAGATGCAGTGGATTTTGTATATTTGGATTTTCAGAAGGCCTTTGACAAGGTGCCACACATGAGGCTACTTAACAAGATAAGAACCCATGGAATTACGGGAAAGTTACACACGTGGATAGAGCGTTGGCTGATTTGCAGGAAACAGAGAGTGGGAATAAAGGGATCCTATTCTGGTTGGCTGCCGGTTACCAGTGGTTTTCCACAGGGGTCCGTGTTGGGGCCGCTTCTTTTTACATTGTACATCAACGATTTGGATTATGGAATAGATGGCTTTGTGGCTAAGTTTGTTGACGATACGAAGATAGGTGGAGGGGCCGGTAGTGTTGAGGAAATGGAGAGTCTGCAGAGAGACTTGGATAGATTGGAAGTATAGGCAGAGAAGTGGCAAATTAAGTACAATGTTGTAAAGTGTATGGTTATGCACTTTGGCAGAAAAAATAAATGGGCACACTATTATTTAAATGGGGAAAGAATTCAAAGTTCTGAGATGCAACGGGACTTGGGAGTCCTCGTACAGGATACCCTTAAAGTTAACCTCCAGGTTGAGTCAGTAGTGAAGAAGGCGAATGCAATGTTGGCATTCATTTCTAGAGGAATAGAGTATAGGAGCAGGGATGTGATGTTGAGGCTCTCTAAGGTGCTGGTGAGACCTCGCTTGGAGTACTGTGGGCAGTTTTGGTCTCCTTATTTAAGAAAGGATGTGCTAACGTTGAAGAGGGTACAGAAAAGATTCACTAGAATGATTCCGGGAATGAGAGGGTTAACATATGAGGAATGTTTGTCTGCTCTTGGACTGTATTCCTTGGAGTTTAGAAGAATGAGGGGAGACCTCATAGAAACATTTCGAATGTTGAAAGGCATGGACAGAGTGGCTGTGGCAAAGTTGTTTCCCATGATGGGGGAGTCTAGTACGAGAAGGCATGACTTAAGGATTGAAGGGCGCCCATTCAGAACAGAAATGCGAAGAAATTTTTTTAGTCAGAGGGTGGTGAATCTATGGAATTTGTTGCCACGGGCAGCAGTGGAGGCCAAGTCATTGGGTGTATTAAAGGCAGAGATTGATAGGTATCTGAGTAGCCAGGGCATCAAAGGTTATGGTGAGAGGGTGGGGGAGTGGGACTAAATGGGAGAATGGATCAGCTCATGATAAAATGGCGGAGCAGACTCGATGGGCTGAATGGCCGGCTTCTGCTCCTTTGTCTTATGGTCTTATGATCAATTAAAAACAATAGCAGCAAAAAATGGGAAAAGTTGGTGTGGGGCAAATTCTACAATCCATTATGAATATTTTTAATTGCAATACACATGGAGATGAGTGACAGGTTTAAATGAAACATGAACTTATCAATAAGAACTCATGCTTTACTAACTTACTGGACTTACTGGACAGAGTGTAATTACCTGCAGAGATGGGGATGAGGGAGCCAGTAAGCTTTCAGTCGGTCCCACTTAAAAGACTGATGTGAAAGATTAATCCATAAGGCCAAAGAATTGGGGGTAAGATACAGGTAAGGATCAAGAACTGGTTGGCCGGTAGAAAAAGTGGGAACAAATATTTTTGTTGAATGCTAGGCAATAACTAGTTTGGTACTGTGGAGATCAGTACTGGACTGCAAACTTTTCATTACATACAGTATATTAATGATAAGGAAACTAAACTTAATATCTCCATGTCTGAAGAATTCTAGATTGAATAGCAATAAAAATAATCCAACCTCATGTTTCCATTTTGCAAGCAACTCCATCAGCAACCCGCTTCAATAGTCACAGTCCATAGCTTAGTTTTGAATGATTACCTAATTGAAGGGACTTCTTCCTGAAAGGTAGAGAGTCTTTCCAAATTTGAGCAGGCACCTGGAAAATCTCCACTGATGACCTATTGTGCCCATAACACTCAAACCCACATCACATATTTATTGGCAAATCACCTCAAATTTACTAAATACATGGAATTTTACAATCTAGAATACAGACCTTAAGAAAACCATGTAAATTAATCTTTGTGGTACCCCAGAAAGTATTCCAAATGGTGGCCATTAAGCAAGCAGGTTTATAGAGAATAATTATATGCTGCTTGTCCTTTAAGCTTAATGAGAAGGGAACACAAGAAAATTGAGAATTAAGTGGGATTTTGCTTCTGCCTATTTGCTCTTTTTGAGCCCTTAGACATTCGGCATCTGCAGACTGCTGCTTTTAATTGTTTTGTTTCAGTTGATGATTTTCAAATCTGACTTTCTTTTATTTAAAGTAACCCTTACTTTATAGATTGTAGTTATAGATTATTTGCTTATAGGGTCTGTCAACACTTGTTTTTTTGTGAAAATTATCGAATTGTGGCTTTAATTGAAACAATATCAAACAAAAAGATGTGCAAAGACAGGAGCTGACTGGAATTTTTTCTAGGATTATTTTAGTTTATGAATTTGGAAAGATTTCTGGTCTAACTTGCAATGAGCTAACTGGTTGTCCCATGTTCTCCCATCAGTGGATAAATGGGAATACTGACAAGCAACATAAATCTGTCATTACTCTGGTAGTTGTTTTGAGATCAACAAAATGTACTTTGCAAATTTCAATGCATCTTTGCCCAGCTTTGAAGAGAGCTGGGATAAAGGATTAAAGTTTGATTAACAACAGTAAAGCCTTTCAGATTTTCTGCTGCTTCTTGAACTTTGTATAAGAAAAAAGATTCTCTGGCAGAGAAGGAAAACCCTAACAGAATCATCTGGCCCGGAGAAAGAAAGGCAGCAAGAGTTTCTTTCCAAATGCCTTTATCTCAGGAATTTTCACCCATAATGAACAAAGAATTTCAATCATGTTAAGGATAGCCACTTGTCATATCATAGTCACAGAGTACAAAAGCAGTCTCTTCAACCCACTGTGACCATGCCACCTATCAAATACCTATCTTTAATGATCCATTTCCTTGGA
Source organism: Mobula hypostoma (assembly GCF_963921235.1). Taxonomy (NCBI): domain Eukaryota; kingdom Metazoa; phylum Chordata; class Chondrichthyes; order Myliobatiformes; family Myliobatidae; genus Mobula; species Mobula hypostoma. The sequence goes on along the minus strand of NC_086099.1, from coordinate 160,262,002 downwards.
CTCCTAAATCATCTAAATTATCTAAATCATTCTTCTTTATTTTATTTATTGAGATACAGTGTGGAATAAGCCCTCTGGCCCTTTGAGCTACAATGCCCAGCAACCCTCGATTTAACCCAAGCCTAATCATGGGACAATTTACAATGACCAATTAACCTACATCTAAGACAGTGAGGGGAAACCAGAGCACCCGGAGGAAAACCCCATTGTCACGGGAAGAATGTGCAGACTCCTTACAGTCAATGATGGGAATTGACGACGGATTGCTTATACTGTGAAGTGTTGTGCTAACCACTATGCCACTGTGCCACCCCATTCTTAAATGTTATGTGTGTACTTTTCCCATGGGCATTCAGCCTCTAGGTGAACATTTTGTTCCCCAACACCCTCTAAATTTTCTTCCCTTTCCTTTAACCCTATGTACTTAAAATGTATTCATCTCTTTTGGGGTGAAGTTTCTCGCTATCTGCTTCATCTATGCTCTTCACAAATGAACATTAAACTGGCAAGGATCTGATGTTAAGCTGATGTACCAAGGGAAATGGTTCATTTTGACTAAGATGCAATGGGAACAAAGTGCATGATGCTAAAATACACTGAGATCAATAAAAAATAATTATACATGATATTTTTATGTACTATGATTGTGAGTTCCAGTATCTCATAGGATTATATGCATGACCACCCCTAGTCCATTACAGAGAGAATAATTCACTGCTGGTGGAGGCTGTCAGAGTGCGTTCTTGGATAGACATGAAAAATCCCAAATAAAGAAGAGCTATGATGTTCTTTCAAGCACCCTGGTTGCCAAAATTCATGAAAGTTACAATAAGAACACAAAACATTTTTTCTTATAATGTATTCTAAGCAAAAAGGACAACAAGAAATGTGAATCATCAAGTTCTCCACCATTTAACCCAGTGGCACAACTCCCTGCAAGTATGCTTAAAACGTTTACTGACCAATGTTTAAGATTCATTTAATTATGTTGAAGAAATTATATCGATGCTCTTTTAAATACACTCAAAATATGAGCTTAAAAATTGCCAGTGTTGTGTCTATTTAAGGGACAGTATTGTTAGTTTAGTTATTTGCTCATCTTCCACTGCTTTGTGCTTCATAGATCTTAAGACTAGGTTTCCTTGTCATTAATGATCGATACAGACACTTCACTCTATTTGTTTTATTTAGGGATACAGTGCAGAATAAGTCCCTCCAGCCTTTTGAACTACGCTGCCAGCAACCCACCAATTTTAACCCAGTCTAATCACAGGACGATTTACAATAGCCAATTAATCTACCAACTGGTATGTCTTGGACTGTGGGAAGAAACTGGAGCACCCGAAAGAAATCCTTGCATTCATGGGGAGGACGTACAAACTCCTTACAGCTGACATCAGAATTGAACTCTGAACTCCAGTGCCCCAAGTTGTAATAGTATCATGCTGACTGCTACGCTATTATGGCTCCCAATTTTAAATCCTACTCTAATGGAAAATACCAGTGAAATTCTTGAATTCTGATTTTACATTGGTATTGCTTTAATGTTGACTATTCAAAATAATCATTAAAGATGGTGTGGCTCTTAGATTTGGGAAGGGATCACTTTTGTATTGGAAATGGCTCAATAAATAGTGCAATCTCCTCTGAATGCAAAGGTTTTGGTTTCCTGGCGAGTTCCGGATTATCTCAAATTAGGAGTGATGGATTAGTAAATGTTGCCTTTTAGATGAAAGTTTAAATTGAAGCTCTTTTGGCTTTCTCAGGTGATCAAAAGATCCCAAGGCACTGTTTTAAATAACAACATTGGAATTATTCTTTGGATATCTATTGTTCAATCAATATAACTATAACCAAATCACATTTCTGTTTCTGGCAGAGTCATATAATCATACACCACTGAAACAGGTCCTTTGGCCCAACTGGTCCTTGCCAACATTTCCAGCTAAGCTAGTCTCATTTATCTATGTTTAGTTTATATTCCTCTAAACTTTCCTATCCTTTCCTATCTACGCGTCTATCCAAAGTCACTGACATGTTGTCACTATATCGTACCTGCCCCAACTACTTCCTTTGGCTGTTTATTCTAGAAATGAACCAATATCTGATTGGAGAAAATTAACACCCTTGCTATCTATTCGCAATCTCTCCTTGCACACTAAACCCATACCTTCTATTTCTTGATTCTCCAACCCTGGTAAAAAGCTTGTATGCATTCACCCTCTCTCTGCCCCTCATGATTTTGTATTCCTCTATAATATCACCCCTCATTCTCCTATATTCCAATTAAAAAAGCTCCAGACTTCTCAATCGCTCTGTGTAACACAGACCCTTGAGTCCTGACAACTTTATTGTAACTTTTCTCTGCACTCTTTCCATTTTGATGGCCAAAACTGGACACAACATTCCAAATGCAGCATCATCAACAACATAGCATCCCAGCTTCTGTACTCAATGCCTTGACTGATGAAGGCTTGCATGACCCAAACTTTTTTCACCACCCTGTCTACCTGTGATACCACTTTCAGGGAAGCATCTTCTTGTACCCTTAGGTTCTGCGGTTGCTGTGGCAAATTTGTTGTTTTTATTTCCCATTTCAACCATGACTGCTTTTCTAAAGTATTTCATTGGCTGCAAAGCTCATTGAGTCATCCTGAAGGATGTATAAAAGCCCCTGTTTATATTGCATTTTGTCAGATCCTTATTTAATTATGGCTTTAGGTTACAGAAAGATCAACTAACAGTTTGAAGGACTAGTGTAATTATCTATTACCAAGTGACTTGTAATTTTTGGATTTGGTTTGCTTTGTTTTTCTTTTAAAATAACAAGTTCAGCAAAGTAGATCAAATGGTGTGTTTGTGTGTGGGGCCAAAAATCTGAGGACTAATAATTTAGTGTATTTGTTTCAAACAGTACCAAACGCTCTGACATTTTCCCCCTGGGTTATTTTGAAAGTGTAAATCTGTCCCTATAGCCTACATTTTGTTGTTCTAAATTACAGGCCTTAATTCAAATAGTGCAACTAATTACCATTCCCAAACCGGCGTGGCGGTTATGAGCAGTAGCCAGTATTATTTGCCTGAATGCCTTTAAAAGGCACTGTGCTTTCAATAGATCAGAACAGGATTAATAAATAAATATTTCATACCTGTTTTATCTCTAAATCTAAGCATACTGTTTATAACCACCATAATTAAATTAGAGACAGAGAATGAATAAATGGTGTTTCAATCTATTTACAAAGGAGATGATTCAAGCATATTCAGTGCACTGTTCAATTCATTTTACGGTTTTATTCATTTTGACACTTTGCTTAATTTTACCTCCCAGGAATGGTTGAGGTTGCTTTTAACAAGACTTGAAAGATTTAACACCCTACCTGACCTGATCACTATGCCATTAACAGAGGAAGTGCAGATAACCAATTCATTCCCAATGACACAGTACTGTAAGTAAAAGCATTTTCAGTGCTTCAGTGTTGCTATTTATAAGCAAAGTTGGCCAGGCTCCAGCAGCTGAAAAGTAGTGAAAATAGCCAGGTCATCTAACTCAATGCCCTTGTTTTAACAAACTTTCAATTTTCTTTGTTTCTGTTTGAGTTGCCAGGTCTTTGAAAACTTACTGTCTAAAGGAGCATAAAAATGACTAGATCTATAAGGATAATACCTTCAGGAGTTACCAAATAAAGTGGCTACAGAGTGTATGTGACAACAAATTTTCTCTCCCAGAAGAGCTTAATGCCTTTTATGCTTTGACTGACAGAACATGGGGGCACCCTTATGAACTCCCAAAGCCCCTGAGGACCCTGTGATTTCAGTCTCTGAGGCTGATGAGGGCATCCTTCAGGAGAGTGAATCCACAGAAAGCATCTGGCCAGATGGTGTGCCAGGCCGAGTACTGAAGACCTGCACTAACCAACTGGCTGGAGTGTTTACTAACATCTTACATCACTCACTTCAGCAGTCTGAGGGACACACCCTTTATAAGTAAGATTCAATCATGCGGTTGCCCAAGAAGAACATAGTAACCTGCCTCAATGAGTTTCGTCCAGTAGCATTTCAACTCCTGCCTAAGGAGTGACTTGGATCCATTCCAATTTCCCTACAGTCACTACAGGTCAACAACAGATGCTCTTCACCCTGTTCTGGACCATCTGGACAGTGAAGATGCAAACATCAGGATGCTCCTCATTGAACACAGCACAGCATTCAATGCTATCATCCCCATGAAACTAATCAAAAAGGTCCAAGACCCAGACCTCGATACCTCTTTGTGCAACTGGATCCTTGATTTCCTCACTTGCAGACACCAGTCAGTTTGGATTGGCAGCAATATCCCCTCCACAATCACCATCAGTACAGGTGCACCACAAGACTGTGGGTGATAGCCCCCTGCTCTACTCACTTTATACTTATGACTGTGAGGCTAAGTACAGCTCCAATGCCATACTTAAGCTTGCTGGCGATACTACTGTTGTTGGCCATAACAGAAGGTGATGAATCAGCACATTGGAGGGAGACTGAAAATAAGATAGAATGATGATGCAACAACCTCTCTCTCAAAATTAGCAAAACCGAAGAACTTGTTATTGACTACAGGAGGTTCATGAGTCAGTCCTCATTAGGAGTTCAGGGGTGTTGAAGGTCAGTAACTTTAAATTTCTTGGATCTGTCCCAGGACCAGAAAGTAAGTGCCATTACAAAGAAGGCATAGCAGCATCTCTACTTTCTTAGAGGTTTGCGCAGATTTGGCATGTCATCTAAATCTTTGACAGACTTCTATAGAGTATCCTGTCTGGCTTTATCATGTCCAAGAATGGAAAAAACCTACTAAATGTGCTTGATCCAACCTAGACCATCACAGGAAAAACCCTCCCACCACTGAGCACGTCTATAAGGAGTACTGTGACATCAAGCACTACTGTCTTCTAGGCCAAGCTCTCTTCTCACTGCTGACAACAAAAAGGCAGTACAGAAGCTTTAGATCCTGATGTTACTACATCAGGATCAGTAACAGTTCAACCCTTCAACCATCAGGTTCCTGAACCAAAGTGGATAACTTCACTCATCGCAATACTAAACTGATTCCATAACTTTCAAGGACGTTACAACTCATGTTATCAGTATTATTAATTGTATATGCAGTTTGTCTTCTTTTGCACATTCGTTGTTTTTCAGCCTTTGTGGTTTTTCCACTGATTCTATCATATTTCTTTGTACCTACTGTGAATGCCAGGAAGAAAATCTTCTTTAACCCCTAATTTCGTGTCATCCACAAGCTTACTGATCAAACCTTATACATTTGCTTCCAAATCATTTATATAAGTAACAAATAACAACAGTCTCAACACCAGCTCCTGCTTCACACCACTAGACGCTGTCCTTCTTCAAAAGAAACAAACTCCAACCACCACCCTCTGTTTCCTCACTCAAAGCCCATTTTGAATTCACTTAACTAGCTCTTCCTGGATTCTGTAGAAACTTCCTGGGATCTTATTGAAGGCCTTGCTAAAATCCAAATAGGCAACAGGAACTGCCCAACCTTCATCTACGTTTTCAGTTACTTCTTCAAATTTTCTCAAAGATTCATCAAACAGGGCTTTCAGTGCACTAACACATACTGACTCCTCCTAATCACATTCTTTCTATCCAGATACTTGTTGAGTCTCCTGCTGGTCCCACACTTTTTACCTGCTTTCCCCATTCAACCACTCCAGCACCCCATCACCAATTTCCTCCTTCTCCTCCTGGTCTATTCCCCCCCCCACCCCCACAGATCCTGCTTGACCTGCTGGGTTCTCCAGCTGATTGTTTGTTGCTTCATTATAAAACAATCCTCTCATGCAGTGGATCACAGTTTTGATCTAATAATATCTTAGGTGGTGAATACTGTTAGGGGTCTAGATGGTTTAGAGTTTGTAAAATGTGTTCAGGAAAGTTTTCTAAATCAATATATAGAGGGACCAACTAAAGGGGATGCAATATTGGATCTCCTGTTAGGAAATGAGTTAGGACAAGTGACGGAAGTGTGTGTAGGGGAGCACTTTGGTTCCAGTGATGATAACACCATTAGTTTCAATTTGATCATGGACAAGGATAGATCTGGTCCTAGGGTTGAGGTTCTGAACTGGAAGAAGGCCAAATTTGAAGAAATGAGAAAGGATCTAAAAAGTGTGGATTGGGTCAAGTTGTTCTCTGGCAAAGATGTGATTGGTAGGTGGGAAGCCTTCAAAGGGGAAATATTGAGAGTGCAGAGTTTGTATGTTCCTGTCAGGATTAAAGGCAAATTGAATAGGAATAAGGAACCTTGGTTCTCAAGGGATATTGCAACTCTGATAAAGAAGCAGAGGGAGTTGTATGAAATGTATAGGAAACAGGGAGTAAATCCGGTGCTTGAGGAGTATAAGAAGTGCAAGAAAATACTTAAGAAAGTAATCAGGAGGGCTAAAAGAAGACATGAGGTTGCCTTGGCAGTCAAAGTGAAGGATAATCCAAAGAGCTTTTACAGGTATATTAAGAGCAAAAGGATTGTAAGGGATAAAATTGGTCCTCTTGAAGATCAGAGTGGTCGGCTATGTGCGGAACCAAAGGAAATGGGGGAGATCCTAAATAGGTTTTTTGCATCTGTATTTACTAAGGAAACTGGCATGAAGTCTATGGAATTGAGGGAATCAAGCAGTGAGATCATGGAAACTATACAGATTGAAAAGGAGGAGGTGCTTGCTGTTTTGAGGAAAATTAAAGTGGATAAATCCCTGGGACCTGACAGAGTGTTCCCTTGGACCTTGAAGGAGACTAGTGTTGAAATTGCGGAGGCTCTGGCAGAAATATTTAAAATGTCGCTGTCTACGGGTGAGGTGCCGGAGAATTGGAGAGTGGCTCATGTTGTTCCGTTGTTTAAAAAAGGATCGAAAAGTAATCTGGGAAATTATAGGCCGGTAAATTTGATGTCAGTAGTGGGTAAGTTATTGGAGGGAGTACTAAGAGACAGAATCTACAAGCATTTGGATAGACAGGGGCTTATTAGGGAGAGTCAACATGGCTTTGTGCGTGGTAGGTCATGTTTGACCAATCTATTGGAGTTTTTCGAGGAGGTTACCAGGAAAATGCATGAAGGGAAGGCAGTGGATATTGTCTACATGGATTTCAGTAAGGCCTTTGACAAGGTCCCGCATGGGAGGTTAGTTAGGAAAATTCAGTCGCTAGGTATACATGGAGAGGTGGTAAATTGGATTAGACATTGGCTCGATGGAAGAAGCCAAAGAGTGGTGGTAGAGAATTGCTTCTCTGAGTGGAGGCCTGTGACTAGTGGTGTGCCACAGGGATCAGTGCTGGGTCCATTGTTATTTGTCATCTATATCAATGATCTGGATGAAAATGTGGTAAATTGGATCAGCAAATTTGCTGATGATACAAAGATTGGAGGTGTAGTAGACAGCGAAGAAGGTTTTTCAGAGCCTGCAGAGGGACTTGGACCGGCTGGAAAAATGGCAGATGTAGTTTAATACAGACAAGTGTGAGGTATTGCACGTTGGAAGGACAAACCAAGGTAGAACATACAGAGTTAATGGTAAGGCACTGAGAAGTGCAGTAGAACAGAGGGATCTGGGAATACAGATACAAAATTCCCTAAAAGTGGCGTCACAAGTATATAGGGTCGTAAAGAGAGCTTTTGGTACATTGGCCTTTATTAATCAAAGTATTGAGTATAAGAGCTGGAATGTTATGATGAGGTTGTATAAGGCATTGGTGAGGCCGAATCTGGAGTATTGTGTTCAGTTTTGGTCACCAAATTACAGGAAGGATATAAATAAGGTTGAAAGAGTGCAGAGAAGGTTTACAAGGATGTTGCCGGGACTTGAGAAACTCAGTTACAGAGAAAGGTTGAATAGATTAGGACTTTATTCCCTGGAGCGTAGAAGAATGAGGGGAGATTTGATAGAGGTATATAAAATTATGATGGGTATAGATAGAATGAATGCAAGCAGGCTTTTTCCACTGAGGCAAGAGGAGAAAAAAACCAGAGGACATGGATTAAGGGTGAGGGGGGAAAAGTTTAAAGGGAACATTAGGGGGGGCTCCTTCACACAGAGAGTGGTGGGAGTATGGAATGAGCTGCCAGACGAGGTGGTAAATGCGGGTTCTTTTTTAACATTTAAGAATAAATTGGACAGATACATGGATGGGAGGTGTATGGAGGGATATGGTCTGTGTGCAGGTCAGTGGGACTAGGCAGGAAATAGTTCAGCACAGCTAAGAAGGGCCAAAAGGCCTTTTTCTGTGCTGTAGTTTCTATGGTTTATGGTTTCTATGGAATCATAGGGAGTCACGCTCCCTACACGACTCCCTTGTCCATTTATCCCTCCCCGCTGATCTCCTTCCTGGCACTCTTCCTTGTAAGTGGAACAAGTGCTACACCTGCCTCTACACCTCCTCCCTCACTACCATCCAGGGTCCTAAACAGTCCTTCTAGGTGAGGCAGCACTTCACCTGTGAGTCTGTTGGGGCCATTTACTGTGTTCGGTTCTTCCAGTGTGGCCTTCTGAACATCAGTGAGACTCAACATAGATTGGGAGACTGCTTTGCCGAGCATCTACACTCTGTCCGCCAGAACAAGCAGGATCTATCAGTGACCACCCATCTTAATTCTGATATGACCTTCCATGGCCTCCTCCACTGTCGTGCTGAGGTCACACTTAAATTGGAGGAACAACGCCTTATATTCTGTTTGGGCAGCCTCCAATTTGATGGCATGAACACCAATTTCTCTAACTTCCAGTAATGCACCCCAACTCTCATTTCCCATTCCCTTTTCCCTCTCCCACCTCACCTCACCAATCAGCTTCCCAGCTCTTCACTTCACCCCTCCTTCTCCCAGTTTCACCTGTCACCTGGTGGTTCTCTCTCCCCTCCCCCATCTTTTAAATCTACCATTCATTTTTTTTTCACCAGTCCTGCCGAAGGGTTTCAGCCTGAGATGTCGACTGTACTTTTTTTCCATAGATGCTGCCTGGCCTGCTGAGTTCTTCCGGCATTTTGTGTGTGTTACTCAGATTTCCAGCATATGCAGATTTTCTCTTATTTTAGGTGGTGAATTATCAGTATTTTACAAACCTCATTTCCAGAAAAGTTGGGATATTTTCCAAAATGCAATAAAAACAAAAATCTGTGATATGTTAATTCACGTGTACCTTTATTTAACAGACAAAGGTACAAAGAAAAGATTTTCAATAGTTTTACTGACCAACTTAATTGTATTTTGTAAACATACACAAATTTAGAATTTGATGGCTGCAACACACTCAACAAAAGTTGGGACAGGGGCATGTTTACCATTGTGTTACATCACCTTTCCTTTTAATAACACTTTTTAATTGTTTTGGAACTGAGGATACTAATTGTAGTAAGTTTGCAATTGGAAATTTTGTCCATTCTTGCTTGATATAAGACTTCAGCTGCTCAACAGTCCGTGGTCTCCGTTGTCTGATTCTCCTCTTCATGATGCGCCATACATTTTCAATAGGAGATAGATCTGGACTGGCAGCTGGCCAGTCAAGCACACACACTCTGACTCTACAAAGCCATGCTGTTGTAGCCGTGCAGAATGTGGTCTGGCATTGTCCTGCTGAAATAAGCATGGACGTCCCGGGAAGAGACGTCACCTTGATGGCAACATATGTCTCTCTAAAGTCCTAATATACGCCTCAGAGTCAATGGTACCTTCACATACATGCAACTCACCCATGCCGTGGGCACTGATGCACCCTCATACCATCACAGATGCTGGCTTTTGCACCTTTCGCTGATAACAATCTGGATGGTCGTTTTCATCTTTGGCACGGAGAACTCGACGCCCGTTTTTTCCGAAAACTAGCTGAAATGTGGACTCATCTGACCACAGCACACGGTTCCACAGTCTTTCGGTCCATCTGAGATGAGCTCAGGCCCAGAGAACTCACTGGCGTTTCTGCATAGAGTTGATGTATGGCTTCCTCCTTGTGTAATACAGTTTCAAGTTGCATTTCTGGATGCAGCGATGGCCTGTGTTGAGTGACAATGGTTTTCTGAAGTATTCCCGAGCCCAGGTGGCTATAATTGTCACAGTAGCATGACGGTTTCTTAGGCAGTGCTGCCTGAGGGCTCGAAGATCACGCGCATTCAACAGTGGTTTCCGACCTTGCCCTTTACGCACTGAGATTTCTCTGAATTCTCTGAATCTTTTCACAATATTATGTACTGTAGATGTTGAAAGAACTAAATTCTCTGCAATCTTGCGTTGAGAAATGTTCCTTTTGAACTGACTAACAATTCTGTCATGAATTTTGGCACAAAGTGGTGAGCCACGACCCATCCTTGCTTGCAAAGACTGAGCCTTTGATGGACGCTACTTTTATACCCAGTCATGATACCTCACCTGCTACCAATTAGCCTGCTTAATGTGGAGTCTTCCAAACCGGTGTTACTTTAATATTCTGTGCACTTTTCAATCTATTTTAACTCTGTCCCAACTTTTGTTGAGTGTGTTGCAGCCATCAAATTCTAAATTTGTGTATATTTACAAAATACAATTAAGTTGGTCAGTAAAGCTATTGAAAATCTTTTCTTTGTACTTTTGTCAGTTAAATAAAGGTTCACCTGAATTAACATATCACAGATTTTTGTTTTTATTGCATTTTGGAAAATATCCCAACTTTTCTGGAAATGGGGTTTGTAAATCTGTACTTTTGATTGCTCGGAAAATAAGCTTCTAGAGGTATTTAAATGGCTCTTTTAATTTAAAAGTTGAGGTTATTTTCAGTTCAGTGCACGGCCAAAAAACTAAATCACTTGCCTTGGGGTGATGGACAATATCTTGGTTTGGCTGCAACTGCAAGAATGAATTTGTTTCAAATTAATGTTGTCAACTTCTATTACTGTCTCTCCAAGTTCTAGATCACCTTTGTTTGCATTCTGTTTCTTTGTGCACTCTAGAGTAAATTAGCCAATATCACAAAGTGGAAATATTTATCTACTCTGACTGGAAATAGTAACATATTAAATTAGCAGTCAAGAAGAGATCAATTGATCCATCTAAGCAGCCAAATTTGTCATGATTAAGGATTTATTCCTGCTCCCTTTTCATCTCACAAACCCTCAACGCAATATTTTCTTACATTACTGATGATTTGATAACTAAATTTGTGTTTTTTTTAATAAATGTAATTAGTAATGCATTTTAGCAATTAGTCTTCAACTTGTGATGATTTGTGATTTCCTGGAGAAATAAAGACTTGGCCCATAACTTTTGCTTTAGATGTAATAATTTGCCCCAGTTTGGACTTCTTTTGAGCTAGTTTTGAAAAGAGTTGCCTTGTGATTCTAATCAGATTCCCTTGCTTAACCTCAAAACACAAAGCCTGCCATGAGCCAGAGCAAACAAACAGCTTCTTAGAATATAATTGTAAAGACATTTTGTGCTTACAAAAGAATCTTTTGCTATGATTAATATTAACATGATGCAGTTTTAATAGTGCCACTATAAATGGGCTCTTACTACAAATGCATGCACCTCTTTTTGATATGGAAGGTGTCAGGTCATCACCTGATTTTAAATGACTGAAAACCACATTATATGATTAAAAATAACCTTTTACTAATTATGTTGCTTGGCAGCTAATTGAATTTAGAAAGTATAATAAGTATAAATACAGTGGATTATGGTTAACTGGGAATCATCAGGACCAGTATATTTTGGCCCAATTAAGTGGCTATCCAATTAGTCAAAGTTTCACGAAAATAGTTAAAAATGTACCAAAAATACAAATAACAGTTTAACTGAGTAGCACATTATGTATTTAAATGAAATACAAAACAAGTTAGAACACTAACAATAGTACTACAGTACTAGAAAATTATGTAGTAGTTCCTGATAGTTATCAATGGCGGAATTCATCCAATGTACGCAATGAACAAATCCATCCAGATATCTAGTGTAGATAATGTACTGCTATTGACATTTTCATCCTCCAATTCTTCATTTTCATTGCAACATTCAAGATGATACACTCAAGCCCTACATATCACTACCTACGTAGTGCTGATTTGTTACAACATGATTATTCAATTCTGTATTGAAATTTTTAAAAATGACAAAAATTCATTCTAAACAACACTTAAAACTTCTCAAGAGTGCCCACCATTATAGTAAACATTCAATCAGCCAATGAGAGTGCTTTATATATGCTGTGAGTCACTCATAGCCAATCACATACTAGTTCACACTCTGCCTCTCCCACGTGTGTAAACGTTCTTGCTCCCTCACCAATTTGTTCCATTTTTTTTCACCCATAATGTCTGGAAAACCCCCTGCAACTTCCAGTGAGGGTAGTACATGTAACATGTCTAGGAAAAGCATTAGCATGGATGTGATACGGTGCATTAACATGCAAGTGATACCACGTTTGGAAGCTGGTGAGCGTCAGGTTGATGTTGGCACCTCTTTGAAATTGGCTCCATCGGCGATCAGAACAATTATAAAAAAATGCAGACAAGGCAAAAGCTTCTGCAATGATGACATCAAAGTTATCATCAATGAAGGTGTCTCATTCAAGGAGCATTTGCTTGAAAAATGGAAAATAGACTAATTTTTGTTGGTGTTGTGACCAAACACAATAAAACACGCCCTCTTAACCTAGCTGATAATAATGGAAAAGACAAGAAGCATCTTCAATCATATTCAAGAAGAAGAAGATACATCGATAACATTCACAGACACAGACAGAGGTTGGTTTGATAGACTTAGACAGCAGAGTTACCTCCATAGTGTACTGACAGTGTACGAGTGCAGACAGCAAGGCAGCCCAGGAATTTCCTGCAATACTGAAGGCCATATTGAAAAGGACAATTACTCTGCTAAGCTTGTCTTGAATGTGGATGAAAAGGGCCTATTATAGTAAAGAATGCCTTCTCATAATTTCATCTCCCAAGAAGAGAAACATGCATTGGGTTCAAGGCTGCAAAAGACTGGTTAACTCTCTTGCTAGGATGCAATGCTAAAGATGACTATAAGTTAAAGCCTATGACTGTGCATCACTCTGAAACACCATGGGCAATATTAGAGCACCTGGGATAAAGTAACTTCAAAATACATGAACATAGTGCGGAAGAATCTAAGGTAGAAGCACGCAATGACATCCTAGGATTTCAGGTGGAACCAGTCATTCAAAACATCATTGAACTGGCCAATGAAACAGGATTAGAGGATGTTAATGATGGTGATGTTGAAGAGTTACTGTATTCTGATGGTGAGAGGCTTAATAACAAAGAGCTTGGAAGACTGGCAGAGCAACACATCCTGGGTGGATCTGAGGTCACGGATGGAGAAGAGGAAACACTAGCAAGAAACCTCATCATAAAATTCCTCAGAACTTGCATCACCACAATCACACAAATTATAGACCAGTTCGTCGATAATGAACCTGACTGGGAGTGAAGCAATAAGGCAAAGAGAGGTGTTCTCGACATGATTTCCTGCTACCAAGAACCGCTTCATGAGAAGAAACTTAAGAAAAACAGTCAAATCTCGACACCTACTTGAAGAAGAAGCCAAAGTTAGGGGAGGACCCACAGCCTGGTCCCGCTAAGACGTAACCACCACCCGCGCCTAGTTGCATGCTTGTAACTGCACAAATTACTGTGTATACATGAAATAATATATCATATACCTCCAGTTTGATTTTTAAAAAAAAAATCAGGAACACATGTCCTTTTATGTAAAGTTATATTGACCCTGCATAGTGCTGATCTACATCGAGCTCCACCCCCAAGGAACACATCCTCTACGTTAATTGGGATCTGAGTATACCTTCAAATTCTTCATAGTTCTTAACTTGAAGTAGTGAAATTTTTTCATTTTCCGTTTCTAGCATCTCCAGGCTAGAATGGTTGAAAGCACAGTGAGCAAGGCAGTTTGGAATTATCTTACTGCTTATTTCTCAATATCAGCGACAAAAATCACTGCTTTTTGAACATAAACACACTCATCTGCCAATATTTAAAAAAAACTGTTCACTCTAAGCACAGTGTAGCATCTAACTGCCACACAAGCGTGCATGAATGACACTAGTTAAAATCTGTTCAGCAATAGTCCACTGGCCCAACTAAATGACATAGTCTACCAAATAAACAAGGGGAACCTCAGCAATTTTCTTGATTAGTTTTTGTTCCTTAGGCGTTACTCTAAATAAATGGCTGCCCCGATTAACTGATGGACCAATTAATTAGAATCCACTGTATATACAAGAATGTGTCTTTTTGTATATTCATGATTTTGAGAAAATTGTATTGAAATTATAACATTATTGACCAGGAATATAACAAGTGCAAGATATGTGATATTGTTGCTTGAACAATAATAGTTCATTTTATGCTTTCATCTCTCTAACAATAAGTTAAAGTGCCTAATTGCTGGTTTGGGTTGGAATAAGGTTTTGATGAGGAAAGTTTTAGATAGTACTGCCTTATCAAAAATATTAAGGACGCTGTCTGGCTCTGCAAATTGCTCTATGAATAATGTACCATCGGCTGCTTTTGTCTATGTTGCTTTGAATTTCCAGCATCTGCAGAATTTCTTGTGTTTATGATTGACAGTTTAAATTGTTAATTATTTGAAGTATTTTAGAAAATGTAGAAGAAATGTATAATGGGTTGGAAATTCTTGACTACAGTATCAACCATCATACAATTATTGAAGCAGCTTGTCTCTGGAACATTGAGAAATGAGGAAAAAGGATTTACTTTTATGAACATTGCTTGCAGGGTTTTATTTTCTTTGTTTCTCCTAGAATACAGGGAGTTTCAGAATGGCTTCATGGGAGATTTCACAGTGCTGAAGAGTGAAATGGGGAGAAACTACAGGTGGGAAAACTGCAAGTTCATATTTTCTGCATAACCTGCAGAAAATGCCTGCTGTAAGTACTTAAAAACTTTTAACCAGGTATCCTTAAAAGCAAGACGCCTATCATCTGAGAGACCTTTGGACCAAGGATCACTGAGTGAAGAGACTGAAAAGGAGAGAGGGCAATATAGTAGCAGGTTTTTATAGATACAGGGTGAAATCCAGCTCAAAGATTAAGATTATGAATATCCTGGTCAGGATGATACATTGTGGCCATAGGTTGAAGGCTGGTGTGATCATATTTGGAAACTTAACAAAAGGTGGGGAGGAGGCAGCATTTGGCAACAGAGAGATTATGGATATGTGGAGAATTGTTGTCAGGGAGAGTGGACATAACTCAAAGGAGAAATTGAAGTCAGAGGAGGGAAACTGTAATCTGAGAGAAACTTATGCTGGAGAACTGTAGACAGCTGGTACTGGGGGTTTGTAAACAAGAAGATGGAGACCATCAAGCATGTTTAAAAGACATCAATTTGAGCGGAGTTATATTGTCACAATGGCGAGGCTTTGGAGCAGGGGTGGACCCAAATGCAAGACACATCTTGTGAGGTTCCTTAAATTTAGTTTATTGTTCGATACCAGGAGAGCGAGGCAGGAGTAGGAATAGTGAACTGGACAAGGACTGAGGACTACGACGAGGCTGGGACCAAAGGTCTGGCCTAGGACTTGGAATCAGCTCCCAGAACTAGAGGAGACATGAAGAGGCTAGGGTATGGTCTCCGAGCCCGAGACTGGGCAAGGACCCAGTACCTGGGTCTTGCCTCGAGCTCGGACCCCAGAACCAGGCATGGACATGACATGGGCTAGGGAGAGGAGGATCATGGGAACACAGAGCCTCGGTCTCGGGAGAGCAGGTACGTGGAAACATGGACACATGCACAGAACACAGAGTCGGGACCCCTCCTTGTGTACAGGACATAGGGCTGGGACTCACACACAGAACAGAGAGCCGGGACCCCTCCTTGGGTACAGGACATAGGGCCGGGTCTCGCACACAGAACAGAGAGCCGGGACCCCTCCTTGGGTACAGGACATAAGGCCAGGACTCATGACCCTCCACGGGGCAACAGCAAGATGGCCTGACCTACCCCACGGAGGCAAGGACAAGACAAGACAAGACATGACTCCCCATGGGGCAGCGGCAAGACGGCCTGACTTACCCCACGAAGACGAGGACAAGACAAGACAAGACCAACATGAATGAACACCAGACAGTACCTATCTAGCTCCGGTGATGGAACTAGACCGAAGTGCAGGCAGGGGCTGCAGACGAGGGCTAGAGGCGAGAGGGGCAGAGAAAGGATTCAGACAAGGAGGTAGGACAGGAATCACAGACCGCCAGGGCCAGGACTTGACTCAGAACTGGGAAACTGCCAGGGCCAGGACTTGACTTGGTGCTTGAATGCCGCCGGAGCCAGGACTTGACTTGGTGCTAGAATGCCGCCAGGGCCAGGACTCGACTTGGTGCTAGAATGCTGCCAGGGCCAGGACTTGACATGGTGCTAGAATGCCACCGGAGCCAGGACTTGACTTGGAGCCTCCGGGTAGAGGCGAGCTCTCAACTCGGCCCGGGAACAGTAGACAGCGGTTCTTGATTCCCTCCAGCGGGTTAACTGGCAGACCCACCTCGGTGAGGAAACTTTGCAGGCTCGCTTTGGCGAGGTAACTGGACAGGGTTGCTCCGGTGAGGAAAAGGCGAATTACTGGCACTCGCTTTGGCAGAGCCTAGGCTTGCTCTGGCCAGATGACATCGGTACACCGTACCTTAGATGACTTTGCAGACGCTCCCGCGCCGAGCGGCTGAAAGCTGGAGACTATAAACTACTGGTTCAGCCGAGCGTTAATTGCCTCTAATCACCAAAGTCGAGGAACATGGGAAAACAGGGAATCAACAGTCCGGATCATAATATAAACAAGGTAAATTTAAAGGGACCCCGATCCGGACCATGACAGCACCCCCCCTCCCAATGGGAGCCTCCAGGTGACCAACGGATTTGCCTGTATTATCGATGACCCGGGTGGGTGGGGGGGGGGGATTTGGCCGGCGGGCAAAACAGAACAACAACACCTTGACTTTCAGGCTGACAAGAGTTTGGAAAAACAGTTTGTGTCTGCTGGGTCCATGTTTGGCGAGAGCGTTCTGTCACAATGGCAGGGCTTTGGAGCAAGAGTGGACCCAAATGCAAGACACATCTTGTGAGGTTACTTAAATTTAGTTTATTGTTCGAAACCAGGAGAGCTAGGCAGGAGTAGGAATCGCGAACTAGACAAGGACTGAGGATTACAACTAGGCTGGGACCAAGCATTTGGCCTAGGACTCGGAGTCAGCTCCCAGAACTAGAAGAGACATGAAGAGGCTAGCGTATGGACTCCGAGCCCGAGACTGGGCAAGGACCCAGTACCTGGGTCTTCCCTCGGGCTCGGACCTCAGAACCAGGCATGGACATGATATGGGCTAGGGAGAGGAGGAACATGGGAACACAGAGCCTCGGTCTCGGGAGAGCAGGTATATGGAACCATGGACACATACACAGAACACAGAGTCGGGACCCCTGCTTGTGTACAGGACATAGGGCCGGGACTCGCACACAGAACAGAGAGCCGGGACCCCTCCTTGGGTACAGGACGTAGGGCCGGGACTCATGAACCTCTGCAGGGCAATGGCAAGACGGCCTGACTTACCCCACGGAGGTGAGGACAAGACAAGAGAAGACGTGCCTCCCCATGGGGCAGCGGCAAGACGGCCTGACCTACCCAATGGAGGTGAGGACAAGACAAGACAAGACCAACACGAATGAACACCAGATAGTACCAATCTAGCTCCGGCGATGGAACTCGACTGAAGTGCAGGCGGGGGCTGCAGACGAGGGCTAGAGGTGAGAGGGGCAGAGAAGGGATTCAGACAAGGGGGTAGGACAGGAATCACAGACAACCAGGGCCAAGGCTTGACTCAGAACTGGGAAGCCGCCAGGGCCAGGACTTGACTTGGTGCTTGAATGCTGCCAGGACCAGGACTTGACTTGGTGCTTGAATGCAGCCGGGGACAGGACTTGACTTGGTGCTAGAAGGCTGCCAGGGCCAGGACCTGACTTGGTGCTAGAATGCCACCAGGGCCAGGATTTGACTTGGTGCTAGAATGCCGTCAGGGCCAGGACTTGACTTGGAGCCTCCGGGTAGGGGCGAGCTCTCGACTCAGCCCAGGAACAGTAGACAGCGGTTCTTGATTCCCTCAGGCGTGTTAACTTATGGACCTACCTCGGTGAGGAAACTTTGCAGGCTCGCTTTGGCGAGGTAACTGGACAGGGTTGCTCCGGTGAGGAAGGGCAAATTACCGGCACTCGCTTCGGCAGAGACTAGGCTTGCTCCGGCCAGATGACATTGGTACACCGTACCTTAGATGACTTTGCAGACCCTCCAGCGCCGAACGGCTGAAAGCCGGAGACTATAAACTACTGGTTCAGCTGAGCGTTAATTGCCTCTAATCACCAAAGTCGAGGGACACGGGAAAACAGGGAATCAACCGTCCGGATCGTAACATAAACAAGGTAAATTTAAAGGGACCCCGATCCGGACCATGACATATATACACTCAATGGCCACCATATTAGGTGCAGAATGGCATTTTGTGATAAATACCTTTTCATCATTCTGTCTACCTGTTACGCCACTTTCAAAATGTTATGCACCTGTACCCCTAATTCCCTCTACCTTATTGTACATGTTGTTGCCCTAACATTCACAATATAAGTCCTATGTGTTTTGCTTCCCAAAATGCACCATCTCACACTTACCTGCATTGAAATCCATTTGCCTGTCCTTGACCCACTTCAGAGAACTTGGATGAATACACTATGGTTGTGACAGACTTTATAAAGACACTCGTGGATGAGTGTGTCCCACAAAATCTTCCCAACCAGAAGTCCTGAATGAACAAAAAGATCTGCAAATTGCTGAAGGCTTAATCAGTGGCATTCATGGTTGGCAATGAAAGAAAGTACAAGGCATCAGGCATGACCTCCAGAAAGCCATCTCACATGCAAGGTGGCAATTCTGGACCAGACTGGGATCACAGAAGGTTGCTTGACAGCTGTGGCAGGACTTGAATGCAATCACCTCCTACAAAGCAAAACCAAGCAACATATATTCAGTGGCCACTTTTTAAAGTATAGTTGTACACCTGTTCTTTAATGCAAATATCTAATCAGCCAATCATGTGGCAGTAACTTATTATGTAAAAGCATGCAGACATGGTCAAGATGTTCAGTTGTTGCTCAGACCAAACAATAGAATGGTGAAGAAATGTGACCTAAGTTACTTTGACCAACTGTTGGTGCCAGACATGGTGGCTTGAGTATCTCAGAAACTGCTGATACCCTGGGATTTTTACCCACAACGGTCTCTAGAGATTACAAAGAATGGTGCAAGAGATTAAACAGTTAGAGATGAAGCACTTAAAAGGGACCTAAGGGATAACATTTTC
Source organism: Mobula hypostoma (assembly GCF_963921235.1). NCBI lineage: Eukaryota > Metazoa > Chordata > Chondrichthyes > Myliobatiformes > Myliobatidae > Mobula > Mobula hypostoma. The sequence goes on along the minus strand of NC_086099.1, from coordinate 160,242,587 downwards.
ACACAAAGGGCAGTGAGTCTATGGAAAAAGCTGCCAGAAGAAGTGTTTGAGGCAGGTGTAATAGTATAATTTACAAAGCACTTGGATAATCACATGGAGTGTTGGGACGTAGAGGGATATGGGCTGCATGCAGGAAATTAGGACTAGCTGGATGGGCACTGTGATCAGTGCGGAGTTGTTGTGTTGAAGGCCCCATATCCATGACTCTATGAGGACAGGAAAGGGAGAAGGATTGGGAGCATGAAGATGGGATTTAAAAAGAAATAATGCAATTCTGTCACTTTGTATCTGGAACTGATGGTTCATTAAAGGCTGCAAAATTTCATTGGATTTGGATGGTATTCTGTGTGGCTCTGATAGCAGGGTGCCACTGTAGCTCACTGTTACAGCTTGGATCATCGAGGTTTGGACTTCAGTTCTGGTGTCCTAAGGAGGAAACTTTGTATGTTCTTCCTGCGTGTGCATGGGTTTCCTCTGGGTGCTCCAGTTTTCTCCCACAGTCCAAAGACATATTGGTTAGTAGGTTACTCACACAAAATGCTGGAGGAACTCAGCAGCACCTATGGAAAAGAGTAAACAGTTGATGTTTTGGGTGGAGACCCTTAATCAAGACTAATGAAGGGTCTCAGCATGAAACGCCGATTGTCCTCTTTTCCTCCAGCATTTTCTGTGTTGTTTGTCTTTCCAGCACCTGTGGATTTCTCTTGTTTCTGATTGGTTATTGTACATTGCCCTGCAATTAGGCTAGGGTTAAATAAGTGGATTGTTGAGCGGCGTGGCTTGTTTGGCTGGAAGGGCCTGTTCTGTGCTGTATCCATAAATAAATAAAAATTAAAAATACTGCGCAAAGGGATGCTGAATACTATGCAGAAGGACAAATTGTGATATCTCCTGTGTCTGCGTCTTTGATTTACAATCTGCTAATGCTGCTAATTTTTGTACACCTTGTGATTCAGATGCCAAGGATCATCTCTATTTCTTTGAAAGGTGGGTCTCATGATTGGACTTGGAAGCTGGAAGTTCCTTTCCATAAGGTGACATGAATTAGAGAGAGGAAGAGGAGTCTTTCCTCAACATGTGACAGAACAACACAAGCACCTGTCTTCGGGGAAGTGAGAAAAGAATATATATTTGAGTAAATGTGGGGGAGAGTAGAGAATTTCTGTCTGGGATACAGAAACTTGGGTTGTGAACTGCTAACAGAGTCAAAGGTATTGTGTGTGACATGCTGATCATAGGGATGAGGCAGAGAATGGCTGAGATTTTTCAGAGGCATGACCCAATAGTACTAGAAATATATTTCTAAATATAACTTTGTAGGTTTTGAAAGAGGGGTTTGGGGAGCCAGTTCCAAATTGGACATATTATTAAACTATAGAGCTTTGCATATCTAAATAATAGTGGAATAGTTGAAGGGTTGTATAGACTATGCACGTTCCTGTATTCCCATTCTAGAATTCTAAAACATGACAGTGAAGAGCTTCCATCACAAATTATAACCTTATTGTCTATATTTGGGAGGTGAATGATATACCAGGTTCCCTCAGAAATGCTGTAATCATGACCAACACAAGAAGGAAAACTACTCTGATTGTGGTCGCCACAGAGGGCATCCCTTTGCTGTCTGTCAGGGGAAAGTCATTGCCACAGTCCTCGTCAATCATCTATTCCATGGGGCTGAAGTACTGCATTCGAAATTGCATCATAGATTCTGTCCGTAAGAGAGGGAGTGAATACAGGTGTTATATTTGAAGGCACACAATATACAAAATAAAATAGATGATCTTGTAGTTATAAAGTGGATAAAGTAGACGACATTGTGAGCATCACAGAGACATGTTTGAAATAAGATCATAGGTGGGAGTTTAACATACAAGTATACACATTGCATCTAAAGGCCAGGCAGGTGGGCAGAGAGGGTGAATGGCTTTGTTAGTAAAACATAAAATCAAATCATTAACAAGTGACAAAGGATCAGAAGATATAGAATAATTGTAGGTAGAGTTAAGAAACGTCAAGTATAAAAAAGGACCCTAATGGGAATTATATACAGGCCCCCGAACTGCAGCCAGTATGTGGCATACGGATTACAATGGGAGATAAATAAGGCATGTAAAAAGGGCACAGTTACAGTGGGGGGTTTGAATATGCAGGAATATTGAGAAAATCCCCTTTTCTACAAAAGAATTTGTAGAATGCCCACAAGGTGGCTTTTTAGAGCAGCTGGTAGTTGAGCTCACTAGGGAAAGGCAATTCTGGCAACACACATAAAAGTTGCTGGTGAACGCAGCAGGCCAGGCAGCAAGTCTAGGAAGAGGTACAGGTGACGTTTTGGGCTGAGACCCTTCGTCAGGACGAACTGAAAGAAGAGCTAGTAAGAGATTTGAAAGTGAGGGGGGGAGGGGGAGATCCAAAATAATAGGAGAAGACAGGAGGTGGAGGGATGGAGCCAGGAGTTGGACAGTTGATTGGCAAAAGGGATATGAGAGGATCATGGGACAGGAGGCCTAGGGACAAAGAAAGGGGGGGGGGTGAAGCCCAGAGGATGGGCAAGGAGTATATGAGAGGGACAGAGGGAGAAAAAGGAGAGAAAGAAAAAGAAAATAAACGTTTATACATATATAAAATAAATAAATAATGGATGGGGGAGGAGGGGGAGGAGGGGGAGGAGGGGCATGAACGGAAGTTGGAGAAGTCAGTGTTCATGCCATCAGGTTGGAGGCTACCCAGACGGAATATAAGGTGTTGTTCCTCCAACCTGAGTGTGGCTTCATCTTGACAATAGAGGAGGCCGTGGATAGACATATCAGAAAGGGAATGGGACGTGGAATTAAAATGTGTGGGTACTGGGAGATCCTGCTTTCTCTGGCAGACAGAGCATAGGTGTTCAGCGAAATGGTCTCCCAGTCTGCGCCGGGTCTCACCAATGCATTGAAGGCTGCATTGTGGAGCACCGGACGCAGTATATCACCCCAGCCGACTCACAAGTGAAGTGTCGCCTCACCTGGACGGACTGTCTGGGACCCTGAGTGGTAGTGAGGGAGGAAATGTAAGGGCATGTGTAGCACTTGTTCCGCTTACAAGGATAAGTGCCGGGAGGGAGATCTGTGGGGAGGGATGGGGGGGAACGGACGAATGGACAAGGGAGTCGCGTAGGGAGCGATCCATGCGGAAAGCAGAGAGAGGTGGGGAGAGAAAGCTGTGCTTAGTGGTGGGATCCTGTTGGAGATGGTGGAAGTTAAGAAGAATTATATGTTGGATCCAGAGGCTGGTGGGGTGGTAGGTGAGGACCAGGGTGAGAGCAGATGTACATGAAATGGGAGAGATGCGTTTGAGAGCAGAGTTGATGGTGGAGGAAGGGAAACCTATACTGGTATCTGTCCATGCAACACACATCAAAGTTGCTGGTGAACGCAGCAGGCCAGGCAGCATCTGTAGGAAGAGGTGCAGTCGACGTTTCAGGCCGAGACCCTTCGTCAGGACTAACTGAAGGAAGAGTTACAATTGAGTGCAGATAACTACAGGAGGTATGAGAGAGGAGCTAGCCAAAGTTGATTGGGAAAAACACTAGTAGTGATGACTGTAGAGCAGTAATGGATGGAGCTACTGGGAGTAATTCAGAAGATTAGTTCATTGTAAAGAAGAAAAAGCAACATTCTAAATGAAGGATGAAGGAACTGTACCTGACAAGTAAAGTGAAAAATAGCTGAAGAGAATTTGAAGGCATTGGTATTGATTTTTAAAAAATCACTAGATTCTAAAATTGCGCTGGAGAATTGTAAAATCACAAGAAGAAATCTTTAAGAAGAGAGGGAGAGAAAAGACAGGAATTTACAGTATGTGCTGGGTAGCCTGACTTCAGTGGTTGGCGAGATATTAGAGTATTATTAAAGTTTCAGCATACTTGGAGGCAAATGATAAAATAGGTTGAAGTAAGCATGGTTTCAAGGGGAAATCTTGCCTGACAAATCTTCCCTAAAAATGGAATATAGAATCCTACACACAGTACAGGCCATTTGGCCCTCCATGTTGTGCCAACCTTTTAACCTTCTCTGAGATCTATCTAACCCTTCCCTCCTACATAGTCTCAATTTTTCTATCATCTAGTGCTTATCTAAGAGTTTTTTTAAATGCCCCTAATGTGTCTGCTTCTCCCATCATGCCGGCACCATGCACTCACCACTCTGTTTCAAAACCCTATCTTTGACTATCCCCCCTATACTTTCCTCTACTCACCTTAAAATGATGTCTCAGGGTATTAGCCATTTCTAATGATTAGCCCTGGGAAAAAGTCTCTGGCTATACACTTGTTCTATGCTTCTTATTGTTTTGTACACCTCTATCACCCTCACCCTCCTTTGCTCCACAAGGAAAAGACCTAGCTCAATTAACTGATGCTCATAAGGCATGTTCCCTAATCCTAGCAGTATCCTGGTAACTCTCCTCTGCACCTCTTGTAAGCTTCTACATCATTCTATAATGAGATGACCAGAACCGAACATAATATTCCAACATAATATGCTGAACATCTACGCTCTGTCCGCCAGAGAAAGCAGGATCTCCCAGTGGCCACACATTTTAATTCCACATCCCATTCCCATTCTGACATGTCTATCCACGGCCTCCTCTACTGTAAAGATGAAGCCACACTCAGGTTGGAGGAACAACACCTTATATTCCGTCTGGGTAGCCTCCAACCTGATGGCATGAACATTGACTTCTCTAACTTCCACTAGGCCCCACCTCCCCCTCGTACCCCAGCTGTTACTCATTTTTATGCACACATTCTTTCTCTCACTCTCCTTTTTCTCCCTCTGTCCCTCTGAATATACCTCTTGCCCATCCTCTGGGTCACCCCCCCCCCCCCGTCTTTCTTCCCGGACCTCCTGTCCCATGATCCTCTCGTATCCCCTTTTGCCTATCACCTGTCCAGCTCTCGGCTCCATCCCTCCCCCTCCTGTCTTCTCCTATCATTTTGCATCTCCCCCTCCCCCTCCAGCTTTCAAATCCCTTACTCACTCTTCCTTCAGTTAGTCCTGACGAAGGGTCTCGGCCTGAAACGTCGACTGCGCCTCTTCCTATAGATGCTGCCTGGCCTGCTGTGTTCACCAGCAACTTTGATGTGTGTTGCATAATATTCCAAGTGTGGTCTAACCAGGGTTTTATAGAACTACAACATTACCTTGTGGCTCTGTTGGAGTTCTTTGAAGAAATAACAGGCAGGATAGAAAAAGGAGAGTTAGTGGATGTTGTTTATTCAATTTTCTGAAAGCATTTGACAAGGTGCCACATAGGAGGCTGCTAAACAAGGCAAGAACCCATGGTATTACAAGATTAATATTAGCATGGATAGCAGATTGGCTGACAGACAGAAGGCAAAAAGTGGCAATAGAGGGGCCTTTTGCAGTTGGCTGCCAGTGACTAGTGGTGTTCTGTAGGGATCAGTGTTTGCTCCGCTACTTTTCACGTTATGTGTTAATGATCTAGATGACAGAACTGATGGGTTTTTTTTGGCCACATTTGTGGATCATACATAGGTAAAGTGTCAGGTAGTGTTGAGAAAGCAGAGAGTATGCAGAAGGACGGTAAGTTTGACGTTGGTGGTGGGTAAGTTATTGGAGGGAGTACTAAGAGACAGAATCTACAAGCATTTGGATAGACAGGACCTTATTAGGGAGAGTCAACATGGCTTTGTGCGTGGTAGGTCATTTTCGACCAATCTATTGGAATTTTTCGAGGAGGTTACCAGGGAAGTGGATGAAGGGAAGGCAGTGGATGTTGTCTACATGGACTTCAGTAAGGCCTTTGACAAGGTCCCGCATGGGAGGTTAGTTAGGAAAATTCAGTCGCTAGGTATACATGGAGAGGTGGTAAATTGGATTAGACTTTGGCTCAATGGAAGAAGCCAAAGAGTGGTAGTAGAGAATTGCTTCTCAGAATGGAGGCCTGTGACTAGTGGTGTGCCACAGGGATCAGTGCTGGGTCCGTTGTTATTTGTCATCTATATCAATGATCTGGATGATAATGTGGTAAACTGGATCAGCAAATTTGCTGATGATACAAAGATTGGAGATGTAGTGGACAGTGAGGAAGGTTTTCAGAGCCTGCAGAGGGACTTGGACCTGCTGGAAAAAAGGGCTGAAAAATGGCAGATGTAGTTTGATACAGACAAGTGTGAGGTATTGCACTTTGGAAGGACAAACCAAGGTAGAACATACAGGGTAAATGGTAAGGCACTGAGGAGTGCAGTAGAACAGAGGGATCTGGGAATACAGATACAAAATTCCCTAAAAGTGGCATCACACGTAGGTAGGGTCATAATGAGAGCTTTTGGTACATTGGCCTTTATTAATCAAAGTATTGAGTATAAGAGCTGGAATGTTATGATGAGGTTGTATAAGGCATTGGTGAGACTGAATCTGGAGTATTGTGTGCAGTTTTGGTCACCAAATTACAGGAAGGATATTAATAAGGTTGAAAGAGTGCAGAGAAAGTTTACAAGGATGTTGCCGGGACTTGAGAAACTCAGTTACAGAGAAAGGTTGAATAGATTAGGACTTTATTCCCTGGAGCGTAGAAGAATGAGGGGAGATTTGATAGAGGTATATAAAATTATGATGGGTATAGATAGAGTGAATGCAAGCAGGCTTTTTCCACTGAGGCAAGAGGAGAAAAAAAACCAGAGGACATGGATTAAGGGTGAGGGGGGAAAAGTTTAAATGGAACATTAGTGGGGGCTCCTTCACACAGAGAGTGGTGGGAGTATGGAATGAGCTGCCAGACGAGGTGGTAAATGCGGGTTCTTTTTTAACATTTAAGAATAAATTGGACAGATACATGGATGGGAGGTGTATGGAGGGATATGGACCGTGTGCAGGTCAGTGGGACTAGGCAGGAAATAGTTCGGCACAGCTAAGAAGGGCCAAAAGGCCTTTTTCTGTTCTGTAGTTTTTTTCTATGGTTTCTAAGGACAAGAGCAGATTCGGAGAATGGGCAAAAAAGTGGCAGATGTAATACAATGTCGGGAAGTGTATGGTCATGTACCTTTGATAGAAGGAATAAAGGCATGGAATATTTTATAAATGGAGAGTGAATTCAAAAATTAGAGGTGCAAAGGGACTAGGGCGTCCAAGTGCAGGATTTCCGAAAGATTAACTTGCAGGTTGAGTTGGCAGTACAGAAGGCAAATGCAATGTTAGCATTCTTTTTTGAGAGCAGTAGAATATAAAAGTAAGGATAAAATGTTGAGGATTTATAAGACATTGCTCAGTCCGCATTTGGAGTATTGTGAGAAGTTTTGGAAACTGTACTAATAAAGAATGTTCTGGTATTGGAGAGGGTTCAGAGGAGGTTTACAAAAATTATCCTGGGAATGAAAGGGTTAACATATGAGGAGCATTTGATGGCTCTGGGCATGAACTCACTGGAGCTTAGAAGAATGAGGAGGGTTCTCACTGAAACATAGTCAATTGAAAGGCCTAGATTGAGTGGATGTGGAAAGGATGTTTCCCGAAGTGGGAGCGTCTGCCACCAGAGGGCACAGCACCAGGATAGCAGGATGTACCTTTAAAACAGAGATGAGGAAATTCTCTAGCTAGAGGTGGTAAATCTGTGGAATTCATTGCCATGGGTGGCTGTGAAGGCCAAATCATTCAGTGTATTTATGGTGGAAGTTGACAGGTCCCTGATTAGTATGGGCATCAACGGCATCAAAGGAGAAGGCAGGAAAATAGGGTTGAGAGGGAAACCCCAGCCACAGTGAGTTGAATAGCCTAATTTTGCTTGTTTGACTTATGGTCTTATTGTCTTACGATATTGTGAAGGAATAGGTAATAATTGTTTGTAAGCATTGGAGAGAGATGGGTATGATTTTATATTAAAAATATATTTCACTCGTATGAGGCACAGTTGTATAGTCATACAGTAGAGAAACAGGACCTTTGCTCCTTCGCGTCCGTTCCAAGCTTCAATTACTCATCCATGCTAATTCCATTAGCAAGTATATGGAGTGTAGCTTTCTATGCTTTGGCAATTGAAGTGCTTGTCTATTGACTTGTGCGGGAATGTATGTATCCATTTCTACCACCTACCCAGCTAATACATTCTAGGTTCTCCCAATGGATGAAAAAATTTTTTCTTCGGATCTCCTCTAAACTTCTTCCCCTTACCTTAAACCAATATCTTCTTGTTTTTGACACCTCTGTTTTGGGGGAAATATTCCCTTTACTTCTACTATATATGCCATAAATTTTATTTACCTCAATCTGGTCTTCCCTCGGCCTCCTCCACTCCAAGAAAATAAACTTAGCCTATCCAGTCTCTTCTGATAATTGAAATACTTGTTGGTATCAATTCATAGGCATATGTCTGGTGTATCTTCTCTGCACTCTCATCAGTGCAATTATGTCTTTTATATGTTGTAGTTACTACAACTATACGTATCTCAGGCAGTAGTAAATCAGGGCAGCTGGACTTGTGTTGTCTAGTAGACGTTTCGCCACTCATCTGGGAGGCTTCTTCAGTTCTGATCCATGTTGGGTAGTTTTCCAGCTTATAAACTCTGAGTTGTTTAAAGGTATAACTTGTTTAACGACATTAGGGTCATTACCACAGCACTCTTTCTGTTCCCAGTTTGTTCCATATGGTCTCACATGAAGAATCTTCTAGAAAGTCCCACCCCGTCACTTCAGTATTACAATACCACCTCTTTCCCATCACACCTGGAAATTTTTTATTCCAGAACTTTGACTTCCCAGTCCTGCCCTTCTTTCACCAAAGACCACACTGAGTGTTCTGATTCTGATTGTGCTCCCTAAACACTGATGTTGTTTTGGATACTAAACTTTCTCCGCCTGACCTCTTATACACTTAAACAGGAACAGCTTTATTTGCTGAAGCTGACTGGCTTTGATTGAAAATAAATTACAGTTAAGGCTGGGTTGATTGTAGATTACAAAGGTTAGGGGTGGAGGGGTGTTATTCTTCCTGGAGGTTTGTAACTAATAATAAGATACTTACAGAAGTCAGTAAGTCAATACTGGGGCCTCTGGTTGTTTGTTATATAGAAGTAATATGGGTGAAAATGTCGGCATTCTGATTAGTAAGTTTGCAGATGACCTGAAATCTGTACAAGTTCAGGTGGATAGGGTGATAAAGAAATTGTGCAGTATGCTTGATTTCAGAGGCCAGGCATTGAGAATAAAAGCTGGGAATTCACATTGCCTACTGGGTATAACTGGATAGGCTACATTTGGAATACCCTGTGCATTTCTGGAAGGACATTACAAGATGGACACAATGGATTTGGAGAAGGTGCAGAGGAGATTCAGCAGGATGTTACCTGCATTGGAGTGTACTAATTATAAGGGAGGTTGGACAAACCTGGATTGTTTTCTCTAAAACATCACAGACTGAAGGGCAATCTATTAGAAGTACTGTATATACAATAAAAACATGTGAGAGATAATCAGAAACACCTTCCCAGGCTGGAAATATGAAATATTGGAGTAATATTGTAATTATCTGAAAATGAATAGGACAGACTTCTCTTTCCAGTTGTTGCAAACATAAGATGACAACCACTCCATAATTCTGAAACTTGTTCTGGCAGGCTGTTTCAAACAGATAAGAGAGAAGCAGTGTATTTGTTAAGCGGTGAGAATTTGTGTGGAACTGATGTTCCAAGGGACTTCAGTGTGTTTGTACACAAGACAATGATGGCCAACATACAATGGAGCAAACAAGCAAGAGGGCAAATGATATGTTAGTCATTGTTACAAGGGAATCTGAATATGTTAAGGAAGTCTTTTTGCAATTGTATCAGCACTTGATGAGACTGCATGTGGATCATTGTATATAATTCTACTCTCCTTATCTAAAATTAGATGTACTTACCATAGATGGAGTACAACAAAGATTCATTAGGTTGATTTTAGGAATGGCAGGCTTGAGCACATAGAAGATACAAGGCTGCATCCCCAGCCATCTACTCTGTTCCTTATGCACTCATGACTGTTCGTCCAAATTTTGCTCTAACTTCATTTTCAGATTTGCAAATGACAATTTGTAGTGGACCAAATCACAAACAACTCTGAGTCAGTACAGGAAGGAGAAAGCAAGTCTAGTGACATGGTGTCATAACAAAAATGTTTCCCGCAATGTCGGCAAAACAAAAGAGCTAGCCATTGACTCCAGGAAGAAGAGAGTGTGCACAAGCTCCTGTCTGTATCAATGCAGCCGAGATTGAGAAGGTTGAGAGGTTCATGTTCTTAGGAGTAAACATCCCAAAAGCCTGTCCTGGTCCAACTGTGTAGATGCCATGGCCAGTAACCTATAGCACCACCTCCATTTCCTCAGGAGACTAATGAAATTTGGCATGTCCCCTTACCTCATTGATACACCATGACTTTCTTATGGCACCTGCTTTGCCAGAGAACATGAGAAACTGAAGAGCGTTGTGGACACAGCTTAGCTCATCTCTGGAAAACGGCTTCCACTCCATGAACTCGGTGCCTTGGTAAAGCAGCCAATATAATTAAAGACCCCATCCACCCTGGACATCTTCTCTTCTCCCCAACTCCTATTGGGCAGAAGATACTAAAACCTGAAAGCATGTTCCCAACATGGGCAAGGACAGCTTCAGTCCCACTTTAAGGCTTTTGAATTGGCCCTGTGTATGATAAGATGGACATTTGACTTCACCTCATCGACCTCATCATGGCTTTGCATCTTGTGGTCTGTATACGTACACTGCACTTTCTCCGTAACTGTAAAACTTTGTTCGGCATTCTGTTATTATATTCCCTTATGCTACCTCAATTCACTGTTGTAAAGAAATATGGATGGCATGCAAAACTAATTTTTCACTGTACTTCCGTACACATGACAATAATAAACCAATTTGCTAATTTTCTTGAGAATGCAGAAACATGAAAAGTGATTGCCTTGAAAGCTACATAACTGTGAAGGGTCTTGAGAGCTAAACAAAGGGTGTTATTCCTGACTGAGGAGTCTCTGACCAGAGAGCATAGTTTCAGAATAAAGGATATAGGACTGAGATGTGGAGGACCTTGGGTTCACTCATAGAGTGGGAAACACTAACATTATGATACACTCCGGAGCTTTTCCATAAAGATATACGTTCTGTGGTATCTTTATTAGGCGCAGGAGATACTTAATGAAGTGGATACTGAGTGAATGGTTGTGCTCATCTGCTGCTGTAGATCATCGACTTCAAGGCTCAGTGTGTTGTGTGCCAGAGATGCTCTTCTGCACATCACTGTCGTAATGCACAGTTATTGGTGTTATTGCCACCTTCCTGTAAACTTGAACTAGTCTGGCCATTCTCCTCTGACCTCTGTCCTTAATAAGATGTTTGCCTACAGGACTTTTTTTTTGTTTTTGCATCATTCTTTGTAAACTCTGAGTGTTCTCAACCTCTGGCCCTCTTGCTTAATGGTATTCGTTCATGGCATATAAAAAGGTTGGGAACTCCTGTTCTAGAGACTGATGTGCATGAACATCCCAGGAGATCAGCAGTTTTTGAGATTCACAAACCACCTCATCTGGCACCAACAACCATTGCACAGTCACTTAGATCACATTTCCTCCCTCTATTGATGTTTGGTCTGAACAAAAACTAAACCTCTTGACCATGTCTGCGTGCTTTTATGCATTGGGATGTGGTCACATGATTACCTGATTAGATAGTTTCATTACTGAACAGGTGCTGCTAATAAAGTGGTCATTGAGTGATATGAGAAATCAAGCATGCTATTGAATCAAATGAGTTAAAATTTGCCTCTCACCACAACAGTCTACAGCAGATGCAATCTCACTGGCTTCCCACTTGGTCTTGGATCACCTGAACAATAGTAATGCCTACATTAGACCATTGTTTATGAATTTCAGCTCAGCATTTAACACAATCGTACTCTCATTTCTAATCAACGTGCTCCAAAACCTGAGCCTCTGTACCGCCCTCTGCAAGTGGATCCTGGACTTCCTCACCGGAAGACCAGTCTGCACAGATCAGAAATAACATCTCCACCTCTCTAACAATCAACACCTGATCACCTGAAGGATATGTGCTTAGCCAACCACTCTACTTTTTCTACACCCCTAAGTGTGAAGTTAGGCATAGCTCAAACACCCTCCATAAGTTTGCCGATGACACAACTATTGTTGGCGGAATTTCAGATGGCGACTATTGTGTATTTCATATTTCAGTAATATTTGAATAATCTTGTAAATATTTTGTATGATTAAGCATTCTTTGTTTACATAATTAATTACAGGTTATATGTAAAAGTATGTGAATGGCATATGTCATTATGTTACTATGTCATATGTGCATACTTGGCTACAGTAAAATGAAATGTACACGAGTTATCTTCAGCTCTATGTTTTTCTTTCAGTTATGTTTTGGAGTTACTGTGCTGATGAGTAAGTTTAAAAATGAACGGAAATGACTACCTACCTGTTGAAGTGTGGTATGCCCCTTCCTCGCAAATGAGGGAGAGAATTCACGTTTGAAAAAGCACAGCATGTTTTTTTTTCTTTGGAAGCACAGTGAGACAATCAAATTAAAGCCAAAGATAGAAAATGCACAAAATTCACGGGTTCATGAACAATGAGTAGCAGGTAAAATAAAAGAAAAGAAAAAGCAGAAATTGCTGGCTACATTGAAGGATAGACACTTTCGATTGCACAACACATACCTGGAAAATGTATACTGAGTGAATTGAAGCAAATGAAATAGCCAATGCAAAATGAGTGCCAGAGTTAGTAAGTGTAATTGGTGGAAAGGCATGCTGTTTGCTTAGAAGTTTAACTGCTCCAAATAAACCAGACAAAATAAGTATTGCTAATATTGTGAAAGCAATGTAGGAACATTTAGGAACAGAACAGTTGTTGATTCCATTATACTTCAGGTTTCATAAGTGGAATCAAAAGTCAGAGAAGTCCATTTCAGCTTAGGTGGTTGAATTGACTAAATTGTCTGAGCATTGCCAGTTCAATAAACGGGCTTAATGATGTACTGAGGGATTGTTTAGTTTGTGGAATCCTATGATAAAGCTTTTAAAAATGGCTCCTAACTGAAGCACAACTTACAGCAATTTCAACTGCTCTTTTAAATGTATCAATGGAAACAGCAGAAAGAGATGCAATTGGGTTGCAGTGTGGAATTAAAGTAAGTAAAGAAATGTCTAAACAGAAACGAGCCTGGTTGAACAAATTATGTTACTGTTCTGGCAGAGGCTTACATCCACCAGGCTAATGAAGGTTTAAGGGTGAAACTTGCAGAAAATGTAACAATGTAGGACACACACATGTCAGGCAGACAAAACTAAATGGACTGCACTGGGGAAAAAAAGATAAAAAGCAAAGTTGCCGTTTCAAAAAGTACACTAATCTGCATGCTATTGATGAAAAATATGATAATGATGAAATTGACACAGTACTGAGTAGCCCTGAGATTTACAATACGAAAACTGGCAATAGACAAGCAAGATGGCTTAGTCATAGTCATAGTCATAGTCATACTTTATTGATCCTGGGGGAAATTGGTTTTCGTTACAGTTGCACCATAAATAATAAATAGTAATAGAACCATAAATAGTTAAATAGTAGTATGTAAATTATGCCAGTAAATTATGAAGTAAGTCCAGGACCAACCAAAGGAGGAGTTGTAAAGTTTGATGGCCACAGGCAGGAATGACTTCCTATGACGCTCTGTGCTGCATCTCGGTGGAATGAGTCTCTGGGTGAATGTACTCCTGTGCCCACCCAGTACATTATGTAGAGGATGGGAGACATTGACCAAGATGGCATGCAATTTAGACAGCATCCTCTTTTCAGACACCACCGTGAGAGAGTCCAGTTCCATCCCCACAACATCACTGGCCTTACGGATGAGTTTGTTGATTCTGTTGGTGTCTGCTACCCTCAGCCTGCTGCCCCAACACACAACAGCAAACATGATAGCACTGGCCACCACAGACTCGTAGAACATCCTCAGCGTTGTCCAGCAGATGTTAAAGGACCTCAGTCTCCTCAGGAAATAGAGACAGCTCTGACCCTTCTTGTAGACAGCCTCAGTGTTCTTTGACCAGTCCAGTTTATTGTCAATTCGTATCCCTAGGTATTTGTAATCCTCCACCATGTCCACACTGACCCCCTGGATGGAAACAGGGGTCACCGGTACCTTAGCTCTCCTCAGGTCTACCACCAGCTCCTTACTCTTTTTAACATTAAGCTGCAGATAATTCTGCTCATACCATGTGACAATGTTTCCTACTGTAGCCCTGTACTCAGCCTCATCTCCCTTGCTGATGCATCCAACTATGGCAGAGTCATCCAAAAACTTCTGAAGATGACAAGACTCTGTGCAGTAGTTGAAGTCTGAGGTGTAAATGGTGAAGAGAAAGGGAGACAAGACAGTCCCCTGTGGAGCCCCAGTGCTGCTGATCACTCTGTTGGACACACAGTGTTGCAAGCGCACGTACTGTGGTCTGCCAGTCAGGTAATCAGGTAATTGGCAGCAAAGTTTATATTTCTCTAAATGAACAAAATAATGAAAAACTCTGATCCTTCTCAGATTTGACTTCCACTTAGCCCCCACACCTACTTCCACTTCCACCCACCACAATCACTCCATACCTGTTGTCTGCAACAATATTCCCCTTCCCAGTCCATGTTTGCTAAATGTGACTCAGCTGAAATGTGGTTCAGATCTCCTGAAGGTAACTTTGCCAACTTCCAGCTGGCTACGGCCAGCAATTTAATTTCTCACCTGGTGCTCGTTGTTGAAGGCTGGCTGGCATCTATATGGCATCTGGCTGGCGGAGTGAGCCGGGAGCAGAGTGAAGACTTAAGGGCTTCGGCTCACCGGGCTTAGGCGGAAGCGGGTGAGGCGAGGAAGGTTTGACATTCATTTTCTGTTGCTATTTGAGGAGAGGGGCATTATGACTGTGAGGGCAGTTTGCTGTTCTCGGTGTCGGATGTGGGAGGCCCTGGAGTCTCCAAGCCTCCCGGACGTCTACATCTGCGCCAAGTGCATCGAGATGCAGCTCCTAAGGGACCGCGTTACGGAACTGGAGCTGCAGCTCGATGACCTTCGTCTGGTCAGGGAGAGTGAGGAGGTGATAGAGAGGAGTGGAAGGCAGGTGGTCACGCCGGGGCCACGGGAGGCAGACAAGTGGGTCACGGTTAGGAGGGGGAAGGGGAAAAGGAAGGTGATGGGGAGTACCCCGGCGGCTGTGCCCCTTAACAACAGGTACTCCTGTTTGAGTACTGTTGGGGGGGACAGCTTACCCGGGGGAAGCGACAGTGGCCCTGCCTCCGGCACAGAGTCTGGCCCTGTAGCTCAGAAGGGTAGGGCAAGGAAGAGGAGGGCAGTTGTGATAGGGGACTCGATAGTAAGGGGGTCAGATAGGCGATTCTGTGGACGCAGTCCAGAGACTCGGATGGTAGTTTGCCTCCCTGGTGCCAGGGTCCGGGATATTTCTGATCGTGTCCAAGATATCCTGAAGTGGGAGGGTGAAGAGCCAGAGGTCCTGGTACATATAGGTACCAATGACATAGGTAGGAAAAGGGATGAGGTCCTGAAAGAAGAATATAGGGAGCTAGGAAGGGAGTTGAGAAAAAGGACCGCAAAGGTAGTAATCTCGGGATTACTGCCTGTGCCACGCGACAGTGAGAGTAGGAATGCGATGAGGTGGAGGATAAATGCGTGGCTGAGGGATTGGAGCAGGGGGCAGGGATTCAAGTTTTTGGATCATTGGGACCTCTTTTGGCGCAGGTGTGACCTGTACAAAAAGGACGGGTTACACTTAAATCCTCGGGGGACCAATATCCTGGCAGGGAGATTAGCGGGGGCTACTGAGGTGACTTTAAACTAGAATGGTTGGGGGGTGGGAATCAAATTAAAGCGGCTAGGTGTGAGGAGGTTAGTTCACAACAGAGGGATGGGAACCAGTGCAGAGAGACAAAGGGGTGTAAAGTGAGCGTAGAAGCAAAAAGTACAAAGGGGAAAAGTAAAAGTGGCAGGCCGACAAATCCAGGGCAAGCATTAAAAAGGGCTAAGAGAGTTGTAAAAGAGTGCCTGAAGGCTTTATGTGTCAATGCAAGGAGCATTCGTAATAAGGTGGATGAATTGAAAGTGCAGATTGTTATTAATGATTATGATATAGTTGGGATCACAGAGACATGGCTCCAGGGTGACCAGGGATGGGAGCTCAACGTTCAGGGATATTCAATATTCAGGAGGGATAGACACGAAGGAAGGGGAGGTGGGGTGGCGTTGCTGGTTAAAAAAGAGATTAACGCAATAGAAAGGAAGGACATAAGCCGGGAAGATGTGGAATCGATATGGGTAGAGCTGCGTAACACTAAGGGGCAGAAGACGCTGGTGGGAGTTGTGTACAGGCCACCTAACAGTAGTAGTGAGGTCGGAGATGGTATTAAACAGGAAATTAGAAATGTGTGCAATAAAGGAACAGCAGTTATAATGGGTGACTTCAATCTACATGTAGACTGGGTGAACCAAATTGGTAAAGGTGCTGAGGAAGAGGATTTCTTGGAATGTATGCGGGATGGTTTTTTGAACCAACATGTCGAGGAACCGACTAGAGAGCAGGCTATTCTGGACTGGGTTTTGAGCAATGAGGAAGGGTTAATTAGCGATCTTGTCGTGAGAGGCCCCTTGGGTAAGAGTGACCATAATATGGTGGAATTCTTCATTAACATGGAGAGTGACGTAGTTAATTCAGAAACAAAGGTTCTGAACTTAAAGAGGGGTAACTTTGAAGGTATGAGACATGAATTAGCTAAGCTAGACTGGCAAATGACACTTCAAGGATTGACGGTGGATATGCAATGGCAGGCATTTAAAGGTTGCATGGATGAACTACAACAATTGTTCATCCCAGTTTGGCAAAAGAATAAATCAAGGAAGGTAGTGCACCCGTGGCTGACAAGAGAAATTAGGGATAGTATCAATTCCAAAGAAGTAGCATACAAATTAGCCAGAGAAAGTGGCTCACCTGAGGACTGGGAGAAATTCAGAGTTCAGCAGAGGAGGACAAAGGGCTTAATTAGGAAGGGGAAAAAAGATTATGAGAGAAAACTGGCAGAGAACATAAAAACGGACTGTAAAAGCTTTTATAGATATGTAAAAAGGAAAAGACTGATAAAGACAAATGTAGGTCCCCTGCAAACAGAAACAGGTGAATTGATTATGGGGAGCAAGGACATGGCAGACCAATTGAATAATTACTTTGGTTCTGTCTTCACTAAGGAGGACATAAATAATCTTCCAGAAATAGTAAGGGACAGAGGGTCCAGTGAGATGGAGGAACTGAGCGAAATACATGTTAGTAGGGAAGTGGTGTTAGGTAAATTGAAGGGATTGAAGGCAGATAAATCCCCAGGGCCAGATGGTCTGCATCCCAGAGTGCTTAAGGAAGTGGCCCAAGAAATAGTGGATGCATTAGTGATAATTTTTCAAAACTCGTTAGATTCTGGACTAGTTCCTGAGGATTGGAGGGTGGCTAATGTAACCCCACTTTTTAAAAAAGGAGGGAGAGAGAAACCGGGGAATTATAGGCCGGTTAGCCTAACGTCGGTGGTGGGGAAACTGCTGGAGTCAGTTATCAAGGATGTGATAACAGCACATTTGGAAAGCGGTGAAATGATCGGACAAAGTCAGCATGGATTTGTGAAAGGAAAATCATGTCTGACGAATCTCATAGAATTTTTTGAGGATGTAACTAGTAGAGTGGATAGGGGAGAACCAGTGGATGTGGTATATTTGGATTTTCAAAAGGCTTTTGACAAGGTCCCACATAGGAGATTAGTGTGCAAACTTAAAGCACACGGTATTGGGGGTAAGGTATTGGTGTGGGTGGAGAATTGGTTAGCAGACAGGAAGCAAAGAGTGGGAATAAACGGGACCTTTTCAGAATGGCAGGCGGTGACTAGTGGGGTACCGCAAGGCTCAGTGCTGGGACCCCAGTTGTTTACAATATATATTAATGACTTGGATGAGGGAATTAAATGCAGCATCTCCAAGTTTGCGGATGACACGAAGCTGGGTGGCAGTGTTAGCAGTGAGGAGGATGCTAAGAGGATGCAGGGTGACTTGGATAGGTTGGGTGAGTGGGCAAACTCATGGCAGATGCAATTTAATGTGGATAAATGTGAAGTTATCCACTTTGGTGGCAAAAATAGGAAAACAGATTATTATCTGAATGGTGGCCGATTAGGAAAAGGGGAGGTGCAACGAGACCTGGGTGTCATTATACACCAGTCATTGAAAGTGGGCATGCAGGTACAGCAGGCGGTGAAAAAGGCGAACGGTATGCTGGCATTTATAGCGAGAGGATTCGAGTACAGGAGCAGGGAGGTACTACTGCAGTTGTACAAGGCCTTGGTGAGACCACACCTGGAGTATTGTGTGCAGTTTTGGTCCCCTAATCTGAGGAAAGACATCTTTGCCATAGAGGGAGTACAAAGAAGGTTCACCAGATTGATTCCTGGGATGGCAGGTCTTTCATATGAAGAAAGACTGGATGAACTGGGCTTGTACTCGTTGGAATTTAGAAGATTGAGGGGGGATCTGATTGAAACGTATAAGATCCTAAAGGGATTGGACAGGCTAGATGCAGGAAGATTGTTCCCGATGTTGGGGAGGTCTAGAACGAGGGGTCACAGTTTGAGGATAGAGGGGAAGCCTTTTAGGACCGAGGTTAGGAAAAACTTCTTCACACAGAGAGTGGTGAATCTGTGGAATTCTCTGCCACAGCAAACTGTTGAGGCCAGTTCATTAGCTATGTTTAAAAGGAAGTTAGATATGGCCCTTGTGGCTACAGGGGTCAGGGGGTATGGAGGGAAGGCTGGGTTCTGAGTTGGATGATCAGCCATGATCATAATAAATGGCGGTGCAGGCTCGAAGGGCCGAATGGCCTACTCCTGCACCTATTTTCTATGTTTCTATGTTTCTATATCCGGAGACACAAGAAATTGCAGATGCTGAAACCTAGAGCAGCACACAAAATGCTTGAGGTACTCAGTGGGTCAGGCAGCATATTTGGAAGGAAGTGGACAATGAACATTTCTGTTTGAGACCCTTGATTTGGACTGCTCACCGGTAAAGCAATCCAGATGAAGGGTATCAAACCAAGATGTCAGCTGGCCATTTCCTTCCACAGATGCATCCTGACCCACTGTTTTGGATGTGGCATCTGCAGCCTGTGCACTTGTACAGCTTTGTAACTTGTTGCATTTATTGTGCTTTGCTGAGGACACTGTGTTACAAAAGTTTTTCTTGTAATTTATGAGCTTTGCTTAAGATGCTGTGTTACAAAACTTGTTCTTATAATCAATTTTGCGTCTACATGAGCAACAAAGATCTCATCAGAACAAAAATCTACAAGCCCTCAGCAAAACTTGAAGGCAACAATAATCTAGAAGTTTTCAGCAGTAGAATCATGATTCTCAGCTCATAAAAATAGTTCAACGAACTTTCGACGAAAGGTCTCGGCCTGAAACGTCGACTGCGCCTCTTCCTATAGATGCTGCTTGGCCTGCTGCGTTCACCAGCAACTTTGATGTATGTTGCTTGAATTTCCAGCATCTGCAGAATTCCTGTTGTTTTCATAAAAATAGTTTACTGGTTTGATGTAATATCAGAGAATATATGAAGTATAGAACCTGAAATCCTTACATCTATGAAACAGAAGGAAAATACTCCAAGGAATGAACGAAAGAAAAACTTTAAAAACCAAAGACCCCTCCATTTTCCCATGCAAAGCAGCAGCAAAATGCATCAACCCCCCCCCCACCCCCCGCAAGCAATAACAAAGCCCCCAGAGACCATGATCTAGAGTCCATCAGAAACTACTGTCCATCTCAACAGTTCAACATCTCAGACGGGCTCCCCCTCGCTCTTACTAACAAGGGAAAAAAAGATATTGCTCCTGCAACTGCAAGAGGGGATGCCAAGAGCGAGCTGTTTGGATGTTACAATTTGCTGCATTTCTTGTCCGAAACCCCCTGACTCAAAAGACCAACAGACTCCCGCTCACCATCGAGAGAGAGAGTGAGAGATGGGCTCGAGTGCAGGGGCCTTTCAACAGCTGTGCTCACTGCCCGCTGTCTCGGTGCTTCAGTCAGCGACATTGGTGAGGAATCAGGTTGACTGCAGGGCTGCACCCTGAAGGTGCACGTCTTTTAGGCCGCACCTGGAGACACCAAAATGCCAGGCTGCTTGACAGTGTTGAGCCCGACAAGAACAGTAGCCTGAGTTGCAGCTATAGATCATGGACTCTGACAGAACCCCATCCACCCTGAAAAGGGAAAAACAGACATTAGAGAAGAAGAAATTAAACCGTTTCACAGGCAAACTGGAAGAAGTCACCCAGGTCTGCAAAGACCTCTGGAAGCATCATTAATAGTATCAATTTGTTCAGTTTTTGCTGTGAATGAGTAACTGGTTTAAAATTATAAGGTGCTGCAGGAGTTGGCATTTATTTGTTTGCGAGGAAATTGTTGCTTATTTAGAGCAGAACAAAGTGTTCAAGTTAATTTTGGAATGACTGAAGGCACTTCCTGCTTGTCAGGGACAGCTGGGTTATTTTTCTATTTGCCTTTGCTACATGCGAAACTATCATTTGAATTGGACATTATCCCGGAAGATGGAAAAATGCTTGATATTCTATTTAGAATTTCTTTGCAGTCCATTTCCAATAATACAAGTTCTCCGAGATTTTTTTATTTATATTGAAAACACCCTTAAATGACCATACTGAACCTCAAAGGGCAGGCTGCTCCAGTTATCATTGATCAGCCTAGAGCTAGCAAGAATTCTGTTTCAGATTTGGCAGTTGTAAATCTCAAATGCTCTTCTGGTGAATGAAAATTTAGGGAGATTAAAGAAAATAATGAATTCCAGTTTATAACAATGAGCAGGAGGTCCAAAGTAAACAAATAAAAGATAAAGAAAAACCAAGAGGCAAAATAAAGCAAGAAATAATTTTACTTAAACACAAATGCCACAAGGTCTATTAAAGGAAGTGGAAGATGCCAGACAGATCTTTTTACTTAATTGTTGCTTGACTATTTTAAAATGTTGCATTAGAACGAGGATAGTTCATGGCTTTCTGGGAATTGCTGAACTCCAGATAGTTTTTTAAATAATATGATCAGAAATTGAATTTGTCTTATAAATTGAGAACATTCTAGTGAAGCTCACAGAGCCACAAGAATTGTTCATATACCATAATACATTGCTTATTGTTTATTGTTTGCTGTGGACATTTTCATTAAAGTTAAACTGTCTGAGTGTTTTTTTTCCACAAGATACCTATGCCATGGTGTCTTGTGTGTACATATTTCTTTTCTTAATATTAAGCTTAAAGATACCAGCAAACTCAAAGCTATAAAATATAATCAGAGCTAATTAAATAAGAAAATTATAATATGTAGGACTATTTCTGATGGTTTACACCAGTTGCACTTCAGCAATTTGAAGTATGCTGAACTAGCATGTAAAGGCTAATATGCGGGCTTTATTGATAGCTAGAGCTCCATCGTGTAGTCTTCATCCAGTATTGAGCTGATGAGTTCTTGTCATAACATGAACATTATTCGTGAACAGTATATGGGTGTATGAATGTCTGAAGTAACTACTACCTCTGTGGAACTGGAGAAAACAATTCTTTGACATTTCAAAACGTAAATAAGCTTGTGGATAAAGCCACTAACAAGCTTAACTCCATGGGTTCTTATATGCATTCTTAACTGTATATACAGTATAAGAGAGAATATAGGAAGTTAGGTGGAGAGCTGAAAATAGTTAACAGATTCAGGCTCTCTTAGAGAGCTTTGGAGCCCAGTGCTTTCTAGTTCCCTGCATAGGCAGGAAGAGCTTATTACTGTACCCCTCTCTCTGTGGCTGGCACCTGACAGCCCGGGGAGACCTGATAAACTTGAGACAAGCCTGGGGATCTTGAATCATTGAATAAGCCTAAGGAATAAATTGAATATAACTCAGAAATATGGAATGAAACTCAGGAATGTGAAATAAGACTTGGAAAGATGGAGGGCCATAGGAGGCCAAGCGGACCTCGTTAACATTGGACGTAGACTGGAGAAGCTTGAGACACTCGGAATGTAGACTCAGAATGTGGAATTGAAAATAGATAGCAGCCTTACCTCCAGCCAACCAATGTCAAAGCTATTGCTTAAGCTCACCTGATCCATTAAATTGCAAGCACTTTTGTCATGGTGAGCACAGGTAATAACTGAACCCAGGTGCTGAGGAACGACAGACTTCCATGTAGAGATGGAAACAAGAATTTATACATATGTAGGAACTCTAATAGAGCATTGGTAGCTCAACCGAGCAACACCGCAAAATAAAACATACTTAAAACTAGGACCCTGCAACAAGCACCAATTGGAAATCCACTTTAAGTAACCACAGACCACAGAAAATATATGCCAGTCAAAATCAATTTAACAAGATTAAACAAAAAACACCTCGGATTATGTCTCTTGTTAAGACAGTTTACAACTTCAGGTGCTTTTAGAAACTTTTGGAGCCTAACGTTGTCTGCTCCACGCACAGTCTAGATGAGCTCATTACAGTCATCTCTGGATTGCTGACTGTGCCATGCATCATTGAGGGGAAGAATAGGATGACTTGGCAGATAAATGTGTTGCTGAGGAATTGGTGCAGGGGACCAAGTTTCTGATTACTGCATCATTGAGATCTCTTCCGGGGAATATAGAATATGTACAAAAAGGACAGGTTATATCCAAACCTGCAGGGGACCAATATCCTTACAGGTATGTTTGCCCGAGCTATTGGGGAGAATTTAAACAAATTTTGCTAGGAGATGGGAACTGGAGTGATGAGGCTGAGTGTGGGACGGTTGGTAAACAAGTAGATGCAGTATGTAGCAAAGTTCCCTCTAATTTGTAATGACCAGTGTGTGCAAAAATCTTGTGCTGTGCAATTTTTGCCCAGTGACAACAACATATGAACTCTGTATAATTTCTTCCACAAAAACGTTATAAATACGAGGGGTGATTGATAAGTTCGTGGCCTAAGGTAGAAGGAGTCAATTTTAGAAAACCTAGCACATTTATTTTTCCTGCATTTACACACTTAGTCCAGCGGTCATGGAGCATACGGATCCATCCTTTGTAGAAGTCAATGTCTTGGACAAGAGCTATGTCATCTCCTTCTACCCAAGGCCACAAACTTATCAATCACCCCTGCTGTGGACCACCTGGAGGTCCAAGACATTCTTGTTACATGCACATGCAGTTCAACTCTTTGAGTGATAATGCAGAAAGTTTGAAGTTAATAACTCATATCCTTCTACCTTGGGCCACGAACTTATCAATCACCCCTGCTGTGGACCACTTCTACAAAGAAGGGATCCGTATGCTCCACGACCGCTGGACTAAGTGTGTACATGTATGAGGGGATTATGTTGAAAAATAAATGTGCTAGGTTTTCTAAAATTGACTCCTTCTACTTTAGGCCACGAACCTATCAATCACCCCTCATAAGTCAGTTCTAAAATCTGTAGGCAGGTAAGGACAAGAGGTACCCTATCCCTGGTAGGGTGGCAGGAATTTGGGGTGAGGGCAAACGTGCAAAATGGAAAGATGCGATTGAGGGCACTGTTGATGGTGGAGGAAGGGAAACACCTTTCTTGAAGGAGGAAGATATCGCCTTTGCACTGGAATGAAAAGCCTCATCCTGAGAGCAAATACAGCAGAGACAGAGGAATTAAGAGAAGGGGATGGCATGCTTACAAGTAACAGAAAAGGAAGAGGTATAAGACCATAAGACCATAAGACAGAGGTATAAGACCATACAACATACACCTGCCCTCTGACCATATCCCTCGATACCCCAACCAATCAGGAACCTATCAACTTCTGCTTTAAATATATCTATGGACTTGGCCTCCACCACAGTCTGTGGATTCACCACACTTTGGTTAAAAAAATTCCTCCTTACTTATGTTCTAAAAGGTCGCCCCTCAATTTTGAGGCTGTGCCCTCTAGTTCTGGATACCCCCACCAGAGGAAACATCCTCTGCACATCCACCCTATCTAGTCCTTTCAACATTCGTTACGTTTCAATGAGAGCCCCCTAAATTCTTCTGACTTCCAGGGATTACAGGCCCAAAACTGCCAAATGATCCTCATATGTTAACCATTTCATTCCCAGAATCATCTTTGTGAACCTTCTCTGGACTCTCTGCAATGACAAGACATCCTTTCTGAGATAAGGGGCCCAAAATTGTTGACAATACTCTAAGTGTGGCCTGACTAATGTCTTACAAAACTTCAGCATTATCTTCTGTTTTTATATTCTTTTCCCTTTGGAACAAAAGCCAACATTGCATTTGTCCTCCTTACCATTGACTCAACCGGTGAATTAACCCGAAACTTCATCCTTAATAATGGGCTCCAACAATTTCCCAACCACTGCGGTTAGGTTAACTGGTCTATAATTTCTTCCGTTTTGTCTTCCTCCCTTCTTAAAAAGTGGAGTGACATTTGCAATCTTGCAGTCCTCCGGGACCATGCCCTATTCATAAAAGATCATGACCAACGCAATTGTTATCTCTTCAGCAACTTCTTCCAGGACCCTGGGATGTAGTCTATCTTATCTAGGTGACTTATCCACCTTAAGATCTTTCAGTTTTCCGAGCGCTTTTTCCTTTGTAATAGCAATGGCACTCACTCCTGCTCCCCGACACTCACGGACCTCTAGCATACAGCTAATGTCTTCCACAGTAAAGACTGAAGCAAAGTACTTATTAAGTTCATCTGCCAATCCTTTGTCCCCCATTACTACTCCACCAGCATACTTTTTCAGCGGTCCATTAGCAACTCTTATCTCCCTCTTACTCTTTATATAACTGATAAAAGCTTTTAGTATCCTGCTTTATATTATTGGCTAGTTTGCCCTCATATTTCATCATTTCCCTTCTTTCACTTTTTAAGTTTCCTTTTGTTGGATTTTAAAAGCTTCCCAATCATCCAAATTTCCACTCACTTTTGCTACATTCTATGCCCTTTCCTTAGCTTTTATGCAGTTCTTAACTTCCCATGTCAGCCACGGTTGCCTCGCCCTGCCATTTGAGGACGACTTCTTCTGTCGGACATATGCATTCTGCGCCTTGTTAACTATTCCCAGGAACTTCTGCCACCTTTGTTCTGCCGTCATACTCAATGGGCTGAATAGCCTAATTCTGTTCCTGTGTCTTATGCTCTTATAATCTTTATTTCTTGGAGTGCAGGAGTCATCTTATAGAGGTGTGTACCTGTAAAATAATGAGAAGCATAGATAGGGCAAATATGCTAAGTTTTTCTTTCAGTGTTAGTGAATCAAGAATGAGCAGATGTAATTTTAAGGCAAGAGGGTAAAGAATTAATGGGAACAAAGGGTTCATTGACTACCTTTTTACATAAAGGGTGGTATAATCATTGGAATGAGCTGACAGAGGAAGTGACTGAGGCTGGTTTATTAATAATCTTAAATGACCGTTGGACAGGAACATCGATTGGAAAGGTTTGGAATATTATGGGTTTAATAGTTTAATAGTTTAATTGGGTTTAAGAGTTTAATAGTTTAATTGTAGGTTATTTCACTAGTTGGGCCTGATTGATGAAAAATTTATGCCAACCAGCAATGACTCTTAGTTCATTTAAACTTCTCACATTTTTTCAAATTTCTCAATATTATTATTTCTACATACCTCCAAGTCCTTCTTTAGCGCTACAAAACTTCAAAATTTTGGTCCTTTTTCGGATCTTCAGTTTCATTCACTTCACCATTAAAGCCATGCCTTTGACCACCAGGATCTTAAGTGCTGGAATTCCATTGCCAGGACTCCCTGCCCACCTATATTTCCTTCTGTAAACTCTCTTTAAAACTTACCTCATTCTTAGACCAAGCTTTGCTGTAATACCCTTTTACATGACTTCAAGCCAGATTTTGTTTGAAAGTTTGCTTGTGCAACACCTTAGTTCATTTACTGTGCTAACAATGTGTAAGTTGTTATTAGTTTGTAGTTTCATTAAATACCTTTAGCTATCAAGAACTGAGATAAAATCTATTCACAAATTGTTGATGTATAAGAGTTCAATAAATAAAAATAAATCCTTGTCTAGATTGGGGGAGGGGGTGGTGTTGGAGTAGTCTGGCTGCATTAACCCTAACCTCACTCATCAAAACTGCAGATAAAGGGGTTGCTGTTGTAGTCCGGCTACTTCTGACTTCTCATCTTTTTTCTCCCGTCCTGAGGCCTGAAATGTCTAATGTTTAATCTTTTCCTGAGATGCTGTCTGGCCTGCTGAGTTCCTCCAGCATTGTGTATGTGTTGTTTCATTGTCTAGAAATTGGGTTTCACCTAAGTTTTGTGTATTAATTCATCACCAAAATCAGTGCCAGTATCCATTTGATCCTCCAACAAAATAAACATGGATTTATCAAAAAACACATTTGAATAGCACTGAGGTATTTTGTAGCTTGAAAGATATAAATTGATCTATATTGATGCTCCACCATTGCCATGTCTTTGTGCTAGGTTTTACTGCTCTCACTGCTGTGGCAGCCAAATAAAAAACTGTCATCGAAGAGAAGTACGTGGAGAAGGAACATAATGATCAACAATTTCTGTGGCAGTTTCCATTGCTCTACTGAAATGAACCCCAGCCACAGTAAGATTTGGGATGATCAGCGAGGCCAAACTTCCAGCAAAATGCACTGATATATATATATATATATATATATATACTTAAAAAGCTTCAAAACATGAGGGAGCAGGGAGATTAATCAATAAAATATTTGGACTAAGAAATCTATTTTAAAATGGAGACCATTTCATTGACTAAGCTCAATATTTTCCTGAGTATTTTTGTGCCAGTCCAAAACATGTTATAGGATGTGCCTTTAAGAGCTGATTTATCTCTTTCAAAGCAGAAATGTCTGATAAAGGGAAAATATGAAGTTAGCAGTTCAACTTTCTGATAGGAGTGGCCCCACTCAATGTATCCTGTATGAAACTGCTTTTACACATGAATTCGCGTAAAAGTACAATGTTAAATTGATAATTTGTAAACTAATATTCCTGCAAATAAAGAATTCCCATCGACTTTTGCATTGCTTTAATTTTATTTTCCCAGCTTTTGTTGGGACCCAGGAGTTATCTTTTCACCATTATAAGTTTTTAGTTGGATACTGTATTTGCAGACTTCAGTTCAGTATCATTGAAATGCCATTCAAACTCATTTTGTGGAATGACTGAAACAGCTGAGCTAATGTCCAGTTCCATTTAGTTAATCTGACATTCAACTCTGTTGTAAGCCACATTGCTTGTCTAGGCAAACACGAAGAATTCTGCAGATGCTGGAAATTCAAGCAACACACATCAAAGTTCCTTGTCTAGTGTTAGTTTTCACATTGTAAATTTCAACGCTACACAGTTCTGTGTCACTCTCATCATTATCAATTTTTTCATCAACAGCATGCAGATTAGTGCTCTTCTTGAAATTGTATCTTGACTTTTTATCTGTTTTTCTTCCCGGTGCAATCTATTTATCTTTGTATGTGTCCTACTTTGTTGCATTTTCTGCAAGTTTTGCCTTTAACCCCGTATTGGTCTGGTGTATATGAGCCCCTGCCACAGCAGTAACTAAATTAATCTGGCTATGCAGTTTTCTGTTTATACATTGTAATTTTGCTGATGCTCATCTTCACTCCTGACTGCAACTCAATTGCGTCTCAGGCTGCTGATTCCATTGATACAGCTATTTCAACTGGTTTTTCAAATATGGATTGTGCTTCAGTTAAGAGCTGTATTTTCCAATGCTTGCTTACAATATTCCACAATTGAAATGATCTCCCAGTGCTTCACTAAGCCTATTACTGAACTGATAATGCTTCAACAATTTCTTCAATTCAGCAAGTAAGCTGAAATGGACTCCCCTTCCTTTTGATTGTGCTTATTAAACCTAAAGCTTTCTTCAATCAACAATAGTTCTAAATGATCCTGCATTACATTCACAATATCCGCAAAGTTCATTTTGGCTGGTTTGGTTGGGGCAGTTAAACCTCTAAGCAAACTGTATACTTTTCCAATTATTGCACTCTGTCACACTGGCACTCATTTTACATTGGCTATTTCATTTTCTTCAAAATGCTGTTTAAATCATTCCGTATACATCATCCAGTTTTCTGTTGTGTAATTGAACACCTCTATTTTTCTGATGTAGCCAGCAATTTCTGCTTTATTTATTATTATCACCCAGTATTCCCAGCTTATGAACTTGCGACGGTATTTGTTGCTTGTTAATTTCGTCCATTTTCTTCCCTTTTTTTTTAAACTTGACTGACAGTCTCCCCTTCCGAAAAAAAAGTGCTACAATTTTTTAAACTCAAATATCTCTCTTTTCCCTTCTGAAGAAACAAAAACATGTCATAGTTCAGCAGGTAATCATAGGTTTGTTTTAAAACTTCCTTGTCACCACTGTTATGTTTTGTAACTCCAAAAACTAGTTGAAAGAAAAACATAGGAGCTGGAAAACATGTACTTGTATAGTAGATTCTGTTAGTGAGGCACTCATATCTGATATAGTGGCATAATGATGTATGCCATTCACATACTTCTTATGTACAAGCCCTAATGAATTATGAGAACAAGCAAAGAATGTTTAATCAAATTACATTAACAATATTACTCAAATATTACCAAAATAGTAAATACACTACAGCACCCTAATGAATTGGAACTGAAATTAGATTATTAATGTCACATGTACCGAGGCACAATGTAAAAGAGAATATCTGGGGTGGGTGATGCTTTTGATCATACTGGGTGCTTTCCTGAGGCAGGAAGAAGTATAGAAAGAGACCATGGCCAAGAGATTGATGTTTAAATAGGCACATGAATGTGAGGAAAATGGAAGAATATGGACATTGTGGAGGAAGAAGAGGTTAATAGTTAGCCGTTGTTTACTAATTTAATTGGTTCGGCACTAAATTGTAGGCCCTTTAAGGCCCAAGTTCTGTGCTGTACTGTTCTAAAAGTTTGTATTGCATATTGTTAATACAAATCAAATCATTACACAATGCCTTCAGTGGTACAAGGTAAAACAATAACAGAATTCTTAATGAAGAGCAACAACAGCAGAGAAGTGCAGTGCAGGGAGACAATAAGGTGAAAGATCATAATGAAGTAGAATGAAAGGTCAAGAGAACATCTTATCAATGTCTTATAACTATGGAGTAGAAGCTCTCCTTGAGCTTCCTGGTGTGTGATTTCAAACTTTCCTATCTTCTGTCTGATGGAAAAGAGGAAAAAGGAGAATATCTGGGATAGGTGAGGACTTTGATTATGCTGGCTGCTTTCCTGAGTATAGACAGAGTCTATGGATGAGATACTGGTTTCTGTGTTGCTCTCTAATGATAGATGATGAGGGATATGATGAAGACAAGGGAAGAGATTATTTTGCGGTGAAAGAGTTTGGGAAAGACTATTTATAGCGAGATGAAGAATGCAGAGTTGAACCTACCTTTGATCATTTACTGAAGTCATTGAACCTTTTCCAATAAGATGATTCACCAGGAGCTGACCAGCTCCATCATTTCCATTCTGACCTAGTGCTTATCATGTCTAGATAACTTACTTCAGAATTAGGGTGAGGAATGTCCTACCACTCCAAGTTCTTCCAAGGTTCCTTTATAGAATTTGATGGCTCATTTCTTTGATATGTCAAATGAGTATCCTCACTGTTTGGTTTATTTAACCTCATTTCCTGAGGGACATCACTACCATAAAAAGAAACCTCTTCCTGAGCTGCCAGAAGTTGCATCACGAAAGTGAGAGTGCTTTCTGTGTTAAATTATAAATGGGAAGCTCACTTCAAAATTATAAAGGAAATTGGGATCAAAATTCCACCTGTTTGTGTCATGGTCCTGTCTATGAAGTCCGCATTCCAGTTCACGGTCTGGTCCGTGGACTCAGGACTCCGGGTCTTCCAGCTGTCCCTTGTTTGAGTTAATCATAAGCACCTGATTCCCACCTTGGGGCTTGGAATATAAGTAGCCTTGGGGTTGAGTGTGACCTGCTGGTTTGTCTTGTTAGTCTCCCTTGGAGCAACCTGCTGATGGAAGGCTAGTGAAACCATTTGTGATCTCTAGGCCTGGTTGGAGTACCACTGCTTCAGGGAGCCTTGTTGCCACTCGTTGGAGTAGTCTTTGTGGTATGAATTTGGCTGTTTCCTGGGCCAGCTGAGTGGCTGCCAGCCACTCTGAGCTAGGTAGGGATCCGGCTGTTTCTGTAGCCAGCTGAGGTTGCTGGCCAAACTGAGACTCGGAGCTTCCCTGGAGCAGAGATGGAACAGTTTGTTGTTCTTTGGTGTTTGTCTCTTCTTGTCCTTGCCTCTGTGGGGTAAGCCAGGCCGTTTTGCTGTTGCCCTGCAGGGGGGGTCCTGTCTTGTCTTGTCCTTGCCTCTGTGGGGTAAGCCAGGCTGTTTTGCTATTGCCCTGTGGGGGGTGCTGTCTTGTCTTGTCTTGTCCTGGCCTCTGTTGGGTAAGTCTGACCATTTTGGCATTACCTGACGGGGGGACCTGTTTCACCTTGGTGTGAAGATGAAGTTGAGTCCCAGCTTGTCTTAGGATAAGTCCTGGCTCTATGTCTATGTTCTGTCCTGTCTCATGTTAGTGTCATGTTAAAGGTGAGTCCCAGCTTGTCGAAGGATGAGTCCCAGCTTTATGTTGATATTCGGTTCCCAGTCTGTCCCTGAGCTCCAAGAACCCAAGCCTCAACGATCCCACAGCCAAGCTCCAAGAACCCAAGCCACCACGATCCTGCAGCCAAGCTCCAAGAACCCAAGCCTCGACGATCCTGCAGCCAAGCTCAAGACCCAAGACCCCAGCCTGCAGCCATGTCATGTCCTTGCCTGGTTCTGGGATCTGAGCCCAAGGCAATACCCAGGTTCTGGGTCCTTGTCCAGTCTCGGGCTCGGAGTCCGAGCCTTGTCTCCTAGTTCATGGTTCCTAGTCCTGGTCCCGCTTTCCCTAGCCCAAGTCTGCGTTCTTGTCCCTGCTCCTTGTCTGAATCCTGTCACGTCCCTACTCCAGTCAAGTCCTGTTCCTTGTATTT
Source organism: Mobula hypostoma (assembly GCF_963921235.1). Taxonomy (NCBI): domain Eukaryota; kingdom Metazoa; phylum Chordata; class Chondrichthyes; order Myliobatiformes; family Myliobatidae; genus Mobula; species Mobula hypostoma. The sequence continues at coordinate 160,211,388 of NC_086099.1, read as the reverse complement.
CAGTGTCTGTGTTCCGCATTTGGGTCCGTTCCCATTGTGACAGTTTGGTTTCTGCTATATGGGTATTCCATGAAGGCTTGATCAAGGAGCCTCAGCAAGCTTGTGCTGCAGGGGAGGAGGCAGAGGATGTTGCAAATATTATCATGGGACATCTTTACATCCACTGGAGGCAGAAAGTAAATTGGGAGCATTTCAATAAATAACAGATCTGCTGACTCACAAAGTGAAAAAAAAACGCTTGTAATTTATGAGGCACAAGAAAGGAAAATTCTGAAATATCTCTGATAGGATTAGCAAGATATATTAAAAATATCCAATCTATGCACTTGAGGTTTTAATAACTAATATAAAAGCAAAATATGCTATGGTGAAAATCTGAAGCAGAAATATAAAGAATGGTTAAGAGTTCAGGCAACATCAGTGGAGAAAAGTAATTTCAAGTTATCAGATATAGTAATACTAATCTTAATGTGAAGCAGAATTCAAATCAAGTGAGGTAGCTTTGTTGTCTGTTAATTGGAACAAAACTGAAACTGTGTTTACCATTGGTGAGCTACTGCATCATTGCGTATGTAACAGTTGTGAAAGTTTTGATCATTTGTACTGGTTGCTTCTAGGGATGTGCTAGACAAATCAGAAATCACAGATACTGACAAATTGTAGTTTTCTGATACTTTAATGATAGGACAATGTTAACTGACTGAATAAAAGAAACATACAGTGGTGCTAGAAAGTTTGTGAACCTTGTGGAATTTTCTGTTTCTGCATAAATATGAACTAAAATGTGATCAGGTCTTCATGCGTCCTAAACCGAGATAGAAAACCTAATTAAATAAATAACACAAAAAATGTTATACTCATTTGTTTATTTATTGAGAAAACAATCCAATATTACATGCACTTGTTGGAAAAAGTATGTGAACCTTTGCTTTCAGTAACTGGTATGACCTCCTTGTACAGCAATAAGTTCAAACAAATGTTTCCGGTTACTGTTGATCAGTTCTGCACATTGGCTTGGAGGAATTTTAGGCCACTGCTCCTTACAAAAAGCTTCAATTCTGGGATGTTGGTGGGCTTCCTTGCATGAACTGCTTGCTTCAGGTCCTTCCACAAAATTTCTATGGGATTGAGGTCAGGACTTTGACTTGGCCATTCCAAAACACTAATTTTCTTTTTTAAACCATTCTGTGGTTGATTTACTCTTGCCTTTCAGATCATTGTCTTGTTGCATTATTCAACTTCTATTAAGCTTCAAGTGATGGACAGCCACCCTGACATTCTCCTGTAAAATATCTTGATACAATTTTGAATTCATTGTTCCCTCAACAATTGCAAGCTGAGCAGGCCCTGAAGCAGCAAACAACCCTAAACTATGTTGCTCCTTCCACCATGCTTCAGAGTTGGGTTGAGGTTTTGGTGCTGGTGTCCAGTGCTCTTTTCCCTCCAAACATAGCAATGGGCATTTCTGCCAAATAGTTCAACTTTTGTCTCATCTGTCCATAGAACATTGTCCCAGAAGTGTTGCAGAACATCCAGGTGGTGTTTTGCAAACTTGAGATTTTTTTTTTTTGGAGAGCAGTAGTTTCCTCTGTGGTGTCCTTCCATGAACACCATTTTCGTTCTGTGTTTGTCTTATAGTGGACACATAAACAGAGACTTTAGCAAGTTCTGGAGACTTCTGCAGGTTTTTTGCTGTTATCCTTGGGTGGTACTTCACCTCCTTCAGCATTGCATGTTGTGCTCTTAGTATGATCTTTACCAGATGCCCACTCCTATAGAGAGTAGCAACTGTACTGAGTTTCCCCCATTTGTGGACAATTTCTCTTGCTATGGACTGATGAACACTCAAGTCTTTAGAAATGCTTTTGTAGCCTTTTCCAGCTTCATGCATCTCTACAATTCTTCTTCTAAGGTCCTCTGACAGTTGTTTTGGTCAAGATATGGTGCACATAAATAGATCTTTTTTGAGAAGAGCAGGCTATGTCAGGAACCCGACTTTGTGTTTTTTATATATAGGGAAGGGTACCTCTACAACCCATCTCATCTCATTGATTAGAACTTCTGACTCCAAATAGCTTTTGTAGAAGGCAATACCCCAGAGGTTCACATACTTTTTCAAACAAATACATGTAATGTTGGATCAATTTCCTCAATAAATAAATGAACAAGTATAAAGTTTTTGCATTATTTATTTAATTGGGTTCTCTTTATCTAGTTTTAGGACTTGTGTGAAGATCTGATTGCATTTTAGGTCATATTTATGCAGAAATAGAGGAAATTCTATAGGGTTTACAGACTTTCTAGCACCACTGTACACTGTATAGGAAAAAGACAAGTTTCAACACTTTGAATATCCTTCTATATTAATTTTTTTGCTATTCTATTATTGTTGGACAATTCTGTCTGTAATACACAAAAAATGTAGCAATTAGATTGAAATAAATGGCAATATAATCAAACAAAGCTAAAGAAAATAAGTGCAAAATCAGCAGAGACAAAATTAAAACCGGTGGAAGGAAAGTCACAGGAGGGTCAAAAAGGGGAATGATTTATAGCATTGACAATAACAAGTGTTCACTAAAACAAACACAGTTATTTTGCTGTGGGATTGAGATGTTAAAAGGAATGAAAGCCAAGAAATTGCACTGTGCAGTCTACGTAAAAGAATACTTGCGTATTTATTATTCTGAAGGGGTCTGTTTTACTTTAATAACAAAATGATTATAAAATTTGCTGATCTTGCACAAAAGGCTATGCCATTTAAATTTAAGATTAAACATAAAATATGAAAAATGTTTTTGATATATATATCTGGTTCTATTAGAATTCTATGAAGTTGCCAGATAACTTACACGTAGTAAAGAAAAGTAGCAGTTGCCAAGTGAGCAGGATGTAATGATGAATCTGTATCCATTTGACTTGGTGCAACATGTCATTACTGTGAAGCATCAGCCACATTATCATGATTTTGGCATCCAGTTTGCACTAATGTCAGTTTTGCTTGCCCTATTTTGTGAGTGCCCATTGTCAGCAGAAGCTGGCCAGCTCTGATTAAAGGGGAGGTGGTTTATGCCTGTAAACAAAGTTGGAGACCCTTTCATAGCTTTCAGGAGCTGGTTGAAAGATTTGGCTGATTAGAGGCAAGGATGGATACTCTGATATTTTCAAGTGGGCTGCAGAAGCATAGACAGAGGCATAGATGAAGAAGTGGAGAAAAGGGGAGAGGCTTTCTTTCCATTGGGACCCAGAAAGTCTCCTAAGTGTGAATAATGAGCATGAAGTCCTAGAGGTTTTGAATCACATGGGTGGTTAGTCAGAAAATCCTTCCCCCACCCCCAACGGCCAGTCTGATAGCCTCAAACCTTGTTCAAAGTTAAACATCTGCTTCACTTAGTCAACAGCAATCTCTATCAAACAATATTCCTGAGTAACATTCATATTCCTTACTACACTACTGAATGGTTTCTCAACTTCCATTAATGGTCAGTAGTTTAACTGCATCAGAACCCAAATAGATACATTAAAAGGCACTTGCTAATATGTAACTGAAGATTGGCCCTCACTGGTGTCAGAGCAACAGTTATCAGGAGACAACTATGGTCCTTGCCCTGGAGAGCAGGCTTTTTGTTTATACTGATGCTCCTGCAGAAGCATTTATGGCCATTTATTACAGGTATATTAAGAGCAAAAGGATTGTAAGGGATAAAATTGGTCCTCTTGAAGATCAGAGTGGTCGGCTATGTGCGGAACCAAAGGAAATGGGGGAGATCTTAAATAGGTTTTTTGCATCTGTATTTACTAAGGAAATTGGCATGAAGTCTATGGAATTAAGGGAAACAAGTAGTGAGATCATGGAAACTGTACAGATTGAAAAGGAGGAGGTGCTTGCTATCTTGAGGAAAATTAAAGTGAATAAGTCCCCGGGACCTGACAGTGTTCCCTCGGACCTTGAAGGAGACTAGTGTTGAAATTGCAGGGGCCCTGGCAGAAATATTTAAAATGTCGCTGTTTACAGGTGTGGTGCTGGAGGATTGGAGAGTGGCTCATGTTGTTCCGTTGTTTAAAAAAGGATCGAAAAGTAATCCAGGAAATTATAGGCTGGTAAGTTTAACATTGGTAGTAGGTAAGTTATTAGAGGGAGTACTAAGAGACAGAATCTACAAGCATTTGGATAGACAGGGACTTATTAGGGAGAGTCAACATGGCTTTGTGCGTGGTAGGTCATGTTTGACCAATCTATTGGAGTTTTTCGAGGAGGTTACCAGGAAAGGGATGAAGGGAAGGCAGTGGATATTGTCTACATGGATTTCAGTAAGGCCTTTGACAAGGTCCCGCATGGGAGGTTAGTTAGGAAAATTCAGTCGCTAGGTATAGATGGAGAGGTGGTAAATTGGATTAGACATTGGCTCAATGGAAGAAGCCAAAGAGTGGTAGTAGAGAATTGCTTCTCCGAGTGGAGGCCTGTGACTAGTGGTGTGCCACAGGGATCAGTACTGGGTCCATTGTTATTTGTCATCTATATCAATGATCTGGATGATAATGTGGTAAATTGGATCAGCAAATTTGCTGATGATACAAAGATTGGAGATGTAGTAGACAGTGAGGAAGGTTTTCAGAGCCTGCAGAGGGACTTGGACCAGCTGGAGAGATGGGCTGAAAAATGGCAGATGGAGTTTAATACTGACAAGTGTGAGGTATTGTACGTTGGAAGGACAAACCAAGGTAGAACATACAGGGTTAATGGTAAGGCACTGAGGAGTGCAGTAGAACAGAGGGATCTGGGAATACAGATACAAAATTCCCTAAAAGTGGCATCACAGGTAGATAGGGTCGTAAATAGAGCTTTTGGTACATTGGCATTTATTAATCAAAGTATCGAGTATAAGAGCTGGAATGTTACGATGAGGTTGTATAAGGCATTGGTGAGGCCGAATCTGGAGTATTGTTCAGTTTTGGTCACCAAATTACAGGAAGGGTATAAATAAGGTTGAAAGAGTGCAGAGAAGGTTTACAAGGATGTTGCCGGGACTTGAGAAACTCAGTTACAGAGAAAGGTTGAATAGGTTAGGACTTTATTCCCTGGAGCGTAGAAGAATGAGGGGAGATTTGATAGAGGTATATAAAATTATGATGGGTATAGATAGAGTGAATGCAAGCAGGCTTTTTCCACTGAGGCAAGAGGAGAAAAAAACCAGAGGACATGGGTTAAGGGTGAGGGGGGAAAAGCTTAAAGGGAACATTGGGGGGGGGGCTTCTTCACACAGAGAGTGGTGGGAATATGGAATGAGCTGCCAGACGAGGTGGTAAATGCGGTTCTTTTTTAACATTTAAGAATAAATTGGACAGATACATGGATGGGAGGTGTATGGAGGGATATGGTCCGTGTGCAGGTCAGTGGGACTAGGCAGAATATGGTTCGGCACAGCCAAGAAGGGCCAAAAGGCCTTTCTCTGTGCTGTAGTTTTTCTATGGTTTCTATGGTTCAATGTTAGGATGTTGCCATTGAAGATGATGGCACTATCATAGCTAATCCTTGATGCACCACCCACGGAAATGGGCTGAGTCTAGCTTCTGTCGTCAACAGCCCAGAAAGAAATTGGTGATGTTGAGGAATTCACAAGGAGTTAGGTTCTAAGTTTTAAATTAATTTGTTAATCTCTTGCAAAAATTATAATGAATTTTCAATGTTTTTGAATTTCATTGATTTGGCAAGAGGTGAATCTCCATTCTCTGCCTTGTCTCCAATCAATGTCTCAGGAAACTTAAAAGAAAACCCTGAGGTCTACTCGCAATTGACATCTGAGTACACCTTGCTGGATACCTCCTTGGTGTAGTCAGTATATCTGGTCCTCAGCATCTGGCCCAGGTAAATGTGGACAACAAGAGGCCAAAAGTTTTGAGTTGAGATAATGTGCCAAATGCAGTTTGATTCTTACTTGTGAGCGATAGGTAGCAAAACTACATACCTTCATTTTGCCAACTTTTCCTCATCATAGCCCTGCCCTCATGTTTTATCCTTTTACATTGTGAAATTTTTTTGTTTTGTAGCTGCAATACAATGCAATGCATAAACAGTTACTCTAAGAAATATAAAAATAAATTTTTATTTATATACACCCACTTCTGTGACATCAGAGTCATGACCTGCATGTGGCAGGGCATTCAAACCATTATAAAGCCATAAGATATAGGAGCAGGATTAGGCCATTTGGCCTGTCGAGTCATCTCCAGCACTTCATCATGGCTGATGCAATTCTCCTCTCAGCCCCAATGTCTTGCCTCCCTGTGCATCAACAACAATAACAATTCCCTTCCCGGTAGGCTGAATGTCTTTTACACTTGGTCTGATGCACAGAACGATGTGTTGGTAAGGAAGCCCCCCACCCCCCCCTCCCCTCACCGCCCCCAAGGAGCAGGCAGCTCCCTGGTCAAGGCTGATGAGAGGACGGACCTAGCCAGGATCAACCCATGTAAAGCTGTGGGGCCTGATAATGTACATGGTCGGGTGCTGAGGGACTGTGGAGCTCAGTTCAGAGAGGTTCTAACAGATATCTTCAACAAATCTCTGGAACAGTCCATTGTACTCTCAGGCTTCAAAGTAGCCACCATCATCCTAGTCCTCTAGAGGGCAACAGTAACCTGCCTCAATGACTCAATCCAGTGACACTGACCTCAACAATAATGAAGTGCTTTCAATGGCTGGTTATAGATCGCATTAAATCACACCTTCCTGTTACGTTGAATTTTTTGAGCTAATCACTGAAACTGGTCTAAGGATGACTCCATAGCCTCTGCACAACACAAATAAAGTTTCAACATTAAATTACATCCTTGCTTTTGTCTTCTAGTCCTCTTGAAATGAAGGCTAACATTGCATTTGCCTTCCTCATCACAGACTTGACCTGCAAATTAACCTTTAGGTAATCCTGCACAAGGACTCTCAAGTCCCTTTGCACCTTAGTTTTTTGTATTTTATCCCTATTTAGAAAATAGTCAACACTTTCATTTCTTCTACCAAAGTGCATGACCATGCACTTCCCAACACTGTATTCCATTTGCTATTTCTTTGCCTATTTTCCAAATCTATCTAAAACCTTCTGTAGCCTCTCTACTTCTTCAGAACTATCTGCCGCTCCACCTCCCTTCATATCATCTGCAAACTTTGCAACAAAGCCATCAATTCCATCATCCAAATTATTGATATATGACGTAAAAAGAATCGTTCCCAATAGAGAACCTTGTGGAACACCACTAGTCACTGGCTCCCTTCATTTCCACTCTTTGTTTCCTGCAAATCAGCCAGAACTTTATCCATACTAGAATCTTTCCTGTAATACCATGGGCTCATAGCTTGTTCAGCAGCCTCATGCAAGCACCTTGTCAAAGGCTTTCTTAAAATTCAAGTCCACAACATCAAGTGGATTCTTCTTTGACTAAACTGCTTGTTATTTCATCAAATAATTCCAATGGATTTGTCAGGCAAGATCTTCTCTTGAGGAAACCATGCTGACTATGGCCTATTTTATCATGTACCTCCAAGTACCCTATGACCTCATCCTTAATCATCGATTCCAACATCCTCCCAACCACTGAGGTCAGATTAACTGTATGATAGTTTTCTATCTTTTGTCCCTCTCCCTTGAAGAGTGGAGTGACATTTGCAATTTTCCAGTTTTCTGGAACCATTCTAAAATCTAGTGATTCTTGAAAGATCATTACTATGCCTCCTCAATATCTTCAGCCACCTCTTTCAGAACCCTGGAGTGTGCACCATCTGGCCCATGTGACTTATCTACCTTCAGACCTTTCAGTTTCCCAAGAACTTTCTCTCTAGTTATGGTAACTTCACACACTTCATGCTCCCCGTGCCCCTCTCCCACTGCCCCCGGGCACCTGGAACTTCCACCATACTGCTAGTTCCATCCACAACGAAGACTGATGCAAAATACTTATTCAGTACATCCACCATTTCATTGTCCCCCATTACTACCTCTCCAGCATTGCTTTCCAGTGTTATCCATTCGCACCTCTCTTGTACGCTGCATGTTTCTGAAGAAACTTTTGGTATCCTCTTTAATAGTATTGGCCAGCTTATTTTTGTATTTCATCTTCACCTTAATTACTTTTTCAGTTATCTTCTGTTGGTTTTTAAAAGCCTCCCAATCCTCAAACTTCCCACTAATTTTTGCTCTATTAAAAGCCCTCTCTTTGGTTTTGACTTCCCTTGTTAGCCATGGTTGTGTCATCTTTCCTTTTGAATACATCTTCCTCTTTGGGATCTACATATCCTCTGTCTTCCAAATTGCTTCCAGAAATTCCAGACATTCCTGCTCTGCTTTCATGCTGAAAATGTTCTTTCCCAATCAATTCTGGCCAACTCCTCTCTCATGTCTCTGTAATTCCCTTCCCTTCACTGTAATACTGATACATTTAACATTAGCTTCTCCTCAAATTTCAGGGTGAACTTGATCATTTTATGATCACTTGCCTCTTAGGGTTCTTTTACTGTAAGCTCTCTAATCATTTCTGGGTCATTGCACAACACCCAATTCGGAATAGCTGATCCTGTAGTGGGCTCAATCATGAGCTGCTCTAAAAAGCCATCTTGTAGGCGTTCTAGAAATTTCCCCTCCTGCAATCCAGCACCAACTTGATTCTCCCTATCTACCAGCATATTGAACTCCCCCATGATTGTTGTAACCTTGCCCATTGGCATGCATTTTCTATTTACCATTGTAATTTATAGGCCACATCCTTACTACTGTTTGGGAGTCTGTATAGATGTTGATACTGGTGAGTCTACCAGGATACAGTGTATTTTCCAACTGAAGACCCCCAATGTATATTTATATCTAATATTTTTACTTCTATATATATTTTACATTCACTTACATCAAATTTCATCTGCTATTTATCTGCCAACATCTGGATTTTGTTTATATCTAACTGTACTGATTCTGCTGCCTGAATGTTATCAGCCCATCCCCCTAATTTTGTCTCATCTGCAAACTTTACTAGTCTATTTGTTAGGTGCTTATCCAATCATTAATGTAAATTAAAAACAGCAGCGGCCCCAAAACTGAACCCTGTGGAACCCCACTTTTAACATCCTCCAGATGTGAAAATGATCCTCTCACTGTAACTCATTGTTTACGTTTTTTGAGCCAATTCTGCACCCATTCGCATACCTCATCCTGAATCCCTACCTCCTGTAGTTTGATTATTGACCTCTTGTGGGGTGCTTTGTTAAAAACTTTATGAAAGTCCAAGTAAATGGTATCAACTGCTCTATTGTTATCATAAATTTTATTGAGATACAGTGAGGAATAGGCCTTTCCAACCCTTTGAGCTACACCTCCTAGAAGGTTCCAATTTAACCCTAACATAATCACGGGAGAGTTTACAATGACTAATTAACCTACCAACTGGTACATCTTTTGACTGTGGAAGGAAACTGGAGCACCCAGAGGAAATCCAGACGGTCACAGGGAGAACATACAAACTCCTTCCAGGCAGTGGCGGGAATTGAAGCCAGGTTACTGCTACTGTAGGCCGTTGCGCTAACCACCACGTTACCGCGCCATCCCAAATTCTGACCATGCTTTAACTTTGGCTAAGCAAATAATATACGTCTTGCCAATTTGGAAGCCTCTAGGAAGGCAGCTGGCAACCAAGGATTTATATCCCAATGAAAAGTCAATGTAACCTCATCATAGAGTCATAGATGGATGCAGTACATTGACCTGAGTCGTCTTGGAATTGACGGTAAGTCCAAGTTTCGTGTATGTACGGTTGAAGGCAGTCAGAATCTGTTGTAGGTGGTTTTCTGAAAGAGCTGCAACACTGTTGTCATCTGTGTATTGGAATTCGATGAGGGAACTCGTGGATGTCTTCGTTTTGGAATTGAGATGGGCAAGATTGAAAAGTCTGCCATCTGTTCTGTGGACAATTTCGATTCCTGGGGGTAGATCGTCCTTGATAATAGGGATGATTGTCGCAATGAAGATGGTGAACAAAGTGGGGAAAGCACACATCCCTTTTTTACTCCTGATCTAACTTGAAAAGGCTCACAGTTACTGTTACTGTTGACCATGGCTGTGGCAAGCATGCCATCGTGGAGGAGTCTCAGGATTCGAATGTACTTTTCAGGGCATCCATAGGTGGATAGGACATCCCATAGGAGTTCTCTTGATACCGAGTCAAAGGCTTTGGTGAGGCCGATGAATGCCATGTACAAAGGTTGAAGTTGTTCACGACACTTTTCTTGTAGTTGTCGCATTGTGAAGATCATGTCGATTGCTCCACGTGATGGTCTAAAACCGGCTTGTGTCTCCGGAAGGATCATCTCAGCTAAAGGCTTGAGCTGGTTGTTCATGATGTGGATGAGGATCTTTCCTGCTGTTGCTAACAGGGAAATTCCACTATAGTTTCTGCATTCGGACCGATTGCCTTTCCTTGTAGATGGTAACGATTGCTGAGTCTCTAAAGTCAGATCATCTGTCAACCATCACCTACTGAGACAAATCGGATAGAACCATCAATTCGACTTGGAGAAACAACCCTGGAAAACGTGGACCTCTTTCCGTATCTTGGAAGTCACCTCTCCTCCAAAGTCGACCTTAATGACGAGATCCAACATCGTCTTAAATGCACTGGAGCAGCTTTTGAACGTCTCCGAACAAGAGTCTTTCATGATCGTGACATCCGAACAGACACCAAAATGTTAGTGTACAAAGCGTGGTAATCCCAACACTCCTGTATGCATCAGAAACCTGGACAACATACCGACGACATCGGAAGGCACTTGAAAAGTTCCATCAACGCTGTCTTCGAAACATCTTAAATATCAGCTGGGAAGACAGAAGAACCAACGTCAGTGTGCTACATGAAGCAAAAACAACAAGCATTGAAGCCTACGTCACCAAGAACCAACTAAGATGGAGCGGTCATGTTGTTCGGATGAAAGACAAATGTCTGCTGAAACAAATCTTCTACTCCCAGCTTAAAGAAGACAAACGTAAAAGAGGCGGACAACAGAAGAGATTCAAAGACATCTTAAAAGCCAACATGAAGAAACGTAACATCGGCATCAACAATTGGGAAACCAACGCCAAGTACAGGAAACTCTGCAAGCCATCATCCGAGAAGGAACAGCAATTTTCAAAGCCAACAGGTGTGCAGAATTAGAAGAAAAGAGAAGAAATGGAAAGAGAGGCAGCAACAATCAAAGCCCGATCTGCCATCTGGATCTACCTGTCCTGAATGTGGAAGGACTTTCAATGCCAAGATTGGACTCATAAGCCACTTGAGAACCCATAAGTAGATCAACAAAACAAAGATCATCATCCTCGACCTCGAGGGATAGCCACAACGACGACGACATTGACCTATGGAGTTTCCATTGAACATCAGCCACCAATTTAAAAACTAATCCCACCGAAACCCACTTTATTCTCCCCATATCACTATCAATAGTCTCTATATTTTCCGTGTCCAGTTAACATATTAACCCATTTTTGGGATGTGGGAAGAAACCAGAGCATTGGGAGAAAACCCACTCTGACACAGGGATAACATTGAAGTTCCTCATGCACGGCACCAAGGTCAGGGTTAAACCTGGGTTCCTGGCAGCGTGAGGCCCCAGTTTCATGAGCTGTTTCACTTAACTGTTATAATGTCTGAACTGACAGAGAAAAATTGACATTTTGCAAGGCTGTTACAAATGAGCCTTTGTAAAGTTCAGCTCTATTTGAAGGTAGAAGAATAGTCAGTGCTGCTGAGTTGTTGGCATTGTAATTCATTCCATCATTTTCAGCATTATAAACTTCCTTGCTAAGCTGGCAAGACAATGACGTGGCCAAAACTACATTTGTTGGTTCTCTGTGAACAGAACGTTGAAGTGGGTGACTACGTTAGCGTCATTGTTCCTGTTTGACCTCTGACTAGTTGTTAATGCTTGATAAGTTCTAGTAGAACCAAACGGCAATATTACATTTGAGCAACATACATCAAAGTTGCTGGTGAACGCAGCAGGCCAAGCAGCATCTATAGGAAGAGGCGCAGTCGACGTTTCAGGCCGAGACCCTTCGTCACGAAGGGTCTCGGCCTGAAACGTCGACTGCGCCTCTTCCTATAGATGCTGCTTGGCCTGCTGCGTTCACCAGCAACTTTGATGTATGTTGCTTGAATTTCCAGCATCTGCAGAATTCCTGTTATATTACATTTGACTTCATTTTCATTGATACTGGTTGAACCTGACATTTTTAATCCTTCTGGAATTTCCCACACAGATTACATAGTATTTGATTTCTGAATATATGTAACTCTTTAAAAACAGAGAGTTTGACCAATTAATGTTAGCATACCTTCAGTCCCTGACAGATACTTCTGAGGTCAAGGAGGAGGAAGTGTTGGGCCTCCTAATGACTATTAAGGTGGGTGAGTCCCCAGCGTCCGATGGAATTTACCCCAAGTTACTGAAGAAAGCAGAGATGAGATTGATGGGGCCTTGACCAGTATTTTCATGTCCCCTCTAGCACAGGTGGGGTCCTGGAGGACTGGTGAGTGGTTAATATTGTACCTCTATTTAAGAAGAGAACATGGAAAAATCCTGTGAACTATAGACTGGTGAGATTCTCAAATTAGTTGTAGGGAAATTGCTGGGGAAAATTCTTGGGGATGGGATATATGAGCATTTGGAAGCCCATGGCCTAAGTAGGGAGAGCTAGCATCCTTTGTGCAGGGCAGGTTGTGTCTTACCAACTTGATTGAGATTTTTGACAAGGTTATGAGAGAGATTGATGAGGGGGTAGGACAGTGGATATTATCTGCATGGATTTTAGTAAGGCATTTGATGAAGTCCCTCATGGGAGGATAATCCAGAAGATTAAGTTGTATGGGATGTGCAGCAAACTGGCTGTGTGGATTCAGAATTGGTTTATGCAGAGAAAACAGAGGGTAGTGGTTGAAGGGACTTATTTGAGTTGGAGGTCTGTAATTAGTGGTGTTCCACAGGGATCTGTGCTGGAACCTGTTTGCGATGTATATATGACCTGGATGAAAATGTAAATGGGTTGGTTAGTAAGTTTGTGGATGATACCAAGATTGGTGAAGATGTGGATAGTGTAGAAGACTGGCAAAGAATACAGTGTTATATCGATCAGCTGCCAACATAGGTAGAGAAATGGCAGATGAAGTTTAACCCAGATAAGAATGAGAGGTGACCTAATTGAAACCTATCAAATGGTGAAAGGCCTTGAAAGCGTGGATGTGGAGAGGATGTTTCCAGTGGTGGGAATGTCTAAACCCAGAGGACATAGCCTCAGAATGGAGGGGTGTCCTTTCAGAACAGAGATGAGGAGAATTTTTTCTTTACCCAGAGCGTGGTGAATCTGTGGAATTCATTGCCACAGGCAGCTGTGGAGGCCTAGTCTTAATGTATATTTAAAATAGAGGTTGATAGATTTATGATTGGTCAGGGCATGAAGGGATACAGGGAGAAGGCAGGAGATCGGTGCTGAGAGGAAAAATGGAGCAGCCATGATGAAATTGTGGAGCAGACTCGATAGGCCAAATGGCCTAATTCTGTTCCTATATCTTATGGTTTAAATGTGAGGTATTGCACCTCAATAGGGCAAATGCAAAGAGAAAGTACTCTTTTAAGGGCAAGATGCTTAACAGTGCTTCTGAGCAGAGAGATCCTAGGATCCAAGTTCCTAGCTGCTTGAAAGTGGCCCCGTAGGTCAATAAGGTGATTAAAAAGGCTTATAGAATGTTTGCTTCTATTAGTCGCAGCATTGAGTTCAAAAGTCAAGAGGTTATGTTGCAACTTTATAAAACTCTGGCAATGCCACATCTGGACTATTGCATACAGTTCTGGTCATCCCACTATAGGAAGGATGGGATGTTGAGGCTTTGAAGAGGTTGCATGAGGTTTACCAGGATGCTGCCTGGTTTAGATAGCATGTGCTATCAGGAGAGGCTGGATAAACTTGGGTGGTTTTCTCTGGAGCAGCAGAAGCTGAGGGGAGATCTGATAGAGGCTTATGAGATAATGAGGAACATAAATAGAGTAGACAGGATGTATCTGTTTCCCCTGGTAGAAATGTCTAATCGCAGAGTGCATTGAAGGTGAGAGTGGGTAGGTTCAAACAGGATATGAGAGTTAAGAGAGTGGTAGATGCCTGGAGTGCACCGACTTACACGGTGATAGATGCAAATACATTAGAGGCTCTTAAGAGATGTTTAAATAGGTACATGCATGTGAGGAAGATGGAGGGATATGGACATTGTTTAGGTAGGAGGTATTAACGTTTGCATGTTTTTGATTTGCTTTTTAGCTGGTTCAGCAAAACATTATGGGGCGAAGGGCATATTCCTCAGCTGCACTTGTCTATGCTCTATGTCCTATGATGTGCTATTACCTCTGCAGTACTGTCCATTTACTCCACTGCTCCACAGCCTCATGCTGTGATAGAAATGGATCCTCCGGGACAAATTTATTCTTTCCTTGAAGGACTGAGAAGCAATGAAATCTAAATGACAGACCATGCTGTTGAAAATATTTTTAGATGTCTATTACAAAGTAAGTAAAGAGTGTGAAAAGATTTTGATTTGCTCAGCTTTGGATACCTCATGATTTGTAGAGAAACCACATGATAAGTTTTTTTTTGTTCCCACTTCTTCTCTAATTATTTTCCAGGAATTGTGAAGCAATGCTGAGGATTATGCTTAAAATAATGTACAGTGAATATAAAGTAGAGGACCATTCTATTTAATGCTTCCAACAATTAAAAAGAACAAAATCTTCAGTGTAAAACATCATGGAGCACAAATTCTATTTGCAGGTGAACTTTTTAAGATGAACAGAACAAGTTAATACCCATCAACTGACTCCTCCTTTCTATATTTAGTGTATTGCACCTACGTTGAATGTAAGCTGAATTGCAGGACACATGCACCACATGAATAAAGGCTTCATGGGATACTCCTGCCCTTTATCAAACGAAGCAGAGCCAACTTCCAATTATAAATAAATAAAAGGAGCAAAGACACAGAACAAATAACAAAGATTGTTTTCTTTTGGAAATGATTTAAATTAATTGGAATCAAACAGTGAAATAAATATTGAACTTTTAACTACCAGCAGAGCAACTAAAAGGATACTGTCATGATTTTGTTTTGATTCTGAGTACATGGAATTTAAATTTCAGCAGGTGATAAATATATTTTGCAAAATAGCTCTGGAAGTAATGAAATAAAATATCTGCTTCAGGCTTGTCGACTCATCTTAAAACTAAATTTGTTGCCTACTCTTTAGAGGCACATGCAAGTATGAAGTTATTATCAGCCTAGCAAATGCATACACTACTTCTCTTCAGTGGTGTAAAATCAGGAATGATATGCATTTGATGAACATATTTGTGAACCTGAAGACATAATTGTGATCTTTCTCTATCTTTCCAGAGTATACTGGATGTACCTTCCTCAGTTTCTGGTATTGAATATACTTTTAGTTTATAGTGTTATGGAGCATCCTACTCTCTGATGGTCACAAAAAGTGTTCTAATTTTTTGAATCCTGAGAATGAGCTCTGTATCTCATATAAATCTACATATTTTAAGTTTTGGTTTGGGCTGGATATTGAGTTCAGGATTTACATTTGAACCAGCAAAGGAGCATGTATAACCCAGCTGGCAGTCACTGAAGGAGTGAAGGATGGAATAAATAGACTGCATCTTGGAGAGTTAGTGAGAGAAGTGAAATTACTATTGCACTGTCACGTGCACTATTGTGCAAAAGTTTAGATTTTATGGTTGCCAGATAGCAAGTGATGTTGGCCACATATTACTCTTCCTCCTTCTCAAGGACCTTCTTTGGTTTTTGCATTGGATGCTCCTCTCAGCCAAACATCTAGCAGATATATCTCACCTTGCAGGGGAGAAGGGCTGAAGGACCTGTGTGAAGAAGACAAAGTACCAATTCACTCCTTAATCTTTCAACATGAATTATTATTAATGAGTAACATTGATTCTGAAATGATTGTCAACATCTTTATTTAATTTTTAAATTACATACACAAAGCAAAACTAATTGCAGAAAAGACAGATTGGGTAAGAATCATTAAGGAGATGGTAAGAACTGTAAAAAGGTAACAGAGTTATGAAGTTTAGACAGCACAGAATTACGTTCATTAAAAATATATTCTATTATTTAAAGTGTGACAGTTGATAAGTTAACAATTAGTTACTCATTAACAATTATTCATGTTCCCTAAGAGGTTATCTTAATTAAGATTTATCACACCATCAAAAAAATGCTGATGCTAGAATGAACAAATTTTCGTTTTTGGAAGAGTTTGATATTCATATTTCAGATAAGTACAGCTTCATACCTGCACATGTTCTTCATTAATATCTCTGTAAGCAAGATGTCATCAACCAAATAAACAGGCTTTACACTCAGTTGCCCAAACCAACTATCAAACCCCAATTTATACCCTAATTTTATTCCGTCCACATTCCTGTCTACTCCTTTCAGATTCTCCCACTCACTGGACACTAGGGACAACTTATAGTAGTCATTTAAACTACCAACTTGAAGATCATTAGGATATTAGAGGAAACTGGAGTTTCTGGGGGAAACCTAATCACAGGATGAATGTGCAAAATCTACACAGCTAGGATCATAGGTGAGGAGTAAACATGATCTGCAGTGATGCAACATCTACACCACTGTCCTGCCAAATCCAGAAGAAGAGGACATCTTGGACACCAGTTTTCTTACTTATCAATATAACAGTGCATGTCCCTTTGCTAGATATGTAGTCTTTGATCTGCCTGAAACTTGCTGGTCAACGCAACAAGAAGTCCATGAGGGAATGCTGCCAGCTGGTACGTTCCAGGCTACAGGAGTGTGTGCTGAGGGGTGCACTGAAGCTTGGTGCAGTCAATGCAAAGGTTCTGTAGGAATGGACCACAGTCGAGGGTCACTCCACTCCCACTCATGGAGGTGCTGAGTTGTGTGTCGAAGCCTCTCAAACATTGAAATGGTGTATTACCCTAGGGGGCCATATCAGGTGCTATTGTTTCAAAAAAGAATGTATTGACCATGAATATAAAACGTTTTGCATTGTTTAATGTTTGTAAATATTTTGCATTGTGAATAAAGTTCATTTTTGTAATAACATAAAAGTGTTGTCTAATTTACATGTTAATGGATTCTATTAGCCTCAAGATATCCCAGGTTTGTTTTAATGGACTAGAACAGACTAACAGCTAACCAGCTAGTCTGCAGAAAACCACAAGGTAACTGCTATACACATGTCAACATGTTCTGTACCTTTGCACCTGTTCACTGCAGTGTGTATATTGGAAACGTACTGAAGAACACATGTGGCTTCTGCTGGCCTCCTGTTCTGGCCCTGGACTCAATGATAAGTCCGTACATTCCATATCTGGTACCTCTGTTTTATGCCAGTCACAGCTGGTCACATTCATTTACAAGGGTTGTTGACTATCGTTCAAAGAGAAAAGCATATATTTTTCAACATAGTTTAATTTATATTTATTATTATTAATTGATTTCAGTCAATTTTGTTTAAAAGTGAATTTATTTTTAGTATTTTAATTATTAATTATTTTTTTCTTGTTCCTAGAAGTTTCCGATGAGAGACATTTGGACAAAGTGAAATGTCGTTCTTTCAATATACGCTGTCAGGAAGTCATCAGGGTGGTGTGTGGGCAGGGTCTTAACCTATCATCACTCACTCACCAAGTGAAACAGCTGTGGTGGGGAGGCCTTGAGAACTTTGGGAGCCACGCCTTCTGCAGAATGTTAGTGTGTCCCCAGGGTTGGCTTGGGCAGAATCCAGAATGATGTGGTGCTATATATATTTATGCACACTTTTGTTCTTGGGTGGAGTTGATGAAACTAAAATCTGCTTTTCTCAAGTATCACATTAATAAGAAAGTGTTGCAAATGATCAAAGCAGCCTTTATAGAAGAAAATATAATGTGAACAATTCTTTGACACAAATTTAAACATCAATCATTTTTTTTTACACAGAAGCAAGCCGAGGACAGTATAACTAAAAAAGAACAATTTTTCAAGTGAGTTCAGTTGTGGTAGTTTGCTATTCGAAACTGGCACCATATATGCATGGATATTGTCACCATATTCAGTGTAAGGTCCCATTACAAGGTTGAGTTTTGGCATCAAAGGATAGAGTTATGAAAAAGGAGGAACAAACAAATTACTCTTGGTTCAGTTCTGCAGTACTGGTATTGTTTCTCTCAAAAGAATCAAAAACTTGCTAAATTCAAGGATTAAAATTCAAATATCATGATGAGGCTTTCTGTAGTATATTTAGATTTGAGAAAGAAAGAGTCATGAATCTAAAAGGAACTTCTGGTGGACAGAGAAAGCAGGATCTTCCAGTGACCACACATTTTAATTCCACGTCCCATTTCCATTCTGATATGTCTATCCAGGGCCTCCTCTACTGTCAAGATGAAGCCACACTCAGGTTGGAGGAACAACACCTTATATTCCGTCTGGGTAGCCTCCAACTTGAGGGCATGAACATTGACTTCTCTAACTTCTGCTAATGCCCCACCACCCCCTCATACCCCATCCGTTACTTATTTATATACACACATTCTTTTTCTCTCTCTCCTTTTCCTCCCTCTGTTTCCCTCACTATACCCTTTGTACATCTTTTGGTTTCTCTCCCCCTCCACTTTTTCTTTCCCCCTGGGCCTCCTGTCCCATGATCCTCTCATATCCCTTTTGCCTATCACCTGTCCAGCTCTTGGCTCCATCCCTCCCCCTCCTGTCTTCTCCTATCATTTTGGATCTCCCCCTCCCCCCTCCCACTTTCAAATCTCTTACTAGCTCTTCTTTCAGTTAGTCCTGACGAATGATCTCGGCCTGAAACGTCGACTGTACCTCTTCCTAGAGATGCTGCCTGGCCTGCTGCATTCACCAGCAACTTTTATATTTTTTCTACTACGAGCTTTCTTTCAAAACTTTATTTTATTAAATGAAAAAAAGAGTAAGGACGTCATGCAGCCACCATGTAAGACTTCAGTCAGCTCACATTTGGAGTTTTGTGAACAGTCCTTATCACATCATTAGAGGAAGGATGTGGAAGTTGTGGAGATGGTATAGATACTGCCTGGATTAGAAGGTATGAGCTATAAGGGAAGGTTGAAAAACTTGGGTTGTTCTCCCTAAAGCATTGGAGGCTAAGAGGAGACATGATAGAGATTTTTCAAACTGAGAGGCATGAACAGTCAGAATCTTTTCAAACAGCAGAGGACATGATTTTAAGGCTAAAGGAGGCATTTTTTTAATGCAGGGAGTTGTTGCAGTAGTGGAAGCATGCAGTTTGGTGGATTTTGGGAGATTTTTAGGTAGACTCATGAATATGGAAGGATGCGGATGTTACGCAAGGAAAGGACATTTAGTATAAATTTGCTTCAAGCTCGTCACAACATCATAGGTCTGACCAATGTTGTACTGTTCTATGTTTGATGCTTAGAGTTGTATTACCATGGTTGATAGAAAAAGTCATTTATTTCTTGGTTATGAAAATATCAATCATCCAAACTTTGATCCGTCATTTCCCATGCAATACACACATAATGCTGGAGACTGGGTTTTAAAGTAACAATAACTTCCATTTAACATAGCAGGAGCAATGCAGGGTGTTTTCTAGGCACTTTGGAAACACGGAAACATAGAAAACCTACAGCATAATACAGGCCCTTTGGCCCACAATGCTGCGTCAAACATGTACTTACTTTAGAAATCAACTAGGGTTACCCATAGCCCTCTATTTTTCTCACTTCCATGTACCTATCAGGAGCATCTTAAAAGACTATTGCATCCACCAATCAAACAAAAATTTATCAAGCAAAAACTTAATACTAAGCTGGCCAAAGTGGAAATGACTAAATTTTTGAGATGACCCAGAAGTAAGATTCACTGAGCATCATAAGAGGACAGGAGGAAGAACAGTAAAGAAGCTGAGAGTTAGAGACGGAATTTCATGGTGCATCTAGTAAAGCTCCAGCTTGCCAGGTTTGACCCTGACCTCTGGTATTGTCTTTGCAGAGTTTGTATGGTCACCCTGTTTTCTCTTGCTACTTGTGTTTCCTTCCACAGCTCAAAGATGTACAGGTTGGTATAGGCTACAGTAAATTGTCTCCAGAGTGCAGATGAGTATTAGGCTTTCAGAAGTGCTTTGACCAGTGGCTAATCGGAGAGATCAGAAGCTTGAGAAGACATAATTCACTCAGGTTCACTGATTAAGTAGAAAAGGCAGCGACTTACGGCAATTTTGGAGCTTTGAGCAACGGCCAATCAATATTTGAGATTGATTAGCAAGAACCAATTAAAGTAAGGGAAGGGCAAGTGGAGTGGCCATCATTGGAGTGGCAGAGTTAGAGTGGAGATTTTGAGGTATTAGGTCTTCAAGGCTTCAGCATGGAGAGACTTTAGTCAGATAAGGCAAAAATAAGCTTTAGGTAGAGTTTTTTACCCACTTCTTTATACTTGCTCAGCTGGAACAGTAGGGATGCCAGACAGGATAGTGGAATGTTCCTCTTGCAGGATATGGGAAGGCAGGGAGAGCTCCAGTGAACCTGACAACTACACCTGCGAAAAGTGCTAAAAAGAACTAATACCAGTGCTGCACTGTGGGTTTTAAACTAGAGTTGCAGGGGGATGGAAGCCAGAGTGCAAGAACAGTGAATGGGGAGATTGTGGAGACAGATATTAGTAAGATCTCAGACAAAGTCAGGAATCAAAAGATTGAGCATGGTGCAAATAGTGTCCTGAACTGCATACATTTCAATGCAAGATGATCTCAGGGCATGGATCAACACCTGGAATTATGATATTGTAGCCAATTGAGGCGGGAGGAGAGAGTGCAGCGCACCGTGCGTGCGCAGCCCTCTGGTGAAAAATGATATCGTATCTGTTAAATAGGGGCCGTGGACAATTCTGATTTGATGGAGGGGCACGTGAAAGCACAGAGGAACATCTGGAGAAATTTCTGAAACGTTCGTTCGCTGCTGTCATTACTGCATGGTCGGGAATCTTTCGAAGGGTAGGCCTCAAAATCCCTGGCTTTGCCTGCTGTTGGCGACTGAGGTTGAGGTCGAATCGTTTAGACAGAGATGGCGCTCAGTACTCGGTGTCGGACAGCTGATCAGAGCTCGAAGTTTTCGGATGACTCAGAGTCGGACTGTGGTCGGCATGGCAGGGAGAGTACTTCCTTCTTCCGTCTGCGTGAGATGTGGGACATTTGAGAGACTTTGAACTTTTACTGCGCTCATGGACTTCTTCATCAAGTTATGGTATTGTTGCACTGTTGTAACTATCTGTTATAATTATGTGGTTTTGTCAGTTTTTTCAGTCTTGGTCTGTCCTGTGTTTTGTGATATCACACCGGAGGAAATATTGTATCATTTCTTAATGCATGCATTACTAAATGATAATAAAAGAGGACTACGTGTCTTCATAATTGAAAAAAAATTAATGAGATTTGGCTGCTGGAGGGGCGGGACTGGCACCTCAATATTCCTGAGGTCCATTGTTTTTGACGTGACAGAGCTGGAGAGGTTAAAGGAGGAGAGGTGTCGTTAATAGTTAGGGAAAATGTCATGGCAGTGCTCAGTCAGGACAAACTGGAGAACTCCTTTAGTGAGGCGTTATGGGTGGTACAGGGAAATAAGAAATGTATGACCATGTTAATGGGGTTATATTACAGATCACCCAACAGTTTGAGGGATTTAGAGGACCAAATTTGTAGAGAGATTGCAGACTGTTGCAAGAAACATAAGGTTGTTATAGTAGGAGATTTTAACTATCCATGTATTGACTGGCACTCCCATACTATAAAAGGACTAGATGGGATAGAGTTTGTCAAATGTGTCCAGGAAAGTTTCCTTAATCTGTATGTAGAAGTCCTAAAGAGAGCATGTGCAATACTTGATCTGCTGTCAGGGAATGAGACAGGGCAGGTAACAGAAGTTTGTGTAGGGGAGTACTTTGCACCTAGTGATCACAATGCCATTAGTTTCAAAGTAAATTTGCAGAAAGGTAGGTCTGGTCTGCAGGTTGAGATTCCAAATTGGAGAAAGGACAATTTTGGTGGTATCAGAAATGAACTGGCAAGTCTGGATTGGGACAGGATGTTTTCCAGAAAAGGTGTAATTAGTAAGCGGGAAGCTTTCAAAGTGAAATTGTGAGAGTATAACGCTTGTATGTACCTGTCAGAATAAAAGGTAAAGGTAACAACTATAGGGCACCCTGGCTTTTCAAGATATATTGAGGCACTGGTTAAGAGAAAAAAAGAGTCGCATAGCAGGTATAGGTAGGTAGGAAAAATTAAGTGCTTATGGATTATGAGAAATGAGAGAGAACACTTAAAAAGAAATCAGAAAAGCTAAAAGAAGGCATGAAGTTGCCCCAGCAGGCAAGGTAAGGGACAGTCCTAAGGGATTCTACAGATATGTTAAGAGTCAAAAGAGCCAAGGGACAAAACTGGTCCTCTGGAATATCAGTATGGTAATCCATGTGTGGAGCCAAAAGAGCTGGGGGAGATCTTAAGTAATATTGTTCGCATCTGTATTTACTAAGGAGATGGATACAGAGTCTATAGAAGTGAGGCAAAGTGGCTTCAACTTCATGAACCCTATACAGATTACAGAGGAGGAGGTGTTTGCTGTCCTCAGGCAAATCAACGTGCATAAATCCCCAGGGCCTGACAAGGTGCTCCATCAGACCATACAGGATGCAAGTGCACAAACTGTGAGGACCTTAGCAGAGATACTTAATTCATTCTTAGCGACAGGGGGGTACCAGAGGATTGGAGGATAGCCGATGGTGTTCCGCTGTTTAAGAAAGGCTATAAACATAAGCCAGGATATTATAGACTGGTGAATCTGCCATTTGTTGTAGGAAAGTTATTGGAAGGTATTCTAAGCGATCGGATATCTATATATTTGGATACACATGAACTGATTAAGGATAGTCAGCATGGCTTCATGCATGGTAGGTCATGTCTAACCAATGTTATAGAGTTTTTCAAGAAAGTTACCAGGGAAGTGGATGAAGGCAAGGCAGTGGATGTTGTCTACATGGAGCTTAGCAAAGCATTTGACAAGGTCCCGCATGGGAGGTTAGTTAAGAAGATTAAATAGCTCGGCATTCAAGATGAGTTAGTAAATTGGATTAGACATTGGGTTTGTGGGAGAAGCTAGAGACTGGTAGAAGATGGTTGCCTCTCTGACTGGAGGCCTGTGATTAGTGGAGTGTTACAGGGATCAGTGGTGGGTCCATTGTTGTTTGTTACCTATATCAACGATCTGGATGATAATGTTGTCAACTGGATCAGCAAATTTACAGATGTCACCAAGATTGGGGGTATAGTGGACAGCGAGGAATGTTGTCATGGCTTGCAGAGAGATCTGCATCAACTGAGAAAATGGGCTGAAAAACATCACAGATGGAACTTTATGTAGATAAGTGTGAGGTGTTGCACTTTGTTAGGACCAATGAGGGTAGGTCTTCCACAGCGAATGATAGGGCAGTGAGGAGTGTGGTAGATCAAAGGGAAATGGGAATATATTCATTGAAAGTGACACAACAGGTAGACAGGGTCATAAAGAAAGCTTTGTAACTCAGAGTATTGAGTACAGGAGATGGGATGCTATATTGAAGTTGTACAAAACGTTTGTAAGGCCTAATTTGGAGTATTTTGTGCAGTTCTGGTCACCTACCTACAGGAAAGATGTAGGTAAGGTTGAAAGAGTACAGAGTAAATTTACAAGGATGTTTCTGGGACCTGAGTTATAAGGAAAGATTGAGTAGTTTAGGACTTAATTCTTTAGAACTTAGAAGCTTGAGAGGAAATTTGATGGAGGTATACAAAATTATGAGGGGTATAGATAGGGTAAATGCAAGCAGGCTTTTTCCATTGAGGTTGCGTGTGACAACATCCAGAGGTCATGGGTTAAGGCTAAAAGGTGATAAGTTTAAGGGAAACATGAGGGTCTTGAGAGTGTGGAATAAGCTACCAGCACAAGTGGTGCATGTGAGCTTGATTTCAACGTTCAAGTGAAGTTTGGGTGTGGTGTATGGATGGCTATGGTCCTGGTGCAGGTTGATGGAGTAGGCAGCCTAAGTGATTTCAGCATGGTCTAGGTGGATTGAAGGACCTGTTTCTGTGCTCTACCTTTCTATGACTTTCTGACTCTAAGAGGGCATAGTAATGGGAAAGTGTGAAAACTAAATGGATTGGAGTAGGATTGTGGAAGAAGGGTGCTTGATATTGCGTGCAGACTTGACAAGACACAGGTCTTGTTTCAGTGCTGTATCTCTCAACAATTCTAGTCTCAGATTTTAGTAGATAGCTAAAAATTGTGGATTGACTGCATGCAGGGATAAGTGAATGCCCAGAATTAGAGCAGGACAGGTATCTCAAAGTGTTTCATATGGTTATAGGGCTGAAGAAAATTAAAGAGATAGAAAGGTGCATGGCTACATCAATAAGAATGATATAATGTTTGTAGACCCGTTGGTGTTGCTGCTTTCTATGGGCATAACACCCTTTATTGAAAAACGCAGAGAGTGGTGAGTGCATGGAATGAGCTGCTGGCAACGGTGGTGGAGGTGGATATGATAGGGTCTTTTAAGAGACTTTTAGATGGGTACATGCAGCTTAGAAAAATGGAGGTCTATCGGTAAGCCTAGTAATTTTTAAGGTAGGGACATGTTCGGCACAACTCTGAGGGCTGAAGGGCCTGTATTGTTCTGTAGGTTTTCTATGTTTTCTATGAAAGAGCAGTTCGAAACCAACAGCAGTGACTGGTGTGACAATTTATCAAAGATCTATATCATGTACAAATCTCAGTTCTTAAAGACATGCACATCATTTTATATGTGTGAGAGATTTGAAACAGATGTACGAAAGCAAAATTTTGCATGTGAAGAAACTCTGAAAAGAACAAGAAGTACTGGAAATACTCAGCAAGTCAGCCAGCATCTGTGCATAGAGAAGGAGAGTTATTTTTTTTAAGGGTAATGGCACTTTATCAGCACTGGTCCAAACATCAGCTGTGAGCATATTTGCTCATTTCAAATTAGTTATTCATTTGTTCTCAAATATGAACCTGGCTGTCATGGTTGGAATTTAAAGTTTGTCCATAAGTGCTTCCTGAAAAGAATGGTTTTCTGGGCAAATATAACAGATTTCCTTTCTTGAATGATGCAAGTTTTAATTTTTAAGAAGGTTTTACAATTTGGTAGATTGCCACAATTAATTCCCATGCCAAAACAGGTCGAGAGCAGATACCATTTCCCTGGCCCTACATTCACCTCTGGAGCATCTGGACACTAAAGACATCTACCTTAGACTAGTGTTTATTTACTGCAGCTCCACCTTCAATACTACAGTATAATTCCAAGCAAACTCATCACAAACCTCCTGCAGAGAGAGGATTCAACACCGCCACCTGCAATTGGATCCTTGACATCCTGATCAATAGGTGACAATCAGTAAGACATGCAGCAGTATCTCCAGCACAATTATTATCAACACTGGGGCTTCATAATGTGGTGTCTTCAGCCCACCTTAGAAGGTCATATTTCAAATAGCAATGAGTCAGAGTACAAGAAGGCGATAGAGGAGACAGAGATTCTAATAAAATAGTAATGAGCTCGTCTGGCATCTGCGGGGCACCAGAGAGCATAGGGCCCCAAGGTTTTGAAAGCACCTGAAATTGTTAGTAACAACAGGAATTCTGCAGATGCTGGAAATTCAAGCAACACACATCAAAGTTGCTGGTAAACGCAGCAGGCCAGGCAGCATCTATTGTAAGAGTTTCAGTCGACGTTTCAGACCGAGACCCTTTGTCAGGACTAACTGAAGGAAGAGTTAGTAAGAGAATTGTTTGTTTAAAGAGAATCATTAATCGCTTAAAGTTCCTTGTGTTTTTTTTTCGAATGACTCATTCTCCTGGTGCTTTCTGTTGTTTCATTTATTTTGATAGGGTCAGGGATTCCATTTTACTTATATTATCTAAGTGGATGCCTGATGAGTACTAATCATGGGATTCTAGTTTTGAGAACATTACATCTTGTGGCATCACTTTGCCGAGCCACTTTGTTCTTTTGGAACTACTATGTAAGAAGTCGTATCGCCATTTCTACATTGGCGTCTGTCTTTCCTCTGCACTTGGTTTCCGATTTTGCTCGTGCATATCTTGACTGAAGGACCCCACCAATTAATGAACCCTGTGGAAGGTGAATAGCTGCATTTTTGGCTTTGGGTGATAATGCCATCTATTCTCAAGTTCACGTTCTAAGTTTCTCAGGTATACGTTCCGAGTTTCTCTAGTCTATGTTCTGAGTTTCTCAAGTCCACGTTCTGAGCTTCCCTAGTCTACATGCTGAGTTTCTCTGCTCTCCATTCTGGGTTTTTAAAGTTGTAATCCAATGTTTCTAACTTTCCTGATGTTGTTCCTTGCAAGTAATGATACGCCTATGTTAATGTCAAATCAGTGTTCGGAAGGACACTATTGGGAATAATTGAAATAAGCTTACATGCCAACAATTGCAGTGGGATGGACTAACATTTACAATCCATAATTCCCGTCAGTATGTTCTGATGAGAGATACTTATGGTAGTAAACATTCCAGTGTGCAAGTGCGTCCTGAAACAGTAATTTGAATTGGCAACCCTGACAAGCCCTGCTCCAAAAACTGATCCCTAGCTGGAGTGTGCAAACACACAAGTAAAGTAACCCTACCAAAAGTTAGCTACTGTAAAAACTGATCCCTGGCTGGAGAGTGCAAGCACACAAGTAAAGTAACCCTAACAAAAGTTAGCTACTGTAAAGTTAACTCTTGATGAAAATCATGGTACAGACTGTAAAGATTGAACATTCATGTAACAAATGAAACAGATCTACAGACAGCCAGCTAGCTCAGTGATAAGAAGAGCCTGTCTATGCTGTCTCAATCTGTAAAATTGAGAGTGTATCTTAATTGCCTCTGGAAAAATAGTAAAGAGATCCTTCCCTAGATTTTGAGCTTCATTTTCTCAAGTTTCTCAAGGATCCCAAGGCCATTAAGGCCCTCCAGGTCTCCAATGTGCCCTCCCAGTCTTCCATGGCCATCCAGGTTTCCAAGGACTTTTCAATGTTTCCAATGTCTTTTAAAGGTTTCCAAGGTTTTTCAATGTGCTCCTTATCTCAAACACTCCTAAGTCTGACTCAAGGACTTCCAGGCATCTCACTCGGGGCCCCATTTGAGATTCCCCTTGAGGTTCCCTGGGGTTGCTCGAACTTCCCTGGTGTCTGAGACTCTCGGGGATCCCTCGTCTCTCAGTCTCAGGATTCCCAGGACTCCCGGTCTCTTGAGATTCCCTTCTCATTCCCCATGCCTCCTTTTTGAGTTCCCCAGGTCTCCATCTCGTGTTTCTGAGGTCTCTCAAGTTGTTGTAGGAGCTCAAGTTTTCAGGTCTCCCTGGGCTGTCAGGAGCTGGCCATTGGGTGGGGGTGGAGGATACTGTAATGGGCTCTTTGGGCCTGTGTGGGACACTATACATCATTGGGACCCAGGCTTTTAGATCACCTGAAATGGTTAATTGCTGTTTAATAAGAGTCATTAATGATTTAGAGTTATTTATGTTTTCCTTTAGTGACTTTGCTTTGTAATGCAGTCTCATGGTACTTTCTGTTTAAGTTTGTTAAGTTTATTTTGATAGGCTTGGGGAATTCCATGTTACTTGTATTATTTAAGTGGATGCCTGACTAGCACTAATCATGTTTCCCAGTCTTGAGACTTTTACTTCTTGTGGTGTCACTTGGCAGAGTCACTGATGTTCTTTTGGAATTATTATGAATAAACACTAGTTGCCATCCCTACATTAGAGTCCGCCTTTCCTCTGAACTTGAGTTCTGATACTGCCAGTGTACATTGTGACAAAAATAGTGTTATAACAACAACCGTTTCCTCAATGTCAACAAAACAAAATAATTGGTCCTTGACTCTACCATTACTTTTTATTCACCTTCTGCCACAATTAGACCATTTTTAGTATAATCATTGACATTACCTAAATCCTCAGGCTCTCAGTACTTCTTTTTGTCCTAGGTGATCACCCTTAAATCTAAAAGCAAAATTCTTCAATTCTTCTTTGTTAAATTTGTCTAACATTATCTCTCTTTATCAAATCTCTTTTACCTATTTTTGATGAACCCACACATATATAAATGCTTACTACCACTCACACAATATAATCTATTGTGTAAGAACTGCAATATTAAATTGAAGAGAAGAAATATATAGTAGAGCAGTCTATCAAATTGCAGTCCAAAGAATACAGAGTTTTCTAATTCTACACAAACATTTAGATGCGATTTCTGGGATTTGCAAGTAGCAAATTCTGAGTTGTTGGAAATTCCGTTAAGGAATGCCTTAATTTTTGATGCTAGAAGGTGTCTAATGAAGTTTCACACCACTTTTGATTCAGGGATAAATCTTCCCTTTGGCGAATATCTTAACAAATAACTATCTTCAATGGAAATGTTATCTGCTAGAAAAAATTGTATTCAATCTGAATTTTCCATTTCAGAAATGAGCAATGCTTCATTTACCTACTCCAATATGACATTTCTCACGGGTCTGAAGGTGAAATGATGCTTAAAATGCAGAAATGAGAGGGTATGAGATTAGAATAAATTTCAAGAGTAAAAATCAATAATGGACTGTAAGGTTTATATTGTGGTTTGCAAAGATGTTATATTGAATTATCAAATTAATAGGTGCTTACTTATGTATTTAACTAATGCCAAGCTTCTTAACTAATTTGAATCAAATGATGTAAAATTATCCTGAGTGAATAGTCAAATAGCCAAATACAAACTGACATGCTGAATTTCTAGGCCAAAGAAATTCTCAGTACATGGGAACATCAGGAGTGTTTAGTTTGAACATAAGAAAACAAGCTCATTGTTAATATTAAAGAGCAGTAAGGTCTGGTTTGCATTGATTTCCATTCTATATGCAGTCTGTGTGAAGCAGAAATGTGAAATTCTATCACCACTTCCTGAGGATGTCCCAATTAACGCTGGCAAGGTTAACTGCTACATTGCCAAGTTAACAGTGATGCAAACCATGTGATGTATCACTTCATTCTCTCACCAACAGCTTGAATAAATCCAGCCTTCACGTTCAGTATGAAAATGCACTATAAAGTTAATTGTCATGAACCCCCTGTCATGTGAATTTTTTTCTGATTTCTCAACGTGATGACAGAGTTTGAGTTCTAACTTAGGCTCATTGTCCGAATTAAGTTCCCCAAAAGTGGTGTCACAGGTAGACAGGATAGTAGATAAAAGCTTTTGACATGTTGGACGTCATCTGTCGAGCACCGAGTAAGAAGTGAGATGTTGTGTTGCAGTCGTATAAGATGTTGGCGAGGCTGCATTTAGAATACTGTGTTCAGTTTTGATCATCTTGCCGGATGGAAGGTGGAAAGAGCACAGCGGAGATTAGAATGTTGCCAGGACTGAAGGGACTGAGTTATGGAGAGAGGTTAGACCTGTCTAGCATTTATTTTGCTTGGAATGTAGAGAGTAAGAGGTGAACTTACAGAGGTGTACAAATTCATGAGGGACATAGATAAGGTGAATGGACTGAATCTTTTTCACAGGGTTGGGTGTCAAGAATTAGAGCTCTGAGATGTAAGGTGAAGGGGAGAGATATAATGGGAACATGATGGACAACCTTTATGCGCAGAAGGTGATCTGTATGTGGAAAGAGTTGCTGGAGTAAGTGGTTGAGCCATGTGTATTAACAACAATTATAAGGCACGTGGACGGGAAAGGCTTAGAAGGAGCAACACATAAAATGCTGTAGGAATTGATCAGGTGAGGCAGCATCTATGGAAGGAAATGGATATTCAATTCTTTGAGTCGAGACTGGAAGATGGTGGGGAGACAGCCAGTATAGAAAGGTGGAGGGAAGTGGTGGAGCAAGAGCTGACGGATGATAGGTGTGTCTGTGTATGGATGGAGAGACAGGCAGATGAGAGAGTGAACAGTGGGACTAGAACCAGAAGCTGGGAGGAGAGAGGTGGGAATGACAAAGTGTTGAAGATTATGGAATCTAACCAGGAGAGGAAAGTGGAGCATGGAATAAAGGGAGGGAAATGGGGAGTGTAGAGGGCAGTAGTGAGGAAGAGGAAATGGTAGGAGGAGTGTGTCAGTGGTGGGCAAGAGATATGGTGGTGAATGTCTAAACATTATCAGGAGTAGCCAAGGATGGTTTCCAATTATAGGATCCCACTGGCATTCAACGAGAGCAAGCCTTACAAAAGCTGGAAAAATGAAATTGGAATATGCACTCAGTTATGGAGCTCGAGAAGGAGAGGCAAACCCTTGCAGTTGTACTGTTGCTGTTGTGAAGAGTGACAGAGACAAGGATGGGAATTTCAGTAGAAGACTTGAACAAAGATGGTGGTATTAATATGCTAATAAATACACTTGGATCAGTATTTCGGAAGGAAGAAAAGGATTGGATTTATGAGGAATATTTGGACTTTGAGAAAATTTCCAGAGACAGTTCTAAGAATATGGATGATTATATTATTGATTTTGTACCAAAGTACAGTCACATGCATAAATGCAAAGGCTGCAGGTCAGGGATACAAGTGCATTTAAGGAAACAGGGTTTTAAACTCCTAATACCAATTATCTTGCTGGCAAGCATGCAGTCTGCAGTGAATAAAATCTATGATCTCAGAGCTTGGGTGCTGAATAAGAGGGACATTAGAACCATGTGTGTCCTTTGTTTCATGGATTCCTGATATTCTGTGATTGAATTACTTACTTATTATTATTTTTTTTCTTCAATATTATGTATTGCATTGAACTGCTGCTGCTAAATTAACAAATTTCACGACACATGCCGGTGATAATAAACCTGATTCTGAATACAACTTCCTGGTGCTGTATTAGCTTTTAAACTGTTGGATACTCCGTGTCTATACATAAAGGACAGAGAACTAACATTAACCGCATGTAGAGAACTTACATTTCCATCTATGAAATCGGCCCTGAAGAGAATCTTTGGATATAAGACTTTCAAGACAACGGTCAGAATTACTTTAAGTCAGGAAACAGCATACTTCACTGAACAGACATGAGAGAGTAGCAAGTGTAGGTCTCAGAGTGACCAGACAAGAGCACCATTACCTAGCACAAGCTCACTAAGCAAGTGCGGCAGGAGATTTAAAAGTCCTGTTTGTCAAAGTATTTACCACTGGGCAAAAAACTGTCTGCATCGAACCAATCAAGTTAAGCTAACTGAAGAAAATAACAAATCTGAAAAGTGCAATGTAACGTTGTTTGCAAAGGAATTACTTACTAATGCAGAGACAACTGATGCAGAGATTTTGAAGATAGAATCTCCAGGATCTGCGCTTATCGATACGGCATGCACGTGTGCAGTGCGTGGAGAAAAGTGGCTTGAGAGCTATGTAAGTGAACTAAACCAGAATGAAATGCACAAACTAGTCAACACAGATACAATCAGTTACAAGGCATTCAGCTTTGGAGACACTGTTCATTCCATCAGAAGAGTGAGAATACCCACAAAAAATAGGGCAGACAAAATGTTACATTGAAACAGAAGTGGTAACAGTGAACATTTCATTACTCTTGAGTAAAACTTCCCTAGAGAAAGCAGAGGCAGCACTGGACATGGAAAATGACCAAGCAATGTTTCAACAGCCAGTGTCTCTTGAGCTCACCAGCTTTGGACATTATGATGTAAACATTCTAGATAAAGATATTACTGAGAATCAATGTGAGAATGAAGCATCGACCACCACAGAGAATATAACCCCAGATGAAAAACGCAAAGTGTTGCTCGAGCTTCGACTGATAGATTTCAGAAACTGCCCAGGAGTTCTGGAAGCAAAGATGCAGACTGATTTTCCATTCTAAAGCAGATAGCTAACTACTGTGATACATGCCAAAAGTTTGGAAAGCCCAAACCCAAGCCAACGGTTAGTCTGCCACTAGTATCTCAATACAATTAAACAGTAGCCTTAGACATACATGAAGTGTGGTATCTCCACATCATTATCGAGTTCTCACTTATCAGTGCCAGTAACAATGCAAACACAAAGAAACCCTTAGAGATATTTAAAAAAAAATCATTCTTTACTGGACATACGTGCATGGCCCACCTTGGAAATGATTTAGTCATAATGGTGGTGAATTTAATAATGATGAATTCAGAGATATGGCAGAGAATTTTCACATTGAAACAAAGATAACAGTGGCATACAGTCCTTGGAGCAATGGACTTCTGGAGTGACACAATCAAACACTTACTGAAGTAATGCTGAAGGTAAAGAAAAGCAATGACTGTGAGTGGAACACTTATGGCAAAGGAAACCAAGCACATGTACATGGCTATAGCTGGTACAAGCTTGTGTTCGGCTGAATCCAAAACTTCCCTCTGTACTGGTTGACAGGCCACCTGCTCTAGGGGGCCCTACAAGTAGTGAATAGGTTAGGAAACATATTTTAGCAGTGCATGCATTAAGGAGGGCTTTCACTAAGCAGAGTGTTCAGAGAGAATTCAAAGTGCACTGAGGGCACAGCCCTACCCTGCAGATGAGAAATATGAGACAGGTGACAAAGTGTATCATGAAAGAGCAGACTGTACTGAATATAAAGGTCCTGGAGTTGTCATCGGTCAGGATGGAGTTGTGGTATTCATGAGAATAATAGAAGAGCAGATTATTATTTAAATGGTGGAAGATTGCAGCATGCTGTTGTGCAGAGGGACTTGGGAGTGCTTGTTCATGAATTTCAAAAAGTTGGCTTGCAGGTATAACAGGTTATTAAGAAGGGAAATGGAATGTTGGCCTTCATTGCTAGAGGGATTGAATTCAAGAGCAGGGAGGTCATGCTGCAACTATACAGGATACTGGTCAGGCCGCACCTGGAGTACTGTGTGCGGTTCTGGTCTCCATACTTGAGGAAGGATATACTGGCTTTGGAGGCAGTGCAGCGGAGGTCCACCAGGTTGACTCCGGGGATGAAGGGGTTGACCTATGAGGAAAGATTGAGTCACCTGGAGTTCAGAAGAATGAGAGGGATCTCATAGAAGCATACAAAATTTGGAAAGGGATAGATAAGATAGAAGTAGGAAAGTTGTTTCCATTGGTAGGTGAGACTAGAACTGGGGAACATTGCCTCAAGATTCAGGGGAGAAGATTTAGGACAGAGATGAGGAGAAACTGTTTTCCTCAGAGAGTGGTGAATCTGTGGAATTCTCTGCCCAGGGAAGCAGTTGAGGCTTCCTCACTAAATATATTTAAGAAACAGTTAGATAGGTTTTTACATAGTAAGGGAATTAAGGATTATGGGGAAAAGGCAGGTAGATGGAGCTGAGTTTACGGACAGATCAGCCATGATCTTATTGAATGGCGGAGCAGGCTCGATGGGCCAGATGGCTTACTCCTGCTCCTGTTTCTTATGTTCTTATGAGACATGGAGATACATACTTGAGAGTGCATCATTCCAGACTACATAAAACACAAACTGAAGATGATCAGAACTCTGTGGAGAATGACAGAAACAGTGAAAAGCACGTGTGATACAGTGTCACATAGCACAGACAGTGCTGAGGAGAGTGTAGCTGAGGACTCAACAGAGTTGCTCAACAGTGCTGAAGAGAGTGCAGTTGGGCACTCAATAGACTTGCCGAACCAGAAGTCATCACAAGTGCAAAGACAACATAGAAGTTTCAGTCTTAAAACAGGACAAACCATGGGATTTGTAGACCAAAACACTGGTATCTCATACAAAGCTAAAGTCTTAGGATGTGCAGGTAAAGTCACTAGGAGAAACAGAAGTTGGTACAACTTGAATTACCTATGACTAGTCATAGTTGCTGGCACTGCAGAGTCAGTCAACATGTCATGTGTAGACAGACTTCATATTAAACCAAACGTAGATCAGGCTGGTCCATCTGAGAAACATTAAAATGAAGATGACTGAGTAACTAAGGAGGTGTCATTTGAATTGGCAGAACAGGATAAAATCAGTAGCTGGAGAAATAATGGAGTGTTAGAGGAAGTCAGAGACATTGGCCAAAAGAGAGTGTCTACAAGATGGGTGTCCACCCTGAAAAAATCCCTGACAGGAATTACAGCAAAAACACACCTTGTGGTTAGAGGTTTTGAGGAAGGGAGCAAAATGAACTCCAAAAAGACTCCCCAACATGTGCACCAGAGTCTCTCCGACTACTTCTCACAATGATATTATCACAAGTGGATCCAGCTGTTTTTTTATTAGGAAGATTCAGAATGCCATGTGATTGGAGTACTTGCCTGTCATGTCGGTGACTTCACATGGAGAGGCTCACAAAACTTTGCCACAACAGTCATCCCTCAGCTAAAGTCAGCCTTTCAGATTAGATGAGGAACATGACAGACTTTGCTATGTAGAGACAGATATTCTTGTTGTTGATGGAGCAGTACAACTGCAATAAGAAAGCTATATCAGGAATCTTCAGATAATCCACATGGAATCCTCATGTGCCATACAGCGGGATGCACCCCTCAGTGAAGCTAAAGCTGAGTAACTCAGGTCAGATTCTATGGGTGGCAAGATAGAGCAGGCCTGATATCATGTTTGAAACCTGCAACTTGATATCCAGCACAAACTTTACATGAGGTAAATAAGATAGTGCACAGAATTCAATCTGAAAAAGTAGTACTGTATTGAAGTTTCAACAGCTTGGAGAAGATGGCTCACTGAGGCATGTTCTCTTCAGTGATGCCTCACTTGGAAATTTCTGTGATGGAGGTACTCAAAGTGGACATGTAATTGTACTGATGGGAGAAGAGGGAAGATTTTCTCCTCTCTGTTGGCAATCAAAATGGATCTGAAGAGTTGTACATAATACGCTGGCAGGAGAAACCCTTGCAATATCTGATAGTATTAACAATGCAGTTTATCTGGCCACACTCTACAAGTAACTAGTGTCACAGACAGCTACTGTCTGGTTGGTGCCATCAAATCCGCCAAGTCAGTTACAGAGAAAAAGCTTCATCTAGAGATAAGCCGCATCAAGGAGCTCGTTTAAGCACAGAAAATTCATTACGTGCTATGGTCAACTACAAAGGAACACCTAGCTGACTGTCTCACAAAGAAGGGAGCACCGGATCTTGTGCTGCTGAAGGCATCAAGGATTAGAACTAATCCCCATTTCCTAAAAGACTTTTGAATTCATATATATATTTATTTTATTTTAGTAGTCTGAGGGCATTAAGCGATGTATAGGGTGTCTTAAGAAATTTATTAGGCTTAATAACTAGAGATAAAAGTAATACATCTAAACCAATGGACATTTAACTTTTTTTAATTACATAAAAAGTATGGGAGATTGTTGAGTTCTGTTCATATGGGCTATGTAAGCATTCAGTTGGAATGTTCACTTTCCTTTGTTATGGGCATGTGCATGAGAGTGGTTGAAGAGGATGTTGGGTCAGGAAATGGTAGTCCAGTTACTAAATGTTAATGGAGAAAGTATAATTGTTAAAATGAAAGAAAATATTGCCTTTGTTGTTTAAACATTATCAATGAAGACCAGATAAATCTGGAGGGAAGAGAAAAGAGAATGTAACAACTACTGGAAGTTGGAGAATTAAGTGATATATGCTAAGCATGGGCAAATGTGACTAATTTGGGTAGAAATATAGATTGGGATAGATCATTCGGGCTGTAAAACCTGCTTCAATGCTATATCACTTTACGATTTTATTCTGAAGGTCCTCAGCAGCTGACGGACCTTATAATATAGCTGTTCATCACTGCCCAAACTTTCCTCTTGGCCAATTTCTTCCAGAGAAAATTCTGATGTTGCACAGGTGTCTCCTCTTGTTAGTTCTTATGTGTAGCTCCACATCATATGCACATTAAAATCTAAATATATTTCAATCTATCCACCTGCTTAGGTTAAAAAAAACTTGAGTAATCCAAGAATATACGTATCAACTCATTTCATGAGAAATTAAATATTGACATTATTAACAAATAGGAAAGATGTTCACAGCAAGAACCAATAAAGAGCAATGCTGTGTCTGTGCACAACTACATATATATTAGATAAAAGCCCACACACAGGAGATAGTTTAACTGGTGTATTCACATTGCAGCGAGCGAGAGAGAAAACAAAGCGCATGCGTAGACAACAGATCAATAGGTAGTGCTAATGGGGAGTCATTGCTCTAAAAGAAATAGATCCTTACGTTACACTTCCTCCCCCTTTAGATTAATGCAACATAAACTATATATATACAAAACATTTAATTTCCCTTTCATAACCCACATTTCAAATAAGCATGCTTTCACAATAACAGTCCAAAACTAATTTCACAGTTATAAAGATTCATTCTTTTGAGTAGTGCTCTGTTTCTTTCAGGGTAGTGCCTCTGGATCTGTGGAATGGCTTCAGGTTTGGCAGGTGTCTTATCAATGATAACATAATCAGCGTGCCTTTGGACCTGTGGAATGGCATCAGGTTTGGTAGATGTCTCGTCTAAGACAACATTCTCGGTTTCTGGTGTCACGTTGCTGTCAGTGAATGAT
Source organism: Mobula hypostoma (assembly GCF_963921235.1). NCBI lineage: Eukaryota > Metazoa > Chordata > Chondrichthyes > Myliobatiformes > Myliobatidae > Mobula > Mobula hypostoma. The sequence goes on along the minus strand of NC_086099.1, from coordinate 160,174,696 downwards.
CATCACTGAGAGATAAGTCCAGTGACTGTAATGTGTCCATCTTGTTGGATGTGGTGAACTCAGGTGGGTTCTTCGGTTGAGCCAGTATCTGGTCCACATGACATCTCCATGTCTGATCTCCAACATTCACTATATACATCAGTGGTCCAGTTCTTGTAGCTATCCTACCGGGTGTCCACTTGTCTTCCTGGTAATCACGTGCTAGGACTTCCTGTCCAATCTCGAAGCTCCTTGCTGCTTCACTTGGCAACTGGCTAAACTGTTTATTCTGCACTTCCCTCCAGGGATCTGGTTTCAGGAGATCTATGTGAGATCTCAGATTCCTGTTCATGAACAGCATTGCAGGTGTTTGATTTGTTGTTGTATGAACATAATTCTGATACACAAAAAGGAAGTTGTCCACATTGTGCTGTAGAGAAATGTCCTCTTTGTTCATTGCTTTAATGAACTTCTTGAGGGCTTGGATAAACCTTTCAGCTTACTTATTCATTGCTGGGTGGTGAGGAGTTAACTCAAAACGTCTGATGCTATTTTTCATGATCGGTTGAGATTACTCTGACAAGTATTGTGGTTCGTTGTCACTCACAATTCATTTAAGTAAGCTGTTTCTGGTGAGGATAGTCCTCAGAGTGGAGACAGTCTTTGCTGAGGTGGTTGATTTCATTGGTATAACCTCCAGCCACTTTGAATGAGCATCCACAGCACTCAGAAATATGGAGTCCATGAATAGCCCAGCAAGGTCAATACGTACTCTTTGCTTTGGTGAAGACGGCCACTCCCATGGGTGTAATGGTGTCTGTGGGGTTGCATTTTGTACCTTCTGGCATCCTGACGGCTTTTGGCCAAGTCTTCGATCTGTTTATCTATTCCCTTCTCAAACTCCTTCTCATTAGCATTGTGCAGCTGTGACAGCCTCTGGTTAGCACTACCCTTTGGGCTGCAGTTATCTGTTGATGTCGCACTGAGATCTTTAATTGAGTGCCAGTCTAGTTGGATTTTTATCAACCATTCACATCTGAAAAGTGCTGGTTCTCTACTTTTCAATGCATAAAGCTCTAACTGCTGTATTTGGTCTCCATACATCACATTTACTTTCAGTTTGCCTTTGGGAAACACTTTTTCACCAGTGTATGACTTTAGCATCACTGAAGGCTTCCATAATGGAATCTTAGAAAGCAGTCTGTTGTGGTCAGCCGCTGAAGTTATAGACAAAGCTGACCCTGTGTCCAGTTCCATTTTCAGTTTTACACCAGATACATCTATTGTGATCCATATGATTTTGTGATCTGCTTCAGTAATGCTATGTAATTTTAGGCATGACAGCTCACCTTTTGTCAGTCTCTGTGTTGTCTGTTTCACATTCAGTCATTTTATGCGTTTGATTAGTTTTGTGTGTGAAACTCTTCAATCAATGTAGTCTTTCTCTTTGGTTATCCTTTTTGTCTGCCTTGCACACTCCCTCTCTGTGACTTTTTCTTTGAACCAACAATCATTTGCATCATGGGATGATTTGCCACATTGATAGCATCTTTGGCTCTTTGCACCATTGAGGGACAGTTTATGCATTTCAAATTCTAACCTCCTTTTCTGTAGTTCTGCTGCTTCTTTGAGGCAGTCGTTAACAATATTACAATAGTCAATGCCTGTTCTAAGGTTAGGTCTCTTTCTGACAGTAGCCTCTTCTGAGTGCTTTGACTATGCATGCCACATATAAGCTTGTCCCTTAATGCATCAGAAAGTCTATTTCTGAAGTTACAGTACTGAGAAAGTTTGTACTGTTATGCAACAAAATCAGAAATGCTTTCATTTTTTAACTGGTTCCTTTTGTAAAATCTAAATCTCTCAGTTATTGCCGGCAGTTTAGGGCTCATGTGATCTTGTAAATTTGTAACAACTTTGTCGATCATCCTGCTTGCTGGCTTTTCAGGGGTTACTAGGTTGTGTAAGAGACTGCACATCCCTCATCCCATTAAGCTGAGAAGTGTAGGGGTTTTCTTTTGCTCCTACACATTGTTTGCATTGCAGTACAGTTCAACCCTCTTGATATATGACTCCCAGTCTTCATTAGCACTATCAAATTCGTCAGCTTTCCTAACTGAAGCCATTGCCATGTTATTTTCACTTTAAATTCAAGTGTGTCTTTCACTGTTACCATGCACTGTACTCACATGTCTGTTAGCATCTGTGACAGCCTTCTCATGCTTTTTGACTCTTACTGTTTCGTCCCATAACTGTCAGTGCAGTTCGTGATATTATCTCACATTCAGGTTTGTACTTGTTGCCAATTTGTTGTGTTTCTGCACAACTATGTATACATTAAATAAAAGCACGCACAGGAGAGATAGCTTTAACTGGATTTACATTGCTGTGCGCGCGCGCGAGAGAGAAAGAACAATGTGCATGTGCAGACAACAGATCAATACGTAGTGCTAAGGGGACAGGGGTCATTGCTCTAAAACAAATAGATCCGTACATTACATAACATGAAAAAGATCAAATAATCTGACCTTATGCTTGTTGGTTCACAGACAGCTATTGTTCAGAATTCCTTTGCTACAGTACTTTTTCAGATAATGTACTAAATTAAATACCACAGTCTAATCATGTAAAGTAAATTTATAAGAATAGCACAGAGTATAAATGGAAGTTTCAATTTATCCTGATAGATTGTGAAAAAAGAAGATAGTTAGAGTACTCATGGAGCATTTATATAAGTATCAGATGAATAAAAGAGAATTTTGTATTTTAAAAATAAAAATCTCCATGAGTTTGAGGAAGAAGCTCAAATGATTCAGAATGAGACAAATAATTTGAGTGGCAGTCAAGATGCAGTTGAGTACTATAGACCATTGACATATGTAACCTGTATAAATGTGAATCTCTTTTGAGAACTATGTGTGATATGTGTATGACTTTTGATGACTTATTACACCAGTCTCTACTATTGATTGACTACTGACAACCTTTAATTAAGGATGTTTGGTTGGTAGCTCTTTTCTAACTAATTAATTAATTAGTGGCAATGTATATTTGGAAAGGATTTTAGAAAACTATTTTTTCAAATAATCAGATAAATTCATGGTCATCATGATTGTGGGATAGAATTTGAGCTCATATTGCTGCATCAATAGTTTAGACCTCTGAATATTCAATTGCCAATTTAATTCTAGTATTCAAGGCTGTCCACTGTTCATTGCTGAGGCATTCTGCTGAAAGCAAACTGAACCATAGAGCAAACACGAGGAAATCTGCAGATGCTGGAATTTCAAGCAACACACTTAAAAGTTGCTGGTGAACGCAACAGGCCAGGCAGCATCTATAGGTAGAGGTACAGTCAATGTTTTGGGCCGAGACTCTTCATCAGGACCAACGAAGGGTTGGTCCTGACGAAGGGTCTCAGCCCGAAACATCGACTGTACCTCTTCCTAGAGATGCTGCTTGGCCTGCTGTGTTCACCAGCAACTTTTGAATCATAGAGCATGTGTATTTGGACCACAAGGCCCCCTGTGGGTTTGAGTCCTCTGCAGAGTGCAGGGAGTCCCTAGCCTTGGATCTTATTTGCTGGGTGCCAAATGTCAATTCTGAAATATACCACAACCGCTTGTGTTGAAACTCCCTCCTACTCCTTCAAGATCTCAGACAGCACACCTTGTAGATTTGGGACGGTGCCCTGGCAACGTTTATTAAGTGTTCATTCTGCAGCAGTTTACAGTGAAACTGAATTTGAGCCACCCCCCCCCACTCCACAAATAAAAATGATGTTCTCATGCGACAAAGGCTACCTGCCACATCATGGCTCGCAACGGCACTTCAGAAAATACACCCATGTAGGCATCATATGTACAGTAAAGTGTTGATTTTATTTGTTATCTGTTTCAACAGACCATTAGAACATTGAAGCTACAGTCCCAGTGCTAAAGGAATTGTTTCACAGCTTGACAGAGTAGATAACAAGTCTCATGTGTGTCTGCTATAGAAGATAGATCATGGAACAGGACAGCACAGGACAGGCCCTCTGGCACACAATATAATGCCGGACTAATTTGACCAGTCGGACCTAATTAATCTAATCCTTCTTTCATGCACATTGGTTATATTCCTCCTTTCTCTGCATATTCATTGTGCCTGTCAAAGAGCCTTGTAAATACCCCTATACCACTACCCCCGCATTGCAATTCAGGCCCTTGCTACTCTCTTTGTTAAAATTTTGCCTCACACATCTCCCTTGTACTTTTCCTTCACCTTAAAGCATGACCTGAGGAAAGAAGATTCTGGCTGCCTACTCTGTTTATGCCTTGCATAATATTATAAACACTTCTCAGCCTCTTCACACTAGAGAAAACAGTAAGCAGCTTATCCAAACTTTTCTCATAGCACAGGTTCTACAAGTCTGCCAGCATCCTGGTAAACCTCCTCTGCACATTCTTCAAAGCCTCCACATCCTTCTTATAATGAGGTGACCAGAATTGAATGCAATAATTGAAATGTGGCCCATAAAGATGTTTCATAACTCCTCGGCTCTTACACTCAGTGCTTCAATTATTTAAGGCAAGCATACCTTAAGCCTTCCTTACCACCCTGTCAACTTGTGTGGCTACTCTTTGAAAGTCATGTGTCTGGACCACAAGATCGCTGTTTATCAATGCTGCTAAAGATCCTGCCATGACCTTTATTCTTTCTATTTATGTTGGATCTCCCATAGTGCAGCACCTCACACCTTCCCAGATTAAACTCTGTTAGCCATATCTGGTCACTACTGTTATCGTTAACAATCTTCTATGCAATGTCACTAAATTTGAGCTGTCTGAAAACTTACGCACTCACCCTACCACATTTTCATCCACCACATTTATATATATATGACAGACAACAAAGATCCCAGTACAGATCCCTATGGAACACCATTAGTCACAGCCCTCTATCCAGAATAAGTCACATTCATCACTGCCCTATGGGAAAGCTAGCTTTGGATCCAATTACCCAAATCACCGTGGATCCCATACATTTTAATTTTCCGGATGAATTGACTATGTAGAACCTTGTCTTACCATGCCTTACTAAAATCCATACTTACACCATCTACTTCTCTACCTTTATCAATCAAATGTTATCCTGTACCATCATTCCAAGGTTGTAACAGATTGCAATAGGAATACAGCAGAATAAGGGAAATCAGAAAAATGATTTGGAGGAAGAGGTTGAAAAGGAATCATGAGGCAAATGGAACAGTCCATACATCAAAATCAAAAACCACAAATAGACACAGGAAATACTCAGCAGGTCAGGCACCATTTATGGAAGAGAAACAGTTAATGTTTCTGGCATGTGTTGTATTAAATTTTGTAAACCATTGAATGAATGTCTGAACAGTTCAAAATGACAATTTAATACTTTCTGAGCTTGCAGCATGTAGACTGTCCATACAATATAAAAAGTGTAGATATATTAATGTCTAACGTTTGTTGATAGCAGCCGGATTCTTTCTTAGTCACAGGGACCGATAACATCTGTAAGTGTCTGTTTATCACTTTGAGAACTAGGTTGATTGATTTTTTTCTTAGTGTCTGTCAAATTGGCTTGATGGACTCTTTTTTAGATTCGGGCTTATCACATATATGTAATGTTAATATTCTTTGTAAGTAGGAGTTTGTGAAGTTTTTGCAAGACATCTAAAACTTTAACAAACTTCTATAGATGTGTGCTGAAAGATATATTGACTGGCTGCACCATAGCTTAGTATGGAAACACCAATCACTTTGAATAGAAAGTTTTACAAAAAAGCTGTAGATATGGCCCAATCCATCAGGGTAAAAACCTCCACTATTAAGCACATCGACACAGAGCATTGTCACAAGAAGGAAACATCCTTCAGTAGGGACCCTTATTGTCCCTTACTTTTGTCTCACTACTGCTATCAGGAAGAAAGTATAGGAGCCTCAGGACTCACACCACCAGATTCGGGAACAATTACCCTTCAACCACCAGGCTTTTGAACTAAAGGGGATAGCTTCAGTCAACTTCACTTGCCCCTACACTGAAATGTTCCCACAACCTATAGACTCACTTTCAAGGACTTCATCTCATGTTCTTGACATTTATTATTATTCTTTCATTCTTTTTGTATTTGTACAGTTTGTTGTATTTTGCACACTGGTTGAAAACCCAAGTAGGTATGGTCTTTCATTAATTCTATTATGATTATTATTCTATCATGGATTTATTGCATATGCTCGCAAGAACATGAACCTCAGAGTTGTATATGATGATGTATGTGTATTTCAATAATAAATTTACTTTGACTAGTGGATAAGAAATGATCATTACAGAGTTTATAAAGTGTCTAATTGATTTATAAGGTTATGCTAAACATTTTGTTAATGAACACACGTGTTGTTTGAATGAAGTAAACCAGGTTGAATTAATGGCATGAGAACAAAAAATCAAAGCGATGTCTTTCTCTGCGCGACACTCTACACCTATTATATTTATTGGGGTATATTCCCTGGGATGTTGGTCTTTAATCGTGATTGGTGCCTGGGACCCAGGGGTGGTTTCATGAGTGAGTCAGAGTTCAGAGCTTCCCCAACAACAGGAACAATCAAGTGGTCACTAAGGATCGTGAGCCTTGAAATCATTGTGGAAATCTTTGTAACTTGCTGAGTAGTATTTTGTGTGGTCTATTTGTGCTTTCTTTTTGTTATGATAATAAATTAGGATATAAGTTACTTTGTTTAACTTGCATGGTTATTATTACATCTCCAGGATATTCGGTCTGATCGACCCAGCCCGTTACAAGGTCAGAAATTCTTTATAAGAAATAAACAGGCCCAGTTTGGCCCATAGCCCATGATCAATTCATTCAACTAAGAAAGCTTTAAATGCAACCTACAGTTCCCAGTAACTTACTTTCCCTCTGTCACTAACCATTATGCCATGCATTGACCACAAAGGAAAAATGAATGTTCCAAAATTATAAATGAATATATACCAACATGTGTATAAACACCAACTACTCAGCATTGTGCATGTTAGTAGTGCCTGTCCTTGGCACATCTGTCTGCTCCTAGTGAATCTATGCAAAGCCACATCAGTAGGAACACCACAGGTGGCGTAAGGTTGCTATCCTACATTGGAGAAGACCATAGACAGTTTTGCAAAATGGTTTTGACTATGTCTGGAATTGAAAAGCCTAGTTTCATATTGGCCTGTCTCCACAAAGGTGCCAGCTGTCTAGACTAACTGGCTGACAGGTTAGTGGAGTGACCATCTTGGGTGAGGACAACTTTTAACATATCAGCAGGCCATTGCTGCTCCCCTTAAGCAGCTCACAGCATACAATAAATCATCTGGAGGGCAGGTTTGTAGACCGATGTGATGATCTGAAAGCTTTCTGAGCAGTGATATCCACAGTCCTGATTGCATCCATCAAAAAACAAGCTGAATTTGTGTGTTTCTACTGAAAAAAAGCCTTCTTATATCCCAAACCAGGGCCACCATTAGGATTTACCCTACAATCACATTTTACTGATGCCTTTATAAAGAATATGTTTTGTTAGAGATAGGAACGAGAAATCTCAAAATTATTAAATACATGGATGAAACATAGTACAACTAGATTTTATCATAAACATTAACTGTAAAATAACATCATTAAGTTGTGACTGTATTCTTATTAGATCTGAGTTCCTCTGTGACCTGGATTAACACATTGATGTCATGTGGAGGCTTCCATGCTTCAAGGCCTCCAGGTAATGTCGACTCAGGGCCACTCATGTTGCAATGTCTTTGGATGAGATGCCAGATGAAGACTGATCCACCTCCAGTTCCTGACAGACAGTCTCACATTTGCCCCTCCTGGACCACACTTCATCATGAATCAAGCCAAGTTTTCAATGTATACTGCTCGGTCATTACCCAGAATAAAAAAGGTTTGAGTTCACATGCCCAGAGTCCGCCCTGTTTGAAAAGTATCCAAACATACCCTCTTACCTAGATCCGAGACGGCTTTACCACGGTCAATAGATACTGTTATGAGCTGGAGGAGTGGCTTGACAAAAAACAATTAGAAGTGTGAAGAGAAAAACACCTGCCATACGAAACAACAGATCTGAATTCGTTTACCATACTTGCCTAACACCACATCATCTGAATTTGAACTGGCACGGCAAAAATCTGAGTGGTGATTATGTGTCAAAGGATATTTCTAATTTCCTCACTCTCCTCCCCAACTCCCTCAAACCATCCTCTCTCTCTCTCTCATCAACTTCTTGAGCATAAAACAGTTTCCTCAAAAATACTGATTTTCTATGATTACTGAACAATATGCTTATGATCACAATAATCTCAAAATTTTTCGTTACTTAACTGCCAAAATTGTAATGTAATAATATTGAAGTCATTGATAACATTAAATTGCAATATTATCTTGTAACACTGATAACACAAAAAATGAGAGAACATATATGATGTACATTTTAGTTAATAACCTCAGTGAAACAAATTTTTCCATGATTTCATTTTATTTTGGAACCAAAATGTGCTTCTTGACTGATAGTTGAAATTTTAGCAGATGACAGTCCTGTGTATAAAGATTTATGAAATGGATGCTCTTGAAAGTATTGCCTATTTTATGGATTGCAATAATTTTGTTTTGTTTTGAATAACTGGGCCAGGTTTCAAGTCTTACCAAATAGTTTTAGATGCTCTGAGTCAATTTGGGACCACAGTGTTCAGATGAAACATTCCTTTACAATGTTCTGGACAGTAATGAAAATAAATAAAGCAAGGGTCCAAGATTTTATTGCACATTGCTGTTTAAGATATTTGTTGCCATTATAGTGTTGAGGTTAAGCTTAAGTGTATGTGGCATTTTAATAATTTGGATACTCTGTTGATAATAAGGATGTTATATCTGAAATGACATCATACTAATTTTGTTTAATTGGTATGATTGATGCAGGTAGCCAGGACCCTGCCAGGCTACATGATGGCATTGCACCCCAGCAGGGGACAATATTACACCCATTGATTGCATAATAAATCCACATGGGAAAGTATGGACCACTTCCCATATATCAACAGCCACCCCTTGGCCAAGACAGACGTTAATGATAAAATTCACCATCACTTTCAATGAACTAGCTCAATTTTCTGGTCAAATGAGAAAAAAATGAAAGCTATACCTGGTACATACCTTACTTTCATAGTGATCCCTATCCTGAGACCTGGACTACCCACAGCAAGTTTCTCCAGACACTGAAAGAATGCTGCTGGTGATGCCTCTGCAAAATCCTCTAAACTCACTTGTGTGCCTGACCCCATGCTTGTGAAGTAGACATTACTCTAACATGGTAAGAGATCGTCATGAATAGAAAAAAGATTCAAGAAGATTTGCAAAATTTCTTTCAAGAAATGCAATGCAACCTCCTCACTGATTCGGGGGACTTTTGATTAATCAATAGAGAAGTATTTAGAATGACATTGGGAACTCTGAGGCCATACGTTGGAACCTCACAGAAGCCCTGCCTAAACATAAATGCCTGGGCAATTGGACCAGCTCCCAACCAGCTCATCCTTCCATCCTGCCTGCCATTTTCTGCATCATTGGTGGAAGGGTCTGTGGTTCCCATATTGATTCCATTAACCACCTCAGAACTCAGAAAAATGAAATGAAAATAACTCATTCATAATCCAGAGAGATTGCCAAAGTGGAAGGAAAAGACAGGAGGGATCAATGGCTTCGTCCAGTTATTCACAATATACTGTACATCAATGACTTGGATGAGGGAAACAGAATTTGCTGATGTCACAAAAGTGGGTAGGATTGTGAATTCTGAGATAGACACAGAAAGGATTCAAGGCAAATAAGACACTATCTGACATAAGAAGTATAACATGGATGATTGTGAAAATACAATGGCAGATTATTATTTAATAGGATATAGACTGGAAAATGCAGATGTACTGTGGAGTTCTGGATGTCATGTACCAAAGTCAACAAAAGAAAACGTGCAGATGAAGTAAATAATTTTTAAGTGTTTTTTTTGTATTCATTCAAGGAGTCTTAGAGTACAGAAGCAAGGATGTTACAATTATTCAATGTTTTGATGAAATCAGATCTAGAGTTTGGATCTGGACCCAGAGACCTGATGTGTATAGTTTTGGTCCCTTTACCTAAGAAAGAATTAACGTGCACAGCAGGATTGCAGCAGAAGATCACTAGACTGATTTCACTAGGCTAGGACCATTGTGTGAGGAAAGCTTGTGTGAACTAGGCCTGTATTCACTAGGGTTTAGGAAAATGAAAGGGAACCTATTGAAATGTACAAAATGTTGACAGGAGTAGATAGGATGTGGGCAGGATATTTCCCCTGCCTCAGGGGTCTATAAAAGGGGTCGCAGTCTTAAGAAATGGGTTAAGACATTTAGAACTGACATGAGGTAAAATACCTTCATTCAGAATGTCGTGAGCCTGTGAGCTCTACCACAGAAGGCCAAGCCACTGAATATATTTAAGACACAAAGGTTATTAAAGAGCATGGTTAGAGAGCAAGACCATGGTATGAGATAAGAGGATAAGCTGTTTCTACTGAATTGAAGAGCTGGTTTGAAGACCAATGGCATTCTACTGTTTCTGTAATGCTGCGATGAGGAGGCTGATGTCTGACGTTACGGCTCTGGAGATTTGCAGACAGATGTGTTTGCATCTGCGTTGTCTTCACTTGACAGCCTCTGTTAATTCACGGGTCAAAGCATTCTCAGCATGAGCAAACAGACCAGGCAAGATAGAAAATTTTATGACAACTAGGCAAGAGCTTTTACTTCACGCAACAATAGACAGCAAACTCAATGAGGTGAACATGGCTTTAGCTAATGCAAGACTTAAAAAAAAATCAGCCTTCCTTCTTAACTATTTAAAAATTCATCTTAAATTACCTTGGATTATTGGAATCTACGTATTTCTTAACGGTTAAAAAATTTTGGCAGCGTTTTGAAATAAGTTTATTTGGAATCAAAAATTTTTCATTGTATTTGAAGAGAAAGCCAAAACTAAAACAGTCAATGCCTTTTAAAAGACAAATCAAGATACAAGAGTTTATTTAAGTCAGCAGGTATGGGCATGGATTAGCCTATTCATTTTTAAATAAATCCTTTGCAACAGCAAAGTCATTTGTCATTTAAACATTTTAAGCATTGAGGTTTGCATATAAAATAATTCATTGGTTAGAGATTGTTGGAGAAACTACTTTGCAACAAAATATAATTGTAGTTGTGTGATAATCTGCTGGATGTGTTGGCACATCAAGTGCCTGTAATTGCCATCTGGTGTATGCAAGACAGGAAGTGAGTCAACGTAAAGAAGCTGAGCTCACCCTCACAGTGCATCCTCTACTCCAAGTATTAACATCATTGTTAATGTTAATTTTCATCCTCAGTTGTCATAAATCATGCAAGTCATTGACTTTGTGTGAAACTTCTTTTCATTTTGGCTCTCTCCGCAGAGGGAGGAGTGTTAAAAGTCCTTGCAACATTGAAGAGTCACTTCAACAAATATCCTCCGATTTGACTGTATGGAGTAAATATCTGCAAGAAAGCAGTCTCCCTAGTTTTCCAAGCCAGAATCACCACTGGAAATTACCCAACAATCATAATCTAATCCATTTCTGATGAAGGGTCAGAGACTAAAGGCAGCGATTGTTTCTCTTCCACAGATGCAGCCTGATTTACTGAGTTTTACCAGCACTTTCAGCTTTTGTTTTGTCATTTTTTTCTCATAGCACAGAAACAAACAATTATGTTCATGCCAAACTTTATAAATTCTACTTTAGTCTCATTTCCCTGCATTATGACACTGTTCTTCTGCGCCTTGCCTATTAAAGTGTCTGCCTGAAAGTCTCTTCATTAAAACCATTGTACCTGATTGCACACCTCCTGTGGAAGATTGTTCCAGATATCAACCATCTGTTATGTAAAAATGTACTCCTTAAATTCCCTTTAAAACTCCTCGCTGTCATCTGAAATCTGTGTCCTTTTGTTCATGATATTCCCACCAGGGGAACAAGATTTTGACTATTTATCCTCTCACAATCTTAAGTACATGTCAGGTCACCCAAGCTTCATTACTCAAGGGAAAGCAAGCTCAAACTATTCAGTCTCTTCACATACAGTAGCTGAAATTCTCCAATGAAGACAACATGCTGGAAAATCTCCTCTGCACTCTCTCCAGTGTAATCCTTTCCATAGTGTGGTGAGAAGAGGGCATGGCTTCAATGGTAGTGGTACTTGATGGATGCTGTTTTTTTGTGCCATTGCTCCTTGTAGATGTGTTCAATGGTGGGGAAGGCTATACCTGTGATGGACTAGGCTGCATCCACTACTTTTAGTAGGCTTTTCCATTCTTGAGCATTGGTGTTCCCGTAACAGTCAATATACTCTCCATTGTGCCTCTATAGAAGTTTGTCGAAGTTTTAGATGATGTACCAAAACTGTGCAAACCGCTAAGAAAGTGAGGGTGCTGCCCTATCTTCTTTGTAATGAGATGTATGTGCTGGTCCTAGGGAAAGTTTTCTGAAATGATAACACCAAGGAATTTAAATTTACTGATTTTTTCATACTATTAAATTTACAATAATTAGTAGATCATTATTTTCTGGAAATGCTCTTTGCAGAAGTAGTCTATATCTTCCATAAAATAATTATACTAGTGTCCAGTATTAGTGTCCAGAACAAGTAAATTCAAGGTCAAATGTGATACATTTTAAAGAAGTAAAAATACTGAAAAGGGAATCTAAAACATCTCAATTAATACTTGTAAACATTTTCAGGAAAACATAAAATTATACTCAACCTACTTAAGATGAAAGCATTCACTGTTCTTTTGACTTGCTTTACAATCACATGCATATTTCATAATCTTCCAAGATTCTGAATTTATTTGCTTTCCATTTTGCACTGTTGTTTTTCAAATGCAACAGTGCATTCTGCACACATGATGAGAAAATGAAGCGCTGTTTCTCAATTCATTCTGACGGCCTTCTTTTCTCTTCACCCACCCTGACGATCTTCTCATCACCTTCCTCTGGTTCCCCACCTCCTTCTTTTTCTTCCACGGTCCACTGTCTTCTCCTATCAGATTCCTTCTTCTTCAGCCCTTCACTTCTTCCACCTATTGCTTGCCAGCTTTTCACATCACTCCTCTCCTCCACACACCCACCTTCTCCTTCACTTGATGTCACCTGTCACTTGCAGCTCGTACTACTCCCCCTTAACACACTTTCATATTCCTGCTTCTTTTCCCTTCCTCTCCAGTCCTGATCAAGGGCGTCGGACCAAAACGTCAACTGTTTATTTTCCTCCATAGACACTGCCTGAGAGTAGATAATGTCTATATGGACGTTAATAAAGCACCTGAAAAGGTCCCTCATGGTAAGTTGGTCTAGAAGATTAAATAAAAGCATCGTGATGAGCTGGTAAGTTGGATACAAAATTTCTTTAGCGATAGAATACGGAGAGTAGTAATACTGGAGGTATGGGACCAAAGGATGAACATCATCTCTGGTAGGGTTTGCAAACTATTACATAACAATAATATTAATAATAATAATAACTTTATTTATCTATGTACCTATAGCACCTTTCAGACATTAAGATGCAAGCTCAAAGTGCTTTACATACTGTAAAGATAATTCAATATAGTCATAAATATAGGAGACAAAGTAAAAAATCATATGTAAAGACAAGCATTATATAGAACAAAATGGAATCGAATATACCAAACTATGTAAGTGTTATCAACAGCAACAGGCATTAAGCAATCTTATAATAAATCAGAGAAAATCTGCCCAGATGAGTATAATAAGATTTTAGAAGTGTCTTGAAACAGTTCACACTATGAACCTGGCATATCTCAGTCAGTAGGATATTCCAGATTTATGCTGCGAAAGAACAAAAGGCTGCATTATCAGTTCTTCCTCGTGGAACAGTAAGCAAACCAGTACTCGTGGAATTAAGGTGATGATTTGGGACGTAAGGGGATAGACACTCCAAAATACATGGAGGACCCAGATTACACAGAGCCCTATAAACAATTACGAGTACTTTAAAACTGATCCTAAAGGAGACGGACAGCCAGTGTCAGGCCCTGATGGTAAACATGGTACGGCTCTGAAAATCTGTGCCAACAACCTGGCAGAAAGTTTAAGGGCATATTCAATCTCTTGCTGCTGCCGGTGGTTTTCATCTGCTTCAAAAAGGCAACAATCATACCAGTGCCAAAGGAGAGCAGGCTGAGCTGCCTCAATGACTGTGGCCCAGTTACACTCATATGTACTGTGATGAAGTGCTTTGAGAGATTGGTGTCGACTAGAAGCAATTCCTAACCTAAGCAAGAACATGGACATGCTGCAAGCTGTCTATCGCAACAATAGGTCCGCAGTGATGCAACATCATTTGCTCTCTGCTCGGCCTTAGTTCACGTGGACATAGCTATACCTATGTCAGTCTGCTGTTTATTGATTACAGCTCAGCTTTCAGTTCAACAATCATACCCTCAGTGCTAACCAACAAGCTTCAAAACCTGGTCATATGTACCTCCATCCGTGACTGGATCCTTAACTTCCTTTTCGGGAGATCAGTCAGTGCAGATCAGAAGTAACATCCTCTCGCTGACAGTCAACACTGGTGCACCTCAAAGATGTGTGCTTAGCCCATTACTCGACTCTCTCTACGCCCACGACTATTTGCTAGGAACAGCTCAAAAGCAATCTATAAATTTTCTGATGATCACCTATTGTTGGCAGAATTTCAAATGGTGATGAGGAGGCATGGAAGAGCGAGATAGATCAGCTGGTTGAGTGGTGTCACAACCAACAACCTTGCACTCATCATCAGTAAGATGTTGGAATTGATTGCGGACTTCATGACGGGGATGTTGAGGAACACATACCAGTCCTCATCTACAGATCAGGAATTTAAAGGGTGAGCAGTTTCAAGATCCTGGGCACGAGCCTCCCCAGCATTGAGGACATCGCCAAAAGGCGTTGCCACAGAAAGGCAGCTTCCATCATTAAGGACCCCCATCATCCAGGACTAGCCCTTTTCTCATCAAGAAATGAGGCATAGGAGCCTGAAGACACACCCAATATTTTAGGAACTGCTTCTTCCCATCTGATTGCTGACTGGACAATATACAGTACTGTACAGTAACGTATGTTGTTTTTATTATTAAACTGTGGTTCCATTCTAAACAACAAATTTCACAACATATACCAGAGATATTTTGCATCAATCTTCACTAGCAGTATGGTGGACGTTGCAGGTCTCAGGGGGCATGAGGTGTACGAAGTTACCATAACTAGAGAGAAGGTTCTTGGGAAACTGTAAGGTCTGAAGGTAGATAAGTCACCTGGACCAGATGGTGTACACCCCAGGGTTCTGAAAGAGGTGGCTGAAGAGATCATGGCGGCATTAGTAATGATCTTGCAAGAATCACTAAATTCTGAAATGGTTCTGGGGAAGAATGAAAAATTGTAAATGTCACTCCATTTTTCAAGCAGGGAGAGAGACAGAAGAAAGGAAATTATAGGCCAGTTAGTCTGACCTC
Organism: Mobula hypostoma; assembly: GCF_963921235.1. NCBI lineage: Eukaryota > Metazoa > Chordata > Chondrichthyes > Myliobatiformes > Myliobatidae > Mobula > Mobula hypostoma. The sequence continues at coordinate 160,159,095 of NC_086099.1, read as the reverse complement.
AGTGGAGGGGAAGATGTTGGATTCTATCATAACGATTATAATAAAGAACTTCATTTCCCAGTGGGCAATGCAGGGGGTCCACACGGAACCAGAAGCTATGACAGTGACCTGGTAGCGCACGCACAGGGTTGAGCAGCAGTTCAGTAGTAAAAAGTTCTAATGTAAAAACATGCCAAGTTTGTCTTTGTTAAGAACAAACATAAGAGTCACCATGCTATAAAAAGGATGCAGAGACCGTGGAGAGGGTGCAGAAGTAGATGCTCTAATCTTCAAGGAGCGAGAGAAGCAAAGAAAAGGAAACTATAGACCAGTTCGTCTGACATCAGTGGTGGGAAAGATGTTGGAGTCGATCATTAAGGATGAGATCTCAGGGTACTTGGAGGACATCATAAAATAGACCATAGTCAGCATGGTTTCTTCAAGGGAAAATCTTGCCTGACATATCTGTTGGAATTCTTTGATGAAGTAACAAGCAGGATAGACAAAGGAGAATTGGTAGATGTTGTGCATTTGGATTTTCAGAATACTTTTGACAATGTGCCACACATGAGGCTGTCTAACAAGCTTGAGCCCAGGGTATTACAGGAAAGATTCTCGCATGGATTAAGCAGAGGCTGATTGGCAGGAGGCAAAGAGTTGGAATAAAGGGAGTTTTTTTCTGAATGGCTGGCCGGTGACCTGTGGTATTCCACAAAGGTCTGTGTTCGGACTTGTTCTTTTTAAATTGCAAGTCAGTAATTTGGATGATGAAATTGATGACTTTGTTGAAATGTTTGCAGACGATACCAAGATAGGTGGAGGGGCAAGTAGCTTTGAGGAAGTAGAAAGGCTTCAAAAGGACTTATACAGATTAGGAGAATGGGCAAAGAAATAGTAGATAGAATACAGTGTCAGGAAGTGTATGGTCATGCACTTTGGAAGAAGAAATGAAAGGCTGGACTATTTTGTAAATGGAGAGAAAATACAAGAAAAAACTGAGGTGCAAAGGGACTTAGGAGTCCTTGTGCAGGATTCCCTAAAGGTTAATTTGCAGGCTGAGGAAGGCAAATGCAATGTTAGTATTCATTTCAAGAGGACTAAAATATAAAATATAAAATATATGTAATGTTGAATCTTCATAAAGCACTAATGAGATTTCATTTGGAGTATTGTGAGCAGGTTTGGGCTACTTACCGTAGAAAGGATGTGCTGAAACTGAAGAGGGTTCAATGAAGGACTCCAGGATTCAATGGCTTGTTGTATGAAGAGCGTTTGATGGTTCTAGGCCTGTATCCACTCGAATTCGGAAGAATGAGGGGTGACCTCATTGAAACCTATCAAATGGTGAAAGGCCTTGAGGACACAGAAAACACAGCCTCAGAATAGATGGGCGTCCTTTTAGAATGGAGATGAGGAGGAAATTCTTTAGCCAGAGCATGGTAAATCTGTGGGATTCATTTCCACAGACTGCTATGGAGGCTAAGTCTTTATATATATTTAAAGCAGAGGTCGATAGATTCTTGGTTGGTCAGGGCATGAAGAGATAATGTTAGAAGGCAGGAGATGGGGGCTGAGAGGATAATTGGATCAGCCATGATGAAATGGTGGAGCAGACTCGATGGACTAATTTGCTCTTATATCTTATGGTTTTAAGGTCCTATATTAAACCTAATTCTGATTCTGGTGCATTGCAATGATGAGTCCTGGGATCTCCATTGTTCAGAAAGGATATAAATGCTTTGGATAAAAATGTAAGTTCCAAGGAATGTTGGAAAACTGGAATCAAAATTGACTTGATGATAGGAGGCAAGTAGTGGATCGGAATTTCTCAGAAGGATTTCTCACAGGTCAGCGGCAGTTATTTACAAAGGGAGCTTCGAGAGCATTTGTCCATTGTACGTAGCTTATCAGCTGCTATAACCGGAGCACCAGTCATAAGATAAATAGCAGGGAAGGTTCAGGCATAGAAGGGAGACACAGCCTAGCAGAGCGGTCATTAAAGGAGCGGACTTTGATGGAGTGATCTGAGGCAGAGTGGTAGGGCTTTGGCTCATTCGGGCTTCTGCAATATTGGGTCAAGGCGAGGTAAGTTACCTGTGAGGAATAGAAACAGGAAGTATGTCTGTGAGGCTGGTGTTCTGAGCTGGGCGTCAGGTATAGGAAGTCCAGGAGATGCCCAGCCTCCCGGAAGGCTACATCTGCGCCAGGTGCGTCAAGCTGCAGGTCCTTAGGGACCGGGTTAGGGAACTGGAGATGCAGCTCGATGACCTTCGTCTGGTCAGGAAAAGTGAGGAGGTGATAGAGAGGAGCTATAGGCAAGTAGTCACACTGGGGCCTTGGGAGACAGACAAGTGGGTCACAGTCAGGGGAGAGAAAGGCAAGAGTCAGATACTAGAGAGTACCCCTGAGATTGTCCCCCTTAACAATAAGTATTCCTGTTTGATTACTGTTTGGGGGGATGGCCTACCTGGGGGAAGCAACAGTTGCCGCACCTCTGGCACAGAGTCCAGCCCTGTGGCTCAGAAGTGTAGGGAAAGGAAGGGGGTCAGACAGGCGATTCTGTAGATGCAGGAAAGAAACACGGATGGTGGTTTGCCTCCCAGGTGCTAGGGTCCGGGATGTTTCTGATTGCGTCCACAATATCCTGAAGTGGGAAGGTGAACAGCCAGAGGTCGTGGTACATATTGATACCAATGACATAGGTAGGAAAAGGGAGGAGGTCCTGAAAACAGACTACAGGGAGTTAGGATGAAGTTGAGAAGCAGGACCTCAAAGGCAGTAATCTCAGGATTCTTGGCTGTGCCACGTGACAGTGAGAATAAGATGGAGGATAAATGCATGGCTGAAGGATTGGAGCAGGGGGCAGGGATTCAGATTCCTTGATCATTGGGACCTCTTTTGGGGCAGGTATGACCCGTACAAAAAGGACGGGTTGCACTTGAATCCGAGAGGGACCAATATCCTGGCAGGGAGGTTTGCTAAAGCTACTGGGGAGAGTTTAAACTAGAATTGCTGGGGAGTAGGAACCAAACTGAAGAGACGGAGGAACGGGCGGTTGGCTCATAAATAGAGAAAGCTTGGACACAGTGCGAGAAGTAGGCTAGGCAGGTGATAGAGAAAGGATACGCTCAGATTGATGGTTTGAGATGTGCTGATTTTAATGCAAGAAGCATCATGAACAAAGCGAATGAGCTTAGAACCTGGATCAGTACTTTGAGCTATGATGCTGTAGCCATTAGTCTTGGATGGCTCAGGGGTAAGAATTGTTACTTAGAGTGCCAGGCTTTAGGTGTTTCAGAAGGACAGGGAGGGAGGCAAAAGAGTTGGGGGTGTGGCACTGCTGATTAGAATTAGTGTCATGGCTGCAGAAAAGGAGAAAGTCAAGAAGGGATTGTCTACTGAGTCTCTGTGGGTGGAAGTTAGAAACAGAAAGGGGTCAATAACTCTACTGGGTGTTGTTTGTGACCACCCAATAGTAACAAGGACATCGAGAAGCAGCTAGGGAGACAGATTCTGGAAAGGTGCAATAATAACAGGGTTGTTGTGATGGGAGATTTTAATTTCCCAAATATTGATTGTCAGGTATATGGAGGAACTTAAGGTGGGGGGGTTATATGGAAGGCTGGGTTTAAGGGTCAGCACAACATTGTGGGCTGAAGGGCCTGTACTGTGCTGTGCTATTCTATGTTTTATGTTCTATCTCCCTAATACAAGGGGTTTAGATGGGGTGGAGTTTGTTAGGTTTCCTGACACAATATGTAGATAAGCCTACAAGAGACAGACTGTACTTGATCTGATATTCGGAAATGAAGCTGGTCAGGTATCAGGTCTTTCAGTGGGAGAGCATTTTGGAGATAGTGATCACAATTCAATATCCTTAGCATTGGAGAGGGATAGGAATAGACAAGTTAAGAAAGCATTTAATTGGAGTAAGGGGAAATATGAAGCTATCAGGCAGGAACATGGAAGCATAAATTGGGAACAGATGTTCTCAGCGAAATGTATGGCAGAAAAGTGGCAAATATTCAGGGGATAGGTATGTTCTAATGAGACAGAGAAAGGATGGTAGGGTACAGGAACCGTGGTGTACAAAGGCTGTTGTAAGTACAGTCAAGAAGAAAAGAAAAGCTAACAAAAGGTTCAAAAAACAGGCAATGATAGAGATTTAGAAGATTATATGGCTAGCAGGAAAGAGCTTAAGAATGAAATTAGGAGAGCCAGCAGGAGCCATGAGAAGGCCTTGGCAAGCAGGATTAAAGAAAATCCCAGGGCATTCTACAAGTATGTGAGAAGCAAGAGGATAAGATTTGAGAGAATCAAGTGTGACAGTGGAAAAGTGTGTATGGAACAGGAGGTACTTAATTGAAGCAAAGTATACATTCCATATTCCCTATGGAAAAGGATCTTGGCAATTGTAGGGATGACTTACTGTGGATTGAAAAGCTTGATCATGTAAACATTAAGTACAAGGATGTGCTGGAGCTTCTGGAAAGCATCAAGTTGGATAAGTCACCGGTACTGGACAAGATGTACCCTAGGCTACTGTGAGAGCCGAGGGAGGAGATTGCTGAGCCTCTGGCAATGATCTTTGTATCATCAATGGGGACGGGAGAGGTTATGGCAAATTGGAGGGATGCAGATGTTGTTCCCTTATTCAAGAAGGGGAGTAGAGATAGCCCAGGAAATTATAAACCAATGAGTCTTACCTCAGGAAAAGATCCTGAGAGGCAGGACTTATGAACATTTGGAGAGGTATACTATGATTAGGACTGGTCAGAATGGCTTTGTCAAAAGGTAGGTTGTGCCTTACCAGACTGATTGAATTTTTTGAGGATGTGACTAAACATGTTGATGAAGGTAGAGCAGTACATGTAGTGTATATGGATTTCAACAATGTATTTGATAAGGTACAGCATCCAAGACTTATAGAGAAAGTAAGGAGGCATGGGATCCAAGGGGACCTTGCTTTGTGGATCCAGAATTGACTTGCCTACAGAAGGCAAAGAGTGGTTTTAGATGGGCCATATTCTGCATGGAGGTCGGTGACCAGTGGTGTGCCTCATGGATCTGTTCTGGGACCCCTTCTCATCGTGATTTTTATAAATGACCTGGATGAGGAAGTGGAGGGATGGGTTAGTAAGTTTGCTGATGACACAAAGGTTGGAGGTGTTGTGGATAGTGTGTAGGGCTGTCAGAGGTTATAGCGGGATATTGATAGGATGCAAAACTGGGCTGGGAAGTGGCAGATGGAGTTCAACCCAGATAAGTGTGAGGTGGTTCATTTTGGTAGGTCAAATATGATGGCAGAATATAGTATTAATGGTAAGATTCTTGGCAGTGTGGAGGATCAGAGGGATCGTGGGATCCGAGTCCATAGGACACTCAAAGCTGCTGCCCAGGTTGACTCTGTGGCTAAGAAGGCATATGGTGCATTGGCCTTCATTAATCGTGGGATTGAGTTTAAGAGCCGAGAGGTAATGTTGCAGCTATAGAGGACCCTGGTCAGACCCCACTTGGAGAGCTGTGCTCAGTTCTGGTCACCTCACTACAGGAAGGATGTGAAAACTATAGAAAGGGGGCAGAGGAGAGTTACAAAGACGTTGCCTGGATTGGGGACCATGTCTTATGAGAATAGGTTGAGTGAACTCAGCCTTCAATCCTTGGAGTAACAGAGAATGAGAGGTGACCTGATAGTGGTATACAAGATGATGAGAGGCATTGATCAGGCATTGATCAGAAAAGTCAGAGGCTTTTTCCCAGGGTTGAAATGGCTAACATGAAAGAGCACAGTTTGAAGGTGCTTGGAAGCAGGTACAGAGGACATATCAGGTGTAAGTTTTTTTGCACAGCAGGTGGTGACTGCATGGAATGGGTTGCTGGTGACAGTGGAGGAGGCAGATACGATAGGGTCTTTTAAGAGACTCCTGGATAGGTACATGGAGCTTAGAAAAATAGAGGGCTATGGGTAACCCTAGGTAATTTCGAAAGTAAGTACACGTTCAGCACAGCGTTGTGGGCGGAAGGGCCTGGCTTGTGCTGTACGTTTTCTATGTTTCTACGATTTCAGATCTGTAGCAATTGGTGTACCACAGGGATCAGTATGAGGACTTATGTTTTTGGAACACATTAATGACTTGCATGAGAATGTAGATAGTAAGTTTGAAGATGACAAGAAAATTATGGAGTCTTAGATAGGTAAAAAAGATTGTTTACAGATACAGCAACACATAGGTCAATTGGAAAGCTGAGTAGAGTGGTAGCTGATGGAATTTGATCCCAACAATGCAAGGAAATGCACTTTTGGAGGACAGATTCTGATAAGAATAAAGTACTAAATGCCAATGGTCTTAACAGCATTGGCGGAGAGAGAGGCTTTAAGGTCCAAGTTCATTGCTTCCTGAGGATGGTGACACAGGCGGACAGCATAGTGAAAAGGATGTTTGGCATGCTTTCCTACATGGACTGAGGTAACAAGTAATTTGCAATATTGATTAGAGCACACTTAGAGGTTTGATTGTCATAGTATAGGAAGTACACAATGATAAAAGAGCGAGCACAGAAGAGATTCACTAGATGTCCCTGGAATAAAAAGCTGTTATTACAAGGAGAGATTGGATAGGCTGGTTTTAATTGCACTGGAGTGTAGGAGCTTGAGGGGTGAGCTTTTAAAGGTTTATAAACATATAAGGGGCATAGATAGGATAGATAATTTATTCGAAGAGATAAAAGTGTTTGTAGATTCTGGAATCTAAGAAAGCAACAAACACTGGACAATTCAGTGTGTCATGTTGCATTCATGGAGGCAAAAGTGTGAGCTGATGTTTTGGATTGGGCATTAGGAAAGGAGGTGGTTGGTGGAGGCAAATACAACATTTAAAAAGTGTTTTCAAGTATTTGGATAGGAAATGTAGAGGAGAATTTGGGTCTAATTTTGGCAAATAGGATTAGCGTAGATTGGCATCACGGTCTCTGGGTGGACAAGGAGGGCAGAAGAGGTCTATTTCCATGCTGTGGAATTGAAGATTAAGAATGTGTACATATGTATTTGCATGATTGGGAAAGCAGTCATAATTCAATGTCACGTTTAGAAGTCTTACTCAGCAATTTAAGATAAAAGGATGTGATTGGTTGTGGTACCACGAGAGGTGGATCCCTCATGGCTCCTTCCTATGGTCAGTTGACTATTCATAAAATATGCAGACACAGCTCCCATTTTCCTGTTCTTCCCTATTGCTTCTTGCTTTGTTTCAGATCTACTCCTCATGCTGCCTTGGGAAATCAGCCAGTATAATCAATTCATTGACATATAATCATGTGCAACTGTAAGGTAAGGCAAATGAATCATAAGATTTATTATTAGAGACTGCTGGTAATTAATGATGGGACTGTAGCAAAGCGAGCTGTAGATGAATCTGGTGGTTGATTGGATAAGGTATTTGAAGTTTAACTCATTGGCATTGACAAGTAGTTTGTAAGACATTAACTACCTTCCCATTCTGAATTCAGTTCATGAAGGTTTTGCTCCTCATTTTATCCTCCCATGCTAATGCATTCTACTCTCTTCAGAGCATGTGTCTGGAAGACGTTCTCCCTCCCTGTATCCTGTATTTCTGAGGGCACAGAATAAACATTTACTGCTCCTACTCTTTCACCAAGTGTCTAGTGTCTGTAAATCTTGATGTAAACCCTTTTCCATGATTGGCAACTAGTTAATCAGATACATCTCACTTTAAGTATAATCCTAGCACCTCTATCATTGACTATGTACCTCCAAGCAGCTTTTAAAAATTTCCAGACCCCCACGTATAGCCAGTTAACATTGCAAGGAGTACAAGTTACACATAACAATCATGCAAATAAGCAAGAAGCATAAATACGCTGTTTTTTAAAACTTTCCAATCAATGGGAACAGATAAATGAGTGTCATGATTCTCTTACGAGGGGTGATTGATTAGTTTGTGGCCTAAGGTAGAAAGAGTCTTTTTAGAAAACCTGGCACATTTATTTTCAACATAGTCCCCTCCTACATGTACACACTTAGTCCAGCGGTCGTGGAGCATATGAATCCCTTCTTTGTAGAAGTGGTCCACAGCAGGGGTGATTGATAAGTTCATGGCCTAAGGTAGAAGGATACGAATTATTAACTTCAAACCTTCTGCATTATCACTCAAAGAGTTGAACTGCATGTGCATGTAACGAGAGCACCTTGGACCTCCAGGTGGTCCACAGCAGGGGTGATGGATAAGTTTGTGGCCTAAGGTAGAAAGAGGTGAGTTATACAGCTCTCGTTACATGCACGTGCAGTTCAACTCTTTGAGTGAAAATGCAGAAAGTTTGAAGTTAATATCTCCTTCTACCTTAGGCTATGCTTATCAATCACCCCTGCTGTGGACCACTTCTGGAGGTCCAAGACGCCAACCTCTACAAAGACGGGATCTGTATGCTCCACGACCGCTGGACTAAGTGTGTACATGTAGGAAAAATAAATGTGCTAGGTTTTCTAAAATTGACTCCGTCTACCTTAGGCCACAAACTTATCAATCACCCCTTGTACTCATGTTCAAGGATTCTACAATTTAATCCTGATGATCTTCACCAAACAGTCAGCAACAATTTCTTAATCAGAAATCACTTGACATACAGTGTATCAGAGGGTCTTGTTTTGAGTGGTGGTGAATTATTGTTAGCTCTTGGGTTCATGTTCTCCAGCAACCAGCTCATAAATGCAATAATTTGGTTAAATCTTCACTATAAATGCCCTTTAAGATCTTTATCCTGTCATGGTTTGGGCACACCAGTGCTATTCCAGTATTATATTAATACTGCATTCATTTCCCAGTCATAAAATACTGCCTCCTTAACCAATTAATATTTTTCTGGAAGAATAAATTTACACATGTCAAGCTGTATGTGAAGGTCAAGAAGAGAAGGTTGGTCTGATTAGTGTGGGGAGTGTATGGCAGGCAAGTATAGACATTGGTCAGAGTGAAATACCAAAGTGAAGTACATGTAGCAAAAAAAAATAAGTACAGCCAGACAGGAGATGGACAAATATAGGACTATGCTGGAAATTTGCCTTTAGCCATTTTACCATACCATTCTTTGTCGAGATCTTAAGGATATTCCAGGTAAAATTATGTGATATATTCCCACGTCAAGTTAATGGCTAACTTACTCTATTGGATGGAAAATATTCTTGCAATATTTGCAAAGGCTGTAACTAATTTAAAGATAGGTTTTAGTCTTTCAATGTATTTTTATTTATCACAAAGAAAATAAACCTCCAGATGGAAAGTTCATGCTCAAGTTTATTATTGTTATAGGCATGCATATGCAGGGTCTCAATACAGTAACATGAAAAATAGCTTTTGCAACAGCAGTAGCACAGAAAATTACAAGATAAGGATGAACATAAGTTAACATAAACTTCAATTCAATATGAACGATGACACTAGTGTAAGATCGAGGGAGAAGAGCAATGCAGCGGTTGAGCTCCCTGTCTGATAGCCATTCCATTGGAACTGCTGGAAGCAACAAGGAAAGATATTGCATGCAGGAGACAGCTGTGAGGAATGACCGGAGGGAATGAGTGTCAGGACTTGACGGTGCTGCATTATCTGCATTAAAAGGGAAAAGTGTAAAGAGTGACACAATTTAAGACACTGCCAAGATTAAAATTACCCATTACTAACCTTTTTACCTGATAGATCACTTAAGAATGATCTTCAAATAGTGGCATCTGCATCTTAGCAGTAAACTTCAGATATACCTATGGATCAGGTCAAGACCATCCACTGTTTTCAACTCTTCCATGGATTACAAATTTCTATTTAACATTTAAGATGCAAATTTTAGCTAGATATTTCTGACACAATCTCAGCCTCCAAAGTTTATGCATATAAATTTGTTGTATATGTTATAACATATTATATTGTGAACTATATTTCTAAGACAGTAGGAAGACGTTACAGTACTCTGGTCTTTAAGTGGAAATGAATGCATACGTATAGTTCATCATTAAACTGTTTGACATATGTGTAGGCTGCACATGACTAATACTGCAGAAGATGCCTAGAAGCAGGGAGGATGTGAAATTTATTTTAATTTTAGAAATGATTCTACTTGCAAAAGCCTCAATTTACAACTAATTTTGACATTACCGATTCTATTCCTCAAGTTAGTTGCAATAGATACTAGAGGTAGAATTAAAGAAAAATCAATAGATAAGACAGGAGTAATTATAACGCTTGGTGATTTTGCAGTCATGCTTCTGTTGATTTTAATTACAGGAGATGGATTTTGTAGTACTTCATAATCATCTTCCACCATTCATAATGCATGCTCTAATAACTACCAATGAGCTTGTCATTTATGCAATAAAATTAGTAGAAACCAATAATATAAATATATTCCTATTAGAAATGATTGCTTGGTCTTTTTTAATTGGAGATTATAGATACTTTTTCTCCTGAATCTATCTAAGTGAGAAATAACTAATCAGGGATCAGAGAGCAACTTAAAACTCCTTCAAAGTTTGTTAACACTGAAAAAAATGTTTCAAATAGAATAATGCACAGTAAGTACATCATAACAAAGAATATACAGAAAGACATGAAGCTGCTGAAGAAAACTAAAGCACTGGATACCAATACAACTTCTGTACTCGAACTTACACAGTTTTATCCCTTATCAGTAACTGTAATTTCAACTCACAGGTACAGTCTATCTCTAATTCTAACTTTGAACATACAGTAATTCGCCCTGACAACCACTTCTGCAATCACTTGAAGGAGCCTAACCCTATTAATTCCAACTGCAATTCCCTTGCAACTGCCTGTTACATTGAAATGCTAGCTAAACATTTAAAATGTTAGACTATTTTAAATTATGATCACTGGGTGATTTGTCTAGTCATAAAATTTTCATATGAGAAGCCCATAGTTAATGTAAGAATGAGCTAGTTATGGATTTCAGTGAGCCCTTTGACAAGGTCCCTCATGGGAGATTGGTTCAATAGGTAGGAGATGATGGAATCCAGGGTGAGGGCAAAATGGATCTAAAATTTGGATTCACGATAGGGAGCAGAAGATAATGGTGGAGGTTTGCTACTCTGTGATGATGGTTTTTTGTCACCCTTGTTACTGTGAATTAGACTATCGTCCTGTCATAGGGATAGTTTCATGTTTGAAGCTTTGACTACGATAGCTTTACAGACAAGAGAATTTATGCACATGTTGGAAATCCAAGCAACACACACAAAATCAGCAGGCCAGGAAGCATTTATGGAATGTCGAAATGTTGACTGTACTCTTTTCCATAGATACAACCTGGCCTGCTGAGTTCTTCCAGCATTTTGTGTGTGCTACTACGATAGCTTAGCAGTTAAAGTAATGCTATTATAGTGCCAGCTGTAAGATTAGGGTTCAATTCCTGTCACTGTCTGTAATGTTCTTGTATGTCTTGTTGTGACTGTATGGGATTCCCTTGGGTACTCTGGTACTTTCCCACGTTCCACAGATGTATGGGTTAGGGTTAGTGAGCTGTGGGCATGCTACGTTGGCACTGGAAGTGTGGCAACACTTGTAGGCTGGCCTGCTGGCCATTCTTGCTGGTTTGGTTTGACACCAATAACATATTTCACTGTATGTTATGATGTACACCTGACAAATGAATTTAATCTTATCATTTCTGCAATCCTACCATATCATGGACCTTGTTGCAATAGCACTGGCTTTCTGATCACTGGCCAACAATTTCTGCAGGCCCTGGCAAAGGTACCTGTGACAAACATCAATCATGTGAGTCTTGTACAATAAAAATAACTTTTCACCTTAGAATCTACCTCACCATTGACTTATACCTTATTGATTATCTGCACTGCATTTTTAAAATTTCATATCTCCTATTTTAGTGGTGTGTAGCTGTGATTATTATAGTGCAATAATTAAGGGCTGGGATGTAACGGCCATGCATCTATTTTCCGTCTGTCTGTATTTTATTTTCTGATTTGCATTTATTATGGGTAATTCATAACAAGCAATTTATTTCTCATTGAACTGTTCTAGCGTACTTCTGATGATGTCAGAATCACCTGGGTCAATGATGGCCAGTGTGTACAATCTATAGTATATAGCACAGCTGTAGCCAGCTCAATGTTGCCACTGTAATGACGTGCACCTGTCTTAGGATAGTACTCAGCTTCTGATTTCATCAAGTCTGCACAGTTCCACTCATATTACTTTTTCTAACTACACGCCTCGCAGTTAACTCTTTGTTCACCCGCAGTGCCGAAGGCATTCCAATTCCATACATGTAGTCAACTTATTGTCCGTTCATAAACAACACTTAAACAAGATTAAACAAACAACGCTCAGTTCAAATGTCAGCAACCAGAATATTTCAGTACTTCAACAGAACAAAGCAATGAACCCTTAGGCAAACACCACACTGTTGAGCAATGATCTAATAGACAGGCAGTGCTGACCATTTGTTTGGTATAACATTTTTTTGTTGACAAAAAATGTGGCAGTTACTTTAAAAATAAGCCAAAACCGCTCAGAGACGAAGCACAGAGGGCCGACACCGTATGACCCGCTCAAATATTGAAGTTGGAAGTCAAAAAAAGTATGCTCGCTCCTTTATTAAGAAACCAGCAAAGACAAATGATCTTTTAATGATAAAACCAAAGAAACTAAAACTAACAATATAAAAAAATAAAGTCTAAACATATTCAAATGTACTAAGCCAAGCATTCTTAAACATAACTAAGTGAAGCGGTCAACAATCCCTCAACGTGCTCCCGACTCAAACCAGACTAAAACTGACTAAAGACAAAGCATGAATACGTAATTAAACTCTTCACTTCTACCATGCCCCAACCCACATGACAAATTACCCATAATAAACATGCAACACAAAATACAATCCAGACAGAAAGAAAATAGATATGTGGCTCCTACAGTCTTCATCAGCAATAAAACTTGAGAGAAAAAGATTAGTTTTGGTACTAGAGAAAATGCATGAAAATAAATGTGGGATGAGACCAATTAAAGTAAATTCAAACTTCAAAAGTTTGAAGTACTGTAATTTTATTATCGAAGTATGTATACCATATCATCCTTGAGATTTATCTTCCTGCAGGCAGCCACAAAACAAAGAAACACATAGAAACCACGAAAACCCCCCACACAACAAAGACTGACAAACATCCAATGTGTGAAAACAGAACAATTTACGCAAACAATAAAAATAGTTAAAAAATACACAGAACACGAACCGCAGAGCCGCTGAAAGTGAGTCTGCAGCCACGGAGCCCGTTCAGCACCGAGCACATGAAGCCAGTCCACAAGCCCGATGCCTGCAAGACAGCAATTGCTCCTGAATCTGGTGGCGTGGACACAAAGTTCCTCCACCATCCACCCACTAGCTGCATTACCCAGCTATCTAGATGAAGCTGAAAAGATCTGCAGATGATGGAAATCCAAAGTGACACACACAAAATGCTGGAGGCACTCAGCAGGCCAGGCAGCATTGATGGGAAAGAGTAAACAGTCGATGTTTCAGGCCGAGACCTATCTTCAGGACTGGGAAAAAAGATGAGAAGTCTGAGCAAGAAGTTGGGGGGAGGGGAGGAAGAAGAACAAAGTGGTGGGTGATAGGTGAAACTTGAAGGTGGGGGAGGACATCTAGCCTCTGTGTCCAGTACATAATTCTCTGTAAATTCTGCCATCTCCAACGGGGTCCCATCACCAAGCACATCTTTCCCTCCCTCCCCCACTTTCTGCTTTCTGCAGGGATTGTTCGCTATGCGACTCTCTTGTCTATTTGTCCCTCCCTCCTGGTATTTTTCCTTGTAAGCTGAACAAGTGTCATACTTGCCCCTACACCTCCTCCCTCACTATCATTCAGGACCCCAAACAATCCATCCAGATGAGGTGATACTTCACTTGTGAGTCTGTTGAGGTCACCTACAGTATCCGGTGCTCCCAGTATGGCCTCCTGTATATCGGTGAGACCCGATGTAAATTGGGAGACCACTTCGCCGAGAACCTATGCTCCATCTAGCAGAAAAAGCAGGATATCCCAGTGGCCACCCATTTTGATTCTACTTCCCATTCCCATTCCAATATGTCAATCCATTTCCTCTCTACTGCCACAATGAGGTCACACTCAGGTTGGAGGAGCAACACCTTGTATTCCGTCTGGGTAGTCTTCAACCTGATAGCGTGGACTCTCTCAAGCTGGTGTCTGAAAAGAGGATGCTGTCTAAGTTGCATGCGATCTTGGTCAATGTCTCCCATCCACTACATAATGTACTGGGTGGGCACAGGAGTACATTCAGCCAGAGACTCATTCCACCGAGATGCAGCACAGAGTGTCATAGGAAGTCATTCCTGCCGGTGGCCATCAAACTTTACAACTTCTCCTTTGGAGGGTCAGACACCCTGAGCCAATAGGCTGGTCCTGGACTTATGTCATAATTTACTGGCATAATTTACATATTACTATTTAACTATTTATGGTTCTATTACTATTTATTATTTATGGTGCAACTGTAACGATAACTAATTTCCCCCGGGATCAATAAAGTATGACTATGACTATGACTATGACTTACATTGATTTCTTGAACTTCTGGTAATATCCCCTGCCCCTTTGCATTTCCCCCTTTGTATTTCCCTCTCTCACCTTATCTCCTTACTTGCCCACCACCTCCTGCTTCCATTTCTTCCATAGTCTTCTACCCTCCCCTATCAGATTTCCCCTTCTCCAACACCTTTGACCCTTTCACCAATAAACTTCTCAGCTCTTTACTTCATCCCCCCCCCACAATTTCACCTATCACCTACCACCTTGTACTTCTTCCTCTCCTCCCCTCCACCTTCTTACTCTGACTTCTTGACTTCTTATCTACTTTTCCAGTCCTGATGAAGTGTCTCAGGCCAAAATGCTAACAACAGGAATTCTGCAGATGCTGGAAATTCAAGCAACACACATCAAAGTTGCTGGTGAACGCAGCAGGCCAGGCAGCATCTATAGGAAGAGGCGCAGTCGACGTTTCAGGCCGAGACCCTTCG
Source organism: Mobula hypostoma (assembly GCF_963921235.1). NCBI lineage: Eukaryota > Metazoa > Chordata > Chondrichthyes > Myliobatiformes > Myliobatidae > Mobula > Mobula hypostoma. The sequence goes on along the minus strand of NC_086099.1, from coordinate 160,144,039 downwards.
TCAGGCCAAAATGCTGACTGTTTACTCTTTTCCATAAATACTGCTTGGCCTGCTGAGTTTTTCCAACATTTTATGTGTGTTACCTCGATGAAGTCAGTCTTTATGAGCCTAGATTATTTGTCCTATAAATTGAGAACCTAGTTTGTTCATCAAAGCATCAGAAGATATTCTCTATGATGTACCTAGTGGCAATATTGACTTGGAGCAGGAAAAATTATCCATACTACAAAATTCTGCGCACCAAGGCCTCAGGAAATTATCACTTGGAGTTGGCAGAGCTAAGCATTGAAGGAGTTTTCAGAGGATAGAGTTAACTTGGTAATTAATTTGTATAGAAAACAATTAGCATCAACCAAGGCCCAGTGTGGTTTGAACAACAGAACCTGGAACACATCAGGGAATATAATCATCACTCTCTGAGCCTAGAGCTGGCATCAGGGGAAGTACAAGGAATCAGCTGGAGTCTGCAGCAGATGCATTCGGTACGAATAAGTGCTGGGTACATCTGCTGCCAGAGGAAACAGTCAGCAATGGTTCAAGCATTAAGAGGTAACTGGACAAAGCCACTCATCCCACTCAAGGCTTGGTGGATGTCAGAAGGAAAACTAACTAAGACTGACAATAAGTATTAATCAATGAAAGCACTTAATACTGATTAAGAGCCGCAAAATGTCAGGAAAACTAATTAGTAAGTCATTCATTAAGTACGGAAAATGATTAGAAACCTTTAATAAAACTCCTATGTTGTCCATATAGTTCCTTCTGGCCAAGAAATAAAGCACATGTAGTACATGCTGCCCAGTTTTAGGATATCCCAAACTAATTGCTTGCTTTTGAAAGGTAGTTGCCTTGCTATTACCTGAACATGTTTGGAAAGCAGTCAGCCGCAGAACAAGATAGGGAGCAAACAGTTAATGGAGATAGCTCACTGGGTGACACTGTTTCTGCTCAAAATACTGCAAATATGTCATATTCCATGTAGCCCAAGCACTGAATAGAGCATTACTTGCTTAAAATAATAACAAAATGCCGGTAATACTCAGCAGGATTCGAAGAGAGAGTAATTCAGATATGAGGTTAAATCAATGATTATTTCAGAAATTTCAGCTTCTCTTTCAGATATCCAGTATTGTCAACACTTTACTCCAGATATTCTAGAGCCACAGGGCTATTGATTGAACCAATATAGGTATATATTGGGCTACTACATTGCCAGAGGCTGTTACTAATGGACAGGGCGCAGGGTGTCACTTCTTGTTCCCTGCAGAACGCACTTAGGAACCAGAAAATACTGTGGATGAAATTTGTGCTGAGTGTTTAGGCAGACAGGCGATCAAATGCCAGCAGGTTGAGTCCTATTCCCCCTGATTTCATTTTTCTCTGGATATGTTTCAGTCTGTTGGCACTGCTTCACCCTCACTAAATCTCACTATCACTTAACAAATAACTTCAGAAACGGAAATTGAGGGAAAATTCTGTAATCAGTTACATCTGGGCATCAGCCATCTCTTGAATGATTCCTGGAACCTATCTCCAAGAGTGTTTTTAAATACTCCACCTACTGAAGTGAGGTTTATATGGTTTGTGCTACATATTCTAAAATGTCCCAAGAAATACACTATTAGTTTTACTCCCTTCAGTTTCTCGGAATACATCCCTTTATCCCTATAATACAAGTGAATAAAAGGTAGGGAAGCAGTACTTTCTGGATGCTGCACATTACTAAATGTCTAAAACTTAGTAATAAAGCAAGCGTAGCTACATTTTCATGCCTCCGCACCTATAATCTGTACTATTTTTCAGGTCAACACATACATTTCCAACATCTGCAGATTTTCTTGTGTTTGCTATTTTTCAGATATTAATTTTTATATTTTTGAGGACTGTTAGTCAGGTTTCCATAATTTTAATAATTGACAATGTGTTATCAAATTTACTAAACTATTTGATAATTTTAACCAAAACACGTTTCCTGAAAAATCAAAGGCTCTGAAGTTCATTTATTATTACAATATACAACTCTGAAATTTTTCTTCTCCAGATAGCCATGAAACCAATAGAGAGAAGAACCACAGTACAATCATCAACCCCCAAATCCTTCCTCTCTGCCACAGAAAACATGAACAAAAGGAACAGGCACATTGACCCCCAAATCGCCGCCCTCTGCACACAAAAAACGAGAAGAATCAGGTGAAAAACACAGAATATAAATAACTATAAGACTGAAAAAAGTCCAAGTCATGTCCAAAATGCCAAAAACTAGGGTAACATTCCCTGGGCAAAGATTCAGGCCTTGCCCTCTCCGTAGCAGAGCGATTCCCCCCCCCAGAGATCAAAAGGCAGTCTCCCCTCTCCGTAGCAGAGCGATTCCCCCCCCACCCCGTGATCAAAAAGCAGTCTTCCCTCTCCGTAGCAGGGTGAATCCACCAGAGATCAAAAAACAGTCTCTCCTCTCCATAACAGAGCGATCCCAGCAGTGATCAATAAGCAGTCTCCCCTCTCCATAGCAGAGCGATTCCACACAATAAAAAGGCAGTCTCCCCTCTCTGGCACAGAGAAATCCCAACAGTGATCAAAAAGCAGGCACAAAGTGTAATTCAGTGTGCCTAGTATGATCATCTCAATGCTTCATAAGCATGGATAGAGCCTGAAAGTTAAGTTTGCTCATTATATTAGAGATAGACAGAGGCCACTTTATTAGGTACCTTCTGAAACCAACAAAGTGGTCATTGAGTCTATGCTTGTGGTCTTCTGCTGTACCCCATACACTTCAACGTTTGATGCGCTGTGCATTCAGAGGTGCTCTTTTGTACAATAATTTTGGAACAAGTGTTTTTTTTTGAGTTATTGACTCCTTCCTCTGCTTGAATCAGTCTGGCCAATCTGCTCTGACCTCTCTCATTAACATTTTCAGTCACAGAACTGCCACTCACTGTATGTTTTTTTTGTTTTTACATTATTCTCTGTAAACTCCCGAGAGAATTGTGCATGAAAATGTGAGGAGGTCAGCAGTTTCTGAGATATTCCAACCACCCCACCTGGCACCAGTGACCATTCCGTGGAAAAAGTCACTTGGATCACATTTCTTCCCCATTCTAATATTTGGTCTAAATAACAACTAAATGTCTTGACCATGTCTGCATGCTTTTATGAATTGAGTGGCTGCTACATGATTGGCTAATTAGATATGTGCATTAATGACAGGTGCACAGGTGTGCCAAATAAAGTGGCCACTAAGTGTACATCAGGGGCTGTTCTTTTGTCTCCCCTTCTCCCAATCCTTTTCAAAATTTGGCTGAAGACTCCTAAACGGAGCAATAGTTTAATCCTGTTAAAGTAGCATTACAGGATTATGCTATTTATCCGGTAAAATAGCACAATCCTGTTTTGCTGTTAAATATACCCTCCAGATCAGCGCTTGATTAGTTTGTGCAACTCTTGATTGAGGATTAGCAACATAGACCATATACTGGATTCCAAAGAAGGTACAGAAATGGAGAATTATGAACCTAAACAATGCTTTTCCTCCATTTAATAGCATTGCAAGTGCATGTGGATATTTCATTCCCTCATCATCCTTGTACCTTGGATTTACAATGGTGGTTCAGAAAGTGTATGATTAATTTAGTCATGTTCTTATCAACATACTTCTAGATAGCCACAGGTTTCTCGTGTCACATTTCCTCATCAAGAATTAGATTTTAAATATGAGAAATTTTCAATAAGAAAATTTCATTGCTTAATTCCAAAATGTTGCTTTCCAATGAAGTTCACATTTAACAAATAAGAGAAAATCTGCAGATGCTGGAAATCCAAGCAATGCACACAAAAGAAACTGGAGGAACTCAGCAGGCCAAGCAGCATCTGTGAAAAGAAGTACAGCTGATGTTTCAGGCTGAAACCCTTCGGCAAGACTGGAGAAAAAAATACTGAGGAATAGATTTAAAAAGTGGGGGGAGGGGAGAGGGAACTACCAGGTGATAGGTGAAACCTAGAGGGGGAGGGATGAAGTAAAGAGCTGGGAAGTTGATTGGCGAAAGAGATAGAAAGCCATGGAAGAAAGAAAAAGGGGGAAGGAGCACCAGAGGGAGGTAATGGGTGGGCAAGGAGATGAGGTGAGAGAGGGAAAAGGGGATGGGAAATGGAGAACGTGGAGAGGTTGAAGGGTTGGGATTCACATTTATTAAGAATGTCAGTTTGAGACATAAACCATGATCACTTTCTGATAAAACCCTTGGACTTTAGAAAACTATGTGAAAATCATTAGCTTTCCTTCAATATTTTTGTTTCTGCTTGATGTACGTATTTGTATTTGTAATACCTTATGATATATCCAGAGCTCCTTTAAATATTTGAACGGGGCTTTGCCTTTAGAGGAGAGTGGTATCCTTTCACATGTATACTTATAGTGGAGAAATGAAACTGGGGGATTACCTATCTATCAATGTCATGAATAGGAAAATAATCCTACAGTATCCTTCAGTATGGCTGGAATGTACTGCCTGAGAGAGTGGTTGAAACAGAGTCACTGTCAGTCTTTAAAATAGGTGAGGGCTACAGAGTAAGGAATTAATATGGAAGGATAGACACTGGTCATTGTGGAAATGTTAGACCAAATGGCTTGTTTCCTTGCTGCATGATTTATTGATTCCATAATTTATGATAATTAGTAATATTGCTATTATTAGTTTATTTTGATTAGAGTTGCAGGTGGAGATTTAAATGAAACTGGAAGGAGAATACAAGTCAATACTGAAATATCTAGTCAAGGAGCAGCACTTTAATTTGGATATTGATATGTAGAGGGAACACAATTAGGCAGGGAATTTAACAGCAATATCCCATCAGTTAGTAGGTCAGTAGAGGGAAAATGTTGGAAAGTTAAAACTAAAAGACACTTAATATGAATTTACATCTCTTTAGTATCAAAATAGGCAAATTAAATGGACAGAGATAAATAAATTTGATTAAAAATTACAGGTTGCATGCAAGACTATTTTATCGAACAGTATCAAGTGATGGAGTCAGTGAAAAGGCTATCATAAATCTTCTATTACTGTAATGAAATAGGATTCATTCAAATTCCCAGAGGAAAAGACAAGGGAAGACTGATAATAAGATAAAATCTTACATTAAATTATTGTACATAAAGCTTACATTTAAATAAAGCCATATGGTCTCAACTGTATTTTGAATGATATTTGGATTTGATATTACATAATTAAATCATGTTTCTATTAAAACAGTTTGATACCACAAATGAATTAATTAATTTTTATGTTCAATGAAATAAATTCTGTTTATAATACTTTATAATTAACTATGAAATGAATAACCAATCAGTACACACAAAATGCTGAAAGAACTCAGCAAACCAGGCAGTGTCTATGGAAGAGAATATATTGTGAATGTTTCAAGTCGAGACCTTTTATCATGACTGGAAAGGAAGAGGGCAGAAGCCAGAATAAGTAAGTGGGGAAGGAGAAGGAGTATATGCTGGCAGGTGATAGAGGACCAAGTGAAGTGGAAGGCGGATGGGTAGAGGAGGGAGGATGAAGTAAAAACTGGAAGGTTATTGGTGGAAGAGACAATGGGCTGAAGAAGAAGGAATCTGATAGGAAAGGACAGTGGACCATGGGAGATAGGGAACTAAAGGGAGGTGATAGGCTGCTGAGAAGAAGAGAAGGTATGACAGCGTAGCAGGATGGGGAATGGAAAAGGAGAGAAGGAGTAGGGGGAGAGTAATTACAAGAAGTTGGAGAAATTGATGTTCATGCCATCATGTTGGAGGCTAGGAACAAGAACATGAGTTCTTGCTCCTTTAACCTGAGTTTGGCCACACAGGGGATGTGGGCAGGGTGAGCTGAAAGACCCAGCCCTATACTGTCCAAATCTATGACTCCACAATTTTGTAATAGTCCATGTGAATCAAAGCACAAATCAGTTAAGCACTCAAATTGGAAAAATTACTTGCTTCCACTGCTCCTTATGGAGAGTTGATTTCCTGTATGCCCTCACTATCATAGTTCCATGATCTGCTCCACACTCCATTTATTATCACTGCCATTCTACCTTAATTAGCAGCTGAAAGAGTGTGCATGATGCATAATTTTCCCTCATATTCCACTTTCCACGTCTGCCTTATAGTATATCTCTTCTCCAATTATGTGAGTAAATAATTAGGCATTGAGGTAAAAAATGTTTTGCAGCAGTAGTCAGCGCAAAGACGTGAAAAATATTATAGATGATGAAAATACATAAATTTTCATGGATTGTTCAGACATCTAATGGTGAATGGGAAGAAACTGCTCCGAAATTGTTGATTGTGGTTCTCTAGGCCTCTGTACGTCCTCCCCTGTGACAGTAATGAGAAGAGGATGTGTCCTGGATGATGAGGACCTTCAGCGACAGACGCTGCCTTCTTTTTTTATACTGCCACTTGAAGATGGCCTTGATGGTTGGGAGGGTTGTGCCTGTGGTGTTGAAGGGTTGAGGTTGAATCTACAACCCTTTTCAGTCATTGAAATCCTGTGCATTGGAATCTCCATACCAGGTTGTAATGTAACCAGTAGGAATGCTCTCCACTGTCCATCCATAGAAATTTTGTAATCTTTACTGACATACCAAATCTCCTCAATCATCTATATTTTTCAGCGTCAGTCACATCCCAAAGATCCATTTGATTCAGGGGAAAGATGACATAGTGGTTGGAGGTGTTGTGGATAGTGTGGAGGGCTGTCAGAGGTTACAGCGGGATATTGATATGGTGCAAAACTGGGCTGAGAAGTGGCAGATGGAGTTCAACCCAGATAAGTGTGAGGTGGTTCATTTTGGAAGGTCAAATATAATGACAGAATATAGTATTAATGGTAAGACTCTTGGCAGTGTGAAAGATCAGAGGGATCTTAGAGTCCGAGTCCATAGGACACTCAAAGCTGCTGCGCAGGCTGATTCTGTGGTTAAGAAGGCATATGGTGCATTGGCCTTCATCAATCGTGGGATTGAGTTTAGGAGCCGAGAAGGAATGTAGCAGCTATATTGGACCCTGGTTAGACCCCATTTAGAGTACTGTGCTCAGTTCTGGTCGCCTCACTATAGGAAGGATGTGGAAACCATAGAAAGGGTGCAGAGGAGATTTACAAAGAAGTTTCCTGGATTGAGAAACATGCCTTATGAGAATAGACTGAATGAACTCAGCCTTTTTTCCTTGAAGCAATGGAGGATGAGAGGTGACCTGATAGAGGCACATAAGATGATGAGAGGCATTGATTATGTGGATAGTCAGAGGCTTTTTCCCAGGGCTGAAATGGCTAGCACAAAAGTGCACAGTTTTAAGGTGCTTGGAAGTAGGTACAGAGGAGATGTTAGGGGTAAGTTGTTTTTTTTTATGCAGAGAGTGGTGAGTGCGTGGAATGTGCTGCTGGTGACGGTGGTGGAGGTGGATATGATAGGGTCTCTTAAGAGACTCCTGGACAGGTACATGGAGCTCAGAAAAATAGAGGGCTATGAGTAACCCTAGGTAATTTCTAAGGTAAGGACATGTTTGGCACAGCTTTGTAAGCAGAAGGGCCTGTATCGTGCTGTAGGTTTTCTATGTTTCTAAGTGGCTTTACTTTGAAAAAAATAGACATATTTATGGTGATATATTGGGAATTATTGTGCTCCCAATTATATTCACAACGTATAGATTAGCCAACAGAAAATCGTGAACTCGTGCTTCTGATGGGGCTTAATCGCAAGATTCTGCAGAGTGGTGCTGACAGCCCAGTGCATTTGTAGTTGTGAACTTCCCATGATTCAGAACATTTAGAAAGACAGGTGTGTAAAAAGTGCCCGAAGGATCACTGGGGACCAGAGTCACCCCAACCACAATCTATTCCAGCTGTTACCATCTGGGAAATGGTACCGCAGCATAAAAGCCAGGACCAACAGGCTCCAGGCCATCAGACTGATTAACTCATGCTGATTTGAGTGTATTTCTATGTTACATTGACTGTTCTATTTATTATAAATTACAATGATTTCGCATTGAGCATTTTGACAGAGACGTAACGTAACGATTTTTACTCCTCATGGATGTGAAGGATTTAAGAAATAAAATCAATTCAATTCCATGTCACAAGAGCAATGTATTCACTCCTGCCAAGTGCATCCGCTTGCTCTTGGCAAAGAAATCCTTCAAGAACCAACCTGATACATTCCATTAAGATTGCAATTTGATTATTTTTAGAAGATTTTTGCTGTTATGGTGCATTTATATTTGCTGTTAAAGAAACTGGAGCTTAATAATTGAAGTCTGAAGTTCTCTGGATGACTGCCATAGCTGATTATAGTAATGGAGCCATTTCCAGGTGCTTCAGATAGAAGTCTGGATTTTCTCACTGCTTAAGAAAATAAGAGGGGTGATTGATAAGTTCGTGCCCTAACATAGAAGGAGTCAATTTTAGAAAACCTAACACATTTATTTTTCAACATAGTCCCCTCCTACATGTACACACTTAGTCCAGTGGTCGTGGAGCATACGGATCCCTTCTTTGTAGAAGTGGTCCTCAGCAGGGGTGATTGATAAGTTTGTGGCCTAAGGTAGAAGGAGATTGAGTTACACAGCTCTTGTTACATGCAGAAAATTGAGAGAAAATGCAGACAGTTTGAAGTTAGTAGCTCATCTCCTTCTACCTTAGGCCACAAACTTATCAATCACCCCTGCTATGGACTACTTCTGGAGGTCCAAGACGTCGACCTCTACAAAGAAGGGATCCGTATGATTCATAACCACTGGACTAAGTGTGTAAATGTAGGAAAAATAAATGTGCTAGGCTTTCTAAAATTGACTCCTTCTAACTTAGGCCACAAACTTATCAATCAACCCTCGTACTGTGCTGCTTGTCACTCAAGAGAATCATGTCCAGTCAAGTTGCTTTTATTGTCATTTCAACCATAACTGCTGGTACAGTACTCAGTAAAGATGAAACAATGATTCTCCAGGACCATGGTGCTACATGAAACAACACAAAACTACACTAGACTACCTGAAACAACGTAAAACTACATTAGACTTTAGGCCTACATGGGGCTAGATAAAGTGCACTAAACAGTGCAAGACAGTACAATAATTAATAAAGAAGACAATAGGCACAGTAAAGGACATTACAATATAATAATAAATGCTGTAAATGTAAATGTAAACAATGTAAACAACGTTTTAGCAGGAATTGAGAAAGAAATGAACAAAAATTGCAAAGGGAGTGGAGTGGTGTTCAGTTGAAAGTGTGTGTGTGTGTGTGTGTGTGTGTAGGTTGGTGTCAGACTAGACTCTGGGAATTTAGAATGTTCTTTCTGTTATGTTTTGTAACTTTAGAAATTAATTGAAAGAAAAAAAAAGGGGGCCAAGATGTGTATGCTTAGCTTTACTTTAGTGAAGCACTCACTTATGACTTGTGATAACGTACGCGATTCACGTACTTTTACACACAACCCATAAACAATTATGTAAACAAAGAATACTTAATCAAAATATATATTCACAATATTACTCAAATATTACTGAAATATTAAATACACACTTACCCGTTTATATGAGAAGTTGTACAAAGAAGCAGACAAAGCTAATCGGTGAAATCATTTAGTCACCTGGTCTTCAACGCCCTCCCATTATGGTATATTTATGTCTGCTATTCTGTCAATGGTTGATAATTGGAAAAGAGATTAAAATGTTTTCTCACGTAGGCATTGCATGAAGCATCCATGCATAGTTGGCTGCCTAATTCTTTTATCACCCTGCAGCACAATGTCAATTTTAATTCACATCCAAATACTCTCTGTGCTTTGAGTCTCCGTCCTTTGCATTTTTTTCTGTTTATTACCAACGGTAATCTTCAAAAATACATTAACTAAATGGATTTACTAGTTTCCAATTTAATTTGGACCAGCAGCTACTTGTAAGTCTGACATAATTTTATATCTATGTAATTTAGGATGATGCTCTACAGCACATGATGATGGTAGGTATTTGTATCTGTCAAGGCTGTTTTATTATAGAGGGCTAATGGATAACCCTAGGTAATTTCTATGGTAAAGACATGCTCGGCACAGCTTTGTGGGCCGAAGGGTCTGTATTGTGCGGTAGGTTTTCTATGTTTCTATAATCAAGCATCTAAAGGTTAGTTGGCAGTAAATGTCCGTCATTGTTTCCTCACTCTATTGAAAATTGCTTGGTTTTTCTGCCAGTGAAGCATTGTAGTAACGATGGTATGATCATAGATCTTAGTCATCAATGACAAAGAAACAAGTTCTTTCGGCCCACCTCATTCCTGCTGACCATGTTGCCTATCTATACTGATCGAATCTGCCTGCATTAGGCCTGAATGCTGAAAGAAACTGCAGAGAGTTGTGTGCATACAGTGGCATGCAAAATTTTGGGCACCCCGGTCAAAATATCTGTTACTGTGAATAATTAAGTGAGTAGAAGATGAACTGATCGCCAAGAGTCATAAAGTTAAAGATAAAACATTTTTTTCAACATTTTAAGCAAGATTCGTGTATTATTTTTGTTTTGTGCAATTTTAGAGTGAAAAAAGGAAAGGAGCGCCATGCAAAAGTTTGGGCACCCCAAGAGACTTGAGCTCTCAGATCACTTTTGCAAAGGTCTCAGACCTTAATTAGCTTGTTAGGGCTATGGCTTGTTCACAGTCATCATTAGGAAAGGCCTGGTGATGCAAATTTCAAAGCTTTGTAAATACCCTGACTCCTCAAACCTTGTCCCAACAATCAGCAGCCATGGACTCCTCTAAGCAGCTGCCTAGCACTCTGAAAATTAAAGTAAATGATGCCCACAAAGTAGGAGAAGGCTATAAGAAGATAGCAAAGCGTTTTCAGGTAGCCGTTTCCTCAGTTTGTAATGCAATTAAGAAATGGCAGTTAACAGGAACGGTGGAGGTCGAGGTCTGGAAGACCAAGAAAACTTTCTGAGAGAACTGCTCATAGGATTGCTGGAAAGGCAAATCAAAAGCCCTGTTTGACTGCAGAAGACCTTCAGGAAGATTTAGCAGACTCTGGAGTGGTGGTGCACTGTTCTACTGTGCAGTGACACCTGCACAAATATGACCTTCATGGAAGAGTCATCAGAAGAAAACCTTTCCTGCGTCCTCAGCACAAAATTCAATTTCAGAAGTTTGCAAAGGAACATCTAAACAATCCCGATGCATTTTGGAAACAAGTCCTGTGGACTGATGAAGTTAAAATAGAAATTTCTGGCCACAATGAGCAAAGGTATGTTTGGAGAAAAAAGGGTGCAGAATTTCATGGAAAAAACCCTCTCCAACTGTTAAGCACAGGGGTGGATTGATCATGCTTTGGGCTTGTGTTGCAGCCAGTGGCACGGGGAACATTTCACTGGTAGAGGGAAGAATGAATTCAATTAAATACCAGCAAATTCTGGCAGCAATCATCACACAGTCTGTAAAAAAAAAGCCGAAGATGAAAAGAGGATGGCTTCTACAACAGGATCATCATCAGATGTCATGCCCATTTTGAGCTTTGCCATGGCCAACACACTCCTGTTTCAGGTCAAATGGATCAATTCATTGGTATTCATTTCCAGTTCTCCGGCTGCTGTCTCCATCATCATTTGTCTTTGTCTTCCTCTTGCTTTCTTCCCTTCAATCTTTCCAATAATTACAGAGCATTCTAACTCCTCTTTCCTAACCACGTCCAATGAAGTTACATTGTCTTTTCATGATCTCATACATTATTTCTCTTTTTGTATTTGCACTGTTCATGACAACCTTGTTAGATATTCGTTTCGTCCATGATATTCTTTGCATCCTCCTCAAAAACCACATCTCTGCTGCTACAATTCGTTTTCTCATGTTACTAGATATTGTCCAAAATTCTGAGCCATATAACATAACTGGATAATTTCAGTACTCTGGGGATAATGATCCTAAATACACCTCAAAATCCACAATAGACTACCTCAAGAGGCGCAAGCTGAAGGTTTTGCCATGGCCCTCACAGTCCCCAGACCTGAACATCATCGAAAACCTGTGGATAGACCTCAAGAGAACAGTGCATGCAAGATGGCCCAAGAATCTCACGGAACTAGAAGACTTTTGCAAGGAAGAATGGGTGAAACTCCCCCAAACAGGAATTGAAAGACTCTTAGCTGGCTGCAGAAAGTGTTTACAAGCTGTGATACTTGCCAGGGGGGGGGGTGTTCCTAAGTACTGACCATGCAGGGTGCCCAGACTTTGGCATGCCACTGTAGCTCAGCACATCATGGAAACTGCTATCCCCTCCATGGATTCTGTCTATACTTTATGCTGCTTTGGTAAGGCAGTCAACATATTGAAAGACTCTACTCGCCCTGGACATGCAGACTTCTCCCCTTTCCCAAGCAATTGGGAGGACATAAATAATCTTCCAGAAATAGTAGGGGACAGAGGGTCCAGTGAGATGGAGGAACTGAGCGAAATACATGTTAGTAGGGAAGTGGTGTTAGGTAAATTGAAGGGATTGAAGGCAGATAAATCCCCAGGGCCAGATGATCTGCATCCCAGAGTGCTTAAGGAAGTAGCCCAAGAAATAGTGGATGCATTAGTGATAATTTTTCAAAACTCGTTAGATTCTGGACTAGTTCCTGAGGATTGGAGGGTGGCTAATGTAACTCCATTTTTTAAAAAAGGAGGGAGAGAGAAACCGGGGAATTATAGACCGGTTAGCCTAACGTCGGTGGTGGGGAAACTGCTGGAATCAGTTATCAAGGATGTGATAACAGCACATTTGGAAAGCGGTGAAATCATCGGACAAAGTCAGCAAGGATTTGTGAAAGGAAAATCATGTCTGACGAATCTCATAGAATTTTTTGAGGATGTAACTAGTCGAGTGGATAGGGGAGAACCAGTGGATGTGGTATATTTGGATTTTCAAAAGGCTTTTGACAAGGTCCCACACAGGAGATTAGTGTGCAAACTTAAAGCACACAGTATTGGGGGTAAGGTATTGGTGTGGGTGGAGAATTGGTTAGCAGACAGGAAGCAAAGAGTGGGAATAAACGGGACCTTTTCAGAATGGCAGGCGGTGACTAGTGGGGTACTGCAAGGCTCAGTGCTGGGACCCCAGTTGTTTACAATATATATTAATGACTTGGATGAGGGAATTAAATGCAGAATCTCCAAGTTTGCGGATGACACGAAGCTGGGTGGCAGTGTTAGCTGCGAGGAGAATGCTAAGAGGATGCAGGGTGACTTGGATAGGTTGGGTGAGTGGGCAAATTCATGGCAGATGCAATTTAATGTGGATAAATGTGAAGTTATCCACTTTGGTGGCAAAAATAGGAAAACAGATTATTATCTGAATGGTGGCCAATTAGGAAAAGGGGAGGTGCAACGAGACCTGGGTGTCATTATACACCAGTCATTGAAAGTGGGCATGCAGGTACAGCAGGCGGTGAAAAAGGCGAATGGTATGCTGGTATTTATAGCGAGAGGATTCGAGTACAGGAGCATGGAGGTACTACTGCAGTTGTACAAGGCCTTGGTGAGACCACACCTGGAGTATTGTGTGCAGTTTTGGTCCCCTAATCTGAGGAAAGACATCCTTGCCATAGAGGGAGTACAAAGAAGGTTCACCAGATTGATTCCTGGGATGGCAGGACTTTCATATGAAGAAAGACTGGATGAACTGGGCTTGTACTCGTTGGAATTTAGAAGATTGAGGGGGGATCTGATTGAAACGTATAAAATCCTAAAGGGATTGGACAGGCTAGATGCAGGAAGATTGTTCCCGATGTTGGGGAAGTCCAGAATGAGGGGCCACAGTTTGAGGATAGAGGGGAAGCCTTTTAGGACCGAGATTAGGAAAAACTTCTTCACACAGAGAGTGATGAATCTGTGGAATTCTCTGCCACAGGAAACAGTTGAGGCCAGTTCATTGGCTATATTGAAGAGGGAGTTAGATATGGCCCTTGTGGCTACGGGGATCAGGGGGTATGGAGGGAAGGCTGGGGCGGGGTTCTGAGTTGGATGATCAGCCATGATCATAATAAGTGGCGGTGCAGGCTCGAAGGGCCGAATGGCCTACTCCTGCACCTATTTTCTATGTTTTCTATGTAATTGAAGATTCTGAAGCCTGAGAGTACATAAGTATAAGAAATAGGAATTGATATGGGAGGTGAGGGGAGTAATGAATTAAAAGTATTGTATATGAATGCACGGAGTATAAGAAATAAAGTGGATGAACTTGAGGCACAGTTGGAAATTGGTAAGTATGAAGTTGTGGGAATAACAGAGACATGGCTTCAAGTGGACAGGGCCTGAGAAATGAATATTCAAGGGTATACGTCCTATCAAAAGGACAGACTGATGGGCAGAGGGGGTGGGGTGGCTCTGTTGGTGAGGAATAATATTCAGTCCCTCACGAGGGGGGACATAGAATCAGGAGATGTAGAGTCAATATGGATAGAACTGAGAAATTCTAAGGGTAGAAAGACCCTAATGGGAGTTATCTACAGGCCCCCAAACAGTAGTCTGGATGTAGGGTGTAAGTTGAATCAAGAGTTAAAATTGGCATGTCGCAAAGGTAATGCTACAGTTGTTATGGGGGATTTCAACATGCAGGTAGACGGGAGGAATCAGGTTGGTACTGGACCCCAAGAAAGGGAGTTTGTGGAGTCCCTCCGAGATGGATTCTTAGAACAGCTTGTACTGGAGCCTACCAGAGAGAACGCAATTCTAGATTTAGTGTTGTGCAATGAACCGGATTTGATCGGGGACCTCGAGGTAAAGGAGCCATTAGGAGGTAGTGACCATAATATGATAAGTTTTAATCTGCAATTTGAGAGGGAGAAGGGAAACTCGGAAGTGTCAGTATTACAGTTGAACAAAGGGAACTATGGTGCTATGACGGAGGAGCTGGCCAAAGTTCAATGGAACAATACCCTCGCAGGGATGACAGTGGAACAGCAATGGCAAGTATTTCTGGGAATAATGCGGAAAGTGCAGGATCAGTTCATTCCAAAGAGGAAGAAAGATCCTAAGGGGAGTAAGGGGAGGCCGTGGCTGACAAGGGAAGTAATGGACAGTATAAAAATAAAAGAGAAGAAGTATAACATAACAAAGACGAGTGGGAAGCCGGAGGATTGGGAAACTTTTAAAGAGCAACAGAAGGTAACTAAAAAGGCAATACGCGGAGAAAAAATGAGGTACGAAGGTAAACTAGCCAAGAATATAAAGGAGGATAGTAAAAGCTTCTTTAGGTACGTGAAAAGGAAAAAAGTAGTTAAGACCAAAATTAGGCCCTTGAAGACAGAAGTGGGTGAATTTATTATGGGGAACAAGGAAATGGCAGACGAGTTGAACAGGTACTTTGGATCTGTCTTCACTAGGGAAGACACAAACAATCTCCCAGATGTAATAGTGGCCAAAGGACCTAGGGTAATGGATGAACTGAAGGAAATTTATATTAGGCAGGAAATGGTGTTGGATAGACTGTTGGGTCTGAAGGCTGATAAGTCCCCAGGACCTGATGGTCTGCATCCCAGGGTACTTAAGGAGGTGGCTTTAGAAATCGTGGACGCATTGGCAATCATTTTCCAATGTTCTATAGATTCAGGATCAGTTCCTGTGGATTGGAGGGTGGCTAATGTTGTCCCTCTCTTCAAGAAGGGAGGAAGAGAGAAAACAGGGAATTATAGACCGATTAGCCTGACGTCAGTGGTGGGAAAGATGCTGGAGTCAATTATAAAAGATGAAATTACGACACATCTGGATAGCAGTAACAGGATTGGACTGAGACAGCATGGATTTATGAAGGGGAAATCGTGCTTGACTAATCTTCTGGAATTTTTTGAGGATGTAACTATGAAAATGGACAAGGGAGAGCTAGTGGATGTAGTGTACCTGGACTTTCAGAAAGCCTTTGATAAAGTCCCACATAGGAGATTAGTGGGCAAAATTAGGGCACATGGTATTGGGGGCAGAGTACTGACATGGATTGAAAATTGGCTGGCTGACAGAAAACAAAGAGTAGCGATTAACAGGTCCCTTTCGGAATGGCAGGCAGTGACCAGTGGGGTACTGCAGCGTTCAGTGCCGGGACCACAGCTGTTTACAATATATATTAATGATTTAGATGAGGGAATTAAAAGTAACATTAGCAAATTTGCCGATGACACAAAGCTGGGTGGCAGTGTGAAATGTGAGGAGGATGTTATGAGAATGCAGGGTGACTTGGACAGGCTGGGTGAGTGGGCAGATGAATGGCAGATGCAGTTTAATGTAGATAAATGTGAGGTTATCCACTTTGGTGGTAAGAACAGGAAGGCAGATTATTATCTAAATGGAATCAAGTTAGGAAAAGGGGAAGCACAACGAGATCTAGGTGTTCTTGTACATCAGTCACTGAAAGCAAGCATGCAAGTACAGCAGGCAGTGAAGAAAGCTAATGGCATGTTGGCCTTCATAACAAGGGGAATTGAGTGTAAGAGCAAAAAGGTCCTTCTGCAGCTGTAAAGGGCCCAGGTGAGACCACACCTGGAGTACTGTGTGCAGTTTTGGTCTCCAAATATGAGGAAGGACATTCTTGCTTTTGAGGGAGTGCAGCGTAGGTTCACAAGGTTAATTCCCGGGATGGCGGGACTGTCATATGCCGAAAGATTGGAGCGACTGGGCTTGTATACTCTGGAATTTAGAAGGCTGAGAGGGGATCTTATTGAAACATATAAGCTTATAAAGGGATTGGACATGCTGGAGGCAGGAAGAGTGTCCTGCTGATGGGTGAGTCCAGAACCAGAGGCCACAGTTTAAGAATAAGGGATAGGCCATTTAGAACGGAGTTGAGGAAAAACTTTTTCACCCAGAGAGTGGTGGATGTATGGAATGCTCTGCCCCAGAAGGCTGTGGAGGCCAAGTCTCTGGATGCTTTCAGGAAAGAGATGAATAGAGCTCTTAAAGATAGCAGAATCAAAAGTTATGGGGATAAGGCAGGAACTGGATATTGATTGTGGATGATCAGCCATGATCACAGTGAATGGCGGTGCTGGCTCGAAGGGCCAAATGGCCTACTCCTGCACCTATTGTCTATTGTACCACCAGGCTCAATGACTACTGAATTGATCTGTGTGAACAATATGCAAGACAGTTTTTTTTACAGTACCTTGGTATATGTGACAACAATGCACCAACCTACCAATTTACCAAATTATCCAAGTACTTGTTCAAAAGCCTTTTAAATGCTGTAATTGTTTTCACCTTCTCTGACAGCTGTTCCATGATATTTCCCATGCTCTGCATGCAAAACTTATCCTTCAGATCTCCTTTAAGCATTTCCTCTGTCATCTTAAAGTTGAGCTCTCAAGTTCTAGACTTCCCTGCCTGGAAAAAAGATTCTGATAATATATCCTTTCTCTGATCCTGATAATTTTATAAACCTCTATATAGCTACTCCTCAGCCTCCGACATCCTAATTCAGCCTGTCCTTATAACTTCAGCCCTCCATTACAAGCAACATCCTGGTAAATCTCTTCAGCATCCTCTCTATTGCTACAACATCTATTGCTGTAGTGTGGTGACCAGAAATTTGAACAATACTCTAAGTGCAGTTTAAGTAATGTTTTGTCACAACTACAACATGATATCCCAAATCTCATGCTCAATTCCTCAGCCTGTAAAGACAAGGAAAATGAATGCCTTTTTTCACTACTTGCCCCATAATTTTGCCTTTTAACTTGCTCCTTTTCTATTTGGAAACTCTTTGCAAGATCTGACTTGTCCTTGAAAATTGGTAATTTAACACAAGAGTAACTTATCAATGAGAGGAAGTATACTGCAACACTTGTACCTCACACTACATGTTGTAGGTTATATCCAGAGACAATATTCCAGAAAGTCTGTAATGAAAGTCGTCATTAGATTTTCATAGTGACACAAGCATTTTCTGGATAGAAGTCCTATGATGAGAATACCCATATATGCAAAAACAAAATGTAACTCTATTGAAATTAAACTTGAGAAGTTACCATCTCACATATTTAGCCTTAACTTCAGCTTGCCTACAGCCAACAGAGCTCAAAGTATCGGCTATACTTTGAACTTCTTCCAGATAGCTACTTCTTTGGTAAGTGAACTGAGGGGCGCTCTTCTAAGAACCTTAATGAAAGTTCTTTGGAACTGTTTCATGGTGCAATCAAATTCAGGATCTCACATTGTTCCATGTTATATTCCATCAGCCAAATCCTTTCCCATTCACCTTTCATGCCTATATCCCCTTTCAGCTTCAATGGATTCTCCTCATAATCCATACTGCCATCAGTTTTGTATAATTAACTGACAAGACATATTACATATGGTTCCTTTTTTTCAAATTATTGATATAGATTGTGAGGTAGCTGGGGCTCCAGCACCATTTTCTGACATGTTGTCACAGCCTCCCAGAGAGAAAATAAGTAAGAGATCCTTAGGCTTATAGAGTTGCATTTATGTCCTTGTTTCACTAGAGTCATTTACCAACTAAAACCTAATCCCATGCTCCGATGTTAACACTTCCAAGATTCCAGCTGATCAGAAGCAGGTACATTGTAAAGAAATCCCCTTGGCCGTGATCCCTGGTCTATATTCCTGAGCCTCAGCCACAAGCCTTATCTCCCTCAGCAGGTCCTCACTTCCAATGCTCAGCCCTAATTCCCAATTCTGGCCACTAGACAGGTGCAGTTTATCTCTATGTATAATTAACATAGCTGCAAATGTCTCCCTGAATATCAGTCTAGAATAACCTTTTGGATGGGCAGAATTCCTTAAGTCCCAGTATTTTGCATTCATGTAGAATTCAGTGCAGCACTTGGTGATTATTTTCCAGCAGTATAGTTCTGAGCTCTTTCTGACGAGAAGGGAACTGTTATCCTGATTCAAACAAAATAAATCTAAAATCTCCGATGACTACTCAGTTTTTTTTCTCTAAACATTGCTTTCTGTCTTGTAATCTAGAAATGATAAGCTACATAAATAACCATCTAATAAAATGGACTCTGAACTCCTGTTAAACACAGAAGATCTCCATCAGATAGTGAACATGATGGGAACGAAGTTTTAAGAACATTCCCACCAAAGCAGGCATTAGGCCACACTGAATCAGTTATTCATATTTTTGTGGCTTTGAAGTATAATGATCTGTCTTATATATCACACTCAAAAATCTATATTCAGAAACTTTGTAGGGAAATGGCAATATTTTAATTTTAAAACATGAATGAAAATTCTATGATAAATCTTCATTTCAGAATACAAAGTAGCAAATCATACAAGAGTCATTTATAGCACATAAGAATGTGGGTTCTGGGAATTTTATGGCTTTAAGACACAGAATTTAATCACATTCATCAGAAAATATGCACAACAGCTTAAATAACATGTGTTGGAGTCTTTATCTTGTCCTTTTATTTTCCTTTTCTTCAACACTGTATCTAAAATGTTCTGGACCTTGGCAGGAGGAAGACATTTATCTGTGGAGATAAACTTATTTATACAGCAGAAACAAAATCAAAATGCTGGAAGTAAAAATAGGAAGTGCTGAAAATACTTAGGTATTCAGTATCTGTAGAAAGGGAATCAGAGTTAACATTTTAGGTCTATGACCCTTTTCGGCATATACTGTATATGACCCATAAATTATTTTAAGTTTCACATTTTCAGCTCCATTGAAGTCAGCAAAATATTATTACTTCAGTCAGAAATTCTAATAGTGCATTCCACTTTTTAATGACATTAACCACCATGACATTGGTTTCTTTTTCTTCTTAATTCTCTTAAATCTCTTACATTAAATACTCCATTGATTACTTCCGGAATTTTTAATTTTATTTCAGATTTCCACCTTCTACAGTAGTTTGCTTTAAATTATTTTGAATGAACTCTTTCTGGATTTTTTGGAAAATCTGGGAAGGAACAACACAGTGACACGATAAAAGATTCACATCTGGATGCAGGTAGCCGGAGCTCATGCTTCGAGGTAACACAAGTGCTGTAGTCAAAAAAATTTCAAATACAAACCAGGGAATGCTGAAAAAACTCAGAAGGAGAAACAGTTAAACTTGCAGGTCTGGGATTTCTCATCGGAGATGGCAAAAGAAGAAAAAGAAATTGCTATCCGTAGCAGAAAATTTGGGAAATAGGTTGCGTAAAACAAGTGGAATATTTCTGTCAGGGTGAGGTCACAGTGCATAGTTAACAAGCGGTAAAATGAGGTTAAACTTGTTTTCTAAGTAATGTTTTGTTAATGTTAAGACTGTGGGACATGTTCAGTAAGCCAAACTATACAAAGCAAAATATAAAAAATGAAATCTGGGCTAAAATAATGACGGCAGGCATAAATGACCAATTTTGATATAAACAGGAATAGACCACACAGTCCCCTTGTGCAAACTCCACCATTCACTAAAGCTATCTTGTACCGAACTGCCACTTCCCAGCACTAACCCAATATTGGTCATATCCCAGAATATCTAAAAAAAACTTATTTATTTTATATTTGAATATACACCGTAACTAAGCCTCCACAGCCCTTTCAGGTAGAGAATGCAATAGAATCACTTATCCGTCGGATGGAGATATATTGGTTATTATGGATAATATTATATAACTGAAAAGAGAGTTGAAAAACTAGTTTTAAGGAAATTGGTATCCTTTATGGTAAATAGTGTTTTTTTCAGTGAATGAACAGCAGGCAAGATTCTGGACAGCATTTGCAGCAGTTCATTCATCAGTAAGCACTGTTTACCATACTGTGTGATTGGAAATGGTACATTGATTTACGTGTGGGCACGTGGCTAAGTGGTTAAGGCATTCGACTAGCAATCTGAAGGTTGTGAGTTTGAGCCCCAACCGAGGCAGCGTGTTGTGTCTTTGAGCAATGCACTTAATCACACATTGCTCTGCGACGACACTGGTGCCAAGCTGTATGGGTCCTAATGCCCTTCCCTTGGACAACGTTGGTGTCATGGAGAGGGGAGACTTGCAGCATGGGCAACTGCTGGTCTTCCATACAACCTTGCCCAGGCCTGCGCCCTGGAGAGTAAAGACTTTCCAGGTGCAGATCCATGGTCTCACAAGACTAATGATGCCTTTATTTATTGCTTATATTCCAGGTATAACTGTGAAAAATTAGAATATTTTCATCTCAAATTTGTCTCAAATTTGCAAGAAATAAACAGCAGAATCGGCCAAACAAATTAGTTGCCAAAGACAAGCTAATGTACATACTGCGAATCTGAAAAAAAAAATCAGAAAAATTTGGATATACCTTGTTGGCCAGACAACAAATGTGTTAGGAATAGTAAGGTTAAAATTTCAGGTAAATTGATGTTATATCTGGGGGTGATAGTTGGTCAGGGTTGACCATGGATGCTGTGTCCCAGCTATCTCCATGATGTGCAAGCCAGGACAGGACGATATGGAGAGCAAGCTGTTGTCCATGGCTCTCCCTCTTCATGAAAGGAATGGCACCAATGATATTGCAGAAGTTGTTAGTCAGTGTTGAATTGCCTTAGGGATTCCAGCTCCAGATTTTTCCTTGGGATTTACTTCCTGTGGTAAACCATGTAAATGTTGTAACTGGGTTAACTGTCTGGACACGCTCCTCTGCTGACTGCCCCTGTGGCTCCTCCCACAGATTCCTGAATATAGGTGATTTCGCCTTGCCCCTCCTCCTCAGTCCAGGGGCAGACACTCAGCATGGAGGTCGTATTGTACAGCGAATAAAAGCCTTTCAGTATTTTACCCAACTTCAGTCTTTTGGAGTTATTGAAGATGATTCAATTTTATTCACTGTAAATTTTAAAGCATGGAACATGCTCTGAGACCCGACAAGTTAGACCACGATCTGAAAACGCTTGAAGCTGGAAACGCTTTCGAACTCTGGCTGGCCTGCTTCCAAGCGTACCTAGAGGAGATTAAAGCGACCGACCCCATAGCGAAGCACAGAGTTCTACTCTCCAGGGTCAGTCCACAGGTCTATTCACTGATCAGAGACCAGCCGAGCTATGACGGCGCGATGAGCGCCCTCAAAGGACAATACCTTCGGCCAATAAACAGCGTCTATGCTCGGCATCGCTTAGCGACATGGCATCAATGGCCCGGGGAATCAAGTGCTGAGTTCGTCCAGGCCCTACGGACACTCGTGCGGGTCTGCAATTGCCAGGAGCTGACGGCGGCGCAGCATGCAGAACTCCTAGTGAGAGACGCCTTCGTCACGGGGACCAGGTCAGTGTATGTGCACCAGTGGCTGTTGGCAAAAGCCGATCTTACCTTAAGTTCGGCGATCCAGCTGACTGACATGCTGGAGGCCGCTCTGCATAACTCCGAGGGTCTCCAGGCACGCGATCCCCCGATGGCCTCGTGGGCGCCTCAGACCCCGCAACCCGCCGGCGAATCGACTTCGGCTGCTGCCAGTCGCGAGTCCACGAAGTGCTACTTCTGTGGACTCAAGAAGCACCCTGGAAACGCTGCCCAGCTTGACAAGCTACCTGCTCCAGCTGTGGAAAGAAGGTCCACTTCGCCAAGGTTTGTAAGTCCAAATCGTGAGCAGGATCGAGCAGTGCCACGTGCGAGACGTGGGGGTTGCCATTTTCCCTGTACGTCGCCACCACGTGCGAGACATGGGGGTTGCCATCTTGCCTGCCGCCATCTTCTCTCCACGCCACCATCATGGGCGAGACATGGGGGTGGCCATCTCGGTCGGCGCTCCCTCCCACTGCCTACGACCAACGGGTGCTCACGGGGCACCCCAACGCGTTGGGCCAAGACAGCGACTCAACCCTGGCCTCCGTGACCCTCGACCAAAGCGCTCCCCACCAGCACGCAAGGTCAATGATGGATATCCTGGTGGAGGGGCGCAGGACAAGCTGCCTGTTTGACACAGGCAGCATGGAGAGTTTTATCCACCCGGACACGGTGCAGCATTGCGGACTCGTGATACGGCTGGTAAGTCAGATAGTCACCATGGCCTCCAGGTCGCATACAACAGACATCCAGGGGGGTTGTGTAGCGACACTAGTGCTGCAGGGCACAGAATATCGGGACTTTACGTTACTGGTCATGCCTCAACTGTGTGCCCCCGTGCTGTTGGGGCTCGGCTTCCAGAGCCACCTGAAAAGCGTGACAATGAAGTATGATGGGCCCCTCACACCAACTACTGTTGTAAATCCCCAGTTTTGTAGGGATACGTCACATACCCACTACTGACCACACACACACACCGACCCGCACATCCCACCCAACACCATGCCAACTGCCACACTACCGACACCACTTGCGGCCGCTCCACCCTCAGGATCCCTCCCCCACTGCTGTTCGCCAACCTGACCCCCGACTGTAAACCTGTGGCAACTAAAAGCAGGAGGTACAGCCCGGGGGACAGAGCCTTCATTAAGTCGGAGGTGCAGCCGCTGCTTAGGGAGGGGGTCATTGAGGCAAGCACAAGTCCTTGGAGGGCGCAGGTGGTCGTTGTTCGGAACAGGGAGAAGAATAGGATGGTCGTGGACTACAGCCAGACCATCAATAGGTTCACGCAGCTCGACGTGTACCCCCTACCCCGCATCGCGGATACGGTCAATCAGATAGCACAGTACAAGGTGTACTCGACCATAGACCTAAAATCCGCTTACCATCAGCTCCCCATCCACCGGGAGGACCACCCTTACACTGCCTTCGAGGCAGATGGCAGGCTTTATCACTTCCTGCACGTCCCCTTTGGTGTCACGAAAGGTGTATCTGTCTTCCAGAGGGCAATGGATCGGATGGTGGACCAGTGCCAACTGAAGGCCACGTTCCCATATCTGGATAACATCACCATCTGCGGTCACGACCGGCAGGATCACGATAACAACCTCCAAAAATTTCTCCAAGCGGCCAAAGCTTTCAATCTCACTTATAACAAGGACAAGAGTGTATTCGGGACCACCCGACTTGCTATCCTTGGGTGTGTCGTGGAGAATGGAATCATTGGCCCTGACCCCGACCGTATGTGCCCTCTGTTGGAACTCCCTCTTCCCAACACCCTCAGAGCCCTCAAAAGGTGCCTGGGCTTCTTTTCACATTAAGCCCAATGGGTCTTTAACTACGCAGACAAGGCCCGCCCCCTGGTCAAGTCCACCACATTCCCTCTCTCAGCCGAGGCCCGCGCGGCCTTCAGCTGCATAAAAGGGGACATTGCCAACGCAGCAATGCATGCGGTGGATGAGGCCATTCCCTTCCAAGTAGAGAGTGACGTCTCCGACTTTGCGCTGGCTGCTACCCTCAACCAGCTGGGAAGACCAGTGGCGTTCTTCTCCCGTACTCTTTAAGGCCCTGAAATTCGGCACTCTGCAGTAGAGAAAGAGGCCCAGGCCATAGTGGAAGCTATTAGGCACTGGAGGCACTATCTCGCCGGCAAAAGGTTCACCCTGCTAACTGACCAGCGCTCAGCCGCATTCATGTTTAATAATCAGCAGTGGAGCAAAATCAAAAATGATAAAATTCTGAGGTGGCGAATCGAACTCTCCACCTACAACTATGACATCATGTACAGGCCTGGGAAGCTCAACGAGCCCTCCGATGCCCTATCCCGGGGAACGTGCGCCAGCGCGCAGATCGACCGGCTATACACCCTACATGTAGATCTTTGCCACCCGGAGTCACCCGGCTTTTCCACTTCTTGAAAGTCCGGAACCTGCCTTACTCCCTTGAGGAGATCAGGACGATGACCAGGGACTGCCAAGTCTGCGCAGAGTGCAAACCGCACTTCTACCGACCCAAAAAAGGCACATCTCATCAAGGCCACCCGCTCCTTTGAGCAACTGAGTGTTGACTTTAAGGGCCCCCTTCTCTCCACCGACCGCAATATGTACTTTCTTAATGTTATCGGTAAGTACTCGCGGTTCCCCTTCGCCATCCCCTGCCCCGACACCACTACCACGTCAGTTATAAAGGCTCTGCGCAAGCTCTTCACTCTGTTCGGATACCCATGCTTTATCCACAGTGACAGAGGGTCCTTGTTTATGAGTGACGAGCTGCACCAATACCTACTGGCTAGGGGAATTGCAACTAGTAGGACCACAAGCTATAATCCCCGGGGGAATGGACAGGTGGAGAAGGAGAATGGCACAGTATGGAAAGCCACACTCTTAGCCCTCAGGTCAAAGGGACTGCCAGTCTCCCGCTGGCAGGAGGCCCTTCCCGAGGCACTCCATTCCATCCGCTCCCTGTTATGAACATCCACCAATGCCAACCCTCATGAGCGACTCTTTTCTTTTCCCAGAACGTCGAACACTGGGACCACCCTACCAACTTGGCTGACGTCCCCGGGGCCAGTGCTGCTCCAGAAACATGCGAGGAGCAATAAATACTCCCCGATGGTCGAGGGGGTTCACTTACTTCATGTGAACCCCCAGTATGCCCATGTGGTTTTACCTGATGGGCGGGAGGACACAGTCTCCATCCGCGACCTGGCGCCCGCAGGAGCTCCCGGCCCCTGCCCTGAACGCTCCATGGTGACTGTTGACCCCGTACCCACCGATATATATACCCACTAGACACGGTGCACTCCAAACCCTACACAGACACCACACGACACTCCCATACCGGGCACGACGCACACGCACGAGGGATTACCGATGCCTAACGTGCTGGCACCTCAAGCCAGGCCGGAGCCAGCACAACCACCGTCGCCGATGCAATCACCACCGGTGCTACGTAGATCACAGCGACGGACTCGACCGCCTGATAGACTTGACCTGTAAATATACTTGTTTTAAATATCGTCAGTCACTTTTCCCCGCGGGACTCTTTTTAAAAAAGGTAGGGTGAATGTGGTAAACCATATATATGTTGTAACTGGGTTAACTGTCTGGACACACCCCGCTGCTGACTGCCCCTGTGGCTCCTCCCACAGATTTATGAATATAGGTGAGTTTGCCTTGCCCCTCCCCCTCAGTCCGGGGCAGACACTCAGCATGGAGGTCGTATTGTACAGCGAATAAAAGCCTTTCAGTATTTTACCCAACTTCAGTCTTTTGGAGTTATTGAAGGTGCTTCACTTCCCAAGCCTTCCTCATGAGTGGGTATAGCCGCAAGGCAGTGAATATTTAAGATCAGGGTTTTTGTTTCTCTTAGGGAACCTGTCAACCACGGCTGACAGGCCCTATCTGCCAAAGCGACTGGTTTTAAGGTGTTAGTAACCTGTCTTTGCCCCTTCTCTTGTCAGTAAAAACATTTCCACTGGTCTTAGTACCAAAGACACACGTGAAGTGCTGGAGCTTGGTTGTCAGAAGCTATCTGAGGCGCACACCACTGGGAGTATTTAATAGATAGTGGAAGCTTATCCCCACTATCATTCCCTGAAGTAGCAACTTTAAGGAACCAATAAATCAGGTCAATAAATTGGAAATAATTAGATTGCACTCGAGTTTATAAGGCAGAGAAAGGAGAGGTCTGTGATAATATAGAAATGAAGATTTTATGACAAAAAATATAAAAGTACAGGTTGACAGAACCTGGAGGTGGTGTGAATGCAGAGTAATTATCTGAATCACTGAAGAAACCTAGAAAGTATGTTGAAAATCGGAAGTGAAGTGCTGGATATGCTCAATATCCAAAATGATTGACATCAAGATGGAGGCCTGAAAGCTACAAAGAAAAAGTTGTACTATACATTGAACTGCGATAGGTGGAAGGCCTAGAACAGAGAAATCAGTGGGAAGATTTGGGGGTGGGGAAGGGGGAGAGGTGGTTGCTGAGAGGGAGGTTTAAAAACAACATGTGAGTGCAGACTTGGGTCACAATTGCACTCTGGGCAGAAGTGTTCCACAAAGTTGTCACTTGGTTGTTCAGGTTGGACATCTTCTTGGAGAACCAAAGAAGATTGACTCCTTCCTTTGCAGAACAGATACCAGTCAAACCAGACTAGAGCCAAGGCAATACCAATAGAAGCTGTCAATGTTTATTATTTAGTAAAACGCTCTAATCCACAGAAGTGGAATTTTTATTTGTGAAAGCAGTGCAGTGGTGTTGCAGGTAGTGCAGCTGCTTCACAGCTGAGGGACCAATGTGTTGAGACTCAGGACCTATTTGATCGGTCAAAAGAATATAAATAAAATGAGGAAATTGGAAGAAAATCGTGCTTTTGCGACATGACTGGAATAAACCATGTTTTAGTTCTAAACAAGCAAGAGTGACTGAAGGAGAAATAAAAAACAAAAAAAGGCATGAGCAAGTGGAAGAGTGCATAAGTAGGATGTCAGGAAAGGAAATGCATGATATGCAAAGAAACAGCTAAGCTCACACATTATAAGGTGAAGAAAATAAACTGCAAAATAAATCAAAACATACAAGATGGGAGATACTTATCCAACTTTGCCTACATAGCATGCTTATGGAAATCCTGAAATTAAACACAAAGATATAGAAGGTTGCATTTCATGAATTTATGCTACATTAGCCTCCATACATTATTTTTCTCCTCTTAGATTTCCACACCGTTAAGTAGAAATGCATGACATTTAATTACAATTTCGTAATACTAGAAATTATTCATGCTTACATTTTAAAATTAAAGCAATGCAATAGCTTAAATCATAATTGGATACGGAATCATTACTGTGGCATTCTGAGATTTCTACTAGGACCCAGGTATAATCCTGAACTTGGATGCCGTCCAAATGAAGTTGACACATTCTCCCAGCAGCAGCGTAGGTTGTTGCTGTGTAGGCATTCTAGTTTCAAAAGTGTGTGTTGGCTGGTTAATTGGCCTTTCTAAATTGCCCCTAGTGCATCATGAATGGTAGAGCTGATGAGAATAGGGAAGAATCAAAATTGGAATTAATGTATGATTCGTGCAAATAGATCAGTGTGTGGGGCAAAAGACCTGTTCCCATGTTGCATCTCTCCAAGGCTCCATGAAACCAAAGATTTTAGCATGGTAACATAGTAGAATGCTTACAACTAAATGAATCATCAACAATAGTAATATTAACACAGACTGCCAGTACTTATTGTGCTCTCAGTGATATTAAAATTAACCAGAAAACTTTCTTCAGAGAAATTGTTCTACGAGCACTTGTATTTTCTTTTTGGGTGTTATATTATTATATTCACAGCTTTTCAAAGTGATTCCTGTTGACATTCATTATTATTCCTTGCTTTCCAAGGATTATGCCAAATTCAATTAAAATGATGTAAGGTTTCACTGCTAATGTAATGGCCTCTCTGTAATGTTTCACTGCTAAGGTAATGGTTTGTCTGTAGCAGCAATGTTTGGGTTATGATGAGAGATAACGGGGTTTTGGAATGCAGAGGCTATACAAGGGGAGAAATGTTGCTCTTTCTTGTGTGTCTGGGAGCTGGTTTTTTTGTGTTTTTTTTTTCGGGGAGCGATGGAGAGAGAGGACGCGAATGGAGAGAGTTGGAAGACCACCAGTCGGAGTGGACTGAGGAGCGAGGATCCGAGGGCACTCTACCTTTGGAGGTCAACAGGAACAAATGAACGAACAGTGAGATCCAACAATGCACAATAGACTGTTTCGTGAGACTGGGGCCTTTTCTTTTTTGTTGCAATTAAACGACTGATCTTTATAATTCTTAATTTGGCTATATGGTTAGTAAAGATACAAACAAAATTTCTTCTCTATCCTTTCCAGGCAATCTTTCGGCTTCCCTCACAATCTTCGCTGTCCCAACAATATCAAGTCCAGCTTTCGCAGCCTACATAAGTAACTGAAGATCCTCTCTCGGAATCATTCTCATTGGGTGGTGATCATTACCAAATGAATTCTGCTCCTTCCAGTGAAATCTGAAGAAGTCACAATTTCTTTAGGAAAAACCAAATTTTGCATGTTCTGTCCTCAAAGAAAATGTGTCAACATCCCATAACTTCAGTGTCATGCTATCCAAGTTTCACAGGCAATACGCTGTAAAATGTTGGAGAACCAGACATGGGTTGTAACACTTTGTGACCTTATCTGTAGCTTCTCACTTCAACTTCAGGACCATCTTTAAAACAGAGCTGCATAGAAAGGTCTCAGAGGATGGCAAAGCTCTGGATTCTCTACTGCAAAGACCGTGCAGATGAGGTTGTTAGCAGTATTTAAAGAGAAAGTAGATACAGTTTGACAGATCAGGGAATTAAGGGCTATGTGGAACTGACTCAGTAGAGAAAACAAGGCCTGGGAAAAGATTGCCATAATCATAATGGATAGCACAGCATCTTTGAGGGGCCAAGCAACCTACTCTCTCTCCAATTTCCTTCTGTTTTTATGCTCAGCTCCTGAAACTGAATTTGCTTGCGAAGATGAACATATTGAGTGCCTCTTGTATCATTAAATTGAGACCAAAGAAGACCGAGAACACAAACTGCCTTGTTGAAAAGACCAGAGATCGGGCGTGGGGCTTGACATTATTGTCACTGTTTTTTTTCTGTGAGGAGGGGTTTAGGGGATTTGATGTTATTGTCGCTGTTATCCTTGTGCGGGTGAGGTTGAAGGTTTGGGTTTTCTGATGTTCCAGCTGCTGTTTTCTATGTCGGCGATCTATCAGTTTTTTGAGAGAGGGAGGGATGGGGGTTTTGGTGTTTGCAAGTTTTGTTCCTTTTTATAAATTGAGTGGAAAAGCAAATTGTGCGGAAGATACAGAGAGTCTGCAGAGAGATATTGATAGGTTAAATGAGTGGGGAAGGGCCTAGCAGATGGAGTACGATATGGGTAAGTGCGAGGTCATCCACATTGGGAAGAAAAATGGAAGATCAGATTATTATATAAATGGTAAAAAAACTGCGGTATGCTGCCACGCAAAGGGTTTTGGGAGTGCTTATAGATGAATCAAAAAGGGTTGGTTTGCAGGTGCAGCAGACTATTAAGAAGGCAAGTAGAATATTGGCCTTCATTGCTAGAAGGACTGAATTTAAGAGCGGGGAGGTTATGCTGCAACTGTACTGGGTATTAGTGAGGTTGCACCTGGAATACTGTGTTTAGTTCTGGTTCCTTACTTGAGGAAGGATATACTGGCTTTGGAGGCAGTGCAGAGGAGTTTCACCAGGCTGATTCCAGAGATTTGGGGGTTTGGCTATGAGGAGAGGTTACGTCATCTGGGGCTGTATTCGCTGGAATTCAGAAGAATGAGAAGAGATCTTACAGAAACTTATAAAATTATGAAAGGGATAGATAAGATAAAGGCAGAAAAGCTGTTTCCACTGGTAGCTGAGATTAGAACTAGGGGTCATAGCCTCAAGATTTGGGGGAGTAGATTTAGGATGGAGATGAAGAGGAACTGCTTTACCCAGAGAGTGGTGAATTTGTGGACTTCTCTGCCCAATGAAGCAGTGGAGGTTACTTCAGTAAATATATTTAAGACAAGGTTGGATAGATTTTTGCATAGTAGGGGAATTGAGGGTTATGGGGGAAAAGGTTGGTAGGTGGAGATGAGTCCATGGCCAGATCAGCCATGATCTTATTGAATGGCAGAGCAGGCTCGATGGGCCAGAAGGCCGACTCCTCCTCCTATTTCTTATGTTCTTATGTTTGTCTTTCTCATGCCGGGAGGGGAGGTGGTGTGGAGTTGTTGTCTTTTCTTTCAACAACTCTATGTTTTTTCTGTATTTCATGGCTATCTGGAGAAGACAAATATCAGAGGTGTATATATGTACCTTGACAGTAAAATTAACTTTTGAAACTGTAAATTGTGTCTGATTTAATTGGAGTATCCATTTTCAAGAGCTGAATCTATTTAATGGCAGGGTACCTTATAGGTAAGGAATAATAGCAATGAAAATACTTAGCTTCACATGCTGCTTGTAAGGGCAGCATTGGTACAAGGAAGGGACAGAAGGTTCCACTTGTTTATGATGTTCCTATCCTCCATATCCTTTTCTGAAGTGACAGCAAGAATTCTACATAGTGTGCAAGATACAGCTAGAGCAGCCTTAGCAGAACCTCAGATTTACAATGCTCTGCTCCTGGGAAGCAGCCCATATTTTATTAACCTGTATTAGTTACTAAGCCACACAACATTTACACATTGACAATAATAAATTTAGTGTTCCTTGCCTGTCCCTTTCTGAGGAGCCCTAGGCTAATTCCATTCTGTTCAATTGGTATTGTTCTATGTGCAATGCTTATTAATGTCAAATTATTAATATTAAATTTCACCTGCCATCTGTCTAAGTATGTGAATAAAGATTTAAAGGCTACAGAAATCCCTTGCTGAATTCTTGACAATAACGCCTGTTATATATCTTTATAATATAAACAAAATAACAGTATTACATAATCTAGGCCTCTCAGCATTTTACACAGGAAGCTAATATTAGGAAGCATACTGGCTTGTTATATGAATGTGCAAAGATCAGATTGGTATTTTGCATCTAATTTTTATCAGAAGTATTATTCCACCAAACAAATAAACAATTAATAACCTTCTCTCATGAACTAGTTTATAATTTTACTGTATTTGTTAACTCCACATTGATTTACAAATTTCCCGATATTAAGCCTGACTAGATTTATTAATGAATAGCACGAAATGTTATTTCTGCTTATCTGCTTCTTCCAGAAAGTGACAAATGAACTAGTTGACTGGCATCATGTTAAATTACCAGATACACAGTGAATAATTGAATTTTAATTACTTTATATTTTCCTCTTACTCAAGTTGCAAGTATGAATAAATTGCAAGTTACATATTGATCTTCTATGTATAAATTTCCTCCTTTCTGTTCAATATTGTCAGTCCAACAACAAAACATCCAGCCATTCTGACCCCACTCTACGGTCAAAGGATAACAGTGGTGGTGATGGTGGGGTGAGTGGTGGAATTGTAGCTTTCGTAGGCCATTCAGAAGATGGTTCTGTGATGACACCAGTAAAGTTGCTGCCTCACAGTGCTGGAGATGCAAGTCCAAGAATGATCTTGGATGCTGTCCTTGTGGAGTTTGTGTAATCTCTCTGTGACCACATCAGTTTTCTCCACAGTAACACACATAAAATGCTGGAGGAATTCAGCAGGTCAAGCAGCATCAATGGAAAAGAATAAACAGGTCATGTTTCGGGCCAGGACCCTTCTTCAGCACTGGGAAGGAAGGGAGAAGATGGCAGAATAAAAAGGTGGGATGAAGGTTTTCTCCAGGTTTTGCAGTTTCCTCCCGATGTGTTAGTTCGTGGGGCATCTGAATACTATAAATTTCCCCTAGTGTGTAGTTGATAAAAAAGTAGGAAGAATAAAAATAAATGTAATTAGTGTAAGAGATGGCTGATGTTTGGTGGACTGAAGACCCTGTTTCTCTCTGTGAGTTTATGACTCTATGAAATTAAGGCTGAAAGTTCAGGTATGCGGGGGAAAGGGTGTGTGTGGCTGTGTGTAAAGAAAAGCAGTGGCATGGGTGTGATGCCACAAGTGTGAGAGGAATGGTGCAAAATGTCAACAGGTAGTGGAGTTCAGCATTGCACTATGAGGAGACAGTTGTAACACTGCTCAATGATGGTTGCTCCTGGATAAACTCGGTCTAATTTCCTCTTTGATGCTCGAAAAGGGTGGTGAATCTGTGAAGTTCATTATTACAGAGTTCTGTGGAGGCCAAGTTATTGGGTACATTTAAAATGGAGGTTGATAGATTCTTGATTCATCTGAGCAACAAATGTCATGCAGACAAGGCAGGAGAATGTGGTTGAGAAGGATAATAAATCACCCATGTTGGAGCAGCAGAACAGACTTAATAGGCCGAATGGCTTAATTCTGTTCCAATATCTCATGGTCTAAAAGGAGCCAAGGGTCTGATCGAGCTTTCAGAGTGACAAGTATAGACGTGCTGAGAGTCGAAACACAAGTGGCTGTAGTTGCTAGAACCTGGAGTGGAAACAATATGCTGGAGGAACACGGTGGGTCAGGCAGCTTCCGTGAAGGCAATGGGATAGACAATGTTTAAGAGTGCAGAGGGAGAGAGCCAGGATAAAGAGGCAACATGGAGTAGTGAGGCAGGAACTGGCAGGCAATAAGTGGAAGCAGGAGAGGAGAGGGATGATGTGCAGATGGAGCCAGGCAGAGGGATGGAAGGATAGAGGCAGAGATAGAGGCTGGAAGGTTATAAATTGTTCACTCATTTCACCCTATGTCATTCTGCCACAAGATCTAGTTTCTATGCATATTGGATGAACTGGAACTTCACCAGCCAGAGAGGAAATACACTTTGGCAATAATGCTACCATGACTAAAACCAGTTCAGCAAAGTGAAAGCACCCCTTTGTTTTAGTGCTGCTGCTTGTCACTAAATGATAGTGCAAGAATGTGAGACAGATGGCAGAGTATATGCAAATAAGAGTCAGAAAGAAAAAGAGATTATGTGGGTGGCATAGTATAAAACTAGTTGAATCACTGAAACATACTGAAACACCAGACACCAGTATTCAATCCTGACCTTTGGAAATGTTATGTGGAGCTTGGTATTGGTATTAGTATTGTCACATGTATCGAGACACAGTGAGAAGCTTGTTTTGTATACTGTACATACAGATAAATCATTGATGGTAGAACAAGGAATAACAAGTAGAATAAAGTGTAAAAAGACTACAGAGATAGTCTAGTGCAGGTAAACAATAAACCGCAAGATCCTAAGGAGGTTTACACATTCTCTCTGTGAACATGTGGATTTCCATCAGTTTCCTTGCACATCATATGAGCAGATTGTTGGGTTAATTAGCTACTGTAAGTCACTCCCTATTTGCAGATGAGTAGTAGAATTGGAAATGGTAAGGGGATTTAAGGATATGGGGAGAAAACAAAAATAGGGATCTTGTTGGATTAGTGGAATAAGATGGATGGTTGATAGTTGTCTCCAGCTTGGTGGGGTAAATGACTTACTTCCATGTTGTGTTTCTCAATTAATTTATTGACTGTGAGATTAAGAATAGGAACGCAACAGGGAGAGGTAGGTTCAAATTCAGCTTTAATGAGGAAACAATATGAGAACAGATGACATAAGAAAATGGATCTGTTCCAAGGCTTACCGCACCTCCTGTGCTGGTTCGGCATATTCTTTCATTCCATGATCTTTACATATCCCTAATGATATAGCCTACAGGATAGAAAATTCCAGAGACTTACCACCTTCTGCATGCTAACAGGCATGAGCACTGGGCTGCTTCTTTAATAGCAGGTCAGTCCCTCAACTATTTAAATAGAAAGATTAA
This sequence comes from Mobula hypostoma, assembly GCF_963921235.1. Lineage (NCBI taxonomy): Eukaryota > Metazoa > Chordata > Chondrichthyes > Myliobatiformes > Myliobatidae > Mobula > Mobula hypostoma. The sequence continues at coordinate 160,109,847 of NC_086099.1, read as the reverse complement.
ATGTTAAAGAGTCATGCAGCAAAGAAACAGGCTCTTTAGCTAATCTAATCTCCCCCTACCATCATGTACAGGTTTACCCCAATCCTACCTAAACCCATTTTCATCTTACTACATTCCCATTGATTCTACCATTCACCCAGGGACAACTTAATGGCCAATTAATCATTAACCCACCCATCTCTGGAACAAGGAAGGAAGACAAAGCACCTGCAGGAAAGCTATATGATTACAAACAGAATGTGCAAAAACTATACTGACGAAGTATTTCTTCATCTGGAAAAAGAATATGAAATATGTGCTGATGGAAGCAGTTACTCTCAGAACATTTAAGAACTATTTATATGAGCATTTGAATTGCTAAGTTTTAGAAGACTAATGAATCCAATCTTCTCCTTGGTGTGTAGGTAGCAATGGCATTTTCCCTAAACCTGCTTGCCAGTGATATATCATGCCCCTTCTTTGCCCTCCTGATCTCTTTTTTCTCCTGGAGGGACTCCCGGTTTTCAGTGATGATGAGGCCAAATTGATTTATAATGAGTTAACCGACTCACTGATAGTTACAGCCTCAGCTTGATGGCCATTTCATTCAGAACACAGTCAGCCCATTCGGTGATGGAACTACCAAACATTGAAATTATCCACACATTGTACGATCTATGCTTTTCCTACTTCTGTTGCTTTTCCTTAAATTTTTCAAAATAGAGGAGCACATGGGCTGAAATGTGACCAATACAGTACACGTAGTTTTCCCTGTATCAGAACCCCTGAATGTTAATTTCTCGATGACGCATCATGGCAGATCAATAAATTGGTTTCAATCTGATGGGAACAAAAGTCTAACTTACTGAAGCTGCAGACAGAATTCCTGAGCAAAATGCTACAAGCAATGTCAGTTAAACTGAGTTAATTGAGCCTAAAAAACTATAGACTATATTTATCTTTGGGAATATACCTGAAAAGTGTGATTATCCTTTATACTGTTCTGTATATTTGTTGCACATCATTGCTATAACATCACAAGATAATAATAAGCATGAGAGATTACTTAGTCAAACTTCGGAGTTCCAAATGAACCAACTATTGCAACATAATCCTTCCTTCCTTCCTTACGCCCTTAACTCCTGGTGGAGTCGTCGGGGCGCTGTCATGACAAGCTTTGCACCAGTCTGTTCCATCTGTCGCGGTTGTGTGCCAGAGCCTGGGTCACCGCAGATGTTTTCCCTGTCCATTTTTTAATGTTGTCCGTCCATCTTTTCCTCTGTCTGTCTCTCCTTCTTTTCCCCTCCACAGTTCCTTGTAGAACGGTCTTTGCAAGGCCACTGGATCTTGTAATGTGGCCGTACCATCTCAGCTTTCTTTTCTTCACTGTTGTGAGAAGGTCTTCATGGGGGCCAATGTGGTGCTGGATAGTCTTGTGGACCTGCTCGTTTGTGATGTGGTCCAAGTATGAGACGCCCAAGATGTTGTGATAGCATCTAATTTCCAATGCCTGTATCTTCCTCTGTAGTTCTGCTGTGAGGGTCCATGTATCGCATGCGTACAGGAAGATGGAGAATACCAATGCACGCAGGAGTCTGATCCTGTACTTCATGGTGATGTTGCTGTCCCTCCATATCACCTTGAGTTTGGATAGTGCAGTCATTGTTTGTGTGGCTCTTGCCAGGACTTCTGGTCTTGATCCTTCATCATGGATGATTGCCCCCAGGTATTTGAAATGCTGCACTGTCTCAAGTTTCTGACCATGGACTGAGATGTCTTTTTGATAGCACCATTGGCATTTGCCATATGCTTGGTTTTCTTGGCACTGATTTCCATTACAAACTTTGTGGAGGCTCTGTCAAGATGGCTGACCAGGTTGGCCAGTTCGTCCTCTTTTCCTGCAAGTCCATCAATGTCGTCAGCAAATCTGAGGTCTGTGACATTCCTCCCTCCAGTGCTGACTGTGCCCACATGATCTTCAAGGGCAACACTCATGATTTGTTCCAGGAAGACATTGAAGAGAGTGGGGAAGAGGAGGCAGCACTGATGGGCTCCTACAGAGGTATGGAACCACTCCCTGATGGTGCCCTGAGCGAGTACTGCACTAGTTGCCTTGGCGTAAAGCTGATGGATTGTATGAATCAGCCTCCGCCCCATGTTGAATTACTTCATGGTGGCCCATAAGGCATCATGCCGAACTCTGTCAAATGCCTTCTTGAAGTCGATGAAGACGTGGTAAAACTCTCTCTGGTTCTGAAGGTTTTTCTCACAAAGGGTGCGGAGGTTGAAAATCTGCTCAGTGGTGCTTCTGCCCTTGTTCCTCGGCAATGATGTCTTCTGCCTGAGTTCTCAGTCTGTTCAAGATGATTCTGAGCATTACCTTGCTTACATGGCTGATCAAACTGATGGTACGGTAATTCTGGCAAAGTTGGAGATTGCCTTTCTTGGGAACCACAATGATCAACAAGGTGTTGGCCATTCACCTGTCTGCCAGATCTTAATGCAGATGGTGGTAAGCATGTCTATCATGGCCTCTCCTCCATGCTTCAGCAGTTCAGCAGGGATGTTGTCAACTCCTGCTGACTTGCCGCACTTCAGTGATCATATTGCGGCTTCAACTTCTTCATGCATGATTGGATAGTCATCCTCATTGGAAGATTCCTGCACATTCAGCACGCTTGGATCCCCTTTGCTCTGGTAGTCGTACAGTTCTGAACAGTACTCTGTCCATCTTTCCATTATTTCCTTTCCTTCTGTGAGACTTTTGCCATTTTTGTCTTGGATGGTGTTCACTTTGGCTTGTTTTTCTTTGGTAAGATCTTTCACCATTTGGAATGACTTCTTTGTGATGTTGTTGGAGAGGTTGTCTTCGATGCAGCATAATGTAATCTCTTAAATAACTCACTACTCAACTTAATAATAATAACTCAATCAAATAACTTAACTATTGTACATTAGGTCTGAACTTCTTTATTTAGCAATGAATGCATAGCAGCCCCGATCGTATTGAAGGGCCAGTCAGAAGGATTTGGCTTGATTTCATCAAGTAGATGAAAGCTCAGTGGGATGTCGATAAGCTGATCTCTATTTAACGGTCAGACCTCAGAACTAAATTTTCATAATATCCTCTTCAGTTACTTTGGTTATGATGGTAAATTAATGTAATTGAATCAGCTATCAATGAAAGTGTTAATAAAATCCATCATTTATGACTTTATTTTGTACATATGGCATAAGCAATTACGTGTATTGCATATACAGTAAGTAGTTTTGTTCTGATTTAATGACAGAATATATAGTTAAAGGGCAAAAGGATGATTAAATGATTAGAATTGCAATATTTTATTGAAATTGTGTGCTGATTTTTAAATGCTAATCGAAGCAGAAAGATTTGGGGGAAATTTGTTAAATGTCATTCACAATTTGGCTTGAAACCTGAAGCAACATTTCTCTTCTGAAGGAGCCAATGGAGCAACTCACAGTACCAAAAATAAATGCTACAATTAAGTTACATCAAACTGCCTTGCCTTGGAGGAAAATTCAAAAGAACAGTATTTGCTGACAGCTTCAAATTTACATTGCTGGCATTTAAACAAAATGCTGGAAGGAAACAACCAAAACATCTCAAACTTCTGGTTACCCTTTACATTGGGAAGCACAGCCTTTAAAATTGGTGAAAGACTATTTGTACCATTGGCTCATTTTCTTGTAAGCTCCCTCATAAATGTCATCCCCTATTAATATATCAGCCTCTTCTCTCATTCTCCTTACGATAGTGGAACATAGCCAACAAATAAACTGCCAAACAAACTAATTGATAATGAAATTTACACTGTTTAATTCTACATTTTATCTCTCTCGGCAGAGAATGAGAGATGATTTGGCAAATTATAGTTAACACACAGAGTAGGTCATCAAATTACAAGTCCTGAAATAATATTAATCAATATTATATACATCATAGCTAAGAGTGTAGAACCTGCATCTAAGTCCCCCATACTCTGTGAGTGAAGCCTTTGTTGGGAAAATAGAATCCCCACGTTCTCTGAATTACTCAAAGAAATAAAACCTTTTCTATCCATGTGTGAATCATGCATAAAATGTCACACAGTCTTTATCACAAAGGGAAGATGTTTTGACTTAACACAAATAATGCAAGTCTGCATTGTATAACATTTGATACAATATTTCTGAATAATTAGCACCTGAAATGTGGGCTGAATAATAAGGGTGGTATTGTTTGTCCTGCATTAAAGCACTTTTACTTTGTGATAATAACTGCGTGACAGTTATTCATATAGATCAGGTCATGCATTACATATATTTTAATGTGTCTGTTGAGTTGACATACTTAACTGCATGAATGTTTTCAATTTGTCAAGTTACTCCTGTCTAATGCAGTGGAAATTAATTGATCATAAGGTGAAATTTAATGTCGGCAAGGACACAAAACAGCCTGTGGTTTATTGATTATACACATTATCTGACTGATGACAATGGCAGGGTATGTAGTAAAATGTGATCTCCCACTGCCCATTTTGTACTCCTATTATTGTAACTCATTGCTTACATTTCCAACTAGATATTGTGCCAAAACTGCTGGAATTGTTTATCTATTAACATATTGCAGTGGGTGTCATCCATGTCTTGCTATAGATTTTGGAGACCTTTTTGCTATCTTTGGTTTTCCATATTCCTGAAAATAAAAATGTTCTTAAGAGTCAGGTTTCTTCTGCCAATCTAGAAATGTGACTTGTTCCAATACATTCTCTTTTCTGCAGTAAAAGGGACTTCGATGCAGCTTACATTGTCTGTTAGTTTAGAGTTAGCAAGGAACTTCTTCATCCTGGAATGCTAAAGTGAGATCCCCATGTAATTTTACTATACATGTGATCTACCTGGTGTCTAAACAGGTAAAAGATAATATGCAATGATATATCAGTAAAGTAACTCAAGTTTTTGAAATCTAAACAAAACTGTGTGAAGCAGCTAAGATCCAAATCTTATACTGAATCTTGTTTTCTTCAACAGTCGTACTAAAATTACAACACTCTTGTGCAGTCCTACAAAGGTATTAATTGTCCATTGCTATATATTTTTATTGATGTGCTTAGATACATCTGGTATCAGTTCATTTACTCATCAAAGTCTCATTGAAATCTAGCTATTTCTACATAATTTATGTTACATGTTTCCATACTTTTCAATTGCTTGCATTCAATTTCATTTGATATCTTTAGCCTATTTCTTTATTTTCGCTCGGCTGCTTACTCTGTTTTTACTGTACCTCCTAGTTTGGCATTATCTGACTGCACCCTGAATAGTTATAGCTAATGCAAATGAGAAGCAGCTGTGATCTCAATACCATGCCTACTTTGTATTTACTAGCATTTTCATTTAATGCACTTATTGCATTCTCTCCTTCAGCGAGTCTCTTACCTTTGGCAGTTTTCTTATAATTCCAATGGTACATTTGTGGACTAATAGACTTGGTGTAAAGATTCTGCAAATACATCTTGCAAGCCTAGGTACTTAATTGCATGGGTTTTCTTATGGAAACTTACAAAGTTGTTCAAACAGGAATTTGCCCTCTGATTCATAATGGCTACTATTTACTAGATTATTATTGGGCAGATTATCATCTAATTTCCATTTGGAGAATTAGTTTGCTTATATATCAGAGAGTGTTCATTCACAGCTGCACCGGTTTAGAACAAGTATTTAGAGAGGAGCTATAAAGCTTGCTGACAACAATAAACCAGGACTATGTCAAATATAGCAGGGGAGAAAGTTAAAAACTATCTGCTGGAGGAACTCAATGGGTTGAGTGGTATCTGGGAGAGGAAAGGAATTGTAGAGATTTTGGTTAAGCCCTGATTGAAAATGGAAGAGGAATTGTTTTATTATTGTAACCTGTATCAAAATACAGTGAAGAAGCTGGTCTTATATACCTTTCATACAGATCAGATCATTAAACAGTGTATTGATGTAGAAAAAAGGTAAACCTCTTTCCCTTTCTTCCATGGTCCACTGTGTTCTCCCATGAGAATCCCTTTTCTTCAGCCCTTTACCTTTTCCACCCTATCATCTTACTTCATTTATTAGCTTCTTACCTCACTCACCCCTTCCCCACCCACTCACCTTCCATCTCATATGGTTTCACCTATCACCTGCCAGCTTGTAGTCCTTCTCCTCCCCCCTCCCCACCCCTCACCTTCTTATTTGGCTTTTGCCCTATTCCTTCTCAGTCCTGTTGAAGGGCCTTAGGCAAAAAAGGCAACTGTTTATTCATTTCCATAGATGCTGCCTGACTCGCTAAGTTCCTCCAGAATTTTGTGTGTGTTATCCTCTGGATTTCCAGCATCTACAGAATCTCTTGTGTTTAATTTAAAATAACAACAATGCAGAATTAAATATAACAGCTACAGAGAAAGTACAGTGCAGGCAAACAATAATGTTGACAACTCCTTTCCTTTTATAGATGCTGTTTGGCCTGCTCAGTTCCTCAAGCAGACAGTTTGTTGCTCTAGATTCCAGCATTTGCAATCTCTTGCGTTTCCAGGAAAAAAATCATTTCAGCTGAAGCTTTCATAGTGTTTTGAATAGAACACATTCAAAGTGCTGTTGATAGCTTTGTTTTTGCTGTAGAAGTTTTAGTGGATTAATCAGTTTCAAATTGGAAATGAAGATTGTGTTTTCAGTGTGCTGCATGACAGATTTGGTTGAACTTGTATTTTTGTTTGTTTTTATGTTGCAATAACCAGGAAACTTCTGTGATTTACTGCCAATTTTGGTTTTCAGTGGGGATAAACAATTTGTGAATATTGTGTATGTTCCTGAAAGATAATTTGTTGGACTTTCTAAACCTCTGGTACCAAAAGTACATTGCAGACCTCACCAGTGATATCTCAGCACTTTTTTTTGGAATAGCTGAAAGCTTTATTTCAGGGCTCAGCTATTATAAATTGTGTGTTATCGATAAATAATCAAAATGCAATGCCTAGGGTGAATAGTTTGAGTTCTTTGATAAGCATTCTTTGGAGTGAGAGTTAAGCAATACACTAATCTGAGGAACGTAATGTACTCCTTGCTATGCAGCTAGTTTATTGCTTATTCATAATTAAGAGTTATGTCATATTAACTTTAATATTCTGTTGAATGATTACAACCATTTGCCAGTCCTAAAGATCCCTTTATAACTCCTAATCCATCCAGAGTAAATTTTATTGCAGTGCAAACTATTTGATAAGCAAGAAGAAAGCAGTAGTTTTGCTGCTATAACCATTTGAGATAAGAACATAGCAATCATCACTGTCAATGTTTGTTCTTTGATGTGAATTAATGGATGCATTAAAGTATTAATTGCGTTACTCTGATATGATAATTTCAAAATCATTCCAGACATCTCAAGTTCTTCTTTTCTCAAGTTTGGCCTAGGTAGCCAGGATATTAATGTGAACATCAATCAAATATAGTAATGACATCTAGAAATTGCCTTCAAGCCAACAAAATAAAGATAAAAATCTCTGAAAATAAATGAATCTCAAAGGAATTAAGCACTTATTCATAAATGATATTAACAACTTAATGCAGACAATTTATTTTAATGGTGGTTGTCCATCCTGTCTGACTACGGCAGGAAAGCTGCGTGGGATAGTTTTTTTAAAGTGAAAAAGCCATTGCACTGGGGCACCTCCACATCCTCAACCTCAATGGTATGAACACACGTCACAAACTGTGGTCTTCCTTGGTTGTAGTGGATGACCATGACGTCTTCTGCTCCTGGTCATGCCCTTTGCTCTGCATAGAGCGTTGCAAGACTGCCCTCTGAGCCATTGGATCTCACTGTAGATCTCATCCACACAGTCTGACTTCACATGCTAGGATATGCATATCCCTCTCTCACTGGGGTATGTGGCTGCTGACTACCCTGTCCTGGCTTAGCCCACCTGTCAAAGCGGTGTACCGGGGTGTGGCCCCTGTCACATGTAAACAGCTACTTGGAGCCACTGAGTATCCAGTGGGGACCAAAGGTAAGTGAGCTGCCCTAGAATGGACATAACAAACCCCCTCCTTGGACATCCCATACCACTTATATACTAATACTAAAAGTATAATAAGTATGACCATGCAAATAAGCAACAAAAATAGGCTAAATTCACATATACAAATGAATGGAGTGACTTTTAAAATATTCCTAATTAAGTGCACAGTGAGGGTCATGTGAAGTGCAACATTTCCAGCTCTTATTTAAACAAACAGCTTTGATTTTGAAGCAACACACAAAAGCACTGGATGAACTCAATGGGTAAGGCAGCATCTATGGAGGGAAATGTTCATTTGATGTTTTGCACTGAGATCCTTCATCTGGACTACATTTTGAAACATTGGCTTAGGTCATCACTTGTCAATTTAAATGCCTTTGCTATAATCAGTACAGTCTTTTAAGAAGCTGATTGAACGGTTTGCCTAAAACAGAAAACTGTTATAATGAATCAACAGAAACAGATAATAAGAAATGTTTCATTATGATAAAATTGTATGGAAATTTAATTTGATTTTGATGAAGGTGAAAACTACATAGAAAAGGATAGAATTCATTCGGCAACCAACTCAATTTTTCATTCCAATTATGTTAATGGATTGAGAAGTCAGTTATTGCATATAACACCTGCCATTCCACCATTGCTGTTTTTGTACTTGTGAAAATACATGCAAAACCGTTTGACATTAACATCCTTCAAGTTTATGCCCCACCAGCAGGCAGCAGTGAAGAAAGCATTAATCAAACTTACGATGAAATAGAAACAGCATTAAGACAACATAAAAGCTCAGAAAATGCCATTATTTAAGGTGACCTCAACGCAAAAGTAGGCAAGACCAGGGACGAGGTCAATATTGGGCATTACGGCATAGGTGAGAGAAATGAGAGAGGTGAATAACTAGCTACATGGGTCACAGAAAAAGATTATATAATTGGTAATATCATCTTCAAGCAACACCCGAGAAAACTATGGACATGGAAGAGCCCAGGGGATAACACCAGAAACCAGATTGATTACGTGCTTATAAGGAGAAGGTATAGAAATGCTCTGAAATCATGCAAAACATATCCAGGTGCAGACTGCTACAGTGATCATGTACCAATAATCAGCGTGACGTACCTGAGACTCAGAAAGTTTAAAAGACCAAGAATAGAGCCAAAGCTGAATTTGGGACTTTTGAGAAAAACCAGTGACATCAAAAATGAATTCCAAATAACAGTGAAGAACAAATTCGAGGCTCTACAAAACATCACTGTTATAGAAGAGCAATGGGAAAACCTCTGAGACAGCATAACAGAAGCAGCAGAAGAGGTGACTCCCAAACAGAAGAAAGCTAAAAAGAAATGAATGACAGAAGAAATTCTGAATCATATGAAACAAAGAAGAAAATGTAAGGAAAACGAAAAAGTCTATGTATCCTTGCATGCACAGATAATAACCAAGTGCAAGGAAGCAAAAGAAAAGTGGCTTAAGGACAAATGTGAGTTAATAGAATAACTGTAGAAGACCAACAGCAGCAAACGAATGCATGACGAGATCAAAGAGGTCACAAACTGGAAGAAAAGCAGGGCAACAACAGGATGTATAAAAGCAAAAGACGGCTCTACAATTATGGAAAAAGGAAAAAATAATGCAAAGGTGATCAGAAAACATCAAAGACCTATACGACGACAAAGATCAAGAGGACAACTTTGATATTGGCAACAACAATGAGGCCCAGCAATACTGAAAGAAGAAGTGGAACATGCTATGAAGAAAATGCGAAAGGGGAAATCATCAGGACCAGATATTCTGGTTGAACTGTATGAAGCGCCAGAAGATTTTGGTGTAGAGAAATTAACAATCTTATTGAATAGAATATACAACAGTGGCAAAGTACTAGAAGATCTTTTAAAGACAGTATTCATTGCACTGCCAAAGAAGCCAGGTGCAATAGAGCGTGGACAACACAGAGCAATTAGTTTAATGAGCCACCTCAAAAATTCTACTTAGAATCATCATGCTCAGAATAAGAAACAAAATTAAACCAGAGATCAGTGAAGAACAGTGCGGCTTTGTCGAAGGCAAGGGAACATCAAACACCACTTACATTCTCAGGAATATTATTGAGAGGTCAATAGAAGTACAACAAGACCTACACTGTACTTCTGTTTCACTGACTACACAAAAGCCTTTGACACAGTGGAACACCAAGTCATCATGAAAATGCTTAAAGATATTAATATCGATGGAAAAGATCTAAGAATAATCAGGAATCTCCACTGGCAACGAAGTGCAGCCACGCAGATAGACAACGAGATTGGTGAATATCAGCCAATAGAGCGATGAGTCAGACAGGGTTGTGTTCCATCACCAGACCTGTTCTCCCTGTACAGTGAAAACATCATGAGAACCATACAAGACCTACCTGGGATAAGTATAGGAGGATACAATATCACAGCCTCCGCTATGCGGATGATACAGTACGGATAGCAAACAGTGAAGTAAATTTACAGAAACTGGTATCTACCATCAACACAGAAAGTGAAAGACTTGGCCTAACCTTAAACAAAAAGAAAACTGAAGTAATGGTAATATCAAAGAAACCTGATATCCCAAACTGTAGGATCATATTGGGAAATGAAATCCTGAAACAAGTTCACAACTTTAAGTACCTTGGATCATGAGTAACAGCTGATGGCAAATGCGAAACAGACATAAAAGCAAGAATAGCAATGACAAGAGCAGCATTTACAGAAATGAGAAATATCCTAACGAACAAGAAAATAGCAATTGACATCCACCTTAGAACTCTCAGCTGCTACATTCTTCCTATATTGATGTATGGCTGCGAGTCATGGACCATCACAAATGCAATGGATAAAAAAAATCAATGCAGCAGAGATGTGGTTCCTCAGATGAGTGCTATGCATGTCATAAACGGACAGGATAACCAACGAAGAAGTTCTACAGAGAACAAAAACAAAACATACATTACTTAAAAAAAATCAGAAAATAACAATCAAAATTCTTTGGACACATCATGCGAAGGGGGACGTTAGATCATTTACTTACAACTGGAAAGCTGGAAGGAAAAAGAAGCAGAGGCAGACAGAGAATGAAAATGATAGATGGAATAACATCATGGTTAGAAACAGTGGAGGCAACAACTACAATTCGGAGGGTCAAGGACCATGATGGATGGAGAGACATGATTACCCACGCCATACGGCAAGGCACCTGAATGAATGAATGTTTTTATACCAATGCAAAAAATATTTTTAAATGCTTTGCTAACAACAATATTGCTTTTTGAATCACTACCTTTCCTTTTCATACTCAAATCTTAACGTAATTTTAAATATGCCTTTGCTAATTCCATGACTTTGTGGACAACACAATAAAGTGTCAAGGTTCTACGTGGTGACAAGAAAAGGGTGAAATCCAATTTCTAGGTAAGGAATATGTGCTACCATTCTTTAGCATATTATTTGCAACACTTTATTCTAACTTGTTTTGAAATATGCTGAAAATGCATACCTAATTGAGGATCTACCATTCAAAATATATTGCTCCATTAAAAAAGAGTAGCTTTGAATTACTGTGTTATAACAAACTATGATGAAAATACACTGTATATGTATACTACTTTTAATAGCTTTCTTCAGATAATCAGTTTGTGAATTTCTCAAACAAAATAAGTAAACTGAAAAAATAGAAAACAAGATTTAACATAAGAGCAAAGTCATTTTCATCTGGAATTTCTTTGTAGCATTCTCTATCATTAACAAACGATTGACAAATATCCCAGATACATTTTGCATGTTGTATCCCACAATAGCCAATGATATTGAAGAGGAGACTAAATTGATTGGAAAAGCATTATTTTTTTCTGAGATTTCTATCACTGTTTGGCAAGAGGTGGTCATTAAAAACAATCCTCTGTTTGAATGAGTAGGTCAGATTATCATTGAGGTTTGAAATTAACTTAATTCATAAATTACATTTGACTGCAGGACATTCCAAATAGCTAAAAGCCAAAGTAGTTAAGAATAAAACATGGTGGTTCTCAGATTGGAGGTTCCAGGAGAGGGAGGGAAGGAGAATGCTCAACACTGAACTGATTACTGAACACAAGCTATGGAACAACACACATCAAAGTTGCTGGTGAACGCAGCAGGCCAAGCAGCATCTATAGGAAGAGGTGCAGTTGACATTTCAGGCCGAGACCCTTCGTCAGGACTAACTGAAGGAAGAGTGAGTAAGGGATTTGAAAGTTGGAGGGGAAGGGGGAGATCCAAAATGATAGGAGAAGACAGGAGGGGGAGGGATAGAGCCGAGAGCTGGACAGGTGATAGGCAAAAGGGGATACGAGAGGATCATGGGACAGGAGGTCCGGGAAGAAAGACAAGGGGGGGGGTGACCCAGAGGATGGGAAAGAGGTATATTCAGAGGGACAGAGGGAGAAAAAGGAGAGTGAGAGAAAGAATGTGTGCATAAAAATGAGTAACAGATGGGGTACGAGGGGGAGGTGGGGCCTTAGCGGAAGTTAGAGAAATCGATGTTCATGCCATCAGGTTGGAGGCTACCCAGACGGAATATAAGGTGTTGTTCCTCCAACCTGAGTGTGGCTTCATCTCCACAGTAGAGGAGGCCGTGGACAGACATGTCAGAATGGGAATGGGATGTGGAATTAAAATGTGTGGCCACTGGGATGTGCTTTCAAGGATTGCACAGTTCTTATTCTCAGTATTATTAATTTATTATTATCTGTTTTTGTTTGTATTTACACAGCTTGTCTTCTTTTGCACATTGGTTGTTTGCGTGTAGTTTTCCATTGATTCTATTGTATGTCTTTGTTCCACTGTTAATGCCTGCAAGAAAATGAATTTCAGGCTAGGACATGGTGGCATACTGTAAGTGTACTTTGATAATAAAATTAAACTTTGAGAATTATTATTCACATAATTGTTTTCCAGTGTTTCACAAGTCCATGCTGTCTATGTAATGAGATTGCACTTATTCAACAGTGTCTCCAATCTGCACCTAAAGCTATTATTAATTAAATGCTAGATTGCAGTTTTAGTCATTTAGGTCTTCATTACACATCCTTCTAAATATGCTCACTTTATATTTGATATCTTATTCCCCTTTGAAATTTCATACATATTCCAGTCTTTGGCTAGCCAGATCAGCCTGTTGTGTGTTTGACCAATCAGATACTTATCATTACTTTCATAATGTCTCTTGTGTGTTTGCAAACATGCAACCAGCAATAGAATTGAAAGTTTGGAAGAAAATACCCCCTGCATCGTAACCAATCTGATCCAATGCTTTGACTTTTGGCATGCCAAATAAAATAGACTACCCACTTGTCTAAGTAATTATGCATATTAGCAGGGATGTTAACATTTAATACAAATAGAATAAGGATCACTATTGTTTTACTGCCTCTGCAAAAGAGCAGAATGAACTGCATGAGCACTTAAAACCATTAAGCTAAAACATGTGTAATTTATTAAAAGACTTACAACAGTGTGTATTTCCTGACTTAATAACTATTAACATCTTTCTTACAGCTTTTGTGTCATATGTTTTTTGTTAAAAATGCTTTGCTTAAGAGTTAGGTTACACAATATCCTTCTCAATTTCAATGAAATTACAAAAAGTAATGACTAATCAAATACTTGCCATTACTTTTATGATGTTGGCTGTGTTCTCTTTGGGTCAGCTGCACCTCAGCATCATCAATAAGATCAGACATGCAGAGGAAATATAGGCCTATCAACCAACAAGTTCAAAGTGGTACTTATACTTTACTCCAGTCTCACATTTTTCCTTATTGACATTTGCCAGTATGTTTCTTTGTACACCTTCCTCCATCGTTAGCCTGTCTGGAAGATTCTTAAGTATATTTCCAATATTTCTCTCAATCATACCCCGTAGAACTGAGTTTCTACCACCCTTTGAATGAAAAGCTTATTTTCTAAAATGCCTGTTGGATTTCTTGGCTACATTTGATTATCAGTTGTTTTCAGCCAAGCTATTCCACAAGTTGAAATTTTTTTTTAACATCTGTTCCATCAGAACCCTTCAAAATTTGTTAGACCTCTGTTATGTTACCTCTCAACATACTGATTCCACTATTTTATCTGGAGTTGCGTTCCAAGCACTTACCAGGCCAGGTCTCCTTGGTCAGGAGAGAGATCATGAAGGCCATCTTTCTGCACTCCTTAGGGAACCTGGACATCTGGAGATCAGATACCAATGACCACTGAGTGAGGAAGCCACGGCAAGAGCCCGGGTCACTGCCAAATCTTTCTGGGGATGGAAGGTGGATTGACCCCGCAGAGCGACTGACAACCTTATCCCAATGACTCTGGCTCTCCTCTTGTAATAGTTGGTGCATGGCAAACTAGAGGTCATGTACCTGCAGGCTGTCTAGAAATTTTCTTGCTGTGATGTGGCTGGCCACAGCTGACAAGAGACTCTGATACCCCAGTGGGACCATGTTAGGCTCAATTGTACTGTGATGAGAGACCTAGGCAGGGATGGTGAGGACCCAATTGTTGGAGTATCCGAGGCTAGAATTGAGACACGATACAAGACTGAAACAAGGACAGGGTTATAAACTGGATGCTAGATGAGAATCCAAAGTTGAGCTGACAATTGAACACTAAACCTCATTTCAGGTGATCTCTACATATTAAAATCTTGGTGGAAAACATGGCCGCCAACTAACGGGGCAGGCCTGAATCTTTAAAGGGGTTGTGCCAGCTATCCATACTCTGGAGAGTTAGAGAATCTAAACTCCAGAAGCTGGCATGCTCAGATGCAGGTTGTAACAACTAACTCATTGTCCATTTTCCTAATTTATCTAAGTCTTTCTGCAGTTTCTCTGGCTCCTCAAAGCTACCTGCCCCTCCAACTACTTTCATATTGCCTACAAACTTGGCCACAAAGCCTTTAAGTTCTTCATCCAAATTGTTGAAGTCCAACTTAAAAAGAAGTGTTCCTCACGCAGTAATCTGTGGAATACCAGTAGTCACCAGCAGCCAATCTGAAAAGGATCCCTTTATTCGCACTCTTGCCTCCTGCCAACAAACCAACACTCTATGCATGCTAGTATCTTTCCTGTAATACGCTGAGCTCTTATCTTGTTTAGCAGCACCTTGTCAAAGGCTTGCTTTATCTATCCTGGTTGTTAATTCCTCAAAGGATTCCCGTAGATCTGTCAGAAAAAATTTTACCTATGCCAACTTTGGGTTATTTTGTCATGTGCCTTCAAATACCCCTAAACCACATCCTTGACAATCAATTCCAACATCTGGCTTATAACTTCCTTCATATCTTGAAGAGTGGAGTAACATTTGCAATTTTCCAGTCCTCTGGAACCATGCCAGAATCTAATGAATTTTGAAGACCATTACTAATACCTCTACAATCTCTTCAGTCACCTGTTTTAGAACTCTAGGCTGTAGTCTGTCAGGTTCAGATGATTTATCTTACCTTCAGACTTTTCAGTTTCCCAAGCACCCTCTCCCTAGAAATAGCAACCACACTCACTTCTGCCCCTTGACACTCTCAAACTCCAGCATACTACTAGTGATTTCCACAGTGAAGACTGAAGCAAAGTACTTATTCAATTCATCCAACATTTCCTTGTCCTCTGTTACTATCTCTTCAATGTTATTTTCCACCTATCCAGTATCTACTTTTTCCTCCCTTTTACTCTTTATATATCAGAAAACCTTTGGTATAATTTTGGACAACAATAATTATTGGCTTGCTTACATTCATATCTAATCTTTTACCCCTTATGTTTTTTTTAGTTGTCTCCGTTGGTTTTTAAAAATTTCCCAGTCTTCTAACTTCTCACTAATTTTTGCTCTATTATATGCCCTTCTCTTTGGCTTTTATGCTGGCTTCGACTTCACTTGTCAGCCACGGTTGCATCATCTTGCGTTTAGAATACTTCCTCTTCTTTGGGATATATCTATCCTGTGCCTTCCGAATTGCTCCCAGAATCTCTAGCCATTGCTGCTGTGCCGTCATCCCTGTTGGAGCCTCTTCCAATCAACTTTGGCCAGCGTCTTTCTCATGCCTCAGTAATTTCCTTTACTTAACTCTAATGCTGATACATCTGACTTCAGCTTCTCCCTCTCAAGTTGCAGGGTGAATTCAATCATATTATAATCAGTTTCCTAAGGGTTCCTTTACCTTAAGTTCCCTAATCATATCCGGTTCATTACACAACACCCAGCCAAAGATAGTTGACCCCCTGGTGGGCTCAACCATAAGCTGTTCCTAAAAGCTACCTTGTGGACATTCCGTGAATTTTCTCTCATGGGATCTAGCATCAACTTGATTTTCTCTATTTATCTACATATTGAAATCCCCCCCATGACTAAAGTAATTTTACCTTTTTGATGTGCTTTTTCTATCCTGCACTGTAATTTGTAGACCACATCCTGGTTAGTGTTCAGAGGCCTGTAAATAACTTCTTTCAAAGTCTTCTTACCCTTGATGTTTCTTACTCTACACTTTAGGATGCTATATCTTCCAATCCTACATCACCTCTTTCCTAGATCAGATTTCTTTCTTTTTTTTTACCAACAGAGCCACTTCTGCTCCTCTGCCAACCTACCTCTCCGTCCCATAGATTGTGTATCCTTGGATATTAAGCTTGCAACTAAAATTGTCTATCAACCATGACACTCTGATACCCACAAGATCATACCTGCCTATCTCTAACTGCCATATTTTGTATCCTGCATACATTCAAATATAACACCTTTAGTCTTGTATTTGTCATCCTTTTCAATTTTGTCCCTCATACGCCACCACACATCCCACTGACTGCAATTTGTCCTATCATCTGCCTACCTTTCTTGACAGTCTCACAACTTCTGCTTGTAAACCCCTATCCTCAGCACTATCACTCTGGTTCCCATCCCAAGTCAAATTAGCTTAAACCCTCCCCAACAACTCTAGCAAACCTGTCTGCAAGGATATTGGTTCCCCTTGGCCTAACCTGTCCCTTTTGTACAGGTTATACCTTCCCCAGAAGAGATTCCAATGATCCATAAATCTGAAACCCTAACCTCTGCACCAGTTCCTCAGCCACATATTCATCTGCCAAATCATCCTACTCTTGCTGTCACCAGCATGTGGCACAGGCAGAAATCCAGAAATTGTTACCCTAGTGGTCCAGCTTTTCAGCTTTCTACCAAGCTCTCTAAATTCTCTCTTTCGACCCTTTCTCTTCCTTCCTATGTCATTGGTACCAATATGTACCAAAACTACTGCCTGTTCACCCTCCCCCTTTAGAATGTCATGGACTCAATCTGAAATGTCCCTGACCCTTGCATCTGGGAGGCATTATACAATCTGGGTCTCTCTGTCGCATCCATTGACTCTCCTACCTCCTCCTCTAATTATGGAATCTCCTATCACTGCTTCATTGCTCCTCTGGCTCCTTCCCTTCTGAGCCACTATTCCAGACTTAATGCCAGAGACTTGGTCTCTGCACTGTATTCATTGCTCTGTACTGCTGCTGCAAAACAACAAATTTCACATCATAAGTTAGTGAAAATAAAACTGTTTCTGATTCACACACTGTAATACAGGCAACACTTGGCTGAACCTTCACTGTACCCTCACAAAAACCTCCTAATCCTTCCTTAGTACAATGACCCAATGTGCACTCAATACTCCAAATGTGGCCCCATAAAATTTTTGTAAGTTGCAACATGAGTCCCTGATTATTATACTTAATACTCCAGTCGATGAACATTTGGGGTTGGAGTATAGAACATAGAACATCACAGCATAGTATAGGCCCTTCAGCCCACAATGTTTTGCTGACCTTTTAACCTAATCCAAGATCAATCTAACTATTTCCCTCCCATGTAGCCCTCCATTTTTCTATCATCCATGTGCCTATCTAAACGTCTCTTAAATTCCCTAATGTATCTGCCTCTACCACTTCCCCTGGCAGGGTGTTCCAAGCAGACACCAATCTTTGTAATAAAAAACTTACCTCTGTTATCCCCTCTATATTTTCATCCAATCCCCTCTATACTTTCATCCAATCATCTTGAAATTACTCCCCCTTGTATTAGTCATTTCCACTCTGGGATAATATCTATGGCTGTCCACTCAACCTATGCCTCTTATCATCTTGAACAGCTCTATCTTATCATCTTGAACAGCTCTATCTTATCACCTCTTATCCTCCTTCTCTCCAAGGAGAAAAACCCTAGCTTGCTCAACCTATCCTCATAAGACATGCTCTCCAATCCAGGCAGCATCCTGGTAAATTTTATTTGCTCCCTCTCTAAAGCTACCATTATCCTTCCTGTAATGAGGTGACCCAGAACTGAACAGAATATTCCATCTGTGCTCTAACCAGGGTTTTATGGAACTGCTATATTACATTGAAGCTCTTGAACTCAATCCTCCAACTAATGAAGGCCAACACATCATATGCCATCACAACCACACTATGAACTTGAGTGGCAACTTTGAGAGATCTATGGACATGGGGCCCAGGATCCTTCTGTTCTTCACACTACTAAGAATGCTGACATTAATCCTCCAATCTGTCTTCAAATTAAACCTTCCAAAGTGAATCACTTCATACTTTTCTGTGTTGAACTCCACCTGCCTCTTCTCAGCCCCTGCTCTGCATCCTATCAATGTCTTGTTGTAACTATTGACAACCTTCTACATTATTCATAATACCACCAATCTTCATGTTATCTGCAAACTGACTAACCCACCCTTCCATTAATTCATCTAAGTCATTCATAAAAAGTAGAAAGACCAGGGGAACTGATTCCTGCAGAATTCCAACCTCCAGGCAGAATACGTTCCATCCACAACTACTGATTCCTAGGGACAAGCCAATTCTGATTCCACATAGCCAAGTTTCCCTGGATCCCATGCGTCTTGATTTTCTGAATGAGCATACCATAGGAAACCTTATCAAACACCTTATTAAAATCCATTAACAGCACATCCACTGCTTATCTTCATCAATGTCTATTGTCATATCTTCAAAGAATTCAATCATGCTCCTGAGGCATGACTTGTCTCTCATAAAGCCACGCTGAGTATTCTGAATCAAATGATGCTTCTCCACATACTCATAAATCCTGTCTCTAAGAATCTTCTCCAATAAATTGCCCATTATTAAAGTAATTCTTTCTGGTCTATAATTCCCAGGGTAATCCCCACTTCCTTTCTTGAACAAAACAGTAATATGTGGGACTACTGCTGTGGCCTTGAGGATGCAAAGATCATCACTAAAGGTGCAGCAGTCTCTTCTTCCACATCCTGTAGTAACCTGGGGAGGATCCTGTCTGGCTCCAGGTACTTATCTATCCTAATGTTTTTCAAAGGTTCCAAAATATCATCATTCTTATTCCCTGCTTTCAGGACCCCAGGATCCCTCTGTACATCAGTGCTATTAAGGCCCTTGCCATTTACTGTATACTTTCTCCTCAGATTTGAACTCCTAAATTGCAACACCTCACAATTTTTCAGATTAAACTCCATCTGCCAATTTTAGCATTAGTCTAACTAATCTAAAGTCTAGCGGAATTAGTCCTTACTCTTAATACTTTCTCCTTTGGCTCCTCCCACTTCCTCCAAACTAAAGGTGTAGCCATGGGAGCCCATATGGGTCCCAGCTATGCCTGCCTTTTTGTTGGCTTTGTGGAACAATCCATGTTCCAAACCTATTCTGGTATCTGTACCCCACTTTTCCTTTGCTACATCAATGACTGCATTGGCGCTGCTTCCTGCATGCATGCTGAGCTCGTTGACTTCATTAACTTTGCCCCCAACTTTCATCCTGCCCTCAGGTTTTCCTGGTCCATTTCCGATACCTCCCTCCTCTTTCTTGATCTTTCTGTTTCTATCTCTGGAGACAGCTTATCTACTGATGTCTACTACAAGCCTACGGACTCTCACAGCTACCTGGACTATTCCTCTTCTCACCCTGTCTCTTTCAAAAATGCCATCCTCTTCTCGCGAGTTCTCCGTCTCCACCACATCTGCTCTCAGGATTAGGCCTTTCATTCCAGGACGAAGGAGATGTCCCCCTTTTTTAGAGAAGGGGGCTTCCCTTCCTCCACCGCTGCTCTCAAACGCATCTCTCCTGTTTCATGCACATCTACTCTCACCCCATCCTCCTGCCACCCTACTAGAAATAGGGTTCCCCTTATCCTCACCTACCACCCCACCAGCCTCCTGGTCCAACATATATTTCTCTGTAACTTCCGCCACCTCCAATGGGATCCCACCACTAAGCACATCTTCCCCTCTCCCCCTTTCTGCTTTCCACCAGGATCGCTCCCTGCATGACTCCCTTGTCCATTTGTCCCCTCCATCCCTTCCCACTGATCTCCCTTCCAGCACTTACCCTTGTAAGCAGAACGAGTGCTACACATGCCCTTACACTTCCTCCCTTACCACCATTCAGGGCCCCAGACAGTCCTTCCAGGTGAGGTGATACTTAATCTGTGAGTTGGCTAGGGTGATATACTGTGTCCGGTGCTCCCGATACGGCCTTCTATATATTGGCAAGACCCGACGCAGACTGGGAGACCGTTTTGCTGAACACCTACGCTCTGTCCACCAGAGAAAGTAGGATCTCCCAGTGGCCACACATTTTACTTCCATGTCTCATTCCTATTCTGATATGTCTATCCACGGCCTCCTCTACTGTCAAGGTGAAGCCACACTCAGGTTGGAGGAACAACACCTTATATTCCGTCTGGGTAGCCTCCAAACTGATGGCATGAACATTGACTTCTCTAACTTCAGTTAATGCCCCACCTCCCCCTCATACCCTATCTGTTATTTATTTATTTATTTATTATTAATCTTTCTTTTCCCTTTTTTCCCCTCTCTTTTTTCTTCCTCTGTCCCTCTCACTAGATCTCCTTACCCATCCCCTGGGCTTCCCCCCTCCCCCTTCCTTTCTCCCTAGGCCTCCTGTCCCATGATCCCCTCCCTTCTCCAGCCTCATATCCCTTTTGCCAATCAACTTTCCAGCACTTAGCTCCATCCCTCCTCCTCCTGTCTTCGTCTATCATTTCGGATCTCCCCCTTCCCCTCCCGCTTTCAAATCTCTTACTATCTCTTCTTTCAGTTAGTCCTGACGAAGGGTCTCGGACCGAAACGTCGATTGTACCTCTTCCTATAGATGCTGCCTGGCCTGCTGTGTTCACCAGCATTTTTTGTGTGTGTTGCTGCCATTTTTCTGCTCACATTTCCCATTGGTCTATATCCTGCTGAACTTTTGCCAATCTTCCTCACAATCCACAAATCTGTCAATATTTGTATCATTTGCAAACTTAGTCATTAGTGCACCTACATTTTATTGCATTTTATTTGTATATCACAAAGAACACAGGTCTCAATGCTGATCCTTGTGCAACATCACTGGTCACAGTCTTTAATCAGAATAACACCCATCCACCACTATCCACTATCTTTTCATGGCCAAAACAAATTTTAAATCCAATCTGTCAAATCTCCATGGATCCCATGCAGCTTCATCTACTGTATTAGCTTACCATAAGGAATGTTGTTGAAAGCTTTACCACAGGCCATGTAGACAGCATTCACTGCCTTACCCTCAGTAATCATTTTGGTCACCTCCTCAAAAAAGTGAATCAAGTTTGTAAAACATGACCTTCCCAACACAAAGCCTTCCTGTTTTTTCCTCCCCTGCCCTTCTTAAATAGAGAAACAAAGTTGGCTACTTTCCTTTGGGATTTTGCCTGTGGCTAAACAGGATACAAAGATCTCTTTCAAGTCCCAAGCAATCTCCTCTCTTGCCTCTCTCAGTAACCTAGGATAGGTCCCATCGGAGTCTGTGGCCTATCCACCCTAATGTTCTCTAGGGGTCCAAATACCTCTTCCTTCTTTATATCAACATGTCCTAGAATATTGGCATACTGCACCCTAATTTCACTGTCCTCCTTCACCTTGTGATTTGTCCTATCCTTTTCCTAGTTACCATTTATTTTTAAAGTACGTATTTTCAAATGCTCTTGACATTCTACTAGCCTACGAGATATTCAGGGGATGAATGTGTTGTATTAAATTTTGTAAAACATTGAATGAATGTCTGAACAGTTCAAAATGACAATTTGATTCTTTCTGAAGCCTTACCATATGGGGTCTATATGTCTGTTAGTGAGTAATGTTTGTAACTTGTTTGTACAAGGTAAACACTGTAGATCTGTTAATGTCTAATGCTTGTTGATAGCAGCTGGATACTTTTTTTGTTTCAGGCTCTATTAACATGAGGATGTCTATTAATGACTAAATGTTATTCACTTTGAGAGCTCGGTTGATGGATTCTTTCTTAGTGTCTGTTAAGTTGGTTTGATAGATTTATTTTTGGATTTGATCTTATTGTTCTTTTTTTAAGTCCAAAGAATTGTTGTGTGCTATGAGGTAACAGAAGGTGACTATTTAAATGTCTAACTGATTTATGAGTGTGTACTGACCACTGTGTAGATGGACACATATTGTTTGAATGACAGAAACCAGGCTGTGTTGGAGACAAAAGAACAAAGAGTTTGTCTTTGGATGTCTCTCTGTACTTTCGTATTTATTGGGGTACCTTTCCCTATTTTGATGGACTTCATCTGAGGGCCAGAAATCGTGATCGCCACGGACCCAGGGTGATTTCATCAGTGAGTCGAAATTTGGAGTTTCTCCAATAACAGTAACAATCAAGTGATAACTAAAAAGCATGCGCACTGAAATTTTGAGGAAGTTTTTGACTTGCTGCGTAGTATTTTGTGTGGGTTAATTGTGCTTTCTATTTTATGATTTTAGTTTAAGTTACTTTGTTGTGCTTGTACATTAATTGCCATATCAGCATAACTATGAAAAAGGGTAAAAACAGACAAAATGGGAAAGTGCTTAACTGTAGAAGGGCTACTATGAAGGGATGAGGCAGGAACTAGCGAGAGTAAATTGGAAACAGATGTTCAAGGGTGAAAGCACAGAAGTAATGTGGAGGAAGTTTAGGGACCACGTGCTGGGTTCAGGATAGGTTAGTCCCACTGGGACAGGGAAAAAATGGTAGGAAAAGGGAACCATGGCTGATGAAACACATGAGGCAACTCGTCAAGAGGAAGAAGGAAGCATATGTTAGATATAAGAAGCAGGAAACAGGATGGGCTCATGATTAATATAGGGTAGCCAGGAAAGAGCTTAAGAAAGGACTTAGGAGAACTCAAAGGGGGCATGAGAATGCCTTGGCATGTAGGATTAAGGAGAACCCCAAGGCATTCTATGCATATGTGAAGAACAGAAGGATGACAAGAATGAAGGTGAGGCCGCTAAAGGATAAAAAAGGCAACATGTGCCTGGAGGTGGAGGAGGTTGGGGAGGTTCTAAATGAATACTTTGCTTCAGTATTCACAAGTGAAAAGGACCTTGATTGGGGTGAGGTCAAAATAGAGCAGGCCTGTGTGCTGGACAATGTGGAGATTAAGGAAGAAGTTGTTTTGGATCTTCTTAAAAACATCAAGATTGGTAAGTCCCCAGTGCCGGACGTGATATACCCCAGGTCACTGTGGGAAGTGAGAAGAGATCACTGGAGCAGTAGCTATGACCTTTGAATCCTCTTTGGCTGTAGGGGAAGTGCTAGAGGATTGGAGAATGGCACATGTAGTTCCCTTGTTTAAAAAAGTAATAGGGAGAATCCTGAGAACTATCGACCGGTGAGTCTTACGTCGGTGGTCTGCAAACTATTGGAAAGGATCTATGAGCATTTGGAGAAGTACAGTCTACTGGAGATAGTCAACATGGCTTTGTGAAGGGAAACTGTAGGCTCACGAGCCTAACTGAAGTTTTTTGAAGGGGTGATAAAAGAAATTGATGAGGTCAGGCTGGTAGATGTGTTCTACATGGATTTTAGCAAAGCATTTGACAAGGTCCCCCACAAGAAACTCATCCAGAAAGTCATGAGGCATGGGATCAGTGGAACCTTGGCTGTTTGGATAAAAAATTGGCTTACCAGAAGAAAACAGAGGGTAGTAGTGGAAGAAAATTATTCTGCCTGGAGGTCGGTGACTAGTGGAGTGTCGCAAGGATCTGTCCTGGGACTACTGCTCTTTGTGATTTTTATAAATGACCTGGATGAAGAGGTGGAAGGATGGGTGAGTGAGTCTGCGGATAACATGAAGATTGGAGGAGTTGTGGATGGAGCTGTAGGTTGTTGAAAGTTACAAGAAGGTATAGATAAGATGCAGAGTTGGGCAGAAAAATGGCACATGGAATTCAATCCGGATTAGTGTGAGGTGATGCACTTTGGAAGGACAAACCAGAAGGCTGAGGACAGGGTTAATGGTAGGTTACTTAAGAGTGTGGATGAACAGAGGGACCTTGGGGTTCAAATCCATACATCCCTCAAGGTTGCTGCACAGGTTGATAGGATAGTTAAGAAGGCCTATGGGATGCTAGGCTTCATTGATAGAGGGATTGAGTTCAAGAGTAGAGAGGTCATGTTGCAACTCTACAAATCTCTGGTGAGACCACACTTAGAGTATTGTGTTCAGTTCTGGTCACCTCATTATAGGAAGGATGTGGAAGCTATGGAGAGGGTGCACAGGAGACTTACCAGGATGCTGCCTGGATTGAAAAACAAGCCTTATGAGGCAAGATTAGTAGAGCTGGGACTTTTCTCTTTGGAGCATAGAACAATGAAGGGGGACTTGATAGAGGTCTACAAGATTATGAGAGGCATAGATAGGGTGGATAGCCAGTACCTGTTTCCCAGGGCACGAATAGCAAACACTAGAGGGCATATGTAGAAAGTTAAGGGAGGGAAGGGAGACATCAGGGGTAAGTTGTCGTTTGTTTTAAAAACTAAACACTACACAGTGTTGTTGGTGCCTGCAATGACTTGCCAGGGATGGTGGTGGAGGCTAAAACAGGGGTACTTAAGAGCCTCTTGGACAGGCACATGGATGAAAGAAAAATAGAGGGTTACGGGGTGATGTGCATTTAGTACTTTTTTTTAAAAGGATATGGGTCAGCACAACATCAAGGGCCGAAGGGCCTGTACTGTATTGTAGTATTCTAGTGTCTAATGTCTAATATCTTCTGGACACTTGAATTGTTTGGGTTTGATGAACACAGCCCATTACATAGACAAAAACATTTCATAGACCCTTTTAGCCCTCCAATTTCCTTGTTTAAATTCTCTCTTGCTTCCTTTATATTCTTCAAAGGCTCTGTTCGATTTCAGCTTCCAAAGCCTTACACATAATTCCGTTTTTTCTGTGGATTAAATTGGCAGCATCTCTTGTCATCTGACATTCCAAGTCTTCCCATCTTTGCCTTTATTCCTCACTGGGTCCCGAACTCTGACAAGTTGGCCTTTAAAAGACTCCCTCATGTCAGATGTGCACGAAACCAAAAACAGCTGCTTCTAATCTACTCTCCCCTTCTCCTGCCTAATATTGCTGTAATTTTCCAAAATTAGCACTTCCAACAAGGTCTAGTCTTATCCTTAGCTATAACTATCTGAAAATCAAATCAAATTTAATTACCATTCAGAGATACAGTTGAACGAGACAGTGTTCCTCTGGAGCCAAGGGGCAAAACATTCAAAGTATTAAGTAAACATTCAAAGTGGTGAGTATCAATTCAAAATAGTGAGTAAAGAAGCATATTCACTCAAAATAAAACTGTGTATATAGTCCAAGACCCTGAGCAAAAATGTCTGGCAATCAAAGGTAGTCTCACTGCAGTATGCAGATGCATGCAATCCAGCCTGTCATTCCACCGCTCAAACATGGGAGGACAGCACCGATGGGAGAGTTAGGTCCTGGCCTAATGTGGATACCATGCTTTAGCACTTCCACATCTCTCACCTGGTGTTCAACAGCAGGCAAGTTCGAGGCTTGAAGCCTAGTCCTCACCACAACTGAGGCTACACAGCTCCATGTCGTCCGTCCCTCCTCCTCCAACAGGTCTCGGCAACATATTGTCATCAAATCAATCGTAACGTTCCTATTCCTGAGCTCGACCCATATTGTCATAATAGATCAGGGGTTCCCAACCTGGGGTCTGTGGTTAATGGTATGGCTCCATGGCTTAAAAATAGTTGGGGACCCCTGTAATGGAAGATCTCTGCAAGATGTGATTAAGTGTGCAGAAAATATTCTCAAAGATATTGCCTGGGACAGAGTACTTGAATAAAAAGGAAAGATGTATAGTCTCTGACATTTCCCAAGTGTTTCCCAACAACCTCTCTAGTACTGGTAACTTCACACACCTCATGATCCCTGACAGCTGGAACTTCCACTGTACAGCTAGTGCCTTCCACTGTGAAGACTGACACAAAGAATTCCTTCTGTTCATCTGCCATTTCATTGTCACCCATTACTACCTCTCTAGCATCATTTTCAAGCACTCCAACATCCACCCTCACTTCTGTTTTAAAATGTATGTATCTGAAGAAACATTTGGTATGCTCTTTAATAAGAACATAAGTAATAGGAGCCCATTGAACCTGCTCCACCATTCAATAAGATCATGGCTGATCTGACCATGGACTCATTTCCACCTGCTGCCTTTTCCCCATAACCCTCAATTTCCCTACTATGCAAAAATCTATCTAACCTTGTCTTAAATATACTTACTAAGGTAGCCTCCACTGCTTCATTGGGTAGAGAATTTCACAGATTCACCACTCTTTGGGAAAAGCAGTTCCTCCTCATCTCCATCCTAAATTTACTCCACCGAATCTTGAGGCTATGTCCCCCAGTTCTAGTCTCACCTAGCAGCTAAAACAACTTTCCTGCCTCAATCTTATCCTTTCATAATTTTATACTGTATTTTTCTATAAAATCTCCTCATCTTTCTGAATTCCTGCGAACACAGTCCCAGGTAACTCAATCTCTCCTCATAGTCTACCTCCACCTCATCTCTGGAACCAACCTGGTGAACCTCCTCTGCACCACCGCCAAAGACAGTATATCTGTCCTCAAGTGAGGAGACCAGAAGTTCACACAGTACTCCAGATGTGATCTCACCAGAACCCTATACAGTTGCAGCATAAGCTCCCTGCTGTTAAAATTAATCCCTCTATCATTAAAGACCAACATTTCCATTTGCCTTCTTGATAGCCTGCTGCACCTGCAAACCAACCTTTTGAGATTCAATCGTAAGCACTCCCAAGTCCTTCTCCACAGCAGCATGCTGCAATCTTTTACCATTTAAATAATAATCTGATCTTCCATTTTTTCTTCCAAAGTAGATGACTTCGCGTTTACCAACATTGTACTCCATCTGCCAGACGCTTGCCCACTCACTTAACCTATCTATATCTCTCTGCAGACTCTCTGTATCCTCTGCACAATTTGCTTTCCACTCCATTTAGTGTCATTAGCAAACTTAGGTACGCTACACTTGGTCCCCTCTTCAAGATCGTTAATGTAAACGTGAACACTTGCTGGCCCAGCACCAACCACTGCATTACACTGCTCATCACTGATTGCCAACCAGAGAAACACCCATGGATCCCAGCTCTCTGCTTTCTATTGGTTAACTAACTCTCTATCCATGCTAATACATCACCCTCAACTCTATGCATCCTGATCTTGTGGATAAGTCTTTTATGTGGCACCTTATCGAAAGTCTTCTGGAAATCCAAGTAAATAACGTCCATCTGTTCCCCTCTATCCACCACACTCATAATATCCTCAAAGAGCTCCAGTAAGTTTGTCAAACAGGACCTGCCTTTGTTGAAACTATGTTGCATCAGCGTGATAGATCAATTTCTTTCCAGATGCTTCACTGTTTCTTCTTTAATGATAGCTTGAAGCATTTTCCCAACTACAGATGTTAAACTAACTGGCCTATTGTTACCTGCCTTTTGTCTACATTCTTATTTGAACCGTGGTGTGACATTCACTGTCTTCCAAACCGCTGGCACCTGCCCAGTATCCAGAGAATTTTGATAAATCATCACCAAATCCTCTACTATAACTTCTGTCATTTCTTTCAGTACTCTGGGATGCATTCCGTCAGAATCAGGGGACTTATCTACCTACAGGCCCACAAGTTTGCTCAGCACTACCTCTTTAGTGATAGCTATTGTACTGAGGTCCTCACCTCCCATTACATCCATATCATCTCTCTTCAGCATATTAGACAAGTCCTTCATTGTGAAAACTGACACCAAATAGTCATTTAAAGCTAAGGACATTTCCACTTTAACCAATATCAATTCCCCCTTCTCGTCCTGTAAGGGACCTATGTTCACTTTATCCAAACTTCTCCCTTTTACTTTATCCATTCTTCTCCAATCTGTTGAACCCATCCCCTGCTATTTAGTTTAAAGCCCTATCCAGAACCCCAGTTATGCGATTTACCAGGATGCAGCTCCCATCACGGTTCAGGTGGAGCACCGTCTTTCCCCAATACTGATGCCTGTTTCCCATGAGTTCAAACCCACCTCTCCCACACCAATCCTTGAGCCAATACATTTAACTCTCTGACCTTCTTGACCCTGTGTCAATTTGCACGTGGCTCTGGTAGTAATCCAGAGATTACTACCTTTTTGGTTCTGCTCAAATTCCTTCAGCAGAAACTCTTTCCTCATTGTACCTATGTGGTTGGTACCCACATGGACGATGACATCTGGATCTTTCCCTTCCCACTGCAAATTCCTCTGCAGATCTGATAAGATGTCCCGAACCTCGGAAGAGGCAGGCAACACAGCCTTTGGGATGCTCTATCCTCATGACAGAGAAATCTGTCTATTGCCCTGACTATACTATCCCCAATTACCACTACATTTCTCTTCTCTCCCCCGACTCCTAATATGGCCTATTTTATCATATGCCACCAAGTACCCTGAGACCTCATCCTTAATCATTGATTTCAACATCTTCCCAACCACTGAGTTCAGACTAACTGGCCTATTGTTACCTTTCTTCTGCCCCTCTCCCTTCTTGAAGAGTGGAGTGACATTTGTAATATTCCAGTTTTCCAGAACTATTCCAGAATCTAATGATTCTTGAAAAATCATTACTAATGCCTCCACAATCTCTTCAGCCACCTCTTGCAGCACTCTGGGGTTTATACCATCTGGAGCAGGTGATTTACCTACCTTCAGACCTTTCAGTTTCCCAACAATCTTCTCTCTGGTTATGGTAACTTCACACACTTCATAGCTGCTGACACCCGGAACTTCCACCATACTACTAGTGTCTTCCACAGTGAAAACTGATGCAAAATACTTATTCAGTTCATCCACCATTTTATTGTCCCCCCATTACTACCTCTCCAGCATCATTTTCCTGTGGTCCGATATCCTCTCCTACCTCTCTTTTACACTTTATGTATCTGGAAAAACTTTTGGTATTCTCTTTAATGTTATTGGCTAACTTACTTTCATATTCCATCTTTACCTTCTTAATGATTTTTTTAGTTGTCTTCTGTTGGCATTTGAAAGTTTCCCAATCCTCTAACTTCCCACAAATTTTTGCTCTATTATATGCTCTCTCTTCAGCTTTTATGTTGGCTTTGACTCTCTTGTTAGTCAAGGTTGCAGCATTTTTCCTTTAGAAGGCTTCTTTTTTGAGGTGTATATATCCTGGGCCTTCTGACTTGCTTCCAGAAATTCCAGCCATTGCTGCTCTGCTGTCATCCATGCTAGTGTTGTTTTCCAATCAATTCTGACCAGCAATTCTCTCATGCCTCTGTAATTCCCTTTACTCCACTGTTATACTAATAGAGTTGACTTTAGCTTCTCCTTCTCAAATTTTAGTGGGAATTTGATCATATTATGGTCACTTGTGCCTCAGATTCTTTTATCTTAAGGTTTCTGTTTCTTTGCACAACAGCCTTTCCAGAATATCTGATCCCATTGTGGGCTCAACCATGAACTGCTTTAATAAAAGCCATCTCATAGGCACTGTAGAAATCCCCCCTCCTGGAATCCTCACCAATATGATTTTCCCAATCTACATGCATATTAAATTTCCCCATAACTATTGTAACATTTCCCTTTTGGCATACATTTTCTATCTCCTGTTGTAATTTGTAGGCCACATTCTTATGACCTGTGTGGGTCTGTATACAACTCCTATCAGGATCACTTTACCTTTGCAGTTCCTTAGCTCTAACTGCAATGATTCAACACCTTCTCACCCTATGTCACATCTTTCTAATAATTTGATTTCATTTTTTGCAAACAGAGCAACACCGCCCCCTTGCCTTTCTGCTTGTCCTTTCGATACAATGTGTATTCTTGGACATTAAGCTCCCCGCTATAATCTTCTTTCACCCATGATTCAGTGATGCCTATAACATCATACCTGGTCATCTGCAACTGTGCTGCAAGTTCATCTACCTTACTCCATATACTGCACGTATTTAATTATATTACCTTCAGTCCTGTATTCACGCTTTTCAATTTTGTCCAGCTTTTATGTTGCAACTTGTCCTGTTGACTGCAATTTTGCCCTCTCTACAGCCTCTCCTTACTACACATTGCTTCCGTTTGTAAACCAGCCACTTTCCTAAGACACTTACAGCTCAGGACGCTAGTCGCATTATGTTCAACCTTTTGATTCCTAAGTTTGTCTGAGGTCTTACCAATATCTGCCTCCATAACCTCTCTACTAATTGCTCTGGCACTCTCGCTCCAATCCCCTTGTAACGCTAGATTAAATCCCACCATGCAACATTAATGAAAGCTTCTCACTAGGATATTAGTCCCCCTCCAGTTCAGGTGTAAACCGTCCCTTCTGTACAGGTCCCACCTTCCCTGGAAGAGAGCCCAATGATCCAAAAATCTTCTGCCCTCCCTCCTACACCAACTCCTTAGCCATGTGTTAAACTGTATGATCTTCCTAGTTCTGGCCTCACTAGCACATGGCATGGGTAGCAATCCTGAGATAACAATCCTGGAGGTCATGCCCTTTAATTTAGGATCTAACTCCCTGAACTCTCTATGCAGAACCCCATCACTTGTCCTACCCATGTCATTGGCACCTACGTGGACCACGACTCCTGGCTGTTCACCCTCCCACTTGAGAATGCTGAGGATTCGGCCCGAGATATCCCGGACTCCGGCACCTGGGAGACAACATACCATCCAGGAATCATATTCTTGTTCACAGAACCTCCCGTCTGTTTCCTTAACAAATAATTTCCCTATCACCACGACGTGCCTCTTCTTCTGCCCCCCCCCCCGCCTTTCCCTTATGTGATACAGAGGCAGAGTCAGTACCAGAGACACAACCACTGTGACTTTCTTCTGTTAGGTCATTCCCACCGCCCCCCCCCCCCCCAACCGACAGTATTCAAAGTGATATACCTGTTCTAGAGGGGGATGGACACAGGGGTACACTGCACTGGCTCCTTAACCCCTTTCTCCTTCCTGACTGTCACCCAGTTTCCTGTGTCCTGTACTTAGGGTGTAACTACCTCTCTATGTCCTAACTATGACCCCCTCAGCCTTCCGAACAATCTGGAGTTTTTCAGTTCCAGTTCCAGTATATTTTTCTGATAATAAATGGAACGACTGAACCATTGAACTATTATTTCAAAGATTTAGTTACCATATAATACAATAAAGACAATTGATACACATCTTTACATTCATTGTATCATCAATCCGATGCAATCCTTTACAATATATTAATGCCACTCATATTACCTCTAGCATTGCACCAGTGAATTGTTTAATATGGTGCTTAGCCAATCAGCACCTAGTCACAGCAGGACCTGAGACTGTGGTCAATTCGCACAAACCTTTTGTGCTGCTGCACTGAGCACATACTCCAGCACCGGAAACATGCCAGCCAGTAGCGTTCACTTGCAGACATCTACATCTACAGAGTTAGAGGATGTAAGTGTAGTACTCTGACAGCACCATACCACACTGGAATACTATCCAAGATGAGAAGTCTATGCTCTGAACAGGGTCTTGAATACCCAATTCACAAGTCCAGTGAGAAAGCTAGCACTGAGGCAAAATGAACCCTCAATAGTTTACCCTAAATATACTAGCCAATCAGTATAGTTCTGTAAATAAAACTAGATATCACTGAGTACATTGCTGAAGAATCTCTTTAGTTAAAACATTGTGCTGTACCTTGAGCAGTTTAAGTTTGGCTGAACCAGTGAAATAGATTGACTGTATCATACCATCTACTGGTAAACTGCTGCACTAGCTGCATAATCCAAAAAGCAGCAAATACTGTAAATAAGGTAAAACAGAAACTGTGGTTAGGCAGCATTGTGGGGAGAGAAATAGTTAATGTTTCAGGCTGATTGGATTCCAATGAAAGGTCATTGACTAATTGAAAAATCAGCTTGGTTTTCCTCACCTGATACACTGCCTGTTCTGTTGAGTATAACCACTTTTTTCTGTTTAAGGAAATCAAATTTGAAACAAAAATACCATTCTATTATATTTTTAAAGTATCAGTGATTTAAAGGGAATATTAAGTCTCTTCCAGGTGCCCAGGAATTAATGAGACCAAAGTGGAATATTTTACTTGTAAAATATGCTGATATTGAACATTACAATCTACAGCTGGCAACAACCAATCAAGAGGAGTATTACAGGTTTAAGTGGTGTTTACTTCTATTCATCTATGCATTTGTATTTTGCAAGGAGTTTTGATTTAAAGAAACTGAATCAAATTAAATGAAGAAATTTGCAGTTTAGTGAAGAAATTAAACAATCTTGCTTCCCTTCTCCATACCTGCTCCTCCAAATCTAATCACCCCACCCCTAATCTGATCTCCTCCCTTTTAGAGTAAATAAACATTAACATTAAAAAAATCTGGAAATCTAAAACACAAATGCTGGAAATCTTTGGCAGAATGGCAACATCTGTGGAGAAAGCAACAGTCAATGTTTTGTGTCTGTAAGTGATTGTCAGAAACCTCATTCTATATTTTGCCCTTCCTACTCTCTCCTTTGCTTATGTCAGCATAACTTCTCCATAATGAATATCATGTGGATAACTTTATACATTGGATTTCTGAAAGGTCACATTGGACATTTTGGTGTATGCCCCATATAATTTGAAATACTGCTCTATTTTCCACGGTTGAACTGCATCTCTGGTGAGAAAGAAAGATAAACTGTTTACATTCACATGAAGTTGTGCATTGAACTTTAAATACATCATCTCTTGTGCTATCAC
Organism: Mobula hypostoma; assembly: GCF_963921235.1. Taxonomy (NCBI): domain Eukaryota; kingdom Metazoa; phylum Chordata; class Chondrichthyes; order Myliobatiformes; family Myliobatidae; genus Mobula; species Mobula hypostoma. The sequence goes on along the minus strand of NC_086099.1, from coordinate 160,076,627 downwards.
TATTTTAAAATGTGAAATATATTTAACTACAAAATTTAAGCATGAGCAAAGTATTGTATGTTTATCTCTGCAGCTTCCAATATAATATAAATTAAAATAGTGAAAATGGGTATTTATTTTTTGAACATTTTGTGTACATGCATTATTCATTTTACAAACACTTTTCAGCTTTAGAAGGAAGAGTAATTTTCTGGATATTTAGAACTGAGATCCAAAAATAATGAAGATAGTTATTTAGTTACAGTTCCTGAAAAGGATGGTAAAATGTATTTGGAAAGTGAAAATGGATGTGTCTGTAACTTTTGAAACGAGAGAGAAATTTGGCTGTATTATTTGGATTGGTGATTGCTAAGTTAATCCTGCAAGTGTGGAAAATGGACTCTGTGCCTATGCACGATCTGTGGCTGAGAGAACTGGCAAATACTTTACATTTGGAGAGACTGAGACTATATAATGAGGACAGAGGGGACATCTTTGAAAGGATATGGGGCCCTGTATTGGACTTTCTCACAGGGTGAGGACTGAGGTTTTTTGGTGTGGTGTACCTCTGTTATGTATGTTTACTTTTGCCTTTATGTTTTTCTCCCTTTTGCTGCTCAATATTTAATTTGATTTTGTTACATTTGTGGATGTGCTGTATTTTTTTTTGCTTGTTTGTAAAGAAAAATAAAAATAACTAAATCTTGCACAAGAATAAAGGCTAAGTGGAATTAATTGAATGATGCAAACACGAGGAATTCTGCAGATACTGGAAATTCAAGCTACACACATCAAAGTTGCTGGTGAACGCAGCAGGCCAGGCAGCGTCTATAGGAAGAGGTACAGTCGGCGTTTCGGGCCGAAACCCTTCGTCAGGACTAACTCTCGGCCCGAAACGTCGACTGTACCTCTTCCTAGAGATGCTGCCTGGCCTGCTGCGTTCACCAGCAACTTTGATGTGTGTTAATCGAATGATGTTAACTGAAGGTCAGCACAGACACAGTCCAAGTGACATCTTGCTGTGCTACAGTATTAGATATTTGGTATGAGAAGGTAGCATCTCTATTTGCCTGGAAAATTTCTTCTTTTTCAAATGTAATAACAATGAATCCAAAATATATATGATTTGAAAGCTGAGAATTTGCAATAAAAATAACAAAGGAAGTTCAATGCACAACTTCATGGGAATGTAAACACTTTCTCCTTTTTTTTTCACATACACCACAGATTCTGTTCGGCCATGGAAAGTACACCAGGGTTTGCAATACCTCAAATGTTCGTCTGAGAGTCAATGGCAGTTGTGGAATAAGCATTGCACAGAATCATGGAGCAAGTGGGGAAAGGGACAGGTTAGTTTATATAAGTGAAGCATGCAATCAGAAGGTTTGTAGATTTTGTACATACAGAATGTCCAACATCTCCATAATACACAAGCCAATGTGCAAATTATTTCTTTTAATGTTCCTGTTTCCAAGGAGTTTTATATTGCTTTTCAAGACTTTCTAGAAGTAAGCATTCATTCATCTAAAACATTTATTGAAAAACTATACATTTAAGTGAATTTAAAAAATTGTCTTTCTGAGGGATAATTGTGTAGAACTGCCAGCAGCAATCTTTGCTGCTATGTAAGGAGTTAACCAAGCTGATCCTTATATTTCGGCATCTCTGAATATTCCATTTCCTCACTGTTTCCTACAACTCCCAACACTCTTTGCACTCTTTCATTAATCTGTGGCAGTAGACACAAATCAGAATTAACTCTCCCTGCTGTCTCAGGGATCAGAATATGGATATAACTTGCACAAACAAAACAATTTTGTGATTGAACAGTACCCAACAATGCTGTTGTGTTCCACTGAGGAAAGTGTACTCATTACTCTTGCCAAGCTATGGTATAACCAAGCATTGTAAATTTTGCATTTCATATGTATACCTGTTTAAGTTTTGGACATCTTAAAGATATAATTAATAATGTGGTTTCAATGGACTTTGTTGACATTCTGAGTGTATCTGCTGGCATTTTCCTTGGAAATGTCAGCACATTTTGGAGTTTTCCTGCGTGCAGAAACGTTGAAACCCTGAACTTGCTGGCCTAGGTACTGGGGAACCTATCGTAAGAGCCACTGAAGAACTACAGTACATATTCTATTTTTAACTTTATTCAAATATTTTAATGGTTTGATTATTTTTATAAGCTTTTGAATATAATGATTGTATCAAACTCTTTGGCAGCTTCATTAAGACATGATGCAAAATTTAAAAGATAAATTGCACAAACTGCCTTCTTTCAGGTTTCCTACATGGACAAATAGAAGCCTCCTTTAATAAAATTCATTATGACCTCATTCAAAATATGTGATCATATTTGGAAGATGAGCTTTTCCCCACTTCATGACTCCTAAGATAATTGGTATGAATGCTTGCTCCATGTTTGAGCTTAGATCATAAGGTGGTTGATTGGGGGACAGCAAAACTTAATCCTATATTTATTCATGGTATCTATGATTGTGAAAAGAATTTTGATTCTAACTGTTGTAATGCCACCCTGTTACAACTGACTTAATCCCTGGTGACTTTAGCAGCTGTAGCTCAACCGACACTTGCTTTGATGTGAGATCTCTCTTAGACACCTAAGTACTCCAAGGAATATAAGCCCAACCTATTCAATATGTGATAGTAACTAATTATCCTAGAAATCAACGAATAAAACTTCTTCCAATTGCCTCTAAAGGAAGTACACTTCTCCATACTGCAGAGATCAAAATTATTTGTGGTACTTCAAGTGCAATCTCAGCAGCTCGCTGTACAGTTGTAGCAAGCTTTGAGTCTTCATTCATTATTTGCTTTTAAGTTACATTTTAAATTCATTCCTGAAGATCCAAGAAAACAGAGAAAGAGTCACAATGCCTCTGCAAATTTTGTTTCAATTTTTCCTATAAATAGAATCGGAAAGTTTACAGCAGTGAAGTTTAGGACATTGGTGCATATTAGTGGGAGTAATAGTCTTGTGTTTGCAAACCACAAATTTCTAAACTCTAATGAAGATCTTAAGCCCTCTTCTATATAGTTAGCTATGGGTACCCTCACTAAAGGGAGGTTATACTGTAGCCATCTACTCTTCAAAGGCTAGAGCACTTCCCTGGCTATTCTTCATGGTGAGTTCAGCTGCCAATATCCAGTATTTTTAGTGATACACACTTAAATTTAGATACAACTCTTAAATCACATTTAAAATGTCCACAGGTTTTCTCTCTTATGAAGGATTTCCAAATTTCAAATTATTTCTACAACACAAAGGATCTCCAAAACACAGGCATAATTTCCATAAGCTAAAAATTCATACCAACAAATTATCGTCTGTGGCAGAAATCGAAGGCAGAATAATGTATTCTAGTCCACCCTGTCTTTTTGTAATCTTTTTGTTGTTCCTGATCATTCCAAAAAGGCCTGACTGCTCTCTTGCATTTATACTGTTTAATTTCACGTGTGTTTCACACACATTTGATATTTTTTCAGATGCACTTTTTATACAGATGGTCTAAAAATTTCTGTCGACGGAGTTCTCAAACACACTAAATTATTGCTGTGAAGCCTGACTCCCTGAGTACATAAACCTTCCAACAACTGATTGGTCAACTATTTGATGTGCTAAATGATATTGTCCATTTGGTCTGCAAGCTTCCTTGGACTAAACTAAATCAGCACTGTCTGGTTTGATGCAAGCCTGATTAACATAACCGAAATGTCTTACACTGCATCTCTTGACCAATCAACCCAGGTGCTCTGGGTCAGTAGTCTGTGCTCTTTCAACAGTGTTACTTCTTTGCAAAGTTGTCCTTTGAACTTCATACTGGCTATCACTTGTCATTTACATTAAGAAATGAAAATTGGCTTCCACTTGCAACAGAAAGCTGAACAAAGAATATTAGTTGGCAGTTTAACTTACTCAAAGACAATTCCTTGATCTCCAGAAGTGTCAGCTGCTATGTTAGAAAGCTGAGCATAGCAAAAAAGGACCCCAGGCCCAAATCACCATGCACCCCTCCCCCCACCCCACTGTTAAGCAAAAATTTATAGCCCAGCTTCTTCTTATGGAAATCAGTTTTGAGATCAGACTCCTCTTGGGAGCAGACTATCACTCCACCAACTGTTCTATCTGGTTACAAATGCTAAAGGAGCTCTTCTTGACTGGATGCTTAAAGAACTCATTGAGTACTTCCCAATGTGGAAAATCTGTGCAACTTTCTCTTTAGAGTATTCACTTTCTTATTCTCAACTGCACGCATTTCTGAAACCTCAAAGGATTGCTATTGTGATACTTTTCCCTAAACGCTCAACAATGATCCATCAATGAGCATATAAGTCCAACAAAATAGATAAAATTGCTATCAGGACTATAGCATTCTCTGGGGTAATCATCTTTTTCATCCTGGCAAGTCTTACAATTGTATAACATAACACACAAACTTTGTTTTTGAATATAAAAGTCAAAGGTGTGAACCATGATAGTATAAAACCATCATTGATAGCGAACAACATATTTATGAAGTACATTATATGAAGTATTAAGAGCCATTTTATATAAAAAGTTACCTTTGTTATAAAGTAGATATATAATATCGACACAAGGGGGTGAAAAAACGTTTGTCGACTCATCTTTTCAAGGGATTGTGTTATTAGCCCCATTATTCACAACCCCTCTCTAGAGGTGGTGAGAAATATGTATACCCATACACAACATTAGTCATCAGGACAAGGAACAGGAGAGGAGTAAGAAGGATATGATTGGGGCAGTCCCTGTACTTTAGTCTTCTGGGGTTGTCGATGAACTAGAGGAATAGGTAAAAGGTGAGTATGAGGCAGAGTATAGCAAAGCAGGCATACAGTACGAGAGATATAATCCAGTAATGATTGCGTATTGGAGTTAGTAGAGTCTCAGGAGTGGAACCATTATACATACGGCAGAAATCACCAAACTTCATTCCTTACAGACTTCTACAGTTCAATAGAAGGAACACTAAAAAAAAATTCCAATGATATTGGAAAACTGTAAACTGTAAAAAAAAAATTAAACTGTATCATAGTGCCAGTCCACTATATTCACTGCTGCAGAAGTTCAACTTGCAACAGTTGGAAAGGTCTTAGCTAGAATGCTAAGCCATTCAAGGGCTTTGTATTGAATGGGAAAGGAATCATGTGGAAGAAGGTGCTTCGCGCATCTGATTGTGTCAGTTTAGTTATTCTAGTAGTGTATTGAGAAATATTCTTATAATTTGACCGAATTTCTTCTGGCCATTGTTGACAAATATCAAGACCTTCTAGAATATTCTTTGTTGCATCCACCATAAATCATTCCTTAAAACTGGACTTGCATTTCTTTCTTGAGATCCACAACGTTAGCTAATCAGATTACTCTATGAGCCATTTTCAATATGAACCTTAAAAAGTGGGTGATCCTCTGATTGTGGTATGTCTGAACAAATTTTGTCATCAGAAATTTCTTCCTTCTGTGTGAACCAGAGGATCACATTGGTATTATGAGAGTGAACACCATCAAGGCGTTGCTGTACGAGAGGGGTCTTACTCTAATATAAAAATTGTTAAGGGTCAAATAACACCAGCTGACTGAATAGATAGCAATAATTGAAGGCTTGTCTGTGTTTGTAACATTATCTATTTGAGAAGTAATGTTATCAGTGCAGCCTCAACATTTAGTTTGATTGATTAGTCTCCAACAGTAACATTTGTCATAGGCTTGTCTACCCTGTTTTTCAACTTGTAGTTGAAGTCTATCGGAAATATTAATGGATTCGTAAGGACAGCGATAGTTCAGAACTATTTTTTTGTATTTGCATCATGATACAAAATGTTCATGACTGTTTGATTAAGGGTTAATAGGAAAACTGGGTAGATACTATACAATAGTCAATGGGACTAAAATCCCTAAAATGCTTTTGGACTTAACAGTTTCAGTTCACCAGGGATAAAAAGATTTTCATTTTATCTTACATTCTGATTCAGTGATGAAAATAAGGCAGCCTATGGAGAAGAAGTCATCACCCTGACACAGTGGTGTCAAGAGAACAACCTCTCCCTCAATGTCGCAAAAACAAAGAAGCTGGTTGTGGACTAGAGGAGGAATGGAGATGAGCAAACCCCTATTGACATCAATGGGTCTGAGGTGGAGAGGGTGAACAGCTTTAAGTTCTTCAGTATACACATCACCAAGGATCTCACGTGATCTGTACATACTGGCTGTGTGGTGAAAAAGGCACAACAGCACCTCTTTCACCTCAGGCTGTTGAAGAAGTTTGGCATGAGTCCCCAACTCCCAAGGATTTTCTACAGGGGTACAATTGAGAGCATCCTGACTGGCTGCATCATTGCCTGGTGTGGGAACTGTACTTTCCTCAGTCACAGGACTCTGCAGAGAGTGGTGCGGACAGCCTAGCACATCTGTAGATGTGAACTTCTCACTCTTCAGAATATTTTACAGAGACAGGTGCGTACAAAGGGCAGGATGGATCTTTGGGGACCTGAATCATCCCAACCACAAACTGTTCCAACTGCTACCATCCAGAAAACAGTACCACAGCATAAAAGCTAGGACCAACAGACTCTGGGACAGCTTCTTCCACCAGGCCATCAGACTGATTAATTCACGCTGATACAATTGTATTTCTATGCTATATTGACTGTTCTGTTGTACATACTATTTATTACAAATTACTAAAAATTGCACATTGCAAATTTAGATGGAGATGTAATGTAAAGATTTTTACTCATGTATGTGAAGGATGTAAGAAATAAATTCAATTCAACTTGATTCAGTTCTTTCCATCTTATCTTCCCATACAAAAACTGGATCAAGAGTTTTGCTGATCTATTTAGAATATAGACCAGTACTGCACAAAATTGCCCTGTTACCTTTGACATTTAACAATAGAGTGGAACAGTGGTCGTAGTTGGAAAAATGAAAATGGCTCAAATTTTTGTAGTAGGTATGTTCAGATACTTGTCAGCTATAAGGGAAAGTACACTGAGATATCTGACTAAAATAGAAGATACTTCATTAAAAATATTTTCTTACAATGTTCTAGTGTAAAGGTTTCAATGCCATGTTCCCATGAGTGACGGCAGTGTCTAAACTTATCTTCAAGTGTAGAGGAATCCACGTCAAGAGATTCCAAAATGCAAACACGAGGCCTCCAACCTGATGGAATGAACATTGACTTCTCAAACTTCCGCTAATGCCCCACCTCCCCCTCGTACCCCATCAGTTACTTATTTATATACACAAATTCTTTTTCTCTCTCTCCTTTTTCTCCCTCTGTCCCTCTCACTATACCTCTTGCTCATCATCTGGGTTTTCCCCCCTCCCCCTTTTCTTTCTCCCTGGGCCTCCTGTCCCATGATCCTCTCATATCCCTTTTGCCAATCAACTGTCCAGCTCTTGGCTCCATCCCTCCTGTCTTCTCCTCATTTTGGATCTCCCCCTCCCCCTCCCACTTTCCAATCTCTTACGAGTTCTTCTTTCAGTTCGTCCTGACGAAGGGTCTCGGCCCAAAATGCCGACTGTACCTCTTCCTAGAGATGCTGCCTGACCTGCTGCGTTCACCAGTAACTTTGATGTGTGTTTCAAGAGATTCCTTATCCGTTTACCTTCAGTTTCTGGTCTGGAATCTTTCAGTTTTATTAGTGTGTCATTGATAATTTCCGTAAGTGATTATTTACTTTCCCATGTATCTATGTTCATTTCAGTGGTCAGAGTGAATGTTTAAGTGGACAGGAACAATCACTTTGCCAGAGGCATGGATTATGGGTTCCTGTGTATTAGCTCGCATAAGACAAAAGGGTAAGGGCCATTTGGTGATGTTTAAATTAGAATCGTCATTGATCACAGATTGTCTTTGTTAAGTGTAGGGTGTCCTAGGCAGATGAGACAATTTCCATAATAAATGTGAATTTGTCTGCTAAAGAGTGAATGCAAAGTCAGGAAGCACAAAATTATATTGTTGTAAGTACAAATATTAAAAGTAAAGTACAGCAAGTAAAGTACAAACTCTTTACTTTTCTTTGAAAACTGCAGTGCATTTTGGATGTATAGGAAAAAGTATCTATGAAACCTTAAAGTGAATAAGAATTTTTACTTTTTTTATATCTAAACATAAGACCATAAGACAAAGGAGCAGAAGTAGGCCATTCAGCCCATTGAGTCTGCTCCGCCATTTTATCATGAGCTGATCCATTCTCCTATTTAGTCCCACTCCCCCGCATTCTCACCATAACCTTTGATGCCCTGGCTACTCAGATACCTATCAATCTCTGCCTTAAATACACCCAATGACTTGGCCTCCACTGCTGCCCGTGGCAACAAATTCCATAGATTCGTCACCCTCTGACTAAAAAAATATCTTCGCATTTCTGTTCTGAATGGGCGCCCTTCAATCCTTAAGTCCTGCCCTCTCGTACTAGACTCCCCCATCATGGGACACAACTGTGCCACATCCACTCTGTCCATGCCTTTTAACATTCGAAATGTTTCTATGAGGTCTCCCCTCATTCTTCTAAACTCCAAGGAATACAGTCCAAGAGCGAACAAACGTTCCTCATATGTTAACCCTCTCATTCCTGGAATCATTCTAGTGAATCTTCTCTGTACCCTCTCCAACGTTACCACATCCTTTCTTAAATAAGGAGACCAAAACTGCCCACAGTACTCCAAGTGAGGTCTCACCAGCGCGTTATAGAGCCTCAACATCACATCCCTGCTCCTATACTCTATTCCTCTAGAAATGAATGCCAACATTGCATTGCCTTTCTTCACTACTAACTCAACCTGAAGGTTAACTTTAAGGGTATCCTGTACGAGGACTCCCAAATCCCGTTGCATCTCAGAACTTTGAATTCTTTCCCCATTTAAATAATAGTCTGCCAGTTTATTTTTTCTGCCAAAGTGCATAACCATACACTTTCCAACATTGTACTTCATTTGCCACTTCTCTGCCCATTCTTCCAATCTATCTAAGTCTCTCTGCAGACTCTCTGTTTCCTCAGCACTACTGGCCCCTCCACCTATCTTTGTATCGTCAGCAAACTTAGCCACAAAGCCATCTATTCCATAATCCAAATCGTTGATGTACAATGTAAAAAGAAGCGGCCCCAACACTGATCCCTGTGGAACACCACTGGTAACCGGCAGCCAGCCAGAATAGGATCCCTTTATTCCCACTCTCTGTTTCCTGCCAATCAGCCAACGCTCTATCCATGTATGTAACTTTCCCATAATTCCATGGGCTCTCATCTTGTTAAGTAGCCTCATGTGTGGCACCTTGTCAAAGGCCTTCTGAAAATCCAGATATACAACATCCACTGCATCTCCCTTGTCTAGCCTACTAGTAATTTCCTCAAAAAATTGTAATAAGTTTGTCAGGCAAGATTTTCCTTTAAGGAATCCATGCTGAGTTCTGCCTATCTTGTCATATGCCTCCAGGTACTCTGTAACCTCATCCTTGACAATCGACTCCAACAACTTCTCAACCACCGATGTCAAGCTAACAGGTCTATAATTTCCTTTTTGCTTCCTTGCCCCCTTCTTAAATAGCGGAGTGACATTTGCAATCTTCCAGTCTTCCGGAACCATGCCAGAATCTATTGACTTTTGAAAGATCATCGCTAATGCCTCCGCAATCTCCACAGCTACTTCCTTCAGAACACGTGGGTGCATTCCATCTGGTCCAGGAGATTTATTTACTTTTAGCCTATTCAGCTTCCTGAGTACTTTCTCTGTCATAATTGTGACTGCGCACACTTCTCTTTCCTGCCACCCTTGAGTGTCCGGTATACTGCTGTCTTCCTCAGTGAAGACTGATGCAAAATACTTGTTCAGTTCCTCTGCCATCTCCTTATCTCCCATTACAATTTTTCCAGCATTATTTTCTATCGGTCCTATATCTACTCTCACCTTTCTTTTACTCTTTATATACTTGAAAAAGCGTTTAGTATCCTCTTTGATATTATTTGCTAGCTTCCTTTCATAGTTAATCTTTTCTCTCTTAATGACCTTCTTGGTTTCCTTTTGTAAGGTTTTAAAAACTTCCCAATCCTCTGTCTTCCCACTAATTTTTGCTTCCTTGTCTGCCCTCTCCTTTGCTTTAACTTTGGCTTTGACTTCTCTTGTCAACCATGGTTGCATCCTTTTTCCACTTGAAAATTTCCTCTTTTTTGGAATATACCTGTCTTGCACCTTCCTCACTTCTTGCATAAACTCCAGCCACTGCTGCTCTGCTGTCTTTCCCGTCAGTGTCCCTTTCCAGTCAACTTTGGCCAGTTCCTCTCTCATGCCACTGTAATTTCCTTTACTCCACTGAAATACCGACACCTCAGATTTCAGCTTCTCTTTTTCTAATTTCACAGTGAACTCAATCACGTTATGATCACTGTCTCCTAAGGGTTCCTTCACCTCAATCTCTCTAACCACCTCCGGTTCATTACACAATACCCAATCCAGTACAGCCGATCTCCTAGTGGGCTCAACAACAAGCTGTTCTAAAAAACCATCTCGCAGACATTCTACAAATTCTCTCTCTTGAGATCCAGTGCCGACCTGATTTTCCCAATCTACTCACATGTTAAAATTCCCCACAATTATCATAGCACTGCCCTTCTGACAAGCCTTTTCTATTTCCAGTTGTAATTTGTGGTCCACGTCCCTGCAGCTGTTTGGAGGCCTATAAGTAACTGCCATCAGGCTCCTTTTACCCCTGCTATTTCTTAGCTCAACCCATAAAGATTCTGCACCTTCCGATCCTATATCACCTCTTTCTAATGATTTAATATCATTTCTTACCAATAAAGCCACGCCTCCCCCTCTGCCTACCTTCCTATCCTTCCGATACACCGTGTATCCTTGGATGTTCAGCTCCCAGAGACATGCATCCTTTAGCCAGGTCTCAGTGATGGCCACAATATCATACCTGCCAATCTGTAGCTGTACACCTTATTCCTTATGCTGCGTGCATTTAAGTACAACACCTTAAGACCTGTATTTGATACTTTTTGCTTTGATTTCACTGCAACTCATCCCAATGGCTACAAATGTGCCCCATCACCTGCCTGTCTTTCCTGACATCTTTACTGCTCACTATCTTAGATTTATTTCTGTTTTCCCCTTCCTCCGCTCTATCATTCTGGTTCCCATTCCCCTGCCAAATTAGTTTAAACCCTCCCTAAAAGCTCTGTTAAACTTTCCCGCCAGGATATGTTTTATCTTTTCAGTGCATCTTAAATCCCCTTCTATTGAGGTGTAGGGGTTATGTGGTGGACCCATGTACTGGTCTAATATAAAGGTTCCACTCATTTTGGGGGGATAAACTCTGTGGGGCAGGTTTGATGTTATCTATTGAGACAGTTTTGCTTACAGCCTTGTTCCTACTTCTTGTCTTGATGACCACAGTCTTATTGTTAACCTGAGTAACAAGACAAGGAGGTTTCAATTTAGGATGAATACTAGGGACAGGATTGCTTTTATGGAATTTCTTTTCTTAGACCCAATCCTCTTTGTGTGGTATCCCAGATTTTGTGCTGGGTCCTTTTGCTTTCTCTTTAACTCTTATAAGCTCTCTCAATTGATAGAGGAGTGTTGTATCCAGTGCAGGTGATGGTTGGCCTGAGTTAGTGATGAAAGGTGGATTTAAGTGGACATTGTACATTATGAAATAAGATGTAATATTCTTGTGTATTCCTATTTTTGCAATTGGCTTATTGTTTACCAACAGTTGCACTTCTGGGACGAATGTAGCCCAATCTCAACCTTTGGAGCATACTAGTTTGCCAGGCCTCACTTAATCTCTTGATTCCTTCGCCCCACTGTGCCACCCAATTGAAAGATGGAATGGAGTGCAGTATTCTACTTGTATGACTGTTCACACATGGCTTGAAAGCCTTTACCAATGAAGGAAGACCATTGATTGGCACATATACAGGCAGGGACTAATCACATATATCCCATTCAAAAGATCAACTATCAGCAGAATATATCTACTAGGTTTCCAATAAAGTGGGTTGCCTTTGGATGTCAGAAAGTGGCCTATGTAATCAATTTGCCACACCTACATTGGAGCAGTTGGTTATGTTTGTCTTATAGGAGGTCTTGTGACTCCTTCTTTATTATAGGCTATCATTCTTTAGAAATTGCAATGAATCACTTACAATCACTTAACTTGTAAGGCCACCAGTATAAGATGGCTAATTTTGCATGAGTGGCTTGTCTGTCGTCATGATTGTGTCTGAATCTTTTGTGAGATTCTTCGATCAGTGCTTCCCACTTGTGGGAAGGGGATATTTGCTTCTCATCTTTTTAGGGCAGCAGACCCAAACCTTTCCTTCATCATCAGCTTCATATTTGTACACTGTTGGAAGCCCTTTGGGATTGGGTTAGTGATATCTAGGAGAATTCTTAAAACATTCTTAAGTTCTTAAAACTATATTCTTAGTTACTACCAAAACACTGTGTGCAGATGCGCATCTGGTGTAGAAAGTTACTTGACATCAAGGACTACAATCTATGCACCAGTGAAATCACATATTGTATGTACTCAGCCTGAGTAGTTTCCAGCATTTCACCCCTCATTATGACTTCCAAACTGTGTGGGATGCTGCCTCAAAGAAACTCTGCCTGAGTTTCATGAATGTGATCCTACAATCAACATATTTATTCCTTTCCCTTTGAATTTTCCACATATTGTCAGCATGATCCAGTTACAGACATTAAAATAAGCTGGTGAGATTGAGTTTTAAATGGACAGGCAGCATATTTTTAATTCCAACACTGTCTTTCATGGAGGGTGGAAGGAGAAAGAAAAGTTCTGGATGAACTGTTCAGGCAGTTCACTGTTGGGTAAGCAAAAAGAGCAAAGCGACTACAACAGGCAATTAGTGAAAAATTCTGATTTGGTACAGCTAGCCATAATAAAGGAAGAGGCTGTAACTTTTCCCATGCAACAGGAAAAATACAATCAACGGGAATTCTGCAGATGCTGGAAATTCAAGCAACATACATCAAAGTTGCTGGTGAACGCAGCAGGCCAAGCAGCATCTATAGGAATACAATAAAATACAATAGCTGATTGGATTAATGACCTACAGTCGCTCTAAAGTAAAAGTTCAATGGGCTCTTGTCATTATAACTTTCCTTTTAAAGTGAAAGCTGAATTGTGTAATATGTAGGACATTGACCTGTAGCAATTTCTTAACTTTGGTAAAATGCAACAGGGTTATAAGCAAGTGAACAATGGTAACATTGCTGATCCAATCAACTGCAGACAATTCATTCCAATATCATTTAACAAGTAAGATAATTACAAATATTGTAAAAAAATAGAGAACTAAAAACTGCAATAAGTTCACAAAGAACAGTCAACCCTGGAAACATGACATTTGATATATTGCTTATCTTGCCATTGACAAGTTCCTCAATTTAGTGGCTTCACTTTCTCTTCCACCTTCTGCAAGAGATTTGTTTACCTCACTATCCTGACATCGTATCCTAAAGATCTAGATTGAGGAAGCAAATATGACTTTCCTATAAATATACAAAATTTCAAAACAATGCTTGATAGAACTTGAAACAAAATTTTCAACTGATGTTTGCTTTTTAACCTTCAGCTAGAGTAATGTATTTGAAACAGAAGCAAAGGCTACTCATGGCCTGCCAAAAAATTATTTTCAGTCTCTTAAATATCTATTCCATTCAGAAAATGGTGAGTAAAGTCTTACCAAACAAACATTTGGAAGCACTGAGGTCAGGAGTAAGAACTGATTCATAGTATTCTTATAACTAAATTTCAGAAAATCCACAAAATGAGACTTGCTGTTTTCCGGTATAAATCTATGGCACTTAGTAGGAAGTGGGTTTGTACAGATGAAAACATATATTTGAACTGCCGCTCCACATTTTTTGTAACTAACTGGCAGGTCATACGAAGGAATGTATCAGCAACAACCTTGGGATGAGCAGGATGCATTCTTACCACCTGCCCATGTATTGGAATTTTACTGTCAATGCCCAGGTGGCCCTTTTTTTGCGAAGCTCAGCTTTCTAACATAGCACTTGACATTTCTGGAGATCAAAAGAGTTGTTTTAAAGTGATTTAAATATCCAACCTATATCCTTTGTTCAGTTTCCTTTTGTAAATGGGAGCCAGTCTTCAGTTCTTAATGTAAATGACAAGCAATAATCAGTCTGAAGTTAAAAGTACAGCTTTGCAAACAAATAGCAGCATCTATAGAGCACAGACTGCTGGCCCACGGTACGGGGCTGACCGCTGGCCCTCAGTACGGGGCTGACCGCTGGCCCACAGTACGGGGCTGACTGCTCAAGAGATGCAGTGTAAAACAATGGGGTTATGTTACATGAGCTTGCATCAAACCAACCAACGCTGGCTAAGTTATTGAGTTCAAGGAAACTTGCAGACCAGATTGATAGCACATCAATAGCTGATCTATCAATAGTTGTAAAATTTGAGTACTCAGAGAGTCAGCCTTCATAGCATTAATTTTATGTCTTTGAGAACACTGTTGCCTGAACCCTTTAGACCATGTGTGTAAAGAGAAAAGAAAGAAAGAAAGAAGTTTCTGAAAGAAAAATCAAATTGTGTAATGTCACCAAAGTGGCATAGAAAAAAAAAACAGTCAGCCTTCTTCAGAATGGTCAAGGAACAACAAGAAATATGATAGAAAGATGGGGAATCCATCCCGTCTTCAGTTTTTGCAACGGATGACTTTTTCGGTTGCAACTTGTTGGGAAGTTTTTTTCAACTTATTGAAATTGTGCCTGTGTTTTGGAAACCTTTGTATGTTAGGAATTGTTTGTCAATTGTAATTATTTTGTAAGATAGAAAACCTCTGAGTTTTAAACATTTTAAGAATTTATCTAAATTTAAATGTGTATCACTAAAATTAATTGAACTGTTTCAGCTACAATGCTAGCTGGAAGTGTCTCCTCACTGGTAGGAAGAGGGGACCCACTGCTTAAATACTGGGTATTGGCAGCTAAATTCACCATGAAGAATGAAGAGGGAAGTGATCTAGCCATTGAAAGGTAGGTACCTACATTATAACCTCCCTGTTATGAGGGTACCCATAGATACCTATATTGGATAGGGTTTAAGATCTTCATTTGAATTCAGAACTTTGCAGTCAGCAAACCCAATACCAGCATGGTTAGCATCCAGTGTGGTCACTTTATACCAGAAGTATTATTTAGCAGCAGTCAAACACAGAGAATGCTTGACAAGAGCTGTGGCACTCCACTGAGGATGATAAGTGGCTGACAATCTGCTTCCAGTAGTTGTGCAAACAAATGCTGGTCAATATTATGAATGTATTAACAATATAGGAGAAATATGAGATAATACCCCAACTGTTCCTGAAATTAAACTTTGTGAATATTTTATTCTTGAAGACAGAGACTGGAATGATGAAGGGATAGAAAGTAGTGTAGGATGCAGATTAGACATACTAAACCCCACTGAATGACTCTGCCATTTCAATGCTAAATTCTGATATTATTTAAGACTATGAACTAGGCGAGCCAACAGGGAAAATTAAAATTGTAGGCATACATGGAAATGAGGTAGAGTTATTAACTTATAAAGTTCCTGTCCAGACATGCAAGATTAAATAAACAATAAAAGTAGCCATAAATCTTTACATCAGCTTGCCCCAGATCGTACTAAACTTGCGCAACTAATAGGAATCCCGGATGCTTCCCGTTGGATTCATACTATAATCAAACCAACAACCAATTCAACTGTACCAGATGAACGAGACATACTTATTCAGAAACAGCTGGACTATCATCAGGATAAAGTGATAAGAGCAAACTTGAAACATATTTTGTACAAATATTATGACCATCTACAACAATATCCTAATCACTGTGGGATAGTTGATAATGAACCAACTAAATTAAAAAGTCATCCTTTCCCATGTCAGAAACAGTGGCATATTCCTGACCATAGAGAAAAGCAATCCCTACAGGAAACAGCGAACTCCCTCTATAAACAACATGTTTAATAAAAGAACACTTTTGATTTAAGATACCCATATTTAGTGTAGCAAAGCCTGATGGACGATGACAATTGGTCATCAACCACATCATCCAAAATAATCACACAGAATGTAATTCAGCCCAGCAACAGTCATTACAACAAATATTGTAAGGATTAACTTGTAAAAAGTATAAATCTCGCATAGATATGGCCAATGGCTTCTGGTAACATCCAATTCTTGAAAGTGACAGAAATTACACAGCCTTTACAACACCCGAAGGCTCACAATATCAGTGGATCAGATTCCCTCAAGGTTTTCGGAATATCTTCTACTGGAGTCATTCAGACTCCACAAGGAATACCAGACATTTATATGTATGTTGATGACATCTCATAGAAACCTTCTAAATATTATAAGGCCTGAACAGATTAGATGCGGCAAAGTTATTATCCATGGTATGGGAGTCTGGGACAAGAGGGCACGACCTCAGGAATGTAGGACATCCATTTAGAACAGAGATGCGGAAAAACTACTTCAGTTAGAGGGTGGTAAATCTGTGGAATTTGTTGCCCAAGCGGTTGTGGAGGCCAAGTCACTGGGCAGAGATAGATAGGTTCTGGATTAGCCAGGACATTAAAGGGTATAGGGAGAAGGTAGGGGAGTGTGGATGACTGGAAGAATTGGATCAGCCCATGATTGAATGGCAGAGCAGACTCGATGGGCCAAATGGTCTGCTTCTCCTATATCTTGTAGTCTTACGGTTTTGTATACTGCACAGCCAACACATTTAACACAGATTGATACTGTCATTTAAAGGGTGACAGACAAAGGCTATGTAATTAACGTAAGAAAATTTCAACTCTGTCGTACAGAAGAAAATTTCCTAGGCCTGACAGTTACCAATCAGTGATGTGTTTTAACCCCTGAATGTAGACAAAAAGTCGCTCAAGCAGGATATCCAAAGAACCTAAAAATCTTACAATCAACCATAGGTCTATTAATCTATGCTAGAGCTCTCATGCTATTGAGCTATGTTCAGTTGTCAAAACCATTATGCTACAGATGTACACTGAAAAATGAAAAACCTATTGTTTTTACCCCAGAGGGTTATGAGGCACTAGAGAAATTGATGAATGCAGTTCAACAAGCAATAGACCTCCAGGCAGGAGACTTAACAAAATCTGTTTGTCTGTGAATTTGTATTTCTCCAAAAACTGCTGCAGCCATCTGCTGTAATGAGTGAGAAGAAACACAAGCCCCCATACGCTATGCTTCATATAGTTTTATCCCAACAGAAAGGGAGTTTACTGCTTTACAACAATGACTTACTATGGTATTGCATAGATTTATTACAGTAAGACCACTGCGAGAGGACAAACTAATTATAATAACCACAGTTTGTGACTTTAAAAAAATGATAGCAATCTACCCACAAATGAACAGACAGCTACCATAATGAGATAACTTCTTATCTCATCAATTAGTTCAATTAATTGACTCAAATAAGTTGGTACATTAGGTGGCAGCCTTTCACATGAGTTGGAACCTGCTTAAATTGCTAGTTGTTGAGTCACATTTGTACAATAGAGGAAAATGTCCTTGATTCATCATGCTCAGGTTGACCTTTTAACCCATGTACACTCATCCCATTTGCCCATGTCAGGTCTGTATACTCTTAAGTGTTGACTATTCGAGTGCCTACCTAAATATCTTTTAAACATCAGATTCCGCCATCACCTCTGGAAGTGATGTTCAGTTTTCAGCTACTTGTTTAAAAGTTAAAACTTTCCTCTTAAATCCCCTTAATTCATTCCTCTCATCTTAAACCTACGTTCTCTTGTTTTATGAAACCTCAAGTGTCTCATATTTCACTTTATCATAAATCTCCTGGATCTATTGTTCAAAAGGTCACATGCAAGGATGACTTGCTTAACTCAGTGGCCTGAGAGCTTATGCATGTTGGTTGTCTCATAAGTATTTTTCAAATCGCAAAATGTCCATAATTGGTTGAAATATGTAGAAAGCAATGGTCTAATGTAGGAAGTAAGTGAAGCCTGGTATAGACAGCATAAGTTGAAAGCTTGACTTGAGATGAAATCAGACACTGAGATTGTGAATAATTAAATTTAAATGACATGGTGCCAAGTAAGGCTGACAAAATCAATGGCCAGAAAAGAGTTATGGGAGTAGGTGGAGCAATGGGTAAACAATTTAATTTTACTGGTTTGTAACTGAAAAAAGTTATCAGTTGACCCACACTGAATGTCAATCAGGGAGGGATCAATAATTGATTGAGACAGTGTTTTTCCCCCCAGATGTTGTCAACAGGTAGGCCTCTCCTATTTCTTGATATATAAAGATGTATTATTCTTGATTCTTGATTGGTCAGGGCATGAAGGGATGCGGGGAGAAGGCAAGAGATTGGGATTGAGACAGAATATGGATCAGCCATGATGAAATGGCAGAGCAGACTTGATGGGCCAAGTGGCTTAATGTTGCTCCCATATTAGACCATAAGACATAGGAGTAGAATTAGGCCATCTAGCCCATTGGATCTGCTCCGCCATTCAATCATGGCCGATCCTTTTTTCTTCTCCTCAACTCCAGTTCCCGGTCTTCTCCCCATAACCTTTGATGCCATGTCCAATCAAGAACCTATCAATCTCTGCCTTAAAGGCACCCAAAAACCTGGCCTCCACAGTTGCACGTGGCAACAAATTCCACAAATTCACCCCCTTTGGCTGAAGAAATTTCTCTGCATCTCTGTTTTGAAAGGGAGCCCCTCCATCCTGAGACTGTGCCCTCTTGTCCTAGACTCTCCTACCATGGGAAACATCGTTTCCACATCTTCTCTGTCTAGGCCTTTCAACATTAGAAAGGTTTCAATGAGATCCCCGCTCATCCTTCCGAATTCCAGCGAGTACAGACACAGAGCCATCAAACGTTCCTCGTATGATAACCCTTTCATTCCTGGAATC
This sequence comes from Mobula hypostoma, assembly GCF_963921235.1. Classification (NCBI taxonomy): domain Eukaryota; kingdom Metazoa; phylum Chordata; class Chondrichthyes; order Myliobatiformes; family Myliobatidae; genus Mobula; species Mobula hypostoma. The sequence continues at coordinate 160,057,617 of NC_086099.1, read as the reverse complement.
ATCCTTGTGAACCTCCTCTGGACCTTCTCCGATGCCAGCACATCATTTCTAAGATGGGGGCCCAAAACTGTTCATAATACTCAAGGTGAGGCCTCACCAGTGCCTTATAAAGTCTCAGCATCACATCCCTGCTCTTGTATTCTAGACCTCTTGAAATGAATGCTAATATGGCATTTGCCTTCCTCATCACTGCCTCAACCTGCCATTTGATCATATGGTCTTATGGTATTACAGGTGATAATGTCCATCGATATACCAGATATAAAATGTCTGGAAATGTTGTGGTGTTGGGTTGAGGAAGAATGGTGGGTATTTATGTTCAGTCCTACTAATCCACATAATCACTGAATACAATGCAGAAGCCCAGCTAATCTGTCTTTGATGGTAGTAAAAAAATTCATGGTGATGTAGGTGGGCTAGTGGGGTGATCAGATAAAATTTGGTGCTGAGAGCTTCATTTTGAGAGGGCAAATGAAAAGAGGCAGCATTAACCAGGGAGTACAAATCTTGAAGAGGGCAAGAATAGTGACGTGGGGTGCAAGTGCATAGTCTGTAAGAAAGTTTGCGGGGGATTTCAAAGAAAGGAGATGGGGTCCTGGATTTTTATAAATGGAAGCACAGAGTACAAGAGCTGAAAGACATAATGAGCATTTATATAACACTAGTTTAGCCACAGATGGAATTATGTTTCCAGTTTTGGGCATCCTACATAAGGAAAAATGTAAAGGATTTATCCTGGGCACAGAAGAGATTTAATAAGTTTCTAAGGATGGGGAATTTAATTGTTTTGATAGATTGAAGAAGCTGGTTTGTTCTCCTCAGAACGGAGTAGGTTGTGAGAAGATCTGATAATGCTATTTAAGAATGTTTATGGTGGATGGTAGACTGGAAAACATTTCCTTTTGGGGAGGTGCTTAAAACAATATGGGGGAAAAAGAACAAACAAGAGAAAATCTGCATATGCTGGACAACTGAGCGACATACACGAAGTGCTTGAGGAACTGAGCAGGACAGGCAGCATCTCTGGAAAAAAAGTACAGTCGACATTTCCGGCCAAAATCCTATGGTAGAAAAAGAATGAATGCGGTTGGCAGAAGTAATCTAAGGAAAAGTTATTTGCACAAGAAGCAGTATGGTTCTGGAATGCTTGTCAGTGATGGTAATGGAGGCAGATTTTATAGTAGGAGATGGAGCTGAATCCATCTTGTCTATATGTAAAGTGAAATTGAAGGGATACAGGTAGAAGATGAGACACAATCTCTGCCATGGTGATTCCATAACAGGAGGAAACAGATATAAAAAAGGATAAAAATACAAAATAACTGAAACAAAACTTCACTGGAATGGTATAAAAAGGCAGAGTAAGAAACAAAATGTTAATAGCAGTCAATGGAAGGGTTAGGCATCATGTTAATGAATTGGATGACCAAGTTTCCCGATCTGCTTTTAGTCCCTTACAAATTATAAAAGACAATTTTGTGAGCAGTGAATGCAGTGTACCAGAAATTGGCTTAAATAATTGGGGCTATTATAGCACTATTTATGTATTTGGTGTTTAAGAAAATATACAGTTGTGGTTTTGTTGCATCACATCATTTTAATAAACATCTTTCAAAGAAACGCAATAAAGCAAAAAGCAATACAAAAAACCACAGTGCAGGTTTTGGTCAAGTCAAATGAAATAAAATTGCTAAGGAATTCTGCTAACACTAAATGTAATGGAACAGGATGTCTAGAACCAGCAGTACAAAGTTAATCTTACGTTCAGTGGTGTTAAATCAGGAGAGTTTGTCCTTCTGATTTATAACCTAGAATTGTGGCCATGTTTGAGCCAAGGGAGCATTAGGCTGATAAGTTATGAAGCATAAATCAGTGAGTTTGTAGGTAGGATAGCAATACCTTAGTCTGCAAGTTTCCTGGAAAGTACATTTCTATTGTCTTAGTTGCACTCTTTCCAAAAATTTGCAATAATTTCCAGTCTGCTTTTCAATTTTGTGATGTAGCTCTTCAGCTTTCTTCATTCTTTCAAATGGAAATGCTTACACAGTTTTCTAGGAGCTATTGGTTTCATAGTGGCCATCTTCAGCTAGTTTTTTTGTTATTTACCACTCAGTTCGGTGGATCAGTCTTTTGGAGAGGAAAATGAAACAGCAGACAATATCAAAAACTAGATGACTGTCTGGGAATGGGAAGAATATTTGAAGTGAATCAGGATTAAAATCTATGTCACAATATTTCCACCAGCCTTTGCCCTACCATTCACAGTAAGAAATGTCTAGTTTAGCCATTCATTGGGAAGGGTTTCTGTGGATGAAGTCTGTTTACTAGATTTATTATAAATATGAAGTAATTTGATATACTCTAGATTCTCAATAGTTGTTTAAACAGGTAAGAAGAGACTGAGTGTTCAAAAAAGCAGACATTCAAATACTTTAATATTGCAGTCCAAATTTTTATATTGGGGTCATTATTTCCCAAAGTATGACTCTTTTAGTCTGAAACTTTCCATGTTGCAGTGAATACACAGATGTGGACACTATTTAAAAAGTTATAAGTAATGGCGCCGTATTAGGATCAAGGCCTTTCTGTGTCAAAGAAGCAGAATTAACAATTCAATTTGGTGACTTTACAGCAGAATCTCAACAGGAAATGCTAATGACCTAAAATATGTGTGTGCTTTCCTTTCTTTCTTGATGGATGGTACTTGATTTGCTGAGTATTTCTATTTCAGATTGTTGCATTGCCATCCTCGAATCTCAAATGCAAAATACATATTGTCATTCTTAAACATTTACTGAAATTCACCCTGAAATGGCTAAAATAAGAAGTGGAAAACATGTTTTCATCCTTCAGACTGATCAGATCACATCTCTGTATCTTTCGAGCACCATAACCTTATTCCCACCTTAATGTAAAAATGTTTGCACAGCTGCTGCCTTGTTTGTGAAAACCTTTGCTAGTATCTACCACCAATGGGCACTTTCCTTCTGTTTGAGCAACACACACTAAATGCTGGAGGAATTTAGCAGGAGAGGAGGATTTATGGAGGGAAATAAACAGTTGACACATCAGGCCAAAGCCTTTTATTAAGATTGGCAAGGAAGGGGGAAGGTGGAGTGGGAAGTGTAAGGCGTACAGGTTGGCAGGTAATAGGTGGTGGGAGAGGGCTGAAATGAGAAGCTGGGAGGTGAGAGGAGGAAGAGGAAAAGGCCGAAGACAAGGAATCTGATAAAGAAGGACAGTGATCCATGGGAGAAAGAGAAGGAGGAAGGGTGCCAGAGGAAGGTGATGGGCAGTTGAGAAAAGAAAGTGCAAGAGGGGTGGTAGAATTGGGAATGAAAATAGAGAGGGGGGAGGGGTGAAAATACCAGAAGATAGAGAAATCAATGGTTGGTGGCTATCCATGTCTGTTCATTCGACTGTTTTAGCATTCTTAACCTCAGTCTTTCATGGTAATGATATCACTCCTCTATTTTATGATTACAAGATCTTGCCATATATACATAGTCTTAGTCTCAGTCTAACTCTGCTGATGTCTAAGCTTGGAACTTGCTAGTTGTGGTCTTCAGATACCCTGGTCCTTCCAGATAATAAAGGCAACAAATTTGGGAAGTGCTGTTGAAGAAAGAATAGCAATTCTGTTTTTTTTTTAGAGAGAATACAATATTTTAAGTTATGTATAACTTCTCCCATTATTCATTTGTTCTCCATTTGATACCAGCATTTAGATTGCATAGGTAACAAAAGCTATGATATAAATGCATATTTTGAAAATCATTGAATAATTAGCTAAGAAGAATAGTAATTTATTAAAGGTAACAGGATTATGGATTGCGCAATGTGTACTGGCATATTGCTTATCTTGTATGCAGAGGTACACATGAAATTATATTCTCTGTAGAATATTCAAAGTTTAGCAGTTGCTTCAGAGACAAAATGTTTATGTTGGATACATTCAGCAGTACTTAGAAATGTACATACTTTCCAGATGTTTCCAACAGATAAAATGTAATTTTTCACTTACAGCGAGTGATGAAATTAAGGGGAGAATTATGTTGATGCTCTGCGGTAAAGTTTCAAAGACAATGCTATGTCTCTTCATGGAGACATTAATATCTGTACAGATGGTGACTGCGGCCCTTCCAAAGTCAGTTTCTTAAGTAAGTAACTTCAGCAATCATTACAGATTTGAGATACTACTGTAGTTGACTCACTTTCATGAAGATAATTTTATTGAATGGGGAAATCTGACATTCCATTCTTGTGCTGCTACCATTGCTTTTGGTGACATGTACAATTCAAAACATGATATTTTGCATGAGAAAAATCTCAGCATAATTGTAGAAAATACCACCTTCAGTTTATTTGAAATGACTTGCTAAACTGATTTGCTGTATGACTATCTCTAGTATAAATTTATAGTCAGACTATTACATAATAGTGTTGAAGCTATCTGTCTGGATGAAGGGATAAGTTATCTGCCAGGCTAGAATATAACTGAGTGTATCATATAGAATTACATAGTATGTAGAGTACTGAACCAAACTGCTTCATCCAACTGTTTCATGCCGCTGTTCATACTCTATACAAACATTCCCATTGCATTACCTTACCATTCTGAGTTATTTCCAATAAGATAGTATAAGAGTAGAATTAGGCCTTTTAGCCCATCAAGCCTCTTCTGCCATTTCACTGTGGTTGATCCATTTTCCCTGTCAACCCCAATCTCTTGCTTTCTTCCCGTATATCTTCATGCCTTGACCAACTAAGAACCTGTCAACCTCTTCCTTAAATATACATAAAGGCTTGGCCTCCACAGCTGCCTGTAGCAAAGAATTCCACAGATTCACCACTCTCTGGCTAAAGAAAATCTTCCACATCACCACTCTAAAAGGACACCCCTCTCTTCTGAGGTTGTGTCCTCTGGTCTTAGACTCTCGCACCTTAGGAAACATCCTCTCCACATCTACTCTTTTAAGGCCTTTCACCATTCAAAAGCTTTCAATGAGGTCACCCCTCATTGTGCTGAATTCCATTGAATACAGGCCCAGTGCCATCAAACATTCTTCATGTGACAAGCCATTCAATCCTGGAATCATTTTCGTGAATCTCCTTTGAATCCTCTCCAGTTTCAGCATATCCTTTCTAAGACCAAGGGCCCAAAAGTGCTCACAATACTCCAAGTGAGGCCTTACCAGTGCTTTATAAAGTCTCTACATTATATTCTTGCTTTTATATTCTAACCCCCTTGAAATGAACACTAACATTGCATTTGCCTTCCTCACAACAGACTCAACTGGCAAATCAACCTTTAGGGAATCCTGCACAAGGTGTTTTGTATTTTCTTTCTATTTAGAAAATAGTCAGCCTTTTCTTTTACAACAGTGCATGGCCATACTGTTCTGAACCTTCTGCCATTTCTTTGCCCATCCTCCTAATATGTTTAAGTCCTTCTGTAGCCTCTCTTCTTCCTCAAAACTAATTGCTCCTCTACCTATTTTCGTATCATCTGCAAACTTTGCAGCATAACCATCAATTCTATCTTCCAAATCATTGACATATTACATAAAAAGAATTGTTCCCAACACAGAGCCCTGTGGAACACCGCTAATCACTGGCATCCAGCCAGAAAAGGCTCCGTTTACTCCCACTTTCCGCCAATAATTCACTGCTTTATCCATGCTAAAATCTTTCCTCTAATACCATGGGCTCTTAGCTTGTTATGCAGCCTCATGTGTGGCACCTTGTCAAAGGCCTTCTGGAAATCCATGTACACAACATCAACCGATTCTCCTTTCTCTATCCTGCTTATTATTTCTTCAAAGAATTCTAACAGATTTGTCAGGCAAGATTTTCCCTTGAGGGAACTATGCTGACTACAGCCTATTTTATCATGTGCTTCCAAGTACCTTGAGACATATCCTTAATAAGTCCAGTCAAGTCGCTTTATTGTCATTTCAACCATAACTGCTGGTACAGTACACAGTAAAGATGAAACAACGATTCTCCAGGACCACGGTGCTACATGAAACAACACAAAACTACACTAGACTTCAGGCCTACAGTGGACTACATAAATTACATGAAACCGTGCAAGACAGTACAATAATTAAACAATACAATAGGCACAGTAAAGGATAAATTACAATATAATAATAAATGATGTAAATGTAAACAATGTAAGCAGGAATTGAGAAAGAAATGAGCAAGAATTGCAAAGGGAGTGGAGTGGTGTTCAGTTGAGTGTGAGTGTGTGTGTGTGTGGGTTGGTGTTAAACTAGACCAATCAACTTCAATATCTACCCAACCACAGAGATCAGACTAACTGGCCTATAGTTTCCTTTCCTCTGCCTCTCCCCCTTCTTGAAGAGTGAATCAGAATCAGTTTTATTATCACTGGCGTGTGTCGTAGAATTTGTTAACTTAGCAGCAGCAGTTCAATGCAATACATGATGTAGAAGAAAAAAACAAAATAATAGTTTCCAGTCTTCTGGAACTATCCCAGGATCTTCTTTAATATTATTGGCTAGCTTACTTTTACATTCTATCTTTACCTTCTAAATAACTTTTTTTTAGTTTCCTTCTGTTGGTTTTTAAAAGCTTCCCAACCCTCTAACTTCTGACTAAATTTTTGCTCTCTTCTATGCCCTCTCTTTTGCTTACATTTTGGGTTTGACTTCTCTTGTTAGCCATGGTTGTGTTATCTTTCCTTTAGAATATTTCTTCCTCTTTAGGATGAATATATCCTATACCTTCCAAATTGCTTCCAGAAATTCCAGCCTTTGCTGCTCTGCCATCATCCCTGCCAGTGTTATTTTCCAGTCAGTTCTGGTCAACTCCTCTCTCACGCCTCTAATTCCTTTTAATCCACTGTAATACTGATACACCTGACTTTAGCTTCTCCTTCTGAAATTTCAGTGTGAATTCAATCTTATTATGAGCATTTGCCCCTAAGCATCCTTTTACCTTAAAGTCCCTAATCAATTCTGCTTCATTGCATAACACCCAGTTCAGAATAGCTGATCCCCTGGTGGGCTCAACCACAAGCTGCTCTAAAAAGCCATCTCATACGCACTCTAGAAATTATCCCACATGGATTCCAGCACCAACCTAACTTCCAATCTAGCTGCATATTGAAGTCCCCCATGACTACTGTAATATTACCCCTTTGGCCTGCATTTTCTATCTCCCATTGTAATTTGTGGGCCATATCCTTTCTACTGTTTGGAGGTCTGTATACAACTCCCATGAGGGTCTTTTTGCAATTGTAGTTCCTTAGCTCTATCCACAATGATTCTGCACCTTCTGACCCTATGTCATCTCTTTCTAATGATTTGATTTCATTTTTTACCAGCAATTGAGTTTTGTCTAACTAGATACTGAATTAAAGACTGTTTCTTCATTCTCTTTTACTTGGGTGGTCATGAAGAAATTCTCATTGCATGTTGAAACCCATGTGGTAATGATAATTAATCCTAGAGTGACATGGTAGTGTTTGGGTTGGCATGTTAGTGTAGCGATTAGCATAACACGTAACAGCACCAGTCACTTAGAAATTCACTTCTATAATGGTCTTTTTGAGCAGAATGTAAGTGTATGACAGTAAACGTAAGAGTGGAAAGACATGAAAGAGTGGACCTCGAAGAGATTTTGGGCCCCATGCACATAGATTGTAAGAGTCAGGGGCAGGAATAGGAAATAATTTTCACAGGTGTAAGTAGAAAAGGTCTATTTCAAAATACAAAGTAAGTTTACCATATACAATCTTCAGATTCATTTTCTTACAGGCACCCACAGACAAATAAGGAAATGCATAGAACCCACAAAAGAAAACACATAACAAAGCTTTGGAGAAAGAAACAGTTAATATTTTAGATCCAAGACCTTTCAATGTGTTCTGGTGAAGCATTCTGGACCTGAGATGGTAACGGTTCCTCTTTGCCCAGATGTTTCCTGTTCTGAGCATCTCTGGAATTTCTCCTATTAAAATATATCTTCTGGATGTTTTTTTTTGTGGATTTGTCCCCAGGTATGGTGTGTGCAACTGGTGTCCTGAATCTAATATAATGTTATCACTGCACAGCTCATCTTGTCTGTTTGGGGGGGGTTGGTCAATGGCAGTCCAGTTTCTCCATAACAAAAAAAAATCAGTATTTATTTCTGAATCTGCATCAGTGTGCTTAGAATATAGGAGAACTCTGCTGCTTTTCAAATAATGCTATGAAATTTCCAATGAAACTTCACAGATGACTCCATGTTTTATTGTCTTATCTGAGCGCCTCTCTTTTCAGCACTGAAATTACTGTGGATACGTGTGTCTATTATCACCACTGTATTGGTGACATTGGAAACTTTTGACATGTGTGGTATTCGTTGCTTTATTTGTAAGACTACAGTGTCCTTTATGGATGAATTAAGATGTACTGTTACTGTGAAAGACTAACATATTAATAAAATTAACTTTGAATGGGATTTGTATGGCTTCATTATTCCACTTGAGGGCAGTAGCACACCACAGAAATTGAGCACGAAATTTTGCAGACGCTGGAAATCCAAAGCAACACACACAAAATACAGGAGGAACTCGGGGGTCAGGTACAAATAGTTGATATTTTGGGCCAAGGCCCTTCTTCAGGTCTGGAAAAATAGGGGGAAGATGCCAGATGGGAGAGGTGGGATGGGAAGAAGGATAATTAGAAGGTGATAGATGAAGCCAGGTATGTGGGAAAGGTAAAAGGCTGGAGATGAAAGAATCTGATAGGAGAAGAGAGTGGACCATAGGAGAAAGGGAGATTGGGGGCACCGGGGGAGGTTATAGGCAGCTGAGAAGAGGTAAGAGGAGGAGTGGGGATTAGAAAAAGTGGAGGAGAGGGATTTTTTTTTAACCAGAAGGAGAAATCAATGTTCATGCATTCAGGTCGAAGGCTACCCAGCTGGATGTAAGTTGTTGCTTTTCCACCCTGGTTTGAACTTTGAACATTGAACATTTGCAGCGATAGAAAGAGTGAATATAGGCATATTTTCTATCACTGTAAATGTTCAAAGTTCTAAATTAATTTATTATCAAAGTACATATAAGACACCATATATTACTCTGAGATTCATTTTATGTGGGCATTCACAGTAAGCACAAAGAAACAATGCAAAACCCCACATGACAAAAACAGACAAACAGCCAATGTGCAAAAGGTAAAAGGATGCAAATACCAAAAAAGAAAAAAAAAACAATAAATATCAATTACACAAGTTGTAGAATCCTTAAATGTGAGTTCATAGGTTGTGGAATCAGTTCAGTGTTGGGACGAGTGAAGTTATACCCTCTGGCTCAAGATCCTGATGATTGAGGGGAAATAATTGTTCCTGAATATGTTGGCCTGAGTCCTGAGGCTCCTATATCTCCTTTCTAATGGCAGCAGCGAGAAGAGACAATGGCCTGGATGGTGGGAGTCCTTGATGATGGATGCTGCTTTCATTCAGCAGTGCTCCTTGTAAATGTGTTCAATAGTGGGGAAGGCTTCTTTACCATGATGGTCTGGGCTGTATCCAGTACTTTGTATAGGGTATTCTGTTCAAGGGTATTGGTGTTCCCATACCAGGCTATAATGCATGCAGTCAATATACTCTTCACTATGCATCTTTAGAAATTTGTTAAAGTTTAGATGACATGCCAAATCTGTGTAAACTCCTAAAAAAGAAGAGGTGCTGCTGTGTCTTCTCTGTAATGGACCCAGGACATATCCTCTGAAATGATAATGCCAAGAAATTTGAAGTTGTTAACCCTTTCCACCGCTGATCCCTTGATAAGGGCTGCCTCATTAACCTCTGTTTTCCTCTTCCTCTAGTTAATAATCAGCTTTTTGGCTTTGCTGAAATTGAGTGAGAGGTAGTTGTAGCACCATTGAGCTAGATTTTCAATCTCCCTCCGCTAAGTTGATTTGATGTGGTCTACAACAGTGGTCTACAACAGCAAACTTAATTATGGCATTGGAGCTGTACTTAGCCTCACAGTCACAATTTTAAAGTAAGTAGAGCAGGGGGCTAAGCACACAGCCTTGTGGTGTACCTGTGCTGATGGAGTTTGTGGAGGAGACGTTGTTGCCAATCTGTACTGAATGGGGTCTACAAGTGAAGAAATCGAGGATCCAGTTGCATAGTCAGGTATTGAGGTCTTGGTCTTGGACCATATTCAATAGTTTTGAGCGGATTGAATGCCAAGCTGCAGTCAATGAAGAGGGTCCTGATGTATGCATCTTCACTCTCCAGACGTACCAGGGCAGAGTGAAGAGCCAATGAAAGGACATCTGATGTTGACCTGTTGTGGTGATAGGCAAATTGGCGAGGATCCATTTCACTCCTCTGGCAGAAGGTGATGTGATTCATGACCAGTCTCTCAAAGCACTTCATCACTGTGGATGTTAGCGTTACTGGACGATCATCCCTCTTGTGCAACAACTAATTTGGTGGATTTACTGTATATTGAGCAGTTTTCACTTTGTTTTCCTCCAGACATGTTGAAGAGCTCAGCCCATGTGCTGCCTACACCAGTGGAATAGCCAGTAGTGCTGCTGGTCTAACTGCAACTGTAGTAAATGGTGAATAATCCTTTGGGTTGTGATTGAGGCTGGTGCTTTGATGTTGGCTGGCAATGTATATGTATTGCCATTTTAAGCCTTAATTTCCATTTTAACCTTCAGGTCTTTGAAGTGCAATATTAAATTCTAAGCATAAGAATGGGGTGTAGTTAGGGGGAGGGGTGCAGGGCACACATTTTCATGCACTGCATCTCATCGGTAAATGATCATTCTAACAGTAATCACAACGATCACCACTGAAGGGCAAATTATGTAATGGCAGCTATTTTTGCACAAACTGTTTTATTTTATGAAAAAACAACAATATCTTTTGTGCAATGGCAAAGAAACTTTGAATTTGGATGCAGTCAGACATGCACAATGCTCGTCTATGGCTGCAGTTTATTAGCTGACTGAGTTACTGTGAACAGCTCACTGATTAAAGGATTCAGGATTTTAAAAAGTCCATAGATGGCCCACTGAATGATCTGAAACATTTTTTTAAAGAAACTTTCCATATTGCACATAATACAAGCAATATGAATGCACACTGTAGCGTAGCTGTTTGTCATTAATGGTGTGTGAAATCAAATAATTGACCTTGAATGAGAGGTTTGATTAGGACTTTTTATTGGTGCACATAGAAAATGCATTTTCTGCCTGTGTGTGTGTGTGTGTGTGTATGTGTGCATAAAAAGTGTGTAAAGTGATTTGGATATTCTATTTCCTGCATTTAATTTTGCTTTTTTTTTCATTTAAACTACGTCTTAAAACTGATATTTGGTAAATCTGAAAGTCTTACCGAATAACTCCATTCATTTAATGTTCAATTAAACAAGTTTTGATGGAATTACCTGAAGAGTGTGAATACTAATCATTTGTTGTTTAATCTAATGGCAATAGAATATGCTTCACAGATAATTCATCCTTAATTGGCTAATGGGAGAGGTGCTCTGACTGAATCACTGAATTGCATTTTGTTCATTACTGGAGTTCCCTGAAGTGTGCTGCCTTGCTATTAATGTGTTGTTCAGTAACTTCATCAAAAGGTTGTGATGATTCATTCAGTTCTTGCCAGTATTTCTTTTATTCCATTCCATTTCTGCATGATGCAAAAAAACATGCCAATAGAGAAATATCAACAGTTCCATGCACCCTGGCTTACACACTCAAGGCCAAATACAATGGAGTGAAGTGTACTTCAGAAAAAGGTGTTTTATATTAAAAGAACACAGTCATCTAGTTTCTTCTATGTAATGTATTTCCTTCACAGGAAGAAAAATTTTATGACAAAGGGATTCAGAATACATTTTCTTAGTGTCAATATTTACTTTATGAAGGGAGTGTGCTACATAGATGAGTGTGATAAAATGGATGTGCAGGATCAAGTGGCAATTCATTTCAATGGCAAAAGTTGGCATAAAGGCGAGGAAAGCAAATTGTATTGAGTGTTTGTAGAAATAGTACTGTCTCTTATCTCATGGATATGGAATGCTGCTCTATTAGAGCCTGTGTTAACTTGCTTTTGTTAATTAGCCAGAAGAATTAGGAATGGAACTTCGTGCTAGAGTCAAAATTGTTTATGTTTGATCGTGGAAGAGCAAAGGTGTTTGGTTGCATGGAGCAGGGGTGAGACTGACTTGTCCCAATATATTTTGTAGCTGGGTCAGCACTTCACTTGCAAAAGTGAAGAGATGATCTTTGGATTGACATTCTTGAGCTACTGCTCTGTGAAGAGGTTTGCTGCGATTGGTAATATTAGGTTGTGGAAGTTAAGTCGCTTTGAAATTTGGGAAAAGCATCTGCTATCTGCCTTTCTAGTCAGCAAGCCTGCATTGGTGAAGAGGCAAGTGCTCGTCAGTGGGAGTGCATCACTGATACGTTTTGCCTGGCAGAATCAGGTCTTTTATCACTGTCTTAGATGATTTGAAATTTGTTATTCTGTGGCAGCAGTACAGTGCGAAGACATAAAATTATCCTAAACTTCAAAATAAATATATAATGCAAAAGAGGAATAGTGTTCATGAACTGTTCAGAAATCTACTGGTGGAGGGAAGAAGCTGTTCCTGAATCTTCAGGCTCCTGTACCTCCTTCCTAACAGGGGTGAGAAAGGGCATGTCCCAGATGATGATGTTCCTTAATGGATCCCATCTTCTTGAGGCACTGCCTCTTGAAGATGTCCTTGATGGTGGGAAGAGTTGTGCCTGTTTTCGAGCTGGTTGAGTCTACAACCCTTTGCAGTGTCTTGTGATGCTGTGCATTAGATCCTCCAAACCAGGCTATGATACGGCTAGTCAGAATGCTCTGAACCTTACATCTGTAGAAATGTGCAAGATTCTTTGGCAATAGCAAATTTCCTCGAACTCCTAATAAAGTAGAGTTTTGGGCATAAACAAGAGAACATCTGCAGATTACTGGCATGCCTTTTTCATGATTGTATCAATGTGCCGGCACGCAGAAAGTTGCTCGCCGTTTCCTCTATTGACCCCTCATTGAGGATTGGTCTGCACTTCCCTGCCTTCCCCTTCCAGAAGTCCACAATCAATCCTTCGGTCTTGCTGATGTTGAGAGCAAGGCTGTTGTTGTGACATCACTCAGCCAGCTGATCTACCCCACTCCCGTAAGTCTCCTCATTGTCATCTGAGAGTTTACCAACAAGAAAAATGATATCTGCAAATTTATAAAAGAAGATCCAAAATATATCCCCATACTTCTGAATTCTCTAAGATTTACAGTATTTTTAATCAAGGTGTTCACCATCTGAAATCCCTGATCTTTACTATGTAAGTAACACATCAGTCATCACTGATATGAAACCATTTGAACAAACACAAAATTATGCATTCTATTTATTCATCATTTTGCCTAATTTATTTGAAGTGAAAGATCAAACCCTTTTTACCATAAACAGTAAACGTTTACAGTAGCTTAGTGAAAACTTCCTTTTTAAATTTGCAAAATATCTCTGGAAGTGAATACTGGATTTACATTGCTTTGAATGTACTGGTGAACTTTCTAGTGTAATGTTCTAAGGTAAGAGAAGAAAATATGGGGAGCACTTGGACAGGCAGCTTCTGTGATCAGAATTTGCAGAGAAGAAGGAAGGGAACAGCAAACAGAGTGCTGGAGTAACTCAGTAGAGTGGGGTGATGATAGGTTGACTTCTTGGGTGGAAAACTTGCAGAAGATGGATGTAACTTGGAACCATGACCACACTTTTTATTTGTTTTTAAGGAAGTGGGTAGACAAAGCTATTGTAAGAATGAGTTCAATCATGTGAAGGAGAATGGTAGTTGAGAGGTTTTAGTTGATAATATATTTTTTAAGAAGCAAAGGGTTTGTTAGGATTCCTGGTGTGGGATGGAACTGTAGAATGTTTGGACATTGACAGCGAAGCTAAGCTTGCTGTAACCAGGAATTTGGTCACTGTGAAAGGTATGGAAGGTGACAGAGATATCAAGAATGTAAGAGGCAATGAACTGAGCAGTGATTTTTGCTGATAACTTATGTAAGTGGTCTGCATATTTTGTGTTTAAGATTTGTTCATGGTGTGTGGTTTTCTCTCAAATGAATCTGGTTGTGTGCCAAAACTGATTTTGGACTTGTTGATCCTGATAAGGGGAATTGTATTTCATGTTGGCTTAGGGGTTTATCAAATTGCAGTACGATTAAGAGGCCAATACTGAAAAATGAACAGTGCTATGAAAGTTCTCAAAATTCAAAGTAAACTTATTATCAAAATGTGTGTAGGTTACTATACATTGCCTTTAGATTTATTTCTTGTAGGTATTTAAAAAAAAGAAATACAATAGAATAAACAAAGACTGAAAGACAACCAAAAGACAATAATGTGTACATATAAAAATAATCACTAAAGATTCTGTAGATTCAGGAAAGTCAGAACAAGATACATAAAATGCTGGAAGAACTCAACAGGTCAGGTAGCATCTATGAAGTAAAAAAAAACATCTGATGTTTCCGGCCATGACCCTTCCTCAAGACAGAAAATGAAGGGGGAAGATGCCAGAATAAGTATGTAGGGCAAGGAGAAGGGGGATAAGATGGAAGGTGATAGGTGAAGCCAGGTGGATGGGGGATGGGGATGAAGTAAGAAGCTGGGAGGTAATAAGAGGAAAAGGCAAAGGGATGGAGAAGACAGAATCTGATAGGAGATGCATGTGGACCATGGGAGAAAAGGAAGGAGGAGGGGCACCAGGGCCAGTGATTGGCAGGTCAGGAGAAAAGAGGTAAGAGGCCAGAGTGGGGAAATGAAGAAGAGGGAAGGGGGAAGGGAAACATTACTGGAAATCGATGTTCATGTCAGCAGGTTGAAGGCTGACAAAATATGAAGTATTGTTTCTCCATGCTGAGAGTGGTTTCATCATGGCAGAAAAGGAGGCCATAAACTGACATGTTGGAACGTGAGTGGGGATAAGAATTGAAATGATTGGCCACCGAGAAATTCCGTTTTTTGCAGATGGAGCTGAAGAGCTCGCAAAGCAGTCCTCCAATCTACGTTCAGTCTCACCAATGTAGAGAAGGTCGCATTGAGAGAGTAGGGTACATAATTGGGAGAAACGTACATAATTCACATTGAGTTGGGGTTTCACTTTGATGTTGGTCTGAGATGATAACGTTATTATATAAAAGGTTTTTAGTGTGCTTTTGAAGTTCAATAAAAATAAAATGCCTTAATTTGTTTTATTTGTGGAAAACTACATTGGTGACACCAGTGCTGCGGGATGATTCCAGAGTTATTGGGCATGTCAGCCAATGCAGTCGCTTGAAACTGCCAGAGTTTTGGGAGCAAAAGTCTGTCACTTGGTTTGTACAAGCTGAGGTCTAGTTCGCTCTGCGTGATATCACCGCTGACGACACCTAATTCTACTACGTGGTGGAGTTGCTCAGCACTTCCACAGCTACGTGCGTGATGAGTATGCTTGAGCACCCAGCTGAACACGATAAATACTGATCCCAGAAAACTCACCCTTTATAGACTTTTGGACTATCAGAGTCTGAGCGCACCAAACAGTTGCTCTCCTTACCCCGTCTCAGTGATGCTAAGCCATCGGAGCTAATGGACCGCATGCTGTCTCTCCTGGGAAATCACCATCCCTGTTTTATTTTTAAGGAACTCTTCATGCAGCAAATGCCTGATCAAGCTCACATAGCCCTCGCTAATGTACCAGTGCAGGATTATCGGGAACTTGCTAAGATGGCTGATGGTCTACACTCAGCAGTGATGCATCATTCCTCCAGCTTTTTCTCTACTTCAACAAACCCAGTTAACAAGTCCCCCAACAAAAGGACACCTGCCACTGCGAAACAGACAAGGCCGGGCCTGTGCTTTTACCATATTCACTGTGGTACGAATGCTAGGAAATACTGACCCCCTGCAGCTTCGATAGTACCAGAGCTTTGGGACATCAGAGGTCTGTGAACACTGTGGGTTTCAGCTGCCAGGGGTCGTCTATTGTTCATCAGGGGCACCCTTTCAGGGTGGCGTTTCCTGTGTGACAGGGGTGCTCAAGTGACTGTGGGGTCAGCATCGCTTATAGATGAAAAGGCAAGATGTGATGAAATGGCAGCAGGATCCAGACTTGTGGGATATGATGGGTGAAACCCTGTTTCAGAGGACGATGTTACTCCTGAGCCTTTGTCCTGGCTAAAGTGGCTAGACCTCTGCTCGTTGCAGATCTCCCGTGTACCCAAGGACTGTTAGATGATCTTAAGAATTGCTGACTTGTGGATGTCAAGGACTTTGGGTTGCTTCCCTGCTCCCCCAGTACGTTCCCCACAACAGCCCTGTCAAGTGCATGCACCGCTGCCTGTGAACTAACTTGACTGCTGGATGAATTCCCAGACTTCACCAAGCCCACATTTTCCACTACAGTCACAAAACATGGAGTCGCGCACCACATTCCCACAACTGGCTCAGCAGACCATGCCCGTGTGCGTAGACTTGACCCTGAAAAGCTGGCAGCCGCGAAGGCTGTGTTTGCCAACACTGAAAGACTCGGAATTGTGCGTGGGTCAATTAGCTTCTGTGCTTCATCCCTCCATATGGTCCTTATGTCCGATGGTGGTTGCTGCTGATGTAGTGATTACTGACGCCTCAATGAGGCCACCCCTCCCCACCTTTGATTGTCAATCAGTTCCACACACCCAAGACTTTTTGGCACGTTTAGCTGTAAAGTTAATTTTTACAAAGTCAATTTAGTTTACCATCAAGTGCCTGTATACTTGGAGGACATTCTCAAAACAGCTGTGATAACTCCGTTTGGCCTTTTTCAGTGCTGCACATGCTGCTTGGACTGAAAAATGCAGCATAGACTTTCCAACAACTGATGGACTCTGTATTGAAAGACTTAGGTTTTCTTCTTGTTTACCCGGATTATGTATTTGTCACCAGTGCATCCAAATCTGAACACGTATCTCATCTCCACACACTCTTTGAACACTTAATCCAACACGAGTTGATTATTAATCCTGCTAAGTGGCAGTTTGGGTGGCTAACCATTGACTTTCTTGGCCATTGGATTGAAGGTGCGAAACCCCTCCCATCAAAAGCAGCGCACACAAAACGCTGGTGGAACGCAGCAGGCCAGGCAGCATCTATAGGAAGAGGTACAGTCGACATTTCGGGCCGAGACCCTTCGTCAGGACTAACTGAAAGAAGAGATGGTCAGAGATTTGAAATTGGGAGGGGGAGGGGGAGATCCAAAATGATAGAAGACATCAAAAGTAGCTGCTATTATGGATTTTCCACCACCCCGCACTTCAAAAAAAACTACAGGATTTTTAGATATAGTAACTTTCTATCACTGCTATTTCCATGAGCTGCTGAAGGGAATACCCCTAATCGGTGTTTGACTAGTCAGCGGACATGACCAGGGTACCTGATGAAACCAATTGAGCTGTTTCTAATGCGACCTTACTGCGTCATCCGCTCCTCAATGCGCCCAGTGCCATTAGTACTGACGCTTCAGACTATGCTGTGGGTGCTGTGCACAACCAGTTGGTCGGAGCCGTGTGGCAGCTGCTCGCCTCTTCAGCTGGTGGCCCTGGCCCCTTGAAAGGAAATACAGCATGTTTGACCATAAGATTCTTGATCTTTATCTGGCTGTCTGCCATTTTCATTTTCTTCTAGAGGGTCGCCGTTTCACAGCATTTGTTGACCACAAGCCCCTCATGCAAGCGATGGCCAAAATATCGGACCCTTAGTCTGCATGGCAGCAACACTACCTGGCCTACATATCTGAGTTCACAACTGATATTCCACATATCAAGGGGGAAAATAATGTCGTGGCTGATTGCCCCTCACGGCCAGCCATTGAGGCCTTACACGTAGGGGTTGATTATGCCGGTGTGGCAGCTGACTTACCTAATGGCCCGTAGGTCCAGGCTTACCGAACAACAGTCGCAGACCTGCAGTTGGCTGACATTAAATTTGGGGAAGCTGGGGTTTCTCTCCTGAGCGAAGTCTCAACCACTTGCCCTCGCCCTATCATGCTCACAAACTGGAGATGGACCGTTTTCAAATCCATACTCGGCCTTTTGCATTTGGGTCAGAAGGCCTCACGGAACTTGGCTGCACTAAAGTTTGTTTGGCATGGCCTCAGAAAGGACCTGTGTGATTGGTCTTCAGCCTGTGTAGTCTGCAGCAAGGAAAAAGTAACCACCGTGTTCAGGTGCCATTGGCATCTTTTGAGGTCCCTGACCGTCAGTTTGACCATGTCAATGTGGACCTCACTGGTTCTCCTCACCCCCTCCCGTGGTTTCACACACCTTCTTACCATGGTGGACTAGGTGGCCAGGGGTTATCCCTCCGGCACCAACAATGGCCACAAATGTGGCTTGGGTGCACATCAGCACCTGCGTTGCTTGGTTTGGCACCCCATCTAATAATTCCTCTGGCCGTGGTCCCCAATTCATTGCAGTCCTCTGGGCTGCGATCGCCCAGAACCTTGGTGTTAGGCTGTATCACACCACGACAAATCACCCACAGTCCAATGGCCTATGTGAGCAGTTTCACTACCCCTTAAAGGCTGCTCTGAGGGTTTCCACGATGGATGAGTGTTGGCATGATTGTGTCCTGTGGGTCCTGCTGGGGCTCAGAACAGCTTTAAAGGAGGACTTGTAGTTGTCTATGGAAGAGCTGGTATACAGGCAGCTGTTACGAGTGTCAGCTGATTTCACTCCTGTTGCCACGACCTCTGGGTCAGCCTCTCAACAGTGTTCCATCCTCCTCAGTAAATTCAATTCCTTTTCACCTACTCCTACCTTCTGTTATGATGTACAGCTCTCTTAGGCCCCTGTTGACCTATGTTCCGCCTCATTTGTTTTCGTCCACATGATGCATACCAACATCCCCTTACAATGGCTCGTTCTGCATGTTGGAACAGGGAAAGAATACTTTTATCATAGATAAGAGGGGGTAACCCAGAATGTATTTTGGTAAATCACCTTAAACCAGCCCATCAGAATTTGGAGTATTCCACTGCCATTCCCCTGGTGTCACAATATGACCATGAGCATGTCAAAGCACCTCTGAATGAGCCAAAGACATCTGCTATAGAACACAGGACCCGAGCTCCAGACAAAGTCGGTTTTAATGAGTTCTGCCTGTGTAGGGTAAAGTAATTGGGAGAAATGTACATAATTCACAACCACTGACATTGAGATGGTGTTTGTGAACACTTTAAGAGGCTGGTCTGATATGAAAACGTTATTACATAAAGGACTTTAGCACGCTTTTGTGTGTAGGTTTTGGAATTCAATAAAATATGTTACGGGTTTCATTGAATATAAAGCACCTCACGATGTTTTATTTGCAGAAACCTATGGGAGCAGTGGATACAGTAGAGAGCCCCAACAGATTCACAGATAAGGTGTTGCTTCACTTGGAAGGACTGCTTGGGGCCTTGTATGGAGGTGAGGGAGTAGGTGAATGGGCAAGTGTAACATTTTGGCGGCTTGCAGGGACAAGTGCTGGGAGGAAGATTAGTGGGGAGTGACGAATGGACAAAGGACTCAAGGAAGAAGTGATCGCTGTGGAAAGCAGAGAGTGGGAGAGAGAAAAAGGTGGTAGAGTCCAGTTCAAGATGGCAGACGTTGCAGGGAATGATGCAGAGGTTCATAGAGTGGTAGGTGAGGACAAGAGGAAGATGGCTGTGGGAAGATGGGATGAGTGCGGATTCCGAGAAATGAAGAAGTTGCGTGTGAGGGCAGCATCAGTGGTGGAGGAAGAGAAACCCCATTCTTTGATGAAGGAGGACATCTCTGATATTCTGAAAAGGAAAGCCTCATTCGGCAAACTAATGCAGCAGAGATGAAGGAACTAAGAAAAGGGAGTGACATTTTTATAGGAGACAGGATGGGAAATGGTACAGTCAAGATTGTCGTAGGAATCAGTGAGTTTATAAAAGATATTGGTGGACAGTTTTCTTCCAGTAGAAGAGACAGAGAGTTCGAGAAAGGGGAGAGAAGTGCCAGAAATGGACCAAGTGAATTTGAAGGCAGGGTGGAAGTTTGAGGCAAAGTTGATGAAATTGACCAGCTCACTGTGGATGAATGAAGCAGCACCATGGCTGTTGTCAATATAGTGTTGAAAGAGTTGAGCAGCATTAGCAGAGAAGGCTTTGAACATCGACTGTTCCGCACAGCCAACAAAAAAACAGGCATAGATTGGCCTACACAGGTGCCCGTGGCTGCATCTTGAGTTTGGAGAAAATGGGAAAAGCCAAAAGAGAAACTGTTGAAGGTGAGGGCCAGTTCTGCTGGACGGAGGAGGGTAGTGGTGAGGGGAAGTAGTCGGGTCTGTTGTCAAGAAAGAAGTGGAGAACTTTAACGCCTTGTTGGTGGGGGAATAGAAGTGTATATAGAGACTGGATATCCATGGTGAAAGTGAGGTGATTAGGGTCAAGGAGTTTGAAATTGTTGAGGAGATCGCGGGCACGTGAAGTGTTGCAGATGTAGGTAGGAAGCGTCTGAACAAAGGGGGATAAAATGGAGTTAAGATATGTGGACATGAGTTCAGTGGGACAGGAGCAGACAGAAACAATGGACGTACCCGGGCAGTTAGGTTTGTGGATCTTGGGTAGGAGATAGAAACGAGCAGTGCAGGATAAAGGAGCAAAGAGGGTGGTGGCAGCGGGAGGGAGATCTCCATTGCTGATGAGGTTGGTGATTGTGTTGGAAACAATGACCTGAAGGTCTGAGCAGGGTACTTTTCCAGGGCTAAGTAAGAGGAGGTGTCTGAGTGTTGCTACCTTGTCACTCTGCCACACTATAACAGCATTCCTTTTTGTAGGGGTTTAATGGTGCAGCTGGGATTGGGGCAGAAAGTGTGAAGGGCCGTGCGTTCAGAGGGGCTAAAGTTCGGAGAGGAGAGAGGAGTGTTAATGTCAATTCGGTTGAAGTTAACTCAGCAATTAGAGGTAAAAAGATCCAGAGGAGGCAATCTACCAGAGCGGAGTGACTAAAAAGAAGAGGAGGGTTGAAGATGGGAAATGGTGTCATCAGTGTGGGTGTTAATAAAAATAATACTGAGAATATGAGTTGTAAATAGTCCTTGAAAGGGAGCCCATAGATAATATAATCAATTCAGAGTAGTGATGAATTAATTAAGTTACCCATGTCAGTTCAGGAAGGCTGATGGTTGTTGGGTATTAACTGTTCTTGAACTAGGTGGCGAGGGGGACCTAAGGCTTCTGTACCTCCAGCCTGATCAAGAAAAGAACATGCCCTGTATTGTGGGGGATCTTTGGAAATGGATGCTGCTTTCGTTTAAAAATACAATGTAAGAATACCCAATGGTGGCATTCTATTCTCTAATCTCTATAAAAGCACATTTCCAACAGATTTCAGATAGTAAGCAGGAGTGACATTCTTCCCTGTCTGCCGCCAGCAATTTGCTAATTTCAGCTAAAAATGTACCAACTTCAGCGAAGGCCATACCCAATGCTATGGGGCGTCCTGCGGTCTGCATTCTTTTGCACCTTTTTTTTAAAATTGCTGCTTTATTGGGACCATGGTAGCAGTTTCTTGATGTTGGTAGCTTAACTGCACTTTATCTCTATTTTAAAGCATTCATTAAACTTTAAAACAAACAAAGTTAATTGTATTTATTGAAGTGAGTAAAAGATTTCTAACCCTTCCCACATCTTTCTAGCAATATAAATGAAAAGTGGCGTGCTGAAAAATCTTGAACAATATCTCGCAGCAAAAAATGCAGATCAAATCACGTAAAAGAATGAAAATGAGTTTTTCTTGGTGTTTACATGGAATAAACATTTACTAGGTAATGAGCATTTAAAATTCACACATATTTGAAATAGTAAATCTTTATGAACTTCATAACTTTGAACTTTTGTATTTGTACCTTAAATACCGATCTAGATATTTTTAACAAAGAGTTGGTCAGTTATTAATAAAATGAACTTGTTTTGTTTCCCTTGAGGTAATGAAGCAGCTCAACCTTCCTAATCGGATTCTCCAGGTCTAAGCCACACTGAATGTCAAGTTTCCATACTTGTTGCAGCCAATCCTGTAGGTGAGAAGTATGATTAGTCCAGAATACTGAAGCAGAATGCAAGCCTTGGTGATACAATTATATCAAGGTTTGATCTAATTTCTATCTTGGTGGATGAATGCAATGAGGCATTGAAGCAAAATAAAACTATAAAATCTTTAATTAAGCTTTTCTACTTTACTTACTAACACTGGGGAGAAGTGGCTATGCTTAGTGTTAAATTATATGCAATTTCTCAGTTTGATATCCTCCACCACACATCAATGTTCAACGTTCTGGCATCAGTTTGTCTCTGTTGCACTTCAGAATTACAATACTAGACCAAGTAGAAGAGCTCTGAGCTTTTTTGTTTCGTGTAGTAGTCTCCTAGTACTATCACATTTCCCACACATTTCAGGATGAGGATGCAAAACTGATTTGTTCAGAGGTTGGGATAGTGGGCATTTTTCTTTAATATAGCCAGGGATGTCTCTGTGCTCTTCCCAATGTTTGTCACTTATCAGGACAACTAATTGGTCTGTTTAGTCTTTACTTTCTTTCTTATAAATTGTCCTAATTTGCAGCTGAGTAGTAACTGCAAATTATCAGAAAGAAAGCGGTTTTCGAAACACTTTGAAAAATTCTGAGTGTCTTGTAATGCTACAGGATAAATATCTTCCATCCCCTTTTGTTTTTTTCTGCAGCATATTTCCAATTTCTCGGCTTTTTTTTTCCCCAAATGCTACACCCCACCAGCCTCTGCATCCAGCACCTAATTCTCTGGAAATTCCGCCATCTCTAATGGGATCCCACAACCAAGCACATAGTTCCCTCTCTCCCTCTTTCTGCTTTCTCCAGGGATTAACTCCCTATGTGGCTCTCTCATCCATTAGTATCCCCCTTCTGTTACTTATCCTTGCAAGCGAAACAAGTGCCATACCTGCCCCTGTATCTCTGCCCTCACTACCATTCAGAGCCCCAAACAGTCCTTCCAGGTGAGACGATACTTCACCTGTGAGTCTGTTGGGGTCATCTACTGTATCCGGTGCTCCTGGTGTGGTCTCCTGTATATCGATGAGACCTGACGCAGACTGGAAGACCGTTTCACCGAGCACCTATGCTCCGTCCACCAGAAGAAGCAGGACCTCCCAGTGACCACCCATTTTAATTCCACTTTCCATTCCCATTCTGATGTCAATCCATGGCCTCCTCCGCTGTCGTGCTGAGGCCACACTCGGGTTGGAAGAACAATACCTTATATTTCATCTGGGTAGCCTCCTACCTGATGGCATGAATGTCGATTTCTCAAAGTTCCGATAATGGTCCTCCCCCCTCCTCACTCTTTCATCATTCCCCATCCCCTTTTCCCTCTCTCACCTTATCTCCTTGCCTATCCATCGCATCCCTCTGATGCTCTTCCCCCCTTTTCTTTCTTCCATGGTCTTCTGTTCTTTCCTATCAGACTTCCCTTTCTCTAGCCTTATATTTCTTTCACCAATCAAATTCCCAGTTCTTTACTTCATTCCTGCCCTTCCCAGTTTCATCTATCACCTTTTTTACTGTCTTGCCACTCCCACCTTTCAAATCTACTCATCATCTTTTTTGCTCCAGTCCTGCCGAAGGGTCTTGGCCTGAAGTGTCGACTATACTCTTTTTTATTGATGTTGCCAGGCCTGCTGAGTTCCTCCAGCATTGTGTGTGTGTGTGTGTGTGTGTGTGTGTGTGTTGCTTAGATTTCTAGCATCTGCAGATTTTCTCATGTTTGCTTTTCTAGAGATGTTTTGCAGATTCTTACACAAGAACTCCAGTTCTCCTTTGCAAAATGAATCACTTAACCCCTGGACTGATCTTTCCTATAGTTATGGCACTGGAATTATCTGAGCAGTTAGATGAGTGTCCTGCTGTTAGTCTGCCAAAATAACTCCCATAAATAGGATTATCCTGGAACGCAGTGAGAACTTCTGTTTCTGTGTACTAGAAACCTGTTACCACACCCTCCACCTCATTTGCTTTCAATAAATGCCAATAGCTTCAGTTATTATGATCAGAGAAACTGACTGGCCACTTCACACTTCCCCACTCGGTCACTAAGCTTTCATCTTTCTAATTGCTTTCTCTAGTCTACTCAATAGAACTAATCTGTAGCTTCTTTGACTCTATTCCAAATCCTGAATTTCATTCCTGCCACCTTATTGAAGCTTCCAATGTCAAATGTTGTGTACATCGATGTTCGTAACTATGTTAAACTACAGAATTATGGAAATGACTAGTAAGGAATCTCTCCTTTACTACAGTCTATCCAATTTGCCTGCATTGGGCCCATATCCCTCTATTCATTTCTTATCTAAGTATAATTGGATCTGTCGACTCCACCTCCTCTGGCAATTCGTTCCAAATATTCACCACCTTCTCTGGGGAGGGATTCTTCCTTTTCATATCTCCTTTAAATTTTTCTCCTTTCCCCTTAAATATTTCCTTCTAGCTCTAGACCCCCCCTGCCCTGTGAAAAATACCCTATCTATCCAATCTATGCTGTTCATAATTTTGTAAGCCTCAAAATGGTCACCTTCCAGCTTTCTGCTTTTCAGTGAGAATACATTCAGTCCATACAATCTCATCTCATAGCTGCAACCCTCCATTCCAGATAGCACCCAGGTAAATATTTTCTGTACTCTCTCTGTTGATGCTATATCATTCCTGTAGTAATGGTGATAAGAACTGTAAGTGAGGTCCAACCAATATTACATACAATTGCAACATGCCATCTTAACTATTATATTCTTCAGCCTATGCAGGCAAACATATCCTCTTACACCCTATCCACCTGAGTCACTACTTCCAGGCCTGCACCCCAAGGTCTCTTTGTACTGTACGTCCACACACCTAAGTCCCTGCCATTTAGTTCATATGTTCGAACAGAACTTGACCAGCTAAATTTCATTACCTTGCACCTTTCTGGATTAATTTGTTTTTCCCTCTGTGACTGGAGGATGTGCTCAGCTTGGTCCTGCTGACTGGCATTTTGCAACTCCTACATTCTTTTGTTGATTACAAAAAAACAGCTGGAGTAACTCAGCAGATTAGACCCAAGTGATAATTGAGTTTTTTTGCTGAGATCCTGCATCAGAATTGAGTTTAGAGTGAAGATAGCCAGTATAAAGATGTGAGGGAGAGGATTAAGGGAGGAGGGGAGTTGAGGATGGGTTGATGGGGGGGGGTTTGAGGCAGAGGCTGTAGGTAGTTGGTGGAAATAGAAAAGGGAGAAAATAGGCAGATGAAGTCACGTTTGGGGAAATGTAGAGATGGTGGCTGGGAGATAAGAATTGGGACAGATAAGAGAGAAGTGATGGGCAAACGGAACTGGATGGGGAGGAGTAACGAATTTAGTTAATGGAGGATGGAGTTGGTAGGGTGAGGGGTGACCGAAAAGAAAGAAAGACACCTTAGATGGATTGGTGAGATTGGAAATGGTTACCTGAAATTGTAAAGTTCATATTCGTGCCATTGAGTTGCAGTCTGCCCACGCAAAATGAGTATTTTCTAGCTTGTATTTGACCTCATTATGGTTGTGGTGAAGGTTGAGGATGGACAGATTGGTATGGGAAGTGAGAGCATTGAAGACCAAATGCAAGTTCTCTGGAACCAACTACCTACTCTATCTGGTTGCTCTGATATAGGAGAGGACAGACCGAGAGCACCGAGTGCTGAATGTGAGGTTGGATAAAGGACATTCTCTGCCAGACATCAATGTGGTGATGGAAGAGGTGTAGGGACTCATGTGGACACAGCTCAGCACATCACAGGAACCAGCCCCCTCTCTATGAACGCTGTTTACACTTCTCACTACCTCAGTAAAGCATCCCGTGTAATCAAAGACTGTCCATCTTGGACATTTTCTCTCCTCCCTTCATCTATCAGACAGAAAATACAGAAGCCTGAAAGCACATATCACCAGGATCAAGGACAGCTTCTATGCCATTGTTATCAGACACTTGAATGGATCCCTGGCATGATAAGATGAACTTTTGGCCTCTCCATCTATAGTGTTGCATTATGATCTTTCTCTTTATTATTTACTTACACTACACTTTTTTGATAGCTTTACACTTCGTTCTGTATTGATCTTTTTTACCTTATTCTAGCTCAATACGTAATGAACTGATCTTTATGAATAGTATGCAAGACATACTTTTTCATTGCATCTTGGTACATGACCATAATATACCAATACACTACTGCCTTTGGTGCTACCAGGGTTCTACCTGGCCCCTCCTTGTTCCTCGTCTGGAAACTGTGCTTTGTCATTATCGTCTGTAAATGGAGTATCAGTTTCTACAAATATACTGCTCACAACTATTGCTCTACAACACAGGACTTTGACAGGCAGGCCTTTGCAATCATATGTTTCCTAGTTACTGTAGCCTTGTGACTACAGCAATATCAGATAGTAGAACCTTAGCTAGAGATGGCACCAGAGGGCGACTTCTCTCAGACCATCAGCGAAACTGTTTAAATTCTTCTTTTTCTTTCTTCTTCAATCTTTTTATCAGTATCGTAATGATAAAAATTAACATAATGTAGTAATCATACAAAGTTATTGGGATTACATTGCTGTAATTATCATGTATAAATATAAAACCAGTTAATCCATGGATTTTAAAACTCCCAATCTTATAGGATACAAATATTATATATAGACAAATTAACATGAAAAAGGAAAAAAGAAAAAAATATATATACCTCCAAAAAAAAATCTAACAAGATAGACCAACTAAACTACAGAAAAAAAAGACATGGGCTGTTGTGAAACATAAAAAAATGAACCATTAATGTCGTTGACTCCGCTCCGCTCAACATGTACTAAAAAGAAATAGAGTAGGTTTGGAAAAGGTCTAATTACATCATATGAAAGTATTGAATAAATGGCCTCCAAGTCTTTTCAAATTTATTAGAAGGATCATAAATAACCCTCCTAGTTTTTTCTAATGTCTCTTTTTCCTTTTTCTTTTTCAAGGTGGCTGGAGTTCTGTTAGTCTGTGATTTACAGCTGTACTTAAACTGGGGTTCTGCATGGTGGTGTGTTCCTGTTCTCGGATCTCGCAAATCAACGGCGTTTTTGATATCTCCAGGAGTGGCCTGAAGATGGGTGCCTTCGGAGTGCAACCTAACTCCACCTAGTGGACTCAATTTCTTACAGGTGTTGTGAATTGAAGCATTGCGGAGAACCAGAACATCGTGACAGAGTGTGGCTGGCACGAATCTCTGTTCTGGGGTGATTGCCCTCTCTCTATCTCGATGGAGAGTTTGCTATCAATTCATAAGTTGGGGGAACTCGAAATAAAAGTGGTGCTACAGACTGTAAATTCAAAACAGTGACTGTTTTTCTCCCCTCTCACTGTGGAAGGAGTGATGTTGCTCTTTCCCTTGTTAGCGTGAGACAGAAAGAGCCTGACGGATGTCGAACTGTTGGGATGAACAGTAGTTTTTGATGGACTGTAGATCATGATCTCTCTTTGGGCCTTTTCTATTGCTTGTATGCTGGGTGGTGGGAGTGTGATGCTTTCTGCTAGAATAGCGAGGGGGAGGGTTAGGAGGGAGGGTTGATGCTGCTTGTGTGTGTGAGGGGGAGGGGATTCTGGGCTTCTTATGTTTTTTTTCCTGTTATTCTTTCTTTAAGGATTTTTTCTACTGTTTTGAGGATGTCTGTGGAGAGTAAGGATTTCAGGTTGTATATTGTATACATCCTCTGATGTTAAATTGAACCATTGAACCAGGACCACTCTGTGAGTGTCAAGAAGACCTGGATAGTGAATTCAGGGTCCATCACTGTGTGCTGCCTGAGAGCCTCAAATATATTCAGTACAGGATGTACCCAATAAAATGGCCACTGAGTGTATTTGTGGTCTTCTGCTGCTTTGGTCCATCTACTTCAACATGGACATGTTGTGCATTCATAAATGCTCTTCTGCACACAGCTGTTGTAATGTATGTTTATTTGAGCTACTGTTGCCTTCCTGTCAGCTTGAATCAGTCTGGCCATTCTTCTCTGACCTCTCTCATTAACAAGACATTTTTGCCCACAGAACTGCCACTCACTGGACACTTTCTGATTTCTGCAACATTCTCTGTAAACTTATTTAAGTGGACGCCCAATTAGCGCAAATAGTGGGTTTCTAGTTTGTCCAAGTTCTTTTGGAATTATTATGAATAAACTCTCATCACAGTCTCTACATCAGACTTTGTCTATTCTCCTCACTTGGCTTCCATTGTTGCCAGCACACACCGTAACAGAAGCATCCCATCAAGTAATGCTCCCAGTGGAGGTTTAACAGTGCTGTTTTGACATTGGTCATCTTTAGGTGAGATTGCCACCTGTGCTCAGGTCCACGTTCTGAGTTTCTCAAGTTCATGTTCTGAGCTTCTCAAGTTTTCATTCCAAGTGTCTCTAGTGTACATTCTGAGTGTCCCTGGTCTCCTTTTGAGCTCCTCAAGTTGTAAATTCTGGGTTCCAAGCTTCAGGGTCCTGTGACCCAGATTTGCATAACAATTGAGTGCTTCAAGCAAGCTCCTTGGAAAAAGTTCATTTGATTCAACAGATCAGCATTCAAGCTAATAATGTATATTTTAGAAGAACTTAACCTTTGCTGATGTTTTTCCTTCCAAGTAATGATATGACTTTGTTAATGTCAAATCAATATTTGGAAGGACGCTGTTGGGAATAATTGAAATAAGCTTACATGCCAACAATTGCAGTGGGATGGACTAGCATTTACAGTACATAATTCCCATCTGTATGTTCTGATGAGAGATACTTATGGTAGTAAACATTTCAGTGTGCAAGTGTGTCCTGAAACAGTAATTTGAATTGGCAACCCTGACGAGCCCTAGCTCCAAACACTGATCCCTGGCTGGAGTGTGCAAACACACAAGTAAAGTAACCCTACCAAAAGTTAGCTACTGTAAACTTGATGAAAATAATGATACAGACTGAGAATATTGAACTTTTATGAAACAAATGAAACAGATCTACAGACAGCCAGATAGATCAGTGATAAGAAGAGCCTGTCTATGTTGTCTCAATCTGTAAAATTGAGAGTACAGCCATCTGTATCCTAAGTGTCTCTGGAAAAAATAGTGAAAAATAAAACACTACGAATAAGATTCATCCAGGATCCTTCCCTAGCTTTTGAGTTTCAAGTTTTCAAGACTTTTTCGGGGTCTCAAGGATTTTTCCAGGTCTAAGCGCCCAGTGTAAGCATCCCGGCCGAAGTGTTCAAGATTCTCAAGGTTACCCAGGTTGTCAAAGTTTTCCAGATCATCAAGGTTTTTCACATCATCAAGGCCCTCCAGGTTTTCAAGGGCAAATCAAGGTTTCCAAGGATATTTCAAGGTTTTCAAGGACGTTTCAAAGCTTCCAAAGACCTTTCAAGGTTTCCAAGGTCTTTCCAAAGTTTCCAATGTTTTTTGTTTTCAGTGTTCTCCCCATCTTGACTCCCAAGTCTATAACAAGATTCCCAATTCTCTCTTGAGGTTTCCAGGTCTCTCTCTTGAGTTCCCTAAGTCTGTCAAGTCATCCCTAGATCTCAAGTTGTTAGGTCTCCCTGGACCTTCAGATGCCAGCCATAGGAAGGGAGTGTACTGTAGAAAGATCTTTGGGCCTGTGCAGGATGCTGGAGGGTGTTGGGTTTCAAGGTTTTTTTAATTGTTGTTTAACATGAGTCGTTAATAGTTTAGAGTTCCTTATGCTTTTTTCTTGAATGACTCACTCTTTGTAATGCTTTCTCCTGGTAATTTTTGGTTAAGGTTAAGTTTATTTTGATAGGCTCGGGGATTCTGTATTACTTGTATTGTTTAAGTGAATGCCAATTGGTAGTAATCGTGGGGTCCTGGTTTTGAGAATGTTACTTCACATGGTGTTGCTCAGCTAAGCCACCTATATTCTTTTGGAATTATTATGGATAAACTTTCATCACTGTCTCTACATCGGAGTCTGACTTTCCTCTGCACTTGGGTTCCAATATTGTCAGCGTGCGTTGTAACAGTGATAGGATGAAACCAGTTCAAATGGGTGAATGGAACAGATGGAAGCTGATTATGTGATTGGCTGCATTATGTGCTGCTAATGGCAGAGTTTTGTGGGACAAATTAGGAACAGTACTTCGAGTCAGTGGTAGGACTAAGGAGGGAGCATGAGATCAGATGGGCCTATCTGGTCTCAGCAGATTCCATACCTTTGTGATGCTGGTGCCTTTACAATTAATGTCTTGCTGCTGATTGCAGAGAGTTTTATTCCTAGTGTATCCCAGTCAGGTAAGCATTTTTCAGTAATCTACTAATATTCAGAGTTGCTCAACAGAAGGTCTCTCCTGAATTCATTGTTCTTTTTTAATTCATGTATATAATAATTGCATAACAATGTATATTCGTTATTCCTTCTTTCTCACTTTTTTTTTTGCAGATTATACAAATGTAGTGATTCCCTGTCTGCTCTTCTGTTCTGACTGGCTCATATAGGGTAGGATTAATGGACCATCTGGTCTTTGCCTGCCCATCAGTTTTTATAGTTCATAAATCTGTTTTATTTAATTCAAAGAAACATCAAAGCTCATGCAATCTTTTTATAACTGGGTTAAATATTAAGTATTTGACTTCATATACTGTAAGTCAGTGATAACAAACTTAATTATGACCCAGTTATTTCACAATAGCTGGCTGGGTTAGCAGGTTATAATTGGGTTATGTTTCCCTCTCAAATTTATTGGGTAACAAGTTGGAGCAGTGCTAATATTCAATGTACTCTGCCTTTGGAATTTCACCATTGAATGTGAGAGAAGTCAGAATCTCCTTCAGTCATTGAGAATTCTGATAGTTATTTTAAATTGGATTGAAGAGCAGAAAACTGGTAATGGTGATTGTTTATAATTGCATTTACCTGCTATTTGAGAAATTGGATTGTAAAGCCAATTTTGTATCTATTATTAAAAAGCAAACATATCATGAAATAAGAGTAATGGAAACACTTCACATGTTAGACAATATCGGCGATATGCAACTGGTTCATGTTGGTGACCTTTCATTGGAAGGTTTTGTTCTGAAGGCATCCATCGGTCTTAAACATTAATTCTGTTTCTCTTGAAAGTTCTTTTTTTTTTAAATTTTATTTTTATTTGGATAAGGAATTCACAATTATCATGTACTTTTTTCACACATATAACCTTTTCCATTTTTTTATATGTATAAAACTACAATTATTTATACAT
Organism: Mobula hypostoma; assembly: GCF_963921235.1. NCBI lineage: Eukaryota > Metazoa > Chordata > Chondrichthyes > Myliobatiformes > Myliobatidae > Mobula > Mobula hypostoma. The sequence continues at coordinate 160,026,273 of NC_086099.1, read as the reverse complement.
TCTTAAGTACACATTGAGATGATATAAAAGGAAAATAAACATTTAAATAGATAATTATGTACTGTGGTAAATCTAACCTATTAGGCTAAGTTCAAAGTAAATTTATTATCAAAGTGCATACTTGTCACCATATATAACCCTGTGATTCTTTTTTTTTTACGGACAATCACAGTAAATACAAGAAACACAACAGAATCAATGAAAGACCGCACCCAACAGGATGGATAACAACCGATGTGCAAAAGAACATCAAGAAATTGTGCAAATACAAAAAGAGAAAAAAGGAAGAAATAATAATAATAATAAATTAGCAATAAATATCCAGAACATCTGATGAAGAATCCTTGAAAGTATGTCCATATGCTGTGGGAATAGTTCAGTGATGGAGCAACTAAAGTTGAGTGAAGTTAACCTTTCTGGTTCAAGAGTGTAGTGTTCAAGTGTAGATGTGCTCAAATATGTGCTCTTCCCCGAAATGCTGCTTTGATCTACAGAAAAAAATTGAGCATTTTCTACTCTTGTTGATTATTTTTTCACACTCTTGTTGAACAACAATTTGGTATTTTGTATTTTTCTTTCTAGATAACATGAAAAGATGAGAAGTTTATCATTCAACATTACGGGCTTCGAAGACAGCACAATAGCTATGTATTTGCCAAATCTGCTTGGTGCATTACTGCTTATCAGTTGGAAAGTCTGATCTGATTATTTGAGGGAATGGCTTGTACACACGGTATGAGGTAATGAAATATAATTATTACAAAGGATAAAAAATTAATGCATATTTTACAGTTAGTAAGGATAATTATATTTGACCTTCCTTTGTAACTTGGTTAGGAAGAGGAAATGAAGCAAAGAGTCAATAGTTGTTAGAATGGTGTATGTGTGTGTGTGTGTGTGTATATATATAAACATTTTGCACGACTTCAGTATTTATCTTCCTCTTTTATTCTCTCAAAAATTCATAATTCTTGAAGAGTCAGCTTTTAGCAATCACTTAATAAAAGTCAACATAGTATCAAAGTAGATTGCTTACCATTGTGTGACATTCCAAAAGTTTTAAGAGATAGTTGCATCTAGTAGAATTGGTTTTACTATTAACCAATCTTTGACTTTTTAAAAAGAAATGAAACATCACAACAGAAATTCCTTGGTGAATTTTATGAAATCCTAATGGTGACTCCTCTGCTTGCATCTTCGGAAACAGCTCTATTTCTATCTTTAATAATCATTATTTTCCCCTATCAGGGTTGTTTTGAAGACCCTGACCTGGACTTATACGCAGACTCCAGTTCTTTGTGGAAATAGGACTCGTTCTCGGGGTTTCATGACTGGCTGTTGTTCGACATGCCAAGGGTTTAGCCTGAGAGTCTCGATCATGTCAGAAGCCTAAGATCTCGGGGCTCTGGAGACGGGCGGATCGAGGGTCGGTGTAATGGCAGGAGACTTGTGTGTCGTCAGGGAGGCTAGAAAATCTTTCGCTGTGGGTCCACAGACCCGAGGTCTTTGCAATCTTTGGACACAGAGCTTGAAAAAAGCGACAAAATGGACTTTTAACATCGTAATGTGGGATGAAATGAGAGGCCTTTGGGGTAACTTTGGTCTGTGTCTTTGCTATTGCTTAGCACACACTTGGGTTTGGTGATGGTAATGATGCACGTATTTTTTGCTGGTGGGAGGAGGGGGGTTGTTGCTCGCTGCCGCTTACACGCGGGGGGGGAAGCTGGGGGGGTACTTCGGGGCTCTTATGTTTAACTGTCATTCATTCTTTAGGGCACTTTCCTGTTTTCGTAGATGTTTGCAAAGAAAAAAACATTTCAGGATGTATATTGTACACATTTCTCTGACATTAAATTTGACCTTTGATCATTTAAGATGCATTACAGATCAAGCCAATAAGACCGTGTAATTACAAAATACTATTAAAAAGTTGGGAGGATTGTATATTAACGTGTTGAAGATTAGCTTTATTTTTCACATGTACATTGAAACATAAATGAAACATATCATTTTGTGTCAACAACCAATGCATTCTGAGGACAGCTGGGGACAGCTTGCAAGTGTCAAAATGCTTTCAGCATCAACATAGCATGTAAACTAGCCAAGAATATAAAAGAGGATAGTAAAAGCTTCTTTAGATATGTGAAAAGGAAAAAAATAATTAAGACCAAAATTGGGCCCTTGAAGACAGAAGCGGGTGAATTTATTACGGGGAACAAGGAAACAGCAGATGAGTTGAACAGGTACTTTGGATCTGTCTTCACTAGGGAAGACACAAACAATCTCCCAGATGTAATAGTGGCCAAAGGACCTAGGGTAACGAATGAATTGAAGGAAATTTATATTAGGCAGGAAGTGGTGTTGGATAGACTGTTGGGTCTGAAGGCTGATAAGTCCCTGGGACCTGATGGTCTGCATCCCAGGGTACTTAAAGAAGTGGCTTTAGAAATCGTGGACGCATTGGTAATCATTTTCCAATGTTCTATAGATTCAGGATCAGTTCCTGTGGATTGGAAGGTGGCTAATGTTGTCCCTCTCTTCAAGAAGGGAGGAAGAGAGAAAACAGGGAATTATAGACCGGTTAGCCTGATGTCGGTGGTGGGAAAGATGCTGGAGTCAATTATAAAAGATGAAATTACGACACAGCTGGATAGCAGTAACAGGATCGGTCCGAATCAGCATGGATTTACAAAGGGGAAATCATGCTTGACTAATCTTCTGGAATTTTTTGCGAATGTAACTATGAAAATGGACAAGGGAGAGCCAGTGGATGTAGAAAACAACAGGAATTCTGCAGATGCTGGAAATTCAAGCAACACACATCAAAGTTGCTGGTGAACGCAGCAGGCCAGGCAGCATCTCTAGGAAGAGGTGCAGTCGACGTTTCAGGCCAAGACTCTTCGTCAGGACTAACTGAAGGAAGAGTGAGTAAGGGATTTGAAAGTTGGAGGGGGAGGGGGAGATCCAGAATGATTGGCAAAAGGGCATACGAGAGGATCATGTCCCTCTGAATATACCTCTGGGTCCCCCTCCCCCCCCTTGTCTTTCTTCCTGGACCTCCTGTCCCATGATCCTCTCGTATCCCCTTTTGCCAATCAACTGTCCAGTTCTTGGCTCCATCCCTCCCCCTCCTGTTTTCTCCTATCATTTTGGATCTCCCCCTCCCCCTCCAACTTTCAAATCCCTTACTCACTCTTCCTTCAGTTAGTCCTGACGAAGGGTCTCGGCCTGAAACGTCGACTGCACCTCTTCCTAGAGATGCTGCCTGGCCTGCTGCGTTCACCAGCAACTTTGATGTGTGTTGCCAGTGGATGTAGTGTACCTGCTTTCAGAAAGCCTTTGATAAAGTCCCACATAGGAGATTAGTGGGCAAAATTAGGGCACATGGTACTGGGGGCAGAGTACTGACATGGATTGAAAATTGGCTGGCTGACAGAAAACAAAGAGTAGCGATTAACAGGTCCCTTTCGGAATGGCAGGCAGTGACCAGTGGGGTACCGCAGGGTTCAGTGCTGGGACTGCAGCTGTTTACAATATATATTAATGATTTAGATGAGGGAATTAAAAGTAACATTAGCAAATTTGCCGATGACATAAAGCTGGGTGGCAGTGTGAAATGTGAGGAGGATGTTATGAGAATGCAGGGTGACTTGGACAGGCTGGGTGAGTGGGCAGGTGCATGGCAGATGCAGTTTAATGTAGATAAATGTGAGGTTATCCACTTTAGTAAGAACAGGAAGGCAGATTATTATCTAAATGGAGTCAAGTTAGGAAAAGGGGAAGCACAACGAGATCTAGGTGTTCTTGTACATCAGTCACTGAAAGCAAGCATGCAAGTACAGCAGGCAGTGAAGAAAGCTAATGGCATGCTGGCTTTCATAACAAGGAGAATTGAGTGTAAGAGCAAAGAGGTCCTTCTGCTGCTGTACAGGGCCCTTGGAAGACCACACCTGGAGTACTGTGTGCAGTTTTGTTCTCTAAATTTGAGGAAGGACATTCTTGCTATTGAGGGAGTGCAGCATAGGTTCACAAGGTTAATTCCCGGGATGGCAGGACTGTCATATATCGAAAGATTGGAGCGACTGGCCTTGTATACTCTGGAATTTAGAGGCTGAGAGGGAATCTTATTGAAACATATAAGATTATTAAGGGATTGGACACGCTGGAGGCAGAAAGCATGTTCCTGCTGATGGGTGAGTCCAGAACCAGAGGCCACAGTTTAAGAATAAGGGGTAGGCCATTTAGAACGGAGTTGAGGAAAAACTTTCATCCAGAGAGTGGTGAATGCTCTGCCCCAGAAGGCTCTGGAGGCCAGTTCTCTGGATGCTTTCAAGAAAGAGATGGATAGAGCTCTTAAAGATAGCAGAATCAAAGATTATGGGGATAAGGCAGGAACTGGATACTGATTGTGGATGATCAGTCATGATCACAGTGAATGGTGGTGCTGGCTCGAGGGGCCGAATGGCCTATTCTTGCACCTATTGCCTATTGTCTATTGTCTATTGTCTATACCCACAACTCACGAACACGAACCTTAACTGTATATCTTTGGAATATGGGAAGACACCCAGATGGTCACAGGGGGAATATACAAACTCCTTACGCACAGGGGTAGGAATTGACCCCAGATCAATCATTGCTGGCATAGTAAACAATGTGCTGACTGCTTCACTACCTTCCCTCCCAAACGCTAATGAACTACTCCAGCCACTCCCTGATAGTTCATCTTGTTCTCCTGTGAAATAAGACTATAATCTATATAAAAATATATAAGATTAATCCAATTTTTGTTCCCGTTACTTGTTATGAGTTCAAGCAAGATGTTTCTGTTGAAAGACACAAGAACCAATATTGAAGGTGGAGCAATTTAGAACACAAAAGATTATCTGAATGCCTTGGCTCAAATAGTTTCACCTGTAAATTGTTGGATGTATAGGGTGAAAATACCAAAGTCACTGGACTATGTGACCAATAAAATCAAGTACTGAGATGGTGAGGAAATATTGAGAAAGATGGTGTATTAAAGTTGACAAAAATAATGACACTATTCCTTCAGAAGAAAAGGGAAGGAGGAGTGATAAGAATGCTTTTAAATTTGATATTTTAAAATATGTTAGAAGTTAATTTTTTGAAGGATGACAATATTTTTAACTATTTAATACCAGAAGTTGATGGGCAGTAATCAATGATTGTGATGTTTTGGAAAGGCTACTGTATGTACTATTAAATTCTAGAGATTGTCAGTCTGTTTGGTGAGCTTAGAAGGTGCAAAAGCAGCAGATTCATGAATTGAATAGGGAAATTCAAAGTATCACATTTTTCTTTGCAGAACAATGCAACTTGTCCAGTAACGAGCAATCTGCAGGTATTTCATCCTCATCCCATGTTGCTGCCAATTTGTGCCTTAATGGTGGCATACCATTTTAATTTACAGCGATCCTGTGCAGTTGCCTTGAAATTTAGTTTTTAAATGTTTCTATAAAAGCCTTAACACAATAAAATTAACCTGCTTAATCTGCTGGTCACTAATCTTTCAATTCATTGATTCACATTCCTCAGTCATTTTGCCAATTTCATATGGGTGAAAAAGTATTTTGAAAAAGTGTATGCAGAATATTTTAAAAAGTTGTTGCACTATCGTCTATATGCTGGAATATTTTTATTCCCAGCTCTGAGAAGAAAGGGTATTTGATTTGGGTAGCATTCATAACACCGTAAGCCATAAGCATCTGCTCTGCCAATCATGTTGAAGCATTGTTACATGGCCTTGCCACCAACTTTTCGATGCTATGATGCGTTCACTTACTGGGGTGGTTCAGGTTGTGGAGATGTATGCAAGGGATTGTTAATAATGTTTTTTCTAGCCAAGGCATTGCAATAATTTAAAAGGTGACAGTAATTTTTAACTGTTTATTTGAAACAAAACTGGAAGAACAAAATATTCCAAGTGCTAGAAATATGGAAAATTAGAGAATACTGAAGATCTGGAAGTTTCTATAGAGCAATGTTTCAGGTCTAGAAACGCATCAGAATTCAAAGGAAATTATTGCACATAGAATTTTTGATGAGACTGGTAAAGAATCCAGAATTTTAAAGCTACATCATTAGAAAAAATCGAACAGTTGATTAATTTGGTTGCAAAATGATAACCATCAACTAGTTTTACTAATTTCAGTTAATTGTTGGGGCCTGTGGCCTTAAATAGCTCCAGTTCACTCACCATTTAAACCGTAATGCAAGCTGAACATTATTAGAGAAAAATGAACCTTGCCAGTTCAGCCAGTACTCTCATGAATATGTATCTATCTGATTAGGTACTAGTGAGGCAAAAATGAAAAGGGGTTATCAGTCACATTGGCTCATCCTGTGCAAACTGGCAATTCTATTCTTCAAGTGATGGCTATTTCAAACACTGCTAGTGTTATAGAGCTACACTTGGTGGTGGTTTGGGAACTAGATTTCTTGGATTACTTTGTGCACTTGCTATTTCTTGATTCTTCCAAGTGATACTCAACATGGAGGATTATGAATTCATCAGCTTGGGAGAGTTAGGGAATAATAATCAGCCCGAACTTTGCCTGATACCATAGAACATTACTGGGTCCAGGGTAGATTCTGTGGGATTTCCAGGGCATTGGAGCAACTTCCACTTTGCCTCTGCCATGACTACATCTTCTAATGGAAGTGGTCAAGTTGAAGGATTTCTATAAAGTTTGTGAGGAGGGCTTAGAGGTATAATTGTGTGAGTATTATTGTTTGGCTATAGCTTGCATGGTCTTCTTATTTATGCAGATTACTGGGAAGTGACTTTGACAGACCAATGAAGTTGCATGCACTTGCAGTATATCCAAAAATAATACTCAGTTTAATTCCATTAGCATCTGGTTTATGTTTAAATGTGATGGTTTGCATGATGTGTCAACATCTTTGAAAGTCTATCCTGTGCCCAACATATTGATACAATTACAAAGAGAGCACTACAGCAGCTATATTTCATTAGAAGTTTGAGCAGACTTGGTTTGTCACCAAAGACTCTTGCAGATTCCTACAGATGTACCATGGAGAACATTCTAACTGGTTGCATCACCATCTGGTATGGAGAGGCCACTGCAGAGGATTGAAAAAAGCTGCAGGAAGATGAAAACTCAGCCAGTTCCATCATGGGCTCTAGCCTCTCCGGCACTGAGGACGTGTTCAAAAGGTGATATCTCAAAAAGGTGGCATTCAACACTAAGCTCCCCCATTACCCAGGACACCTCTCTTCTTATTGCTACCATCAAGGAGGTGGGACAGGAGTCTGAGAGCACATTCAACAATGGTTCAATTTAATATCAGGGAATCTGAACAGTATACAACCTGAAATTCTTACTCTTCACAGACATTCATAAACAAAATTTCCTAGCGAGGGAGAGAGAGGTATCGCTCCTGCAACAATGGGAGAAGAGATCAGCAGTTCACAGTTTTGCTGTTACATTTTATCAGGTCACTTCTCCATGCCCCTGACCCGGGGATTAGGAGGGAGGGAGGAGGAGGGAGAGAGGGAGATAGAAAGAAAATGAGAAGGAAAAAAATAGAGAAGAATAGAATACCATACCAGTAGTGGGCTATAGATGAGGGAAGAAATGTTAAGAAAAGTCTCACCTCTAAAGTAAAAAATTCCAGGTTCTCGGGTCCTTCCATTTAATTGATATTACGGTTGATAATGATGTGAAGGACAACAATATAAATGCTAATGATGGCATATAGATCCATCAAATCATCCTTGGCATCTTTTGTCTGACAGTTATTGATCTGATATTTGCACTTTATTTCTCTCTCCTTTATGTCACTTGACCCAGTGATTCATGGTATTCTTTTTAAATTTCCAATCATTTTAAACTGGAATGTAAAATTGTGCACTTCTCCATCCTCCTGCGCGGCTGTGGAGATGATTGACAATTTGGTTTTTGATAGTTGAATCAAATACTAGCTCATAAATGATAAAACTCTGATACTTTTATTCCACTGTAAGAATTGGCACTCTTAGTCTATCTTCTGAATAGTTAAATTGTAGGGAATGTACGTGTGTGGGGGGAGGGGTGTGAAGAGGTGATGTTGCAGACGAGAAAATGATAACCAGAGGTGGTTCTTCAGGTAAAGGCAACACAATTATTAGTTTAAAAATAACCTACAGCATCAATGAGCCTCAGCAAATTGTTCCAAGGTACCAATAGCTGCAAATTCAGCATTGAGTGTGGAAATTGATGGCTGTTCTTGATGCAGTGTTGATCAACTTGAGTGCTCTGCGTATCTCCACATTGATAATATAATTCAGATGACAACAGCATTTATGTAATACCTTCTGCTATCTTCCTCTCAGCTACTGAGTAACATCTTTACTCAAGATTCAAGATTCAACTTACTGATCATGTGTAAATCGAAACATAGGGGTGTCGTTTGTGTTAACCACCAACACACCTGAGGGTGTCCTGGGGGGCAGGCCTGGAGTGTTGCCACACATTACGGTGCCAACTTAGCATGCCCACAATGCTTGGCAGAACAACCCAGAATAACTCAATGGCCATTCTGAATTACTGAGAGAACTCTTTTCCAGATGATTTCTTCTTGTGGCCCTCAATAACTCCTATTATCAAGATAGTGAACAGTACAAGACTGTTATTAACATTGTTGCAGAAATACATGAATTGGTCTGCTGGCATTCTTGATGAGCTCTATTTTTATTTTTGCAAGAGCTTATTAGTAACTTTTTTCTGTGCCTGAAATGGTAAAGTATGCAGGGTAAATTAAAGCACATAATGGGACTCTAACCAGAGATTATTTTCTGTAAAGCTATGCTGTTTTAAAGTAGTTGTTCGTAATTGTGGTAGAAGGATATTTGACTAAATGGAAACGTGATCTTCTAAATTAGTAATGGAGATGGAAAATGAAATTGAAACAGAAGCTGAACTGATTCTGAAGATAATCCTGATTGAAAAGATTATTTATCAATTGACTCAATGTAAATGTTGCATACTATCCTCGGATTTTAGGTTTTATGTACAAACTGTACATTAAATTTGTTCTCCAGCTGTTGAATCTAATCTGTAGAGAAAAGTAACTTTTCAAATGGAAACTAGTGTTCCTCTTTGTGACTCTCTTTCTGTACTGCTCTCTCCTGCTTTCTCCCTCTTGGGGTTGTTCTCTCTTTCAATAACCATGTTTTTCCAGATACAAAGATCCCCACAGTTCCAGGGAAAAGTGAAGGAGCGTGTTTTTGTCCACTATATTCCCCAAAAGTAACACAGACAAAATCTTCTGGTTCTTTCAGTAGTGACAGAACAAGAGCTGAGCTTCAGTAAGTAATCTCACCTGTTCACCTGAGTCATGTTTGCCGGCTACCAAGCCACAGTCAATTGAGGTAGGCTTAGGAAAAAAGTTGCTCAGAGGTGTGTGACTTGTGTGTGACTTTTGACATGCCTGCACTTCATTGATTGAAGATTAGGAAGAGCTCTGGTGATTTGAGTGAAATCCACTGATGCCGAACAGTTACACCTATAACTCAGCAGTCTGTCATTCTCGTGCCCAAGCTGTTTACCTGATTCAATGAACAGCAGTAATTCTCTCCTGTGCTATCACTCCAATCTCAAACTCCTCTCAGTTTTACAGCACAAACTTATCACTCTGCACTGTCCCTGCTCCCTCAGCCTCCACTCATGAGCAACATCAGTTCTGGCTTCACTGACTTAAGCTGGCAGAGCTGGAGAACAGAATATCGGAAGGCAGGGAAGTGACCAGATAAAATTCACGTTGCCTTGTTACTGTTAAAGAGTTCTGATGCACAGATTTTTCTTTTTGTATACTCTGGGAACATGAGATAATTCCAAGAGAACAGACCAAAAGGGAAAGGGGGAAGGTGTCTGAATGTAAATCAAGGTGTTGAGGTGTGATAAGGAGGCAATGGATGGTTACTTAGAATCAATTTCAATTGAAATCATGAATAGCAAGGGATAGAAGATTCTGGGTCCACAAAATATGACTTCCCGGTAGGGTACAGCATGAAAGGAAGTTATCTAGAACAGGCTTGCAGAGATCTGCAATTGTTATAGGAAATTTTCATCTGCAAGTTGATTGGATGAACTAGATAGGCAGAAGTTTCAAAGAAGAATGTGTAGTCTGAGTTAATGGTTGCTGCTTAGAGTGATTATTGTACGGAACCTGTCCATGAACAGGCTGTCTTTGACTTAAATAAAGACAATTATAATGGTACAAAGGTAAAGTTTTTTTAATAAGGATTTGGAAATAAGAGAATTCAGAGATGAGCAGTGTCAGATATTCAATCAGCAGGGAACTTATCCCTATTAGAATGAGATTCCATGAGAAAGAAGTACAATTAGCAATTGAGGATACTGAGGATAATGAAACTGAAAAGTAGGGAACACAAAATCAAAAGGGCTGCAGTAGGTCAGAGGAATGGGAAGTTTTTAGACTACAGCACAAAAAAAATCTAAAACTTATAAGGAGAGAGGAAACTGATTTAAGAGTGAATTTGAGTAATATCAAGATAGTAAGAATTTATGTGGATATGCAGTATGAAAAGGAAAAAGATAGCTAAAGCAAGTGTGGGACTTGTAGGGAAATGAAGAAATAAGATACAATATTTTAAATAATTTTGTGCATTACGATAAGTCATACTTTTGAGGGGGATGGCCTCGCAGAGGGAAGCCAAAGTTTTCAGATCTTTGGTACTGAGTCTGGTTCTGTGGCTCAGAAGTGAAGGGAGGCGAAGAGGAGAGCTGTACTGATAGGGGATTCACAGGCTAGGGGAACAGGCAGGCGGTCCTTTGGACAAGAATGTAATTCCTAGATGTTTTGTTGCACCCCAGGTGCCAGGGTCAGGGACATCTTGGATCGAGTCCACAGCATTCTTAAGAGGGAGGGCAAGCTTCCAAAGGTCATGGTCCATGTCAGTACCAATGACATGGGTAGGCTGGTGATGAGGTCCTGCAAAGTGAGTTCAGGAAACTGGGTGCTAAGCTAAAGGATAGGACCTCCAGGATTACTTCCAATGCCATATGCTAGTGAGGCCAAAAATAGGAAGATCATACAGTTTAACATGTGGCTAAGGATTTGGTGTAGGGGGGGTGGGGGGGGGTGGGAAGGCTGCAGACCTTTGGATCATTGGGCTCTCTTAAAGGGAAGATGGGACCTGTACAGAAGGAATGGTTTGCACCTGAACTGGATGGGGACTAATATCCTAGCAGAAGGTTAGCTAGTGCTGCATGAGAATGGGGAGGGGGGTTTAATCTAGAGATGCAGAAGGATGCGAACCAGATACCAGAACAGATAGTGGGCTTGTAGCAGAGAAAGGTGTCATGGATCAAGGTCGAGCATGGTGGGACTAATATTCTGAGCTGCGTATATTTCAATGCCAGGAGTATTGCAGGAAAGTCAAATGAGCTTAGAGCATAGATCAGCATGTGGAATTATGGCATTGTAGCTATTAATTAAATGGTTGCTGGAGGGGCAGGACTGGTAGCTCAGTTTTCTGGGGTTCCATTGTTCTAGACATGATAGAGCTTGGAGGGATTTTCCCTGGCATTACTTGTTAGGGAAAATGTCATGGCAGTACTCAGTCAGGACAGACTAGAGAACTCAAACATGTTCAGGAAAGTTTCTGTAATCAGTACATAGAAGTCCCAACTAGAGAGTGTATGATACTAGATTTTCAATTAAGGAATGAGACAGGGCAGGTGACAAAAGTTTGTGTGGGAGACAACTTTGAATCTAGTGATCATAATGCCATAAGATTCAAGATAATTATTGAGAAAGGTAGGTCTAGACCTTGGTTTGAGATTCTCAATTGGAGAAAGGCAGGTTTTGATGGTATCAGAAAGGATTTGGTAAGTGTGGATTGGGACAGGTTATGTTTTGGCAAAGGTGGCCTTAGTAAGTGGAAGGCTTTCAAAAGTGATGTTTTGGGAGCACAGAGTTAATATGTTCCTGTCAAAATAAAAGGCAATAATAACAGGTTTAGGGAACCTTGGTTTGCAATAGATACTGAGGCCCTGGTAAGAAACAGAGGATGGTGCATAGCAGGTATACACAGGTAGGAACAAATGAGGTACTTGAGGAATATAGGAAATGTGAAAAAACACTTAAGAAACCCAGGAGTGCTAAAAGAAGGCATGAGGTTACTCCAGCAGACAAAGTAACGAGAATACCAAGGGCTTTTACAGATATATTAGGAGCAAAAGGATAGTAAGGGACAAAATTTGTCCTCTGGAAGATCACAATGGTAATCCATGTATGGAACCAAAAGAGATAGAGGAGATCTTTAATAGATTTTTTGCATCTGTACCTAATCAGGAGATGGACACAGAGTCTATGGAGCAGTGAAGTCATGGACACTATACAGATGGCTGAGGAGGAGGTGTTTGCTGTATTGAGGCAAATCAGGATGTATAAATCCCCAGGACATGACAAGATGTTCCTTTGGACCCCTGTGGGAGGCTAGTGTGGGAAGTGCAGGGGCCATTGCTGAGATATTTAAACTATCCTTAGCTACGGGTGACGTGCCGGAAGATTAGAGATTAGCTAACGTTGTTCCATTGTTTAAGAAAGGCTGTAAGAATAAGCTGAGAAATTATAGGCTGGTGAGTCTGATATCAGTGGTGGAAAAATTATCAGAAAGTATTCTATAGAACTGGATATATAAGTATTTGGATAGACAGGGACTGATTAGGAATAGTCAAAATCTCTTTGTGCGTGGTGGGTCATGACTAACCAATCTTATAGAGATTTTTAAGGAAATAACTAGGAAAATTGATGAAGGCAAAGCAGTGGATGTTGTCAACATGGACTTTATCAAGGCCTTTTGACAAGATCCTGCATGGGAAGGTGGTCAAGAAGGTTGAGTCGCTTGGCATTCTAGAAAAGGTAGTACAAGGGATTAGACATTGGCTTCAAAGGAGAAGCCAGAGAGTGTTTGTAGATGGTTACCTCTCTGACTGGAGTCCTATGACTAGTTGTGTGCCACAGGAATTGGTGCTGGGTCGATGATAATATGGTTAACTGGATTATTAAGTTTGTGGATGACCCCAAGATTGTGGTGTAGTGGCTATCAAAGCTTGCTGTGGGTTCTGCACCAGCTGGAAAAATGGACTGACAAATGGAAGATGGAATTTAATGCAGACAAGTATGAGGTGTTGCACCTTGGGAGGACCAACCAGGAAGGTCTTACACGGTGAGTGGTAGGACATCAAGGAGCGTAGTGAAACAGAGGGATCATAGAAACATAGAAAATAGGTGCAGGAGTAGGCTATTCGGCCCTTCAAGCCTGCACTGCAATTTAATATGATCATGGCTGATCATCCAGCTCAGAACCCTGTACCTGCCTTCTCTCCATACCCCCTGATCCCTTTAGTCACAAGGGCCATATCTAACTCTCTGTTAAATATAGCCAATGAACTGGCCTCAACTGTTTCCTGTGGCAGAGAATTCCACAGATTCACCACTCTCTGTGTGAAGAAGTTTTTCCTAATCTCGGTCCTAAAAGGCTTCCTCTTTATCCTTAAACTGTGACCCTTCGTTCTGGACATCCCGAACATCGGGAACAATCTTCCTGCACCTAGCCTGTCCAAACCCTTTAAAATTTTATACATTTCAATAAGATCCCCCCTCAATCTTCTAAATTCCAGCGAGTATGAGACTAGTCGATCCAGTCTTTCATCATATGAAAGTCCTGCCATCCCAGGAATCAATCTGGTGAACCTTCTTTGTACTCCCTCTATGCCAAGAATGTCTTTCCTCAGATTAGGGAACTAAAACTGCACACAATACTCCAAGTGTGGTCTCACCAAGGCCTTGTAGAACTGCAGTAGAACCTCCCTGCTCCTGTACTCGAATCCTCTTGCTATGAATGCCAGCATACCATTCGCCTTTTTCACCGCCTGCTGTACCTGCATGCCCACTTTCAATGACTGGTGTACAATGACACCCAGGTCTCGTTGCACCTCCCCTTTTCCTAATCGGCCACCATTCAGATAATAATTTGTTTTCCTGTTCTTGCCACCAAAGTGGATAACTTCACATTTATTCACATTAAATTGCATCTGCCATGATTTGCCCACTCACCTAACCTATCCAAGTCACCCTCCATCTTCTTAGCATCCTCCTCACAGCTAACACTGCAGCCCAGCTTCGTGTCATCCGCAAACTTGGAGATGCTGCATTTAATTCCCTCATCTAAGTCATTAATATATGTTGTAAACAACTGGGGTCCCAGCACTGAGTCTTGCGGTACCCCACTAGTCACTGCCTGCCATTCTGAAAAGGTCCCGTTTATTCCCACTCTTTGCTTCCTGTCTGCTAACCAATTCTCTATCCACATCAGTACCATACCCTCAATACCATGTGCTTTAAGTTTGCACACTAATCTCCTGTGTGTGACCTTGTCAAAAGCCTTTTGAAAATCCAAATATACCACATCTACTGGTTCTCCCCTATCCACTCTACGAATTACATCCTCAAAAAATTCTATGAGATTCGTCAGACATGATTTTCCTTTCACAAATCCATGCTGACTTTGTCCGATGATTTCACCGCTTTCCAAATGTGCCGTTATCACATCTTTGATAACTGACTCTAGCATTGTCAGTCTAACCGGTCTATAATTCCCCAGTTTCTCTATATCTCTCTCTCTCTCTCTCTCTCTCCTTTTTTAAAAAGCGGGGTTACATTAGCCACCTTCCAATCCTCAGGAACTAATCCAGAATCTAAAGAGTTTTGAAAAATTATCACTAATGCATCCTCTATTTCTTGGGCTACTTCCTTAAGCACTCTGGGATGCAGACCATCTGGCCCTGGGGATTTATCTGCCTTTAATCCCTTCAATTTACCTAACACCACTTCCCTACTAACATGTATTTCCCTCAGTTCTTCTGTCTCACTAGACTCTCGGTCCCCTACTATTTCTGGAAGATTATTTATGTCCTCCTTAGTGAAGACAGAACCAAAGTAGTTATTCAATTGGTCTGCCATGTCTTTGTTCCCCATGATCAATTCACCTGTTTCTGACTGTAAGTGACCTACATTTGTCTTAACCAATCTTTTTCTTTTCACATATCTACAAAAGCTTTTACAGTCAGTTTTATGTTCTCTGCCTGCTTTCTCTCATAATCTTTTTTCCCTTTCCTAATTAAGCCCTTTGTCTGTCTCTGCTGGACTCTGAATTTCTCCCAGTCCTCAGGTGTGCCGCTTTTTCTGGCTAATTTGTATGTTTCTTCTTTGGAATTGATACTATCCCTAATTTCCCTTGTCAGCCACGGGTGCACTACCCTCCCTGGTTTATTCTTTTGCCAAACTGGGATGAAGAATTATTGTAGTTAATCCATGTGATCTTTAAATGCTTGCCATTGCATATCCACCATCAACCCTTTAAGTGTCATTTGCCAGTCTATCTTAGCTAATTCACGTCTCATACCTTCAAAGTTGCCCTTCTTTAAGTTCAGAACCTTTGTTTCTGAATTAACTCTGTCACTCTCCATCTTAATGAAGAATTCCACCATATTATGGTCACTCTTACCCAAGGGGCTTCGCACGACAAGATTGCTAACTAACCCTTCCTCATTGCTCAATACCCAGTCTAGAATGGCCTGCTCTCTAGTTGATTCCTCGACATGTTGGTTCAGAAAACCATCCCGTATACATTCCAAGAAATCCTCTTCCTCAGCATCCTTACCAATTTGGTTCACCCAATCTATATGTAGATTGAAGTCACCCATTATAACTGCTGTTCCTTTATTGCACACATTTCTAAATTCCTGTTTAATGCCATCCCCAACCTCACTACTTCCGTTAAGTGGCCTGTACACAACTCCCACCAGCGTTTTATGCCCCTTAGTGTTATGCAGCTCTACTCATATCGATTCCACATCCTCCAGGCTAATGTCCTTCCTTTCTAATGTGTTAATCTCCTTTCTAACCAGCAATGCTACCCCACCTCCTTTTCTTTCATGTCTATCCCTCCTGAATATTGAATATCCCTGAACGTTGAGCTCCCATCCTTGGTCACCCTGGAGCCATAATTCCTTTGAAAGTGGCATCACAGGTAAATAGGGTTATAAAGAACGCTGTTGGCACATTGGTCTTCATAAATCAGTGCATTGAGTACAGGAGTTGAGATGTAATGCTGAAATTATATAAGATGTTGGTGAGGCCTAATTTGGAGTATTGTGTGCAGTTTTGGTCTCTTTCCTACAGGAAAGATGCAAAAAAGATTGAAAAAGCATAGAGAAAACTTTGCAAGGATGTTGATCGACTTGAGGGCCTGAGTTATAGTAAAAGGCTATATGGGCTAGGACTTTATTCACTAAAATATAGAAGATTGAGGGGAGATTGATAGCGTTATACAAAACAATGATGGGTATATGTTGGATAAATTCAAGCAGGGTTTTTCCAGTGAAGTTGGGTAAGACTACAACCAGAAGTCACGGGTTGAGGGAGAAGGATAAAATATTTAAGTGGAAGTGAAGGTCATCTTCTTCACTCAGAGGTTGTTGAGAGTGTTGAACAATCTGTCAGTGGAATTGGTAGATGTGGGTTCAATTTCAATTTCAATATTTAAGAGAAAGTTGGATAGGCACATGGTTGGGGGGGGCATAAAGGGCTATGATCTGGCTGCAGGTCAATGGGACTAGGCAGACTAAGGTTTCATCATGGACAAGATGGGTCATGCATCTGTGCTATCGTGTTCTCTGACTACTCTTCACCATAGATGACACAAATATGAACTAATTTCAAATAACATCGAGAAACTTGTGAAATTCCAAATTGCATGGGGATGAGGTTTCAGAGCAACACACAAAGCTAAAGGACAACAAATTACTGAGACTCATTGGCCTTCTTCCAAGGGTTTGAAGGAAAACCTTTGAAGAGATAATGGAACTGTTGGATGAAAATTCTTAAAATTCACCAAATTCCAGAAAACTGGTAAACAGCCAATAATAAGACCATAAAAACATAGGACCAGAATTAGGCTATTCAGCCCACCGAGTCTGCTCTGCTATTCCATCATGGCTGACCCCAGATTGCACACAACCTCATACACCTGCCTTCTCGCCATATCCTTTGATACCCTGACTGATCAGGGAACTATCAACTTCCGCCTTAAACATACGCACAAACTTGGCCTCCACCACGGTCTGTGGCAGAGCATTCCACAGATTTGCTATTCTTTGGCTAAAAAAAAATACCTCCTTATCTCCATTCTAAAAGGTCGTCCCTCAATTTTGAGGCTGTGTCCTCTAGTTCTGGATAGAACCCCCATAGGAAACGTCTTCTCTGCAACCACCCTATCTAGTCCTTTCAACATTCGGTAGGTTTCAATGAGATCCTGCCGCCACCCCCCCCGGCATTCTTCTAAATTCCAGTGAATACAGGCCCAAAGCTGCCAAATGCTCCTCATATGTTAACTGCTTCATTCCTGGAATCAAATTCATAAACCTCCTCGGGACTCTGCAATGACACAACATCTTCTGAGATATAGGGCCAAAAACTGTTGACAATGCTCCCAAGTACGGACCCCGCTAGTGTTTTATAAAGCCTCACCATTATCTCCTTGCTTTTATATTCTATTCCCCTTGAAACAAATCCCAACATTGCATTTGCCTTCTTTACCACAAACTCAACCTGTAAATTAACCTTCTGGGAGTCTTGCATAAGGACTCCACATCCTTCTGCACTTCTGATGTTTGAAACTTCTCCCCATTTAGATAATAGTGCACACTATTGTTCCTTTAATCAGAATGTATTCTCGTACATTTCCCAACACTATCTTCTATCTGCCACTTTCTACCCATTCTTCCAATTTGTCTAAGTCCTGCTGCAATCACATTGCTTCCTCAGCACTACCTACCCCTCCACCGATCTTCATATCATCAGCAAACTTTGCCACATAGCCACCAATTCCATTATCTAAATCATTGACAAACAATATGAACAGTAGCGGTCCCAATAGTGACCCCTGAGGAACACCACTAGTCACTGGCTGCCAGCCAGAAAAGGCCCCCTTTATTCCCACACTGCTTCTTGCCTGTCAGCCATTCCTCTATCCACGCCAGTGTTTTTCCTGTAACGCCATAGGATTTTATCTTGTTAAGCAGCCTCGTGTGTGGCACCTTATCAAATGCCTTCTGAAAATTAAAGTAAATGACATCCGCTGTCTCTCCTTTGTCCACCCTGCTTGTTACTTCCTCAAAGAACTCCAACAGATTTGTCAGGTAATGTTTCCATTTATAGAAACCATGCTGACTTCGACTTACTTTAGCGTTAGTCTTCAAGTACCCTGAAACTTCATCATTAATAATAGACTCCAACACTTTCCCAATCACTGAGGTTAGGCTAATTGGCCTAGAATTTCCTTTCTTTTGCCTTCCTCCCTTCTTAATGAGTGGAGTGTCATTTGCAATTTTCGAATCCTTCGGAACAATGCCAGAATCAAGTGATTCTTGAAAGATCATGACCAATGCATCAGTTATCCCTTCAGCAACCTCTCTCAGGACTCTGGGATGTTGTCCATCTGGTCCAGGTGACTTATCCCCCTTAAGAACTTTGAGCTTGCTTAGCACTTTTTCCTTTGTAATAGTAATAGTACCCTCTCCTGCTCCCTGGCAGGACCTCTGGCATTCCGCTAGAGTCTTCCTCAGTGAAGACTGATGTAAAGTACCAATTAAGTTCATCTGCTATTTCTTTGTCACCCATTACTACGTCGCCAGCATCATTTTCCAATGGTCCAATATCAACTTTCACTTCCCTTTTGCTCCTTATATAACTGGGAAAAACTTTTAGTATCCTGGTTTATAGTATTCGCTGCTTTGCCCTCATATTTCATCTTTTACCTTTTTATACCTTTTTAATTGCCATTTCCTTGGCTTTTATGCAGTCCTTAACTTCCTTTGTCAGCCACAGTTACCTACCCCTGCCATTTAAGAACAACTTCATCTGTGGGACATATCTATCCTGCGCCTTGTGAACTATTCCCAGAAACTTCAGCCAACCCTGCTCTGCTGTCATCCCCGCCAGTATCTTCCTCCCATCCACCCTGGGCAAGCTCCTCTCTCCAGCCTCTGTAATTCCCTTTATTCCATTGCGATACTGATACATATGACTTATGCTTCTCCCTCTCAAATCGCTGCATAAATTCAACAATATTGAGATCATTGTCTCCTAAGGGTTCCTTTACATTAAGCTCCCTAATAAGATCTTGGTTATTACACAAAACCCAATCTAAAGTAGCCTTTCCCCAAGTAGGCTTAAATACAAGCTGCTCTAAAAAGCCATCTCATAGATTTTTTACAAATTCCCTCTCTTGCGATCCAACACATTTTCTGACCCGATGTCACATCTTTCTAAAGATGTAATTCCATCTCTTTTCAACAGAGCCACACCACCACTTATGCCTTCCTGGATGTCCTTTCAATACAAAGAATATCCTTTGATGTTAAACTCTCAACTATGGCCTTCTTTCAGCCACGACTCAGTGATGTCCACAACATTGCACTGACCAATCTTTAATTGTGCCAAGAGTTCATCCACTTTATTTTGAATGCTACACACATTTAAATACAGCACTTTCAGCCCTACGTTCTTCACCCTTTTGAATTTTGCCTCTGTGGTACAATTTAACTCTTTGCTCTGTCTGCATTTGTACCCAGTTATTGGCTTGTCCTTCCTTACATTCATGTTACATCCATCATCTACTTGTGAACCTGCTGGCTCATCCTCAGTTCTATCGTAACCATTTCTAACAGCTCTAGTAAATCTGCCTGCAAGAATATTGGTCCCCCTCAGATTCAGCTGCAACCCATCCATTTTGTACAGGTCACATCTGCTCCAGAAGAGGTTCCAAAATCCAAAAACCTGAATCTCTGCCCCCTGCTCCAATTCTTCTGCCACCTCATTCTATTCCTATACTCACTGTCCTGTTTTCAGAAAGTTGCTAGTGAGACCACTAATTATTTAAGAAAGCTGAACATAATCAAACCTATTCAAGATTGTTTTATGCAAGGCAAATCATATTTGACAATTTTTTTTCTAACTCCTAATAGGCAGAGCTGGTAGATGGGAATCTGTAGATATTGTGTATTTGGGTTTCATTAGGCATTTAAGCATATGCCACATAACAGTCTGGTGTGCAAGTTAAGAGCCCAAGGTATTAGTGGACATGTTTTCGCATGGAATGAAAAATGGCTGCCACAGAGAAAACAGAATAAATGTGTTCTTTTGAATATTGAATGAATCTGTTTTTTCCCCCTCAATTGTTTGTTATTTATATGAATAGACTTGAGGGGGGAACAAAACAAAATGTTTCCAATCTGCTGCTGTTAAAATAGATGGAAAGGCATATTGTGGTGAGGGCACTGTAATTCTGCTACAGTGTATAGGTGGGTTATGTGATTAGACGATATTTGCCTATTTTTACTCTAAAGTGGGAAAGTATGAGGTCATGAACTACAGGAATCTAAAGGATTATTATCTGCATTGGGGAAAGACTGCAAATGGCTGAAGTTTACAGGATTATAGCTGTTCTAGTGTAATAGTTTCAAAATGTTAGCAAAGAAGTCCAACAGGTAGTTAAGAAGCCAAATGACATTTTGGCTTTTATTGCAAAGGATTGAAGTTTAATAAAAAGATGGACTTTGTTACAGTGGTACATATGAGGCCATATGTGGAATAATGTGCAGTTTCTGTTCTCCTGCATTAAAAAATATATGGGGTGGTTATGGAGACAGATCAAAAGAAATTCAGCAGGTTAGCTCCTAACGTGAGAGGCTTGTCCTATTGAGAAAATGTTGAGTGAGCTACGGCTTTTCTTCTCAAGGTCTCACACCCACCTGCTTGTGATTGCAGCCACAGATGGCAAGGAATCCAGACCAAGTTCCCAGGGCCTGTCTCAGTGCAAATGTGACTCAAACTGACAATGAACCATAAAAGACTTCAATTCATTTCCAAACAAGAAAGGAAAGCAGCTTACTTAGCACCTTAGCCAGGTCAATAGCAGTAGTGCTATTAGAATAGTCCTTATGTACAAAATGGAAGAGCACAGGAAGTAACTTGAGCAGGCTCTGTAGAGTCGGCTCATAATCAAAGGCAGAGCCATCGATAAATTCATCTATAAATATCAATTAATTGCAATGTGTAGTGCAATCTGCATCACAAGTTATAGCATGATGTGACTTTAGTTGTACCATGTACACATTGCACACAAAGTATTACATATCTTAACCATACATTCAATTTTGCTGCATTCACATCAGTCAAAATGATTTATTGCAACTAACACAGTATTGGACTCATAATGGACCTCTTTCAGGTGTTTGCCCAATGGCAGTCATTAAAGTGAATCTATTTGAAATTCAGATTTATTTTAAAAAGATTACTTTATTCTGCAGAACCCAAGAACGATGTTGACATCAGATTAGTAATAGTAACAGTGCAAGCAATTCATTTGTGTGCACAATGTCATTTAACAAGCAAGTGTATCAAAGTTGAGCCAAAGTAACTGGAGGGTATAGATTAACTTTAGCAAAATGACGTTTATACACATAAAAGTTGCTGGTGAATGCAGCAGGCAAGGCAGCATCTCTAGGAAGAGGTACAGTCGACATTTCGGGCCGAGACCCTTCGTCAGGACTAACTGAAAGAAGAGCTAGTAAGAGATTTGAACTAGGGGGAGGGGGAGATCTGAAATGAGAGGAGAAGACAGGAGGGGGAGGGATGGGGCCAAGAGCTGGACAGTTGATTGGGAAAGGGATATGAGAGGATCATGGGACAGGAGGCCTAGGGAGAAAGAAGGGGGGGGGGAACTAGAGGATGGGCAAGGGGTATAGTGAGAGGGACAGAGGGAGTAAAAAGGAGAGAGAGAGAGAAAGAATGTGTGTATATAAATAAATAACGAATGGGGTACGAGGGGGAGGTGGGGAATTAACGGAAGTTAGAGAAGTCAATGTTCATACCATCAGGTTGGAGGCTACCCAGACGGAATATAAGGTGTGGTTCCTCCAACCTGAATGTGGCTTCATCTTGACAGTAGAGGAGGCCATGGATTGACATATCAGAATGGGAATGGGAGGTGGAATTAAAATGGGTGGCCACTGGGAGATCCTGCTTTCTCTGGTGGACAGAGCGTAGGTGTTCAGTGAAACGGTCTCCGAGTCTGCGTCGGGTCTCACCAATATATAGAAGGCCACACCGGGAGCACCGGACGCAGTATATCACACCAGCCTCCAACCTGGTGGCATGAAAATTGATTTCTCTAACTTCCGTAAACGCCCCTCCTCCCTTCCTTAACCCATGCCTTATTTATTTTTATATCCCCCCCCCCCCACACTTTCTTCCTTCTCTCTGTCCCCCTCACAATCAGTCCTTGCCTGGTCTCCATCTTCCTCTGGGCTCCCTTCCCCCTTTCTCTCTCCCTAGGCCTCCTGTCCCATGACCCTCCCACTTCTCCAACTCTGTATCCCTTTTGTCAATCAATTTTCCAGCTCTTGGCCCCATCCCTCCCCCTCCTGTCTTATCCCATCATTTTGGATCTCTCCTCCCCCTTCCACTTTCAAATCTCTTACTAGCTCTTCTTTCAGTTAGTCCTGACGAAGGGTCTCAGCCTGAAACATCGACTGCACCTCTTTCTAGAGATGCTGCCTGGCCTGCTGTGTTCACTAGCAACTTTTATGTGTGTTACTTGAAATTCCAGCATCTGCAGATTTCCTTGTGTTTGCCAAAATGACGTTTGATAGCTGGTGATTCTAAGGTATATCTCATTTAACCTTTCATGTTTTTCTGTCACTCAGTAAAACGGCACATGTTTTACCTCTTTGCCACTTTCTAGAGCTAGCCAGTATCCCTTGACTCCCTTGAAAATGTGTTAATCTGTTTTGAATATTTTACTATTGGCAATTTTACGAACACCAATAAAACGTATTCAAGACCGTTAGGATTCTGTGTGTATGGAAGTGGAGGATGAAGGTGAGGTTCTTAATGATAACTTTGGCTTCCTTCTCAAATATAGGTTGATGTTGCTATGGCAAAAATGTGTGAAATACTGAATTGGATACACATTGTTGAAAACTGAAGTATATGGATTTTCAAAATAGAAGTTTACAGATCTGGCTGAAATATTTTGCCCGTCTTTAAAGAAAGGAAGAGAGGAAATTCAAAATTTTCAGTCCTTGCTGGCTATGGGATAAGTGCCAAATTTGGGTTGTACCATTGTGATCAGTGATGGGAAATGATTCTGCAGCGCATAATGTCTTATAGTGGCAAAGATGGATAATATAGAGCATTGTCGAGAAGGAGGTGGATTAAATCAGGGACAGTTAACAATTTGTTACAGATAGATTTTCATTTTGGATAAATAACAAAGAGGGTTAATGAGGGGAGTGCATTTGTTAGGGTGCACGTGGGATTTAGCAAGGTTTTTGACAAGACTCTTGGAATACAAGTGAAAATGGTAAATTGGTTCCAAAACGTTACTACTAGTTAGTTGGAAGCTAAATGATGACTGCTGATCCAAAAACTATTTACTTATTGCCAGTGGTTCTTTTGGGTCCCTTTCTGGGTAATATGTATTAATGATTTAGATGAATGTTATGAATATGTTAAGTTCAAAGATAATACAAAATTGCCTGTATAATTGGCAGTGAAAGGCTTTGGAAAGCTTTAAGCTGCATGAAGACGTAGTACATCCAGTCAATTTGACAGAAAAAAAGGAAATAGAATTTAATTCAGGATGATGTGAGATAATGTACTTTGTGAGTAGCAATGGAATATAAGGTGGCCAGAGGGTGTATAAAGGAATCTTGGAATGTACTTCTGCAGATCTATAAAAAGTGGCAAATGAGGTTAAGCAGCTGGTTAAAATGATGCAGAGTGATTTCTTTGATTAGCCAAGGCATAGATTAGAAAATCTGGGAGGTCTTGTTAGAACTGGATAGAGCACAGATTGAGTATTTTGGTAAGTTCCAGTCATCATTCCACAGGAAAGATCTGCTTGCCCTTTTAAGCAGTACAGAGATGATGCCAGAACTGACTTATTACAGTTAAAGAAAGATTTGATGATATAAGATTATTTTATTTGGAGAGCGAAGTTTAACTAGGATATATAAGTTTGAAAGGCCTAAACAGAGTAAACGGGCAACACATAGTTTTGCTGTACAGAGAGGTTATAAATTGGGGCATTTAGGTTTAAAGTCACAGGTGGATGAATTTAAAAGAAGAGGAGGAAAAATGTTATAAACCCGAGGATGGTCAGGTTTGGAACTGTCTGCCTGTAGGAGGCAAAAATACAGTTAACATTTTTAAAGAAATATATGGATGTGTTCTTGAATAGCTGTGGTCTGCGAGACTGGAAGTTGGGATTCATCTGAGCAGAGCTTTCCTTGATGAGCACAAACATATAGAGTGAAGTAATGGTTGCCTTCTGTATCAGCATTTCTATGAAAATTATTCATATTAGTGTCAAAGTTTGTTGTTAATAAAGCTGCTATTAAGCATCTGTTTTCTTTTGTGAACTTAAAATCTGGTTACTCATAGATGGAGAATTGGACCACCTTGTATGAAATGCCTGATATGTGGATGCAGTTTTCAATTGTATTGATGCCATTCATTCAGAAAAAAAACATAAATATATTTACTTCTGCCCATTTACACTAGTTCATGGAAAGTTTGCATGATTATGCAGATCTATTATAGAGGAATCTTGAGGTCCAACTTCTTTTGAACAGAAGTGTCTAAAGATTTTAAAGATTACAATCTCTATTTGTCAAATGTACATACATGAAATGGATTGTTTGTGTCAATAACCAGCACAGTCCAAGGATGGGCAGTTCACAAGTGTTGCCGTGGTTCCAGTGCCAACGTGGCATGCCCCCAACTTACTAACCCTAACTGAATGTCTTGGAAAGTGGGAGGAAACTGGAGCATGTGGAGGAAACCCATGTGGTCACTGGAGAATGTACAAAATTCTTACAGGAATTGTGCCTTGATTGCTGGTGCTGTAAAGTATTATGCTAACAATTATGCTACTGTGCCTCTTTATCTTAAACAATTTCAATGGAAGTGGAGGTCCAATTGATTTTACTGTGATGAGTTTTATATCCTTGACAACAAACCTTAACTGATTTTGTTTTGACATTATGAATATGTTAAAGAAGAGAATTGTCTTTAACTGCCTGGTCTTGTTAAATGGTTTTGCTTTCTGCATTGTAAAATCTTTAATTGTTGTTATGATTGTCTGTGCATTCTGAACATTTTTAAGCCAGTAGGGTGATTTTAGTTAATATTGTACATTTTAAAGGAATGTTCCAAATCTAAACTGATCCTAAACCTGGCAAGTTTCATTCTCTTCAGTGTAATTTCTTCTACAACTGCAGTGAAATATTAAAACAAGACCTAGACACTTAATCCAGCAGTCTTCCAACAACCTGTATTTTACCTGATTTGTATCATATGTCTTCAAATACACTTGCCTGACAAAGAATTTGCAGCAAGTCTCAAATGTACTATATTATTATCTTGAGAATCAAAATTATTTGCTTAACTGTACAGAGAAACAGAAAATTAGTTATGGATGTTGAAGACGTTGCTTTCATTTAATTTAAGAATCATGTTCTGACAGGGTTAGCTATACAGGGTTAGCCTAACGTTGGTGGTGGGGAAACTGCTGGAGTCAGTTATCAAAGATGTGATAACAGCTCATTTGGAAAGCAGTGAAATCATCGGACAAAGTCAGCATGGATTTGTGAAAGGAAAATCATGTCTGACGAATCTCATAGAATTTTTTGAGGATGTAACTAGTAGAGTGGATAGGGGAGAACCAGTGGATGTGGTATATTTGGATTTTCAAAAGGCTTTTGACAAGGTCCCACACAGGAGATTAGTGTGCAAACTTAAAGCACATGGTATTGGGGGTAAGGTATTGATGTGGATGGAGAATTGGTTAGCAGACAGGAAGCAAAGAGTGGGAATAAACGGGACCTTTTCAGAATGGCAGGCGGTGACTAGTGGGGTACCGCAAGGCTCAGTGCTGGGACCCCAGTTGTTTACAATATATATTAATGACTTGGATGAGGGAATTAAATGCAGCATCTCCAAGTTTGCGGATGACACGAAGCTGGGTGGCAGTGTTAGCTGTGAGGAGGATGCTGAGAGGATGCAGAGTGACTTGGATAGGTTGGGTGAGTGGGCAAATTCATGGCAGATGCAATTTAATGTGGATAAATGTGAAGTTATCCACTTTGGTGGCAAGAACAGGAAAACAAATTATTATCTGAATGGTGGCCGATTAGGAAAAGGGGAGGTGCAATGAGACCTGGGTGTCATTATACACCAGTCATTGAAAGTGGGCATGCAGGTACAGCAGGCGGTGAAAAAGGCGAATGGTATGCTGGCATTTATAGCGAGAGGATTCGAGTACAAGAGCAGGGAGGTTCTACTGCAGTTGTACAAGGCCTTGGTGAGACCACACCTGGAGTATTGTGTGCAGTTTTGGTCCCCTAATCTGAGGAAAGACATCCTTGCCATAGAGGGAGTACAAAGAAGGTTCACCAGATTGATTCCTGGGATGGCAGGACTTTCATATGAAGAAAGACTGGATGAACTGGGCTTGTACTCGTTGGAATTTAGAAGATTGAGGGGGGATCTGATTGAAACGTATAAAATCCTAAAGGGATTGGACAGGCTAGATGCAGGAAGATTGTTCCCGATGTTGGGGAAGTCCAGAATGAGGGGTCACAGTTTGAGGATAAAGGGGAAGCCTTTTGGGACCGAGATTAGGAAAAACTTCTTCACACAGAGAGTGGTGAATCTGTGGAATTCTCTGCCACAGGAAACAGTTGAGGCCAGTTCATTGGCTATATTTAAGAGGGAGTTAGCTATGGCCCTTGTGGCTACGGGGATCGGGGGTATGGAGGGAAGGCTGGGGCGGGGTTCTGAGTTGGATGATCAGCCATGATCATAATAAATGGCGGTGCAGGCTCGAAGGGCCAAATGGCCTACTCCTGCACCTATTTTCTATGTTT
The DNA here is from genome assembly GCF_963921235.1 of Mobula hypostoma. NCBI lineage: Eukaryota > Metazoa > Chordata > Chondrichthyes > Myliobatiformes > Myliobatidae > Mobula > Mobula hypostoma. Next base: position 159,999,220 of record NC_086099.1, on the reverse strand, counting down.
CTATATTTCTATATATGGACTGAAGAAACTAAAAGATGATGAAGATGATGGTGTTATTGAAGAGGATGATTACTTCTTATTGGTTAATTCAAATTATGCGTTGGAAGATAAGTGGATTTCACATTTTCAAAAATAATTTCAAGATTTAAGACTGTTTAATATCATTTCCAGTACACCTGTGTAAAGGAGAAACAGATAATAGTTACTCCAGATTGTATACAGCACAAAAAGAAACAATAGAATTAAAAAATCATAATAAAAACACAATAAATATAAACATATTGGATAACTTATGTACATAGATTGATAGCATGTCTATAAAGTGGCACTAGGCACTGCAGTGTCTGTACGTAAGGTGACTGACAGGAAATGATAAAGTAGTGGTGGTTGGGGCTGAGGTTAGTGGGTAGATGTGTTGATCAGCCTTATTGCTTGGGAAAAATACCTGTTTTTGAGTCTGGTGGGTCTACGTAGCCTCCTCCCTGATGGGAGTGGGACAAACAATCTATGAGCAGAGTGAGTGGGATCCTTCATGATGTTACAGGCCCTTTGCCAGCACCTCTCTGTATATATGTCCCTAATGGTGGGTAGGCTGGTGGTGGTGATACATTGAAAAGTTTTAAATACCCATTGTAGAGCCTTCCTGTCTGTTGTAGAGAAGTTTCTGTACATGCAGTGATGTAGCATGTTAGGATGCTTTCCTCTCTGCATCTGTAGAATGACGTGACTATAGATGTGCTGAGAATCAGACTCAGAATCAGAAACAGAATCAGAGTCAGGTTTTTTGTCACCAGCAGCAGCAGTTCAATGCAATAGACAATATAGAAGAAGAAAAGAAAAAAATAATAATAACAAATAAATAAATCAGTTACAGTAAAATATATTGAATAGATTAAAAATTGTGCAAAAACAGAAATAATATATATTAAAAAGTGAGGTAGTGTTCATGGGTTCAAAGTCCATTTAGGAATCAGATGGCAGAGGGGAAGAAGCTGTTCCTGAATCGCTGAGTGTGTGCCTTCAGGCTTCTGTACCTCCTACCTGATGGTAACAGTGAGAAAAGGGCATGCCCTGGGTGCTGAAGGTCCTTAATAATTGACACTGCCCTTCTGAAACACCTTTCCTCGAAGATGTCCTGGGTACTTTGCAGTACCCAAGATGGAGCCGACTGAATTTACAACCCTCTGCAGCTTCTTTCGGTCCTGTATAGAAGACCCCCCCCCCATACCAGACAGTGATGCAGCCTGTCAGAATGCTCTCCATGGTACATCTATAGGAGTTTTTGAGTGTATTTGTTGACATACCAAATCTCTTCAAACTCCTTATGAAGTATAGCTGCTCTCTTTCCTTCTTTATAACTACATTGATACGTTGGGGCCAGGTTAGGTCCTCAGAGATCTTGACACCCAGGAACTTGAAACTGCTCACTCTCTCCACTTCTGATCCCTCTGTGAGGATTTATGTGTTCAGCTGTCTTCAGCCTCTTCAGAAAATAAAGGCATTGGTGATTGTATAGAATGTGTTCTGGGACCATGAGAGGTTGTGCAAGGTGTTCACTCCCAGAAATTAGTAACTGCTTGTAGTTTTCACTGCTGTGTCACTGATGAAAAGAGAGGTGTGAGCGGTGCAAGTTCTCCTCAAGTTTATAACCAGCTCCTTTCTCTAGTTGACATCGAGGAACAGGTATTTGCATTTTGATTAGTATTTTAATTAAAGGGTTTACATGCTAAACTTGTGCCTTTCTTAAAATTGCAGTGAATATCCTAGTGATGGCAAGAGTCTTGAACGGGCAATGGAATATGGCTGTTTATTTTCTCACGTGTACACTGCAGAAAACCTATCAGAGTTTTAGCAGTAGAGTAGTCAGAAATAGTTATGAAAAGTTTAAATAATATCTCAGAAAATAAAGTGATGTGTTTTTATATTCAGAATTTTAGAAAGGAAATCATTAGAAGTGATCACTTACTGGATCACATCAGCTGAGATGTATTTGCTGAATGACTCCCCTCCATTATGTTTACTTCAGATGTAGTTTTGCTATCTGTTATCTGAATCCTACTCTGGGGCAAAAGACTTTTGCTGTTGTTTATCTAGTGTTTCCTTGGTAATCTACATTATTATCAAACAGTTTCTTTAAAACTGTATTTTGTATTTTGAAAACTTCCAGTACTCAATTCATTTCTCCGTTAATATTTACCAGCTTCAACTCGGTTCTAGTGTTCTGATCTCTGAACCACTCATAAGAAGGCAGCAAATTATCTTTAATTATACCAAATATTAAGCACCATTAATGGTCCAAACAGCACCATTATGTTTAAAAGTTCAATGCATTTCCTATACTCTATAGAGCTACTAGTTGCAAGGTCATCTACATGAAATCCAACTATTTCCTTATCTTTAAACACCTACTGACCAAACATTTTCACCATCCTCTGTTTTTACTTCAGGTGTCCAGTATTTACAATACTTCGGGTTTTGTAGCTACAACTTCCAACTCTTTGATTGCCTCCACCAGCACATCTTCCTGATACATTCTAGGTTTGTTCACTGAGGCAAATTTTCTGTTGCCAAAATGGTAACAACTGTCCCTGTGCCACAACACCCTGCCCTGTTTTTTTTTCTAGTCCCTGACTCCTAGTACAGGCAAACTGGTGAATGTATGGTACAATGTTATCAACTAATACACTTCTGCTTGACTTACCAGCTATCACTATTGTCAGGGTCACAGAACACTACATCACAGAAACAGGCCCTTTGGTCCATTTTGTCTGTACTGAACTGTTAAACTGCCTGGTCCACCAACCTGTACCCAGACCATATCCATTCATACCCCTGCCATTCATGTACGTGTCCAAATTTTTCTTAAATGTTGAAATTAAACCTACATCTACCACTTCCACTGGCAGCTCGTTCCACACTCTCACCACCCTCTAAATGAAGATGTTCCCCCACTTATTCCTCTTCAACATTTCACCTTTCACCTTAACACATGACCTCTAGTTCTAGTCTCACTCAACCTCAGTGGAAAAATGCCTGCTTGCATTTACCTTATCTATACTCCTCATAATTTTGTACACCTCTATTAAATCTCCCTTCATTCTCCTGAACTCTTTAGAATAAAATCCTAACTTACTCAACCTTACCCTATAACCCAGTTTCTTAAGTCCTGGCACCATCCTTTCAATAATCATTGAATATCCTTGGCATTTACAAGCATTCATTGATAGCAGAGTCTTCGATTTAACAAAATACAACAATATGTTCCACATTTTACAAAATGAGAGAGAGAGAGGGGCACAGTGATGAAAAGATCAATTATAATTGAAATACATCTGTGGCAAGAGACTCAAGGTTTCAGATTCATGACTGAATTGAAAATGAGACAGCAAGATTTTTAAGTTGTTGGGTGGGGTGAGAGACAGTGAGGAGTGATGGGTAAAGGGAATGTTTATGATGGAATGGCCTCGGTAACACTATGCTTTTAGAGATAATTAATAAGTGGTATGATAATCTATATTTGAAGAAAAGATGTTAAAACTGAGACGCTGTATTCATTGAATTTTATCTTCAATTTTATCTGACAAAATTACATCATTTCATATTTGTCTCTATTAGATTTAATTCTCATTATCACTTTCTCTACTTCTAATGAAGGATTATTGATCTGGAATGTTTACTTTTAGTCTCTCGAGAAGCTGTCTGATCTCTTGAATATTTCCAATATTTTGTGTTTTCGTTTCATTATTGCATATTGGTTGGTTACAGCTTTCAGCTATCAAAACTGAGAAGACTCCCTACTTGATATTCTTATCTTTTCAACACTTTCTGAGGAAAAATATATTGCACTGTTCAGTATTTGGTTAGCCATTCTAATATCCCCTGGTGTGGCTGCATAAAATTATTTACTAACATTCCTGTTGTATGACAGATCATTTCCATATGAATATTGTATTGAAATACTGCATAATTAGACGGTGCCTTTAATGTGAACACAAATGATCTGCTGCAAGTATTTTCTTTATTTTATTTCAGATGGTTTTCTTTGCAGAAAGTGCCCCCGTGAAGGTTACTTTTGCTGTTCTCTGAATCAAATGGTGGTGGCACAATGAACAGCCTTGATATGCACATTTTGGTGTTCCCTTCTTCATTATCCTGGCCATTTATCTCCTATGTCAAAAACCTACTGCAGTGTGACCTCTGCCACTGAGAAGGACAAGGGGTGCATGTACATCTGAAAGTTTACCTTGACGTTGCACACCATCCTGCCTTGGAGAATTCAACACAACAAACCCATTAGTACCGGGGGAATGACAAAAACAACAGAACTTCAGCACTTTAAAGGGGGTGGTGTTATGTTTTTTTTTTAACTTTAAAACATTAACCTAATTCAAAAGAAGACATAGGAGTCTGAAAAGACTAACTCCATATTTACTTTAAACAAGGCACGCGTCATGACATATGCAATTTACTTATTTTATCATATAACCCGGATTGAGTTATTTAAACAAACAAGCATGCTTAATCAACGTATACACACTACTACTCAAACACAATTGAAACAGTAAATACACAACTCTCCTCCCTGCTTAGCTATGAAGTCCAACTCTATTGAGAGAATTCATCTCAACTGTATACACAATATACTATAAATTACAACTATTATATACAGACATCCACAGCAGAGTCAATTTTAAATTGGCCCATTCAGGTGTCCCATTCAGACCTAAAGCTATGGAGGATTTCTTGATCTTGTGGAATAACGTATTTTCTGACAAGAGAGGTCACTCCGCTTGGCAGGAGAGACTTGCGGCTGTGGAACAATCTAAGGTTCCAGAACCTCCTCCATGGTTGCAGGAGTTAAATTTGCGACTGCAGGAAGTGGTTCTGACAGCTCTGGACACATTTTTTCTTCTCTTCTCGGCTTTTCTCTCTATCTATCCTGTTTTTTTCTCTTACATGTTCTCTTTCTCTTCCACACTTTTCTCTTTTTTGCTCTCATTCTTTCTCTCTATCTCTTCTCTTCTTTTCAACTTCTTATCTTTTTTTTCTAGGATGTGCATCTTGATTTTGGGAAGGTGCATTTATTTCACTGAAGTATTCTCTTATTAATCCTTCTATTGCTCCCTTTATGATCTGATATCTTCTCTTGATTTCCTCATTCACAACATCGTTGGACAAATCCCCTGTTTTCATATCTCCATCGGCTCCTTTCCTTTTGGCCTTCTAATCATCCAGCTGGGCTTTGATCTTTGCATCTACTTCTTCAAGCAGCTTTTTGGTCCCCATATGATGCTCATGCAATAATCTTAATGCACAAAGAATAGATTCTGGTTTTGTAAACTCGCAATAGCTGAATGCTTGCACCTTTCCCGAAGCTCCTTAAACTCTCTTCCAGCTTAAAACCAAGCCACATTTTACAAGTAACTGCCTGATTAACATATCAGAAACTTTTTTTCAGATATGGTGCCTGCGAACACAGTTGTAGTCAGACCACTGCTTTTGGATCTTTCATCATTCCCCTGAGCAGTATTCCTTCCTTGGTCCAATATGCTTTCCAATCAAAGGCACAGAGGTTGGCACCAACACATGTTTGCCCTCTATTGGGCAACGGTTCATGGTATACAGCATGGACACAGTTGTGGCATCATCTATTACCTTTATTAATTCACTTTCAGTTGACTCTTTTGGAGGGAATGTGACTTGAAAATTGTGGATGGATCTCCAATTAAGTTGTAGTTGTCTCAGCCACTCACAACGCAGATCATTTGATTTGTTTTATCAGATGCAATCTCAATGTGGCCTGTTGGTTGTTGCATTTTTACTGTCACAATCATCATTCTCACAGGAGTTATCTTTTCCCCTGTATGAATTCTTAATTGGATATCTGCAGGCTTTAGGTTAGTATCCTTGAAAGGCCATTCAAACTCACTTTTGGGATGACTGAAACGGTCGAACAGTGTCTAATTCCATTTTAATTAATTTGCTGTTCACTACTGGCATAAACCACATTGCTTGTCTATTGCAAGTTTTCACATTGTAACTCTCAAGGCTACTCAGTCCTATTTAGTCACATCATTACCAGTTTTTTCATCAAAAATATGCAGATTACTGCTTTTGTTGAAACTGCAACTTGACATTTTATCTTTTTCTCTTCTCTGTGCAGTCCATTTATTTTTGTCTTCCCTACATACTCTTGGTATGTGTCTTAGTTTGTTGCATTTTCTACAGATCTTGCTTTTAAACCTGCATTGATCTGATGTATGTAAGCCCCTGCCACAATCGTAATACAATTTGTTCGGTAAGGCTGGTTTGTGCTCTGACATTGCAATTTTGTTTGTACTCACTTTCATTCCTGACTGCAACCCAATTGTGTCTCAGCCTACTGTTTCCATTGATAGAGCTACTTCAACTACTCTTTTAAATATAAGTTGTGCTTTAATTAGTTGCCATTTTTGAATGTTTTCTTGTAAGATTCCACAAACTATCTGATTTCAGCCCATTACCAAACTGACAATGCTCAGACTATCTCTTCAATTTAGCTACATGCGCTGAAATGGATTCCTCTTCCTTTTGATTCCACTAATGAATCCTAAAGCATTCTGCAAGCAACAATAGATTTGGTTCTTAAGGTTCCTGCATTACTTTCACCATATCAGCAAAAATCATTTCTGCTGGCTTGGATGGAGCAGTTAAAATTCTAAGCAAGCTGTGAGCCTTTAAACCATATGCATGCAGCAAAATTAGTAGTTGTATCTCATTGGCTATTTCAGTTGCTTCAAAATACTGTTCAATTAGCTCCGTATACATGAGCCAGTTACTTGCTCTCAATCTTTCCAGTGCAGCCATTAATTTCTGCTCTTTTTATTTATGATTATTATCACCCAGTACTCACTGTTTATGAACCCATGAAGTCTTCCATTTATTACCTCTCGTTTAACTAGAATGTCTCTGTATGTGCTATGCTGTTTTGTTACTTGACATTCTTCCCCGAGCTTTTTCTTAACTTGAACGTCTTGCTGCGCTTCCACAGGTTGCTGCATCTCAGGTTCACTTTAAAAATACCTTGTCACCACTGTTATGCTTTGTAACTTCAAGACATTAAGCAAATTCAAAGGAAGGCATGGGGGTCTGAAATGTGAGTCCAATACGCTTTCTTTAAACAAGGAACACATGCATCATGTGGTAGCGTCATGATGTATACAATTCACTTATTTTTTCATATAACCTGTAATGAATTATTTAAATGAACAAGTGTGCTTAATGAACTTATTTACAATTTACTATTGAAACATTAAATAAACCACATGTGACTCATCACCACCTTCTGAAAAGCGGTTTGGGAGACATAATAATAACAATGTCCTCATCCTAAAAAAATCATTCAAGCTTTGCCATGAGGTCATTACCAGAAAATAGAGGAGGCTGTGAATTCATTTATGTGTGGCTACAGGTTCTCCTTATATTCAGTAACACAAGTCTTTCCTCATGAGTGATGGGTTTATTATTTTCAGAAAAATCAATGTGCAATTTTAATAGCAAATCGTTACAGAAGAAAATAGCTAATGATCTGTTATAATCCAGGTCATTTCAGATCCATAAAGAAGGACTCACTTGAAATTGTGTTACTTCACCAAAGAAATGTAAAGCTTTTAATTTAATGTGGATGGTGGTTGGGAATGAAGCAGAATTTTTTAGTTATGTATTCTGCACCACGTTCTTCAGTGAACAGAACACATTACAAGCCTATCTCCAAAACATTTCTAAATTATAATTTTGCACTTGACAACTGATACAGAGACCAAACTTCAGAAACGAGCATCAAGAATGAAAATAGAAGTTCATATCACTGTTTTGAAGAATCACATTGAATGTCTTCAATTAGAAAAAATGTAACAAAAAACTTCACAATTTAATTAATACTTTTAGGCGTATTGTATTTTCAATGGGGATAAATTTTTCATATAACATTTTCCACCTTGTCCAAACCAGACACTGGATCAATCTTTGTCATTGGCTGCAATACAAATTATTCAGATTTTGCATGTTGCATTAACTGTTATGAAGGAATCAATGAAGATAGATGCTGCTCTCTTCCTCCTTGCTGAATAGAGAATTTTGTAGAGCTTAATTTGTTTTGAGTTATGATATTAATTAATGAACCTTAAACATTTAAACTATTCTTCTTGCTGTAATTTTAATAAACCTAACATGAGACTGCATCATTAATCCAACACAAGCCAAGTGAATTTGTATTAAGCTAAGTAGTTTTGAATTCAATGCACACTGCCCTTATTTTGATTTTCTAAGTGTTCCTTTTCTTGTGATTTATACAGCCAAGTATCTCAGAGTATTAGCACCTTAGCAATTATTTTGTTCGTAGGTGCAGAATCTTGTCAATTATTTTCCTGTTTTTATGTCATTGACTGCAAAATTGAAACTTTACACTCCTTTGCATGGCCTAGCTCTTTGAAAGATACTGCTTAGAAGTGAAAACATGCAATAATTTCAAATGATCTGAAATACACACCTGTGTCAATTTGCCCCAGTACTGCTATTTTGTGCATGGACTTTGTGCTTGGGTTGCGTTGATGTTGGTATTCCTCATCAGTGCATGCTAATTTCCAATAATTTCAGGAATCCAGTGTAGTGGTTGAAACTAGATTCCCAGTCAGCATTGTGCTGCACCCATCAAAGTGGACACGACTCAGTGATTCAGGAACAGCTTCTTTTCCTCTGCCATCCGATTTCTAAATGGACTTAGAAGCTTTGGACACTACCTCACTTTTTTAATATACAGTATTTCTGTTTTTGCACATTTTTAAATAGTCTATTTAATATACATAATTGATTCACTTGTTTATTTATTATGTTTTATTTTATTTATTTATTTTTCTCTCTCTGCTAGATTATGTATCGCATTGAACTGCTGCTGCTAAGTTAACAAATTTCATGTCACATACCCATGATAATAAACCTGATTCTGATTCTGACTACTGAAGCCCACTGCTGCTGGAAGTAGTTGTTCAACTTTGGCGCAACCGATATGAACGTTTGCAGCAAAACATGGGGATCTGGCATCCTACTTTCCCAAATTTGATGTTGTCCTGCGCACTATGAGATTCAGAAATCCATCAGGTTTCTGTGAGAGAAAGGTGGATAGGGAATAGCTCTGAGGGCCTGGTCTCCATTGGTGAATTCATATCCGAGGTTGGAGCAGGGCAGTAACAGCCTGTCTACCAATAGTTGCTGAAGTGCACTACTCTCACTCACACACATTAACACTCCTGCAAGAGAAGATAGCGTGCAACAGCTGACTGACATTGGTCCCTACATTAGGTCAATAGGCTCACTTCTCTGGGGGTGAGGGCATTGGCCTGTCAAAGAATCTAGTGCTTCAGAAATTATTGAAAATGATGGTAACTCCTTATCAAATCCCTTGCCTTTCCTCCTTAATACAATAATCTTCATACAAATGTGAATGTGTCCTTTTCCCCACTCCCATCCCCACTGCAGCTATCTTACCAGCTCAGTCTCCTTAGCATTTATTTCATTTGAAACACACAAGACACACTTGCTGACTGATCAAGTTGAAGCATTCTATTCGAAGAAACAGACTACATCCATTTAATGCACAGTTAATTAGCTCAGCACTTCAGACAGACGGGAGTAATTTAATGGCAGGATCTGCACATTCTGAAAGGGATTGCTTCTAGGCCGATGTCTTTGGGAACCTAGACAACTTTTCCAAACCTCTTGTTATGGTGGAAGAGGTTCATAAAGTAGATTCAGTTCCTGCAATGTTTCATACTCAGCTTGCAAGGAATTAAATGCTTCTTTGGAAGACTTGTGTGAAGAGTGCAGTTGGGCACCTGTGGACAAAAGCTGATTTGCATATACACAGAGATTTCTGGGGCTTTATGCTGCTTGAAATATTCAGGAACATAGTGGGAACCCATCTGTTATCACTGTTGAGTGGTGAATGTCACTGTTAGTGCAGCATTGAATACCCTTCCCTTATGATCAGCCAGGATTGCAAGAGCCACAGCCTTGACCTGATTCAGTGCAGTGTTGTTATGGGGCAGACCTTGATGCAGACTTATTTCTGAGTTAATCCTTCTTGCTAGTGTTAAAATATTTAGCCAAAAGCTACTCCAATCTTTTTTGGTGGTATTTAGCCAAATATTCACTTTGTGAAGATGAGAAAGCTTTCACAAATTGCTGTCATCCAGTTGGAAAATGATGATGCGTACGACTGCAGATGCTGGAATCTGGAGCAACTCAAGATGCTGAAGGAACTCAGCAGGTTCGACTATCCTGTTTGGACGGTAGCATTTGCTGTACCAACGTTGTCACACTGACTGTGCCTATGGCTCAGCATTTTGCTGCTTGTGAAGCCAGTTGACTGTATAAAGGCTGTCTTGGCTTGGCTGCTTGTATCCAGAAATCTTCCACATTTTTACACTGGCCAAGCTCCCTTTATTTTTCCTTCCAGTTGAAACATCTCAGCCTAAAACATCAACTGTCCATTTCTCTTCATATATGCTGGTAGTGCAGCATTGAATACTCATTCCTTATGATTACCCAGGATTGTGAGAGCTACAGCCTTGACCTGATTCAGTGCTGTGTAGATCTAACTCCAACAATAGTCCTTGGGGTATTGTCAACAGTTTTGGGCTCCATATCTCAGAAAGGATGTATTGTCATTGGAGGAAATCCAGAGGAGGTCCATGAGGATGATTCCGGGAATGAAGGGGTTAACATATGAGGAGCATTTGGCAGTTTTGGGCTTGTACTCATTGAAATTTAGAAGAATGCAGGGAGATATCATTGAAACCTACCGAATGGTGAAAAGACGAGATAGGGTGGATGTAGAGAGGATGTTTCCTATGGTGGGGTACCCAGAACCAGAGAGCACAGCTTCGAAACTGAGGGGTGACCATTTAGAACAGAGGTAAGGAGATTTTTTTTAGCCAGAGACCAGCGATTCTGTGGAATGCTCTGTCACAGATTGTAATGGAGCCCGAGTCTATGGGTATATTTAAGGCAGAAGTTGATAGTTTCCTGATCAGTCAGGGCATCAAAGGACATGGTAAGGAGACTGAAGTATGGGGTTGAGAGGGAACCGGAATCAGCTATGATGGAATGCTGGATTGGACTCGATGGGCTGAATGGCCTAATTCTGCTCCTATGTCTTATGGTCTTGTGGCCTTGTGCTGTATGAGGTGCTGTTGCTCTAGCATCTTGTGTGTTGCTTCAGTTGGTAAATGATGTTGGACTGCAAAGAAAAGTTACTGGTTCATGGGTTTTCATGCTATTGAATAGGAACACTCTTTAGTGTCTTTGGATTGTTAGAGATCTTCTACTCCAATCCTGTTTTGAATCTTACAGATGGTAGGGCAGCTTTATAAAGTAAACTTTAGTCAACACATGCATCATAATCAGCTCATGAAGAATTGTGCCTAATCTGAGTAAATTTCAGGTGGTTGGTGAACCAAAAGAAGTTGTTTAGGGTCTGGCATGGGCAGTGGCAATGCTATCGAATGGGATAATCCCTGAGTAAGTAGCTGCTAATTGTCTGCTTGTAATGTTGTACGCTAGTAACTTGCAGATTGACATTTTGTTAAGTCAACTTCAGGGCTGCAAGTCATGACCAACAGTATGCCCACAAGTGGCTTCTTTTCATTGCCTTTTAGCTTTTCTTCCTCCAGTTATAGAATGGACACTGCACAGAGAAGCCTTTCGGTTACATAGTCTGCCCAAGCTCTTGATAGAGCAAACTCATCAGCCCTATCTGAGGTCCCATTTTCCAAAGTTTCTATTATTATGAATTTCAAATACAGTTGTCATGTTTTCATGTGTTTCTCTGAAGGGGTATGATTTCGACTTAATGATGAAGGTTGTTTTAAAAGAAAAAAATAGATGATTGACTTTAAACTTCAAGATTTTATAACATTCTCCTCTTCACCTTCCCATCCTTTACATTTATCTCTATCGTCCTGCCCAGGCAGTGTTTATGGTAGATGTTCTCAATGGTGGGCAATTGGGAGCGGATTATCGGGGAGTTTTTTTTTCTTGAAACTGATTTGGAAATATAGTCAACTCTGTTGCCTAGTTACCATATCTCAAGGTTTATTGTTTGGTTTAATATACATTCTTTTGATTGTTACTTTAACCTTTCTTATAAATAGTTTTAAAATGGATCAAAATATTAATTTACTTAGTTTTAACGTGAAAAGTCTAAATCACCCTGTGAAAAGAAATAAGATTTTTGCTGATATTAAAAAACTTAAGGTACCAATTGTATTTCTTCAAAAACTCATATAAGTAAGTGTGACAATTCATGCCTTTTTAATCGATGGAGAGAGTCTCATTTCCATTCTTTGTTTCATGCCAAAAATGAGGTGTTTCGATCCTTATAGATAATAAAGTTTCCTTCGTTCAACATAAGGTAATTTATGATACTAATGGGTGTTTTGTTATAGTATCAGGGAACCTAGATAACAAATTAATGGTATTTTCCAATATGTATGCTCTGAATATAAATGACCCAGGTTTCTTTAAGTGTTTTTTTTTCATTTTTGTCAGATCTGAGTCCGTACTCATTTGGTAATGGGAGGAGATTTTAATTGTTGTTTAGATCCAGCTTTAGGTCATTCATCTTCTAAACTAATGATACCAAATAAATCAGCTGTGCTTATTAAACCTTTTCTAATGAAATGTGGTTTTGTTGATGTTTGGTGTTTTTTGTATCAAGTAGATGGGGAATATTCATTTTTCTCTCATTTCCATCATACATATTCCAGGATTGATTACTTTTTTATTGATAGCCAAATGACCTCACTGCTTTTCTCTTCTTGGATCCTCACTTTCTTTATCCCTGAGTAAGTTAACTGACAATTTGGTAGTTAAACATACTATGAGAATTTGGGTACAATTCTGAAAATACTTTGGCTTATTGGGATATCCTCTTTCAAGTCCCATTTTTTCTAATTTTAAAAAAAACCTTCTATGATAGATGTGGCTTTTAAAGAATGGGATAGATTAGGTATTACATGCTTCAAGGACTTGTTTGTGGAGGGAAGTCTCCTTTCATTTGAGCAAGTGTCAGCTAAATATAGCTTAACCAAAACTCACTTTTTTCGATACCTGCAAATAAGAGACTTTTTATGGTCTCAAATATGTACATTTCTTAAAAGTCCTGATAAAAATTTACTAGATGTAATTTTTAATTTGAAACCTTTTTATAATGGATCTATATCTAATATTTATAATATGTTGCTGGGAATGAGAAGTGTTCCTTTAGATAAAATTAAAAATCTTTGGGAACAGGACTTATAGACCGATTTCTGAGGAAACTTGGAATGAAATTTTTAAATTGTTTAACACTTCATCACTATGTGCTCACCACTCTCTCCTACAATTTATAAAGTGGTCCAAAGGGCGCACATGACCAAAGAAAAGTTGTCTCGCTTTTATTTGCATATATCTCCTTATTGTGATAAATGTAATAATGGAGAATCTTCACTCATTCATATGTTCTGGACACGTCCAAGTCTTGAAAAATATTGGAAAGAAGTATTTCAAACCTTCTCGGTACTTTTTAAAGTAAATTTTAAACCTAATCCTTTCACCGCTTTATTTGGTATTGTTGGAGGAAAGGATGTTATTTGGAGAAATCTGATTTGCACATTTTGGTTTTTATTTCTCTTATGGCAAGGAGGGCGCTCTTGCTTAAATGGGAAGATGCGGTCCCTCCCACTCATGTTCAAAGGTTGCGTGATGCACTGTCTTGTTTAAATTTAGGGAAGATTCGGTGTTCAATTTCTGAATCTAATCAAGACTTTCAAACATTTTGGGGACTTTTTTTGAACTATTTTCAAAACCTTTGATTTGCTGTTAAAGCACAGATGATAGCTAATAATATACTATTTTTCCTTTTCCTTCTTTACTAATCAGCTTCGGTCTTGGTAGTGGGTTAGTTCTTTTCTATCTAATAAACTTACAATATTTCAATAATATAAAAAATAAAAAAATAAAATAAAGTTGTTTTCTTTCCTATTTTTAAACTCTATAGATATAGATGCTGCTTTGGCACAACCCCTTTAGGACTTCCTGTGATTGAATTATCACTACAGTTTCACTGTCTTTGTTTGTGAGGGGCAGGTTGAGCCTTACAACCGTGACTGAACTTTTTTGATGAGATGCCAAAACATATTGATAAAGCTAGAACAGTAGATGTGGTGTATATGAAATTAGTAAGGCATTTGGCAAATTTTCCCATGCTAAGCTCATCCAGAAAGTCATGTGACAAGGGATCCATGGAAATTTTACTGTGTGGAAGCGGAATTGGCTTACCCATAGAAGGCAGAGGGTGGTTGTGGATGGAGTGTATTCTGCCTGGAGGTTGGTGACTAGTGGTGTTCCTCAAGCGGGTCCCCTGTTCTTTGTAAGTTGCTGTACAAGCTGATAGGGTGTTCACAATGGCATATGGTGTATTGATCTTCAGTAGTCAGTTTATTGAGTTCAAGACCCTTGAGATAATGTTGCAGTTCCAAAAAAATTCTGGTTAGACCACACTTAGAGCATTGTGTTCTGTTCTGGTTTTCTCATTGTAGAAAGGATGTGGAAGATTTAGAGAGGTTGTAGAGAAAATTTACCTGGACGCTGCCTGGATTAGAGAATGCCTTATGAAGTAAGGTTGAGCAGGCTTTGGAGTGAACGAGGATGAGAGGTGACTGGAAGTTGTATAAGATGATTAGAATCATTAATAGAATGGACAGATTTCTTCTAGATAAAATTGTAACTGTTTCTGTATTGCCATCTATTCATAATCATTACTTTCAGTTCTCCGGTTCTTTTTATAATATTGAGTGATCCATTCTTTTGCAAGTTTAACACACAATCGATATGAGATGTTGACTTTTATCATAATTTGGCATTAATTTATCCATATCATTGGTTTATCCTTTATTTTGTTTTACTTGTATAGCATGTGAAGCATCTCTGAGGTGAAATGTGGTGCATTTGTTGCAGAGAATGAGTGAAGCCAAACGTAAGGCACTGGCACGGAGATAGAGATAGGATGCAGACAAGGGTGTGAGCGTGGTGGGAGCTGAACGGCAAAAACAGGAGGGTGAACTGAAAAGCAGGAAGCAGGCAAAACTTATCTTGACACAGGGCGTTGCTGGAGCTGAACGGCAAACTGGAGACAGGCGGCAAGCAACACTTATCTTGACACGGAGCATTAACTGTAAAGGCAAACGGCAGGCAATACTTTCCTTGACACGGAGAGACAGAGTTACACAGGTAAACCTTGGTACTGAAGTAAAACTTAGAATACACAATCCTATGTGGCCAGGAACGTGAATTACCACACTGGCTGAAACACCGATCTGGCGATGAGTGGATGCAAAGCCGGGATATTTATGCTGCAGGTCTAGATGAGAATCAGGTGTGCCGCAATCAAAGGGAATTAGGAGAATATGGGGATTTAATGACCGGGACCGTGACAGCATTTCTCTCAAACTGACTAAGAATGTAGTTTAGACCTGTACAGTGGCACCACATGGGTTTTCCTACCCCTGCAATGTTACATGTCAGTAGCAGTATTGTCATTCGTGTCTTTAAGCTGAAAATATGGAACATACAAATGAAGTTTTGACTTCTTATCTGGAGGAAACTATGCTTGTCAACAGAAAAATCCCTTTTAATAGATTAGAGTGTCAGATTACATTTCATACTCCAGTCCCTGAACTCAGAACCTGATTACTTGCAATGAGGATGTTGAAACAAAAATCAGTCTGTGCTCTATACATTTGATTCACCCGTCATTTTTGGCAGAAGCATAGGAAGCTCTCAAATCTCATCACTGTTTCTTGGCACAACATTGTCTGTTTTCCATCTGTTGTCAGAATTGATGTTGCTAAGGATTATATGCCACCTTGTGTGGTACTGAAAGGAAGTACTACTTTGTAAATGTGAAAAGAATATTAAAAGGTTTTCGTAAAAGTAAAAGGCAGAATCAATCATTAAGATAAGAATAAGGGAAAATAAAGGCATTCTTGGTTTATAAATTCCAAAGACTACAAATGGAGCATAGCCATAAATGTCATTTCAGACTGGAGCAGCATAATAAACTAGACACTTTAGCGTACGCATTAGCCTTCAATAAAGATTGCTTGTTGTCATTCATCAATTAAAACGTGTAAAGAAGAACAAAATGATCGCTACTCCAGATTTAATGCAGCATAAAGAACACCCAAAGCATACAGAACACAATTAAAAAACACAATGAATATAAACACATAAAATTAGGTATTTCATTTTGTATAGACAGGACATACAGCAGGGTAGCTACATCCAAGGTTTAATACACAGGTAACTGGGAGAGTGTTGGGAGAGAGAAAGGCAATAGGCAGTCAGTACAGACCACCCTGTGACCATGCCCCTCAACAACAGAAATACTGCTTTGGAGAATGTTGGTGGGGATGATGTAGCAGAGGAAAGCCAAAGCAGTCAAGTCTCCAGCACTGGCTCTGGCTCTATGGTTCAGAAGAGAAAAGAGAAGTGGAGAGCTGTAGCGATAGGGGATTCATTGGTTAGGGGAACAGGCAAGAGGTTCTGTGGACGAGAACAAGAACGAAATTTCCGGATGGTGTGTTGCTTCCTGGGTGCCAGGTCCAGGGACATCTTGGATCAAGTCCACAGCATTCTTAAGAGGGAGGGGAGAAGTCAGAGTTAGTAGTCAACATTGGTACCAATGACATGGGTAGGAGAGGAGACAAGGTCAGGCAAAGAGGAATGCAGTGTTGGGAAATGTATGATAATGCATTTTGGCAAAAGGACCAATAGTGTGGGTTATTGTCTAAATGGGGAGAGGGTCAAACATCAGAGGTGCAGAGGGACTTGGAGACCTAGTGCAAGACTCCCAAAAGGCTAATTTATAGTTTGAGTCTGTAGTAAAGAAGGCAAATGCAATGTTGGCATTTATTTCAAGGGAATAGAATATAAATGCAAGGAGATAATACTGAACCTTTATAAGACACTAGTCAGGCCACACGTGGAGTATTGTCAACCATTTTGGGCCCAATATTTCAGAAAAAATGCAATTTCATTCGAGAGAGCCAGAGGAGGTTCATGAGGATGATTCTGGGAATGAAAGGGTTAATGTATGAGGTGCACTTGGCAGCTTTCAGCCTGTACTCACTAGAATTTAAACTGCGGTGGAGGCCAAGTCCGTGCGTATATTTAAGGCGGTGTTGATCGTTTTCTGATTGGTCAGGTCATCAAAAGATATGCCGAGAATGCAGGTGTGTGAGGTTGTGCGGGATCTGGGATCAGCCATGATGGGATGGCGGAGCAGACTCGATGGACTGAATGGCCTAATTCTGCTCCTATGTCTTATGATCTTATGGTCTTAAACCGAGTTCAGGGAGTTAGGTGCTAAGATAAAGGACAGAACCTCCAGGGTTGTGATCTGAGGATGTCTACCCATGCCACATGCTAGTGAGGCCAAAATTGGGAAGATCATACAGCTAAGGAGAGGGTGCAGGAGGGAGATCCTCAGATACTTGGATAAATAGTCTCTCCTCCAGGGAAGATAGAACCTGCACGGGAGGTATTTTTGTACCTGCTAGTGCTGTATGGGGGAAGATTAAACTAGAGTTGCAGAAGGACGTGAATCAGAGTGTCAGAACAATAGCGGAGTGGCTGTGGAGAAAGAGGTTATGAAGCTTACATAGGGCTAGGTCTGGCAGCTTAGTGTTCCAAGGCTACATGATAGAGCAGGAGGGATCAAAGAGGGAGGGGTGGCATTACTAGTCATGGAAAATGGCGTGGTAGTGTTCAGTCAGGACAGACTGGAGAGCTTGTCTAGTGAAGGTTTATGAGTAGAACTGAGGAATAAGAAAAGTACAGCCATGTTAATGGGATTATATTATTGACCACACAACAGTCTACAAGATTTAGAGGAACCAATTGGTACAGACATCACAGACTGTTGCAAGAAACATAAGGTTGTGATGGTAGGTGATTTTAACTTTCCACATATTGACTGGGACTCCTATGATGTAAAAGGGCTGGATAGGAAAGAGTTTGTCGAATGTGTTTCCTTAATCGGTAGATAGACATCCCAGCTAGAGAGTGCAATGCTAGATCTCCTATTAGGGCAGTTGGAAGACATTTGTACAGGGAAGCTCTGTGCATCTAGAGATCATAATGTCAATAGTTTCAAGGTAATTACGGAAAAGAATGTGTCTGGTCCTCAGGTTGAGATTCTATATAGGATAATTCTAATGGTATCAGAAAGAATCTGGCAAGTGTGGATTTGGTCAGGTTTGTTTCTAGCAAAGATGGCTTCGGTAAGTGTGAGGCCTTCAAAGTGAAATTTCAAGAGTGCACATTTTGTGTGTTCCTGTCAAAATAAAAGGTAAGGGTAACAGGTTGAGGTAAACTTGGTTTTTAAGAGATGTGGAGGCCCAGTTTAAGAAAAAGAATCAGGATCATAGCAGATATAGGTAGGCAGAAACAAATGAGATACTTGAGGAGTATAAGAAATACAAAAGAACACTTAAGAAAGAAATCAGGAAGGCTAAAAGAAGATATGAGTGTGCCCTAGCAGACAAGGTGAAGGGGAATCCTAAGGGCTTCTACAGATATATTAAGAGTAAAAGGATTGCAAGGGACAAAATTGGTCCTCTGGAAGATCAGAGTGGTAATCCATGTGTGGAGCCAAAAGAGATGGGAATCGTAAATGGATTTTTTGCACCTGTGTTTCCTTGGGAGATGGACAGAGAGTCTATAGATGGGATACATGCAGCTGTGAGGTCATTGACCCTATGCAGTATACAGAGGGGGAGATATTTGCAACCTTGAGGCAAATTAGGGTAGATAAATTCCCAGGGCCCGACAAGATGTTCCCTCGGAGCTTGTGGAGGGCAAATGCAGAAAATTCAGGGGGCCTACCAGAGATTTTTAAAGCATAGCCACAGGTGGGGTGCCGGAGGACTGGAGGTTATAGGGTAACGTAATTGGGATAAACGGACATAATTCACAACCACTGGTATTGCGTTAGGGTTTCACTTTGAGGCTGGTCTGAGGTCTGCATTACGTAGAGTTTTACTGTGCTTTTGAGTTTAGGTTTTGCAGTTCATTAAATGTGTTACAGGTTTCATTGAAACATAAAATGCCTCACTTCATTTGATTTGCGAAAACTTACACAGGTGACCCTGGTGCTCTAAGACATTACTAGAGTTATTGAGCATGTCAACCAATGCAGTTACTTTGAAACTGCCCGAGTTTTTGGGGGAGCAAAATGCCATTGCTTAGTTTGTATAAGCTGAGGCCTAGTTCACTTTGTGCGAAATCTCTGCTGACAATACCACATTCTACTACGTGGTAGCTTCACACTACAGTTCCACGGCTGCAAGGGTGTTGACTTTGCTTGAACACCCTCCTGAACACGATAAAACTGATAGCTGAAAACGCACCATTTACACGCTACTAGACAATCGGAATCTGAGCGTGCCAAACAGTTGCTCTCCTTACCTGGGCTTGGTGATGCTAGGCTTTTGGAGCTAATGGACCACATGCTGTCTCTCCTGGGAAATCACCATCCTTTGTTTTATTTTTAAAGAACTCTTCATGCAGCAAATGCCTGAGCAAGTTTGCATAGTCCTCAGTAATGCTCCTGTGAAGGACTATAGGGAACTTGCTGAAATAGCTGATTGTCTACACTCAGATAGGCAGTGGTGCATCATTCCTCCTCCTTTCTCTACCTCAGTAAGCCTGGTCAGCAAGGCCTCCAATATAAAAACGCTCGTGGCTGCGAAACAAACTACCCCACGTCTGTGTTTTTACTATGCATGCATGCCTGGATGTGCCAACCACCTTTCAGCTTTAACAGTGCCAGTGCATTGGGACATTAGTGAGCTGTCAACACTGTGGGGTCTAGCTGCTAGGGTCATCTACTGTTCATTAGAGACACTCTTTCTGGGTGATTCTACTTATGTGACATGGGTGCACAAGTGAGCGTGCTGCTGTCATCGCCTACTGATGAGAAGCAAAGTGCAATGAAACCTCACTTGAGGTTGCCAACGAAAGCAAGATCCAGACTTATGGGGCATGACGGGTGATACTCTGCTTCAGTGTGCTCAAGGATTGCTGGTCGATCTTAAGAACTGCCAACTTGTGGACGTCAAGGATGTTGGGTCATTACCCTGCTCCCCCAATAAGTTTCCCAAAACGACCCTGTCAAGTGCATGCACTGCCACATGGGTGTTTACTCGACTGTCGGGCAAATTTCCAAACATCACCAAGCTCACATTTTCCACTACAGTCGCAAAACATGGAGTCGGACACCACATTCCCATGACTGGCCCGCTAGTCCATGTTTGCACACGTAGACTGGACCCAGAAAAGCTGACATCTCCGAAGGCTGTGTTTGCCAACATGGAGAGACTTGGCATTTTACACTTCTGGGCTTCATCTGGTCCATAAGTCCAATATTGGTTGCCTTATCAAAGCCACAATCCCTGATCGTTACCCAGTCCCACACAACCAAGACTTTTCGGCATGTTTAGCTAGAAAGATAATATTTTCCAAACTTGATTTAGTTAGGGGGTACCAATAGGTGCTTATGTGCTCGGAAGACATTCCCAAAACAGCTGTAACAACCCTATTTGGCCTCTTCAAGATTCTGTGCATGCCGTTTGGGTTGAAAAATGCACCCACAGAATTTCCAATGGCTGATAGACTCTGTATTCAAAGACTTAGATTTTCTTTTTGTTTACCTGGATGACATACTGGTGATCAGCGCATCCAAATCCAATGCATATCTCATCTCTGCACACTTTCCAAGTGCTTCAGCCAATACAGGTTAATTATTAACCCTGCTAAATGTCAGTTTGGGTTGTCAACCATTGTCTGTCTTGGATATCACATCTTTGTTGAATGTGCGAAACCAACCCCTCCCCCGCCCCTATCAGAGGTAGCTACTATTATGGATTTCCCACCAGCCCACACTACAAAAAACTACAGGAGTGTTTAGGAATGGCTAATTTTTATCACCACTTCATTCCACGAGCAGCTGAACTCATGCTTCCCCTATACAGTGTGTTTAAAGGCAATACCCCTCATCAATAGGGAGTATAGGGGGCTCTGGATAGAGGTAGTACCTTTGATGTCTGTCATGCTGCTCCCTACCAGACAAGGTGGACGGGCATCACTGGTCCTCATCCATCTCCTAAATCTCTCACGTGTTGGCTCCAAGCGCCATACCCCGGTAAACTGCTTCAGTGGGCGGGCTAAACCACGTGAGGGTGTGGTGTTAACATGGCACCACTGGGCGAATGACTTCCATGATGAAGTCACCGGTCAGGATGGAAAGGTTCTCAGATGAACTATAACGGCCACGTGTTCACGACCAAGGCGAGCCACCTAGTTGGAGGAAATCAGCTGTGGTCAAACCTGGAGAGGGATGGGCTCCGCCAGGATTCAGATGCCCAAGACATACTGCATAAGCACACCAAAAAGCTGGTACAAAGCTTGTCATGACGGCGCCCCGACGACTCCACCAGGAGTTAAGGGCGCAAGAAGAAGAAGACCCCTAATCAAGTGCTTTGCTCATCAGTGGACATGACCAGGGCATTGATGAAACCAAAAGAGCTCATCTGAATGTGGTTTTACTGCTGCAGTCGCTGCCCGACACACCCATAACTATTGCTACTGTCGCCTCAGACTATGCTATGGTTGCGGTGCACAAACAACTGAGCGGAGGCATGTGGAAGCCGCTTGCCTTCTTTAGTCGGCAGCTCCGTCCCCCAAAAGGAAGTACAGCACGTTTGATTGTGAACTTCTAGGTCTCTATCTGGCAGTCCACCATCTTTGTTTTCTTCTAGAGTGTCACCATTTCAAAGCATTCATTGACCACAAACCCACACCCCCAGCCAAAGTATCAAACCTTTGGTTTGCAAGGCAGCAACCCCATGTGGTCTACATATCTGAGTTCATAACGGATTTACAACAAATCAAAGGGAAAAATAATACCATGGCTGATTGCCTCTCAAGGCCAGCCTTTGAGGCCATACATAGAGGGGTTGATTATGTCATCATGGGAGGTTCCAAAATGCGGAACAGACCATCATAAGGGGACGTAAAGAGATGTTGGTGTTGGTGTGCGTCATGGCAGATGAAAAGAAACAAGACAGAACGTAGGTCAACAGGAACCTGAGAGCGCTGTACACCATGATGGGAAGTAGGAATAGGTGAAAAAGAATTGAATTTACTGAGAAGGGTGGAATGATTTTGAGAAGCTGACCAGGTTGTCATGGTGGCATATAAAGGGCATACACAGGCTAAGTGTAAACAGGCATTTTCCACTGAGGTTGAGTGAGACTAGAACTAGATTTCATGGGTTAAGAGTGAAAGGTGAAGTGTTTAAGAGGAACATCAGGGGAATCTTCTTCATTCAAAGGGGGTTGAGTGTGTGGAACGAGTTGCCAGCACAAGTGGTGGATGCAGGGTCAATTTTAATATTTAAAATTTGGGTAGGTACTTGGATAGTGGGGGGAATGGTCTGGTGGGCTACGGTCCAGATACAGGTCGAAGGGTCTAAACTGGTTTATGGTTCGGCATGGATTAGATGGGCCGAGAGGCCTGTCTCTGTGCTGTAGGGTTCTATGACTCTATTAGATTATATACATAGACTGATTGAATATACATAAAGTGATGCTAGGTACAGGAGTATTTGTACTCAATGTTACTGTAACAGAAAATGATAAGGTAGCTGTGGGTATTGTGGTGGGATGGGTTAATGGGTCAAGGAATTGATCAGAACAATGGCTTGATGGAAGTAATTGTTGTTGAGTCTGGAGGAGCTGGCAGGAATACTGTGTAGCCTCGGCCCTGATGGGAACGGGACAAAGAGTCCATGAGCAGGGTGGGTATGATCCTTTATGATATTGCCGGCTTTTTACTGGCGTCTTTCTGCACACACTATATGTCCTTGATGGTGGGTTCACTGGTGCTGGTGGTGCGTTGAACAGTTTTAATTACCCATTGTAGTGCTCTCCTGTCCACTGCAGTGCAGTTTCTGTACTGCACCGTGATGCAGCATGTCCGAATGCTCTCAAATGGGCACTTGTAGAAGGTTGTAAGTATTGATGTCAATAGTCTGGCTCTCTTCATCCCTGTCAGAAGGTAAAGGCATTGCTGAGCTTTGTTGATTATATAGCATGTGTTCTGGGCCCATGAGAGTTTGTGTGAGATGTGCAAATAATGTTCGTCTGAAATACATAAATAATTTATGATGTATAAATTATTTAAAAATATTTATTATGGAAGTAAATGTTTCATATTTCTTATGAATTAAAATTGAGAAAAGCAAATGTTGAGGAACTGGGTGAATTATCTTTGGATCATTTTAAAGATATGAACTCAGTATTTATGTAATGAAAAAGCAACCTAAAGACCAGAACTATTACTACTCCAGAGACCCAAGTTTGATTCTCATCACTTCATATGGGGAATTTAAATTAAATAAAACTTTGAATAAAAGGCCAGTCAGTGAAAATATGATGATTCATTATCATAACAACCAAGATTACGAATGTCCTTCATGGAAAGAAATGCGCTGTCCTCAAATGGTCTGGCTTGTGCACTGGACTCCTCACTGCCCCTTGGAATATTCGACCAATTCAAGGGGCAATTAGGATTGGTCTATAAATACTGCCATGCATTCCTTCCAAATCATAAAATATATGAAATTGGCTAATAAATAATGATTAAAATGTTATGCATTTTTTCTGGGGAATAATTAGCAAAGCAATATATACAACATGCTGGAGGTACTCAGCAAGTCTGAATTGTTTACCCATCTCCATTGATGCTGCCTGGTCTGTTGAGTTCCCCAGCATTTTGTTTGTGTTGCTTTGGATTGCCAGCATCTGCAGATTTTTTTGTGTTTGTTAATGATTAGCAAAGCAAGTTCTGGGTGCAAATTCAAATTAAAGGGATATGTAACAATGTAACAGTGCAGAACTAGGTTTATCCATGAACTTGGCAATCTAATTTACCTACATATATTGAGGAATTATGATTATATTTCATCTAAAAATAATTTTTAGTATATTGCTATGCATAGTTACAAGTTTTGGTAAAATTTATAAGAGAAAAGAGATATGATTACGATAATATTGGAGGTTACTCAGTACAATACGGTGCATTGATAAAATCTGTACATCAGGCAATGATCGCATAACACTTTAGGATAGTCCAGTGCATCTTCTGTTTCTTTGCGATCTCCGGCATAAAAACATGAGGTAAATTGGATTCATTGTTCATATTGTATCATTGACCTTTATTTTGGGGATATAGTGAAGTGATCCACACTTCATTGTATATTCTCTCCATCAATAAAATGTACAGGTCTTGAGGAAAGGGCCCCGGCCCGAAACATTGACTGCTTGTTTATTTCCATGGATGCAGTTTGACCTGCTGACTTCCTCCAGCATTTTGAATGTGTTACAGAAATTTAAATTTGCTGGCTTTTGGAGGAGCATACACCTGCATCTTGATGATATATTGTGTACATAATTCATGACTTAGCAATATATTTTTCTTTTGAATGATCATTGGAGCAACTATGTCCTCCTTTGCACAGTCCTCTAGTGCGTATTGTGTGAAAAGGGAGTATTCTTTAATGATCTAGGGAAATATTTTATAAATGTGACTGTTGAAAAAAGAAAACTCCATATGAATGAGTAGCAATTAGCATGTGGTAGAGATCACATGTATAAGACTAATTATTTGTCTTATTTAGCTTGAGCCACAAGAATTGTACAGGCAATGATTCAGTCAAATAAATACATTTTAAGTCAAACACTGTAGTTATTATTAAATAAGACATTGGTTATCTATACACACGTAGTGAAACCAGCAAGAGAAATATTATTACAGCACCAATGACAGGGTCTGTAAGGAGTTTGTACGTTTTCCCTGTGATCGTGCGGGTTTCTTCGGTTTCCACCCACATTCCAAAGATGTACTGGGTAGTAGGTTAATTGGTCACAAAGGTGCAATTGGGCAATGTGGGCTCATTGGGCCAGAAGGAACACTGTGCTGTATCTCTAAATAAATAACATTTAAACCAAATATGATTATACCTGCAATTTTAACAAAAATAGTAATAGCCAAACCCAATATAGCAAAACATGCCCACAAGTTGGCAATAACCATGTCTTAGGTTAACTATTAATATAATTATTATTTTCTAATAAGTCTGATCAGTTTGTAGGCATTTTAGATTAGAGGATCTAATTAATCATCTTCCTTCTATCTGTAATAACAGGTAAGGTCAGAACAGACAACTAGTTCACCTTCATTGTGTCTGGTGAACCCCTAGCCTGGCTACAGTAGCTTCCAACACATTTCCAATTGACAAAACTCCAGAAATGGATCTCATCACAGCAGAGGATATTTACCGATCCGGCTCAGTCAGGTGTGCTATGTTGATAGCTAATGTGGGTAAATTGGATTAGTGTAGAATCGACACTATATATTGACAATGAAGTCAGCATGGATTTAGCGGTCTAAGGGCCTATTTCTGTGTTCTACAGCTCCGAGTTAATTTTCAACTGGAAATCTTTGTACTATCATAACCAACTAGTCAGCACCACCCAACAATGAATACAGAGAAGACTGCCAGTTTTCTTATTAATCCAAATATAAAGTTAGTTATGGAGGTCCAACTGCTTAGAAACATGGTTTCAGTGAAAGCACATTTGATCTCTTTTTGTTTATCTTGATGAGATCAGAAAGCTTGATGCTAAAAATCTCAGTCCAACATCATATCGATGTGGTAAATGTAAACTCATTTCCAAAGGTTTACATATGCTGTTTCAAATGTTTCATATATTTGAAAGACAAAAACAGATTTGGAAGCTAAGACATACAAAAAACAATTTAACACACAATCAGAGTTAAGGACATAAAATCCACTAAATATTTAAAGAGATTAGCTTTATTTGGTGTATGTACTTTGAAAGATTGAAACATACAGTGAAATGCACCATTTGCAACAATGACCAACGCAGACTAAAGATGTGTCACCGTGCTTCCAACACAATCATAGAATGCCTACCGTAACCCCTGCATCTTTTTGGAATGAATGAAGAAACTGGAGCACCCGGAGGAAACCCACATGATCTCTGAGAGAGCATACAAACTCCTTACTGATCGAGGTGGAAATTGAAATCTAATGCTGATGGATGGCACTGTAAAGCATTACACTAACTGCCATGTTACCAAACTACCGAGCTGCCCACCTCTGGTGCTCCCTTTTCATAATAGTCACTCTGTGGGTAACTATCATGGTTTCCTTCCACTTCACTGTTCCCTAAATTGCAAATATCAGTGCAATTACAATCAAGAAGTTTCTCAATGTACTGTGTTAATAATTAAGAATATTAACTTTCTCTTCTGGGTCACATTGACCTTTCTTTGCTACCAAGTAATTGTGCCATATATGAAAATTGTCCTTCGTTGCACTTCATACTACATTATCTAATCCTAGTCAGCTCGCCTTTAATCTTTTTTGCACAGATTTTGTGTTTCTTTTATTGCGCCTCAGTAGGAAGCCATGAATGTCAAGCAACACAAGTTATTCTACTGAAATATAGAATCACTGTGGAAATCGTGGCTTATTGTATTTCTGTTGGCCTAAAGTGTTAGGAGTGGATAGGTTATCAAGTTTTTAAAGTTCACTTTAAAAACACTTTTAACAGCAAAGACATAACTTCTTAAACAAAAGTTTTCAATTACCTATTCTTAATTCCAATTCCTTGAAATTCTTTAGTGTGATTTGTTTGTACACCCACTCCTGTTCCATTCAACTAATTTATTATTCTAAGCCACAGTCAATACTTTAATATTCCAGTATGTGCCTTTTAACATATCCCATATCCCCACTCATGATTAAGCATTTTTAGAATACCATCTTATGTTTCATTGGCCTTTGTATAAGTTACTTACTGTGATTTTGACAAAGCCCACTAATGCATCAAATTTAGATCAATTGTGTACAGATACTTCACCATCGGTGATGGCACCTTCAGCTAACAAGCCATAAGATCTGACATTCACATCATGCACCTTTCCCCCTCTTTAGCTACCCTTTGAAGCCTGCCTCTTTGATCCTCTTCGCATGTCAGTCACTGCTCCTAATAATTTGTCATCTGACTTTATGTCAAATTGATAATAGTCTGTAATGTGACTTAGATGTTAGTCTACATTAAAATTGTTTTGAAAATGCAAATCTTTATTGCACATCCTTTTGTAAATTTTGCTTGAAGTTCACGTAGCTGTGATAATTAAATCTTTTGAGTCATTTATTAAAATACAAATCATTGTTCTTCTTAGTAATGTTGCTAATTGTCTTAAACTCACCTGTACTTATGGAACAATTTTTTTCCAGCTTGACCTATTTGACATTCACCTGAATAAATACGCAATTGATGTTCTCTTTTCTTTGTTTCTCTTTTCACTTCCTGGATGTCCTTATCCTTGATACCTTTTTGGAAATTCGCTGCTTCTTGAAAAAGGCCTAAATACATTATATATAATAATGAAGAAATGTTTGTTATATATATATATATATATATATATATATACATACACACATATATACACACACACACACACATATATATATATAACAAACATTTCTTCATTATTCTAATAAATTTTGAGCTTTGGGATCTTTAATCAATCAAGATGCTATTGTATACATAATTAATCATATAGTCATTTGACTGATTTGATGATTAATTCTCTTTACTCGGCACTCACTGTAGTTCACCATTCATTATTACATTTACTAGAGTTCCTGCAATATCTGTTCCTTCTACTCACTATTACAATATTTACACAATCATGAATTACTAACAAAAAATCACATTGATTCTTTTCCAACCATTTCTATTTATAGCATTTGGCTATTTTGCAAATTGAATTAATTTGAAATATATGAAAAATATTTGATTCTGGAACTAGATATTTCAAACAAATTTTATAGAAACAAAAGCCAATCTGAAATAAGTGGCATTCAGTGAAACCATTCTACCTTTTTATGCACCATTTCTTTAATTTTGCAATTTATAGTAATTTTATGTCTTTGCATGGTACTGCTGCCGTGCAACAACAAATTTCATTTCATGTAAGCTAGCGATAACAAATTCGATTCTGATACTGTTTCATAATATTTTACTTTGATTTAACTAAAGTCAAATCAAGCAGTGATGCAAAAACGTATCATTAACAAGCAAAATCAAACAGGAGCAGATATTATTATTTGAAAATACCACCTTGAATGTATGAATAATTTATATTTAGATTACGAGCCTCTGAAAAATCTTTGTATATTTGAACTTATAATGTCTGTTCATCGAGAAAGTAGTTTTCATCGACATCCTCAAAAGTCTTAAACAATAAATAAAAACAAAGAATTTCAAAATCTATTTTACTGAAATTATCTAAAAATAATCTTTGGCAGATTCATTATTTAAATCATTTTGAATATGCAATTGCCTTCTCTTTCATCAAGAGAAAAAATATACTTCAGAAATGAACTCCCTGTTTAGAAACAAACAGTAGATTAAGGCCATAAGATTATAAGACATAGGAGCAGAATTAGGCCATCTGTCCCATCGAGTCTGCTCTGCCATTCAATCATGGCTGATCTTTTTTCCACTCATCAGCCCCACTCCTCAGCCTTCTCACCGTAACCTTTGATGCAGTGTTCAACAAAGAACCTATCAAGCTCTGCCCAATGACTGGGCTTCCACAGCTGCCTGTGGTAATAAATTCATCACCCTCTGGCTAAAGAAATTTCTCTGCATCTCTTTTTTAAACGGACAGAGATCCTGAGGTCGTGCCCCCTTGTCCTAGATTCCCAGGCATAGGAAACATCCTTTTGCACTTCTGCTCTATCTAGACCTTTCAGTTTGAAAGGTTTCATTGATATCTCCTTTCATCCTTCTAAATTCCAATGAGTACAGACCTAGAGCTATCAAACATTCCTTGTATGATAACCCTTTCATTCCCAGAATCATCCTTGTGAACCTCCTCTGACCCTCTCCATTCCAGCACGTTTTCTTAGATGAGGAACCCAAAGCTAGTCACAATGTTCAAGGTGAGGCCTCACCAGTGCCCTATAGAGCCTCTGCATCACATCCTTGATCTTGTATTCTAGACCTCTTGAAATGAATGCTAACATTGCATTTGCATTCCTCACCACCGACTCTACCTGCAAGTTAACCTTTAGGGTATTCTGCACAAGGAGTCCCAAGTCCTTTTGCTTTTCAGATTTTTGGATTTTCTCCCTGTTTATAAAATAGTCCACACATCTATTTCTACTTCCAAAGTGCATGACCATGCATTTACCAACAATGTATTTCATTTGCCATTTTCTTGCCCATCCTCCTAATCTGTCTAAGGCCTTCTGTAGCCTACCTGTTTCCAGAACAGTACCTGCCCCTCCACCTGTCTTTGTATCATCTG